>NC_057349.1:71685407-72306240 GCF_016509475.1 Prionailurus bengalensis | reverse complement strand
TCTATTTTTCCATGAGTATCTCAGCACATTTCTCTAAGCCAGACTCACAGCTCAGTTTTCCTAATGTTTCTTAATTAACTTCTAAGAGTACAAAAGCAGGCAAAATCAAGTTCAATTTATCATGGAATTCAAGATACACACACATCTAATATTGAGTAAACTGTTTTGCCTATCTTTCCTATACTATCTACGACTTGCATTGGTTAGCATTAATAGAAGAACAAAGTACTTTTCCCAATTGGGGAAAAAAGGAGACTTTTAAATAGCTCTTTCTTGGGGCGCCTGGGTGGCGCAGTCGGTTAAGCGTCCGACTTCAGCCAGGTCACGATCTCGCGGTCAGTGAGTTCGAGCCCCGCGTCGGGCTCTGGGCTGATGGCTCAGAGCCTGGAGCCTGTTTCAGATTCTGTGCCTCCCTCTCTCTGTGACCCTCCCCCGTTCATGCTCTGTCTCTCTCTGTCTCAAAAATAAATAAAACGTTTAAAAAATAAAAAATAAAAAAAAAAATAAATAGCTCTTTCTTTCCAGTCATGTTTACATCCAAAAAACAAATAATCCAGTTAAAAATGGGCAGAAAACATGAATAGACATTTTTCCAAAGAAGACACAGATGGCTAACAATCACACAAAAAGATGCTCAATATCACTCATCATCAGGGAAATACAAATCATCATGTTATGCAATGAAGTTATCATCTCACACCTGCCAGAATGGCTAAAATGAAGAACACAGGAAACAACAGATGTTGGTGAGGATGCAGAGAAAGGGGAACTCTCTTATACTGTTGGTGGGAATGAAAACTGGTGTGGCCACTATGGAAGACAGTATGGAGGTTCCCCAGAAAGTTAAAAATAGAACTACTCTACGACCCAGAAATTGCACTATTAGGTATTTATCCAAAGGACAGAAAAATGCTGATTCAGTGGGGCACCTGTACCCCAATGTTTATAGCAGCACTATCAACAATAGCCAAAGTATGGAAAGAGCCCAAATGCCCATCGACTGATGAATGGATAAAGAAGATGTGGTATATATATACAATGGAATATTACTCAGTCATCAAGAAGAATGAAATCATGCCAATTGCAATGGCATGGATGGAGCTAGAGAGTATAATGCTAAGTGAAATAAGTCAGAGAAAGACAAATACCGTATGATTTCACTCATATGTGGAATTTAAGAAACAAAATACATGAACACAGGGAGGAAAAGGGAGAGAAAACTCAAGAAACAGACTCTTAACTATAAAGTACAAACTGAGGGTTGCTGGAGGGGAGGTGGGCAGAGGGATGGGTTAAATGGGTGATGAGTATTAAAGAGGGCACTTGTGATGAGCACTGGGTGCTCTAAGTGATAAATAACTAAATTCTACATCAAAACTAATAAAGAGAATTAAAAAAAATTTTTTTTACATTTTATTTATTTTTGAGAAGAGAGAGAAAGACAGAGCACAAGTAGGGGAGGGGCAGAGAGACAGGGAGACACAGATTTTGAAGCAGGCGCCAGGCTCCGAGATGTCAGCACAGAGACCTACGCGGGGCTCAACTCACAAACCGTGAGATCATGACCTGAGCTGAAGTCAGATGCTTAACCGACTGAGCCACCCAGGCGCCCCTTAACTAAATAGAATTTAAATAAAAACTTGAAACTACAAAAAAAATTAGAGGAGTCTAAAATCAATGAAGTCAAAAATCAATTTTAATGGTCCACAAATTATGTTTCCAAGGATACTACTTGTCAAAGAGAAAAAAAAAAGTAATGAATAGGACAGGAACAAGTTTAAATTTGTCTTTGTTCTTTTTAAAGTATGAATTTCAAGGGGCACCTTAGTCAAGAGGCGTCCAACACTTGATTTCAGCTCAGGTCATGATCTCACAGTTTGTGGGATTGAGCCCCATGTCGGGCTCTGTGCTGACAATGCAGAGCCTGCTTGGGATTCTCTGTCTCCCTCTCTCTCGGCCCCTCTCCTCTCACTCTCTCACTCTCTCACTCTCTCTCTCTCTAAAAAATAAATAAACACTTTTTTATAAATAAATAAGGTTGAATTTCATGACAAGAAAAGTTTTCACTACAGCTCAGCCTGTTATTGCTTATGTATCATTGCTATGAAATTTTAGAAACAAGGTTTGTATGATTGTAGCTTTTTACAATTGCAATCCAGTTGCCTTTTTACTTCCAGCTTTTGGCTGCCAAGTGTCCACAGTGGGATGAAGGGAATCCTCTATGCTGGGAAAGACAGTCCAGCGAGTGCACAGTCTGGCCCAGTTCAAGCTTCATAAAACATCAGACCACTTTAGGCTCCATCATTCCTTCACTATATGAAAACACAAAGTGCTTTGCATTAAACTTTTTTTCCTTTTGCCACAACTTCCAACCAATAATAAACTCATTTTCCCATTTTGAAATATTTAGCCAACTTTAAAGAGTTATTTTTCATTCCTCCTTATTCCATATTTCTGGTTAGGAGAAGTAAAACCTGGAAAGAGATTTGAAAATTTCTGCCAATAGCCATGTCTGACCCAAGAGAAAGCAGGAACAAAATATGCAGAATGCTATAAATGCTTCTTTTCCTCCAACTTAATATCGCCTCTGTTATTAGTATAAGGTGATGTTGGTAAAAGCAGTAAAATATCTTGGTTAAGAACCTGAGTTCTGAGATCAGACTTACAACTCTTTAGTTCAAATCAGTATCCAGTTGTGAGTCCCCTTCGGTTACCTCCTTCTCCTTTGCTCCCTGTCTCAGCCTCTTCACTCTTTAATGTGAGAGACAAGAGCATGACCTCAAGGAGTTGTTGAGAAAATCAAGTGTGATAGTGTTCACAGAGCACTAAGCTGTGTGCCTAGCATGTAATGGTAGTAAGCACTCAATAAAAATTAGCTAATTTTAATACTATTGTGTAGAATAAGAATTCTACAAGATCAGGACAAAGCAGCAAAGCAGTCATGAAATATTAAACAACACATCAAACCAGTAAGCGTTGATAAGTGAGATGCTAGTGCTATTTGTTAGCATAATCCTCTGGTGTGAAAACTATTACCGTCTTATTTAAAAGAAAGATGGCTTGCTTGAAAATGTTGGCTTCTCTAAGTATTAAAACTGCAATTCCAATTTCAAGGATGAAATGCATCTTGACGTAGGTACTTCTAGTCTATCAATAATGTTGACGTCTAGCTGCCTGTGTTTCTTTTGTGCTCAAAATGTTGAGGCTTCTCAGAAGTTGGTCAGTAGCTACCAAGCTCAGTGAGAGAATCAAGAGGGGGCCCATTTACTAAGGTGACAGTTAATTGGATTAGGTATTAATTTTCTGACTATAACCAAAGAACTCCAAGGTTATTGCAAAACAGGTAATTTGAATGATTCCTCCCATAGAAATCTGGATTTACGACTAAGGTCATATATCTCAGAAACATCTCCTACATGTTACCACAGATAACCCATCTGCCTACACCTCTGGTTGGACTGTTCATACGCTAGTCAATATACTCAACACAAACATGCTGATTATCTGGTAATTAATTAGTGGCCCGAACTGATTGGGCAATTAGTTTAATTCTTTTATTTTTTTTTTTTTCAGAGAGAGAGAGAAAGAATGATAGCACACATGAGCAGGGGAGAGGCTGTGAGAGAGGGAGAGAGAGAGGATCCAAAGTGGACTCTGAGCTGACAGCAGAGAGCAGGAAACAGGGCACCAACTCATGAACTGTGAGATCATGACCTGAGCAGAAGTCCCACTTTTAGCTGACTGAGCCACTCAGGTGCCCCAGGTCAATCGGTTTAAATGATCAGTGTGATAAACCCAAATAGGTGTTAGGAGAAACTCCATAGGAAAAACTCTTGTGGAGTGTTTTTATCAAAACTTTTTTTTTATCAAAATGGAAGATACACTCTGATCACTTGATTTTATTGACTAGGAAACAAAGAGCCAAAGATGAGCAGTGGCTCAGCTAGTCAGGGGCATAGCAGGGATAATATTTTGGTTTCCTGGTTTCTCATCTCAACAAAGTATTCTCACCTGCCACCACTTCTTCCATGTATCAAGTATGTTTCTGTATCTTGGCTATTGTGAAATAATGCCTCATGAATATGAGAGTGCAGGTATCTTGTTAATATCCTGGGTTCTTTTTGTTCCAAGTTGTATTTAAATTCAAGACAGTTAACATATAGTGCAGTATTGGTTTCAGGAGTAGAATTTAGTGATTGATCACTTACATATAACACCCAGTGCTCATCCCTCCTTAATGCCAATTGCCGATTTAGCCCATCCCCCCCACCCACTTCCCCTCCAGCAACCCTCAGTTTGCATATGAGTCTCTTACAGTTTGCCTGACTCTCTTATTTTACTTATCCTTCCCTTCCCTTATATTCATCTGTTCTGTTTCTTAAATTCCACATATTAGTGAAATCATATAGTATTTGTCTTCCTCTCACTGACTTATTTTGCTTTTCAAAATGCACTGTAGTTCTATACACATCATTGCAAATGGCAAGATTTCATTCTTTTTGATGACTGAGTAATATTCCATGGTACATATATACCACATCTTCTTTATCCATTCATCAGTCAATGGACATGTGGGCTCTTTCCATATTTTGGCTATTGTTGATTATGCTGCTCTACACACTGGGGTGCAGGTGCCCCTTTGAATCAGTATTATTGTATCCTTTGGATAAATACCTAGTAATGCAGTTGCTGGATTGTAGGGTAATTCTCTTTAACTTTCTGGGGAAACTCCATACTGTCTTCCACAGTGGCTGCACCAGTTTTCATTCCCACCAACAGGACAAGAAAGTCACCCTTGCTCTGCATCCTCACCAACACCTGTTGTTGCCTGAGTTGTTCATTTTTGCCATTCTGACAGGTGTGAGGTGGTATCTCGTTGGGGTTTTGATTTGTATTTCCCTGATGATGAGTGATGTGCAGCATTTTTTCATGTGTCTGTTAACCATTTGTATGTCTTCTTCGGAGAATGGTCTGTTCATGTCTTCTGCCCATTTACTAACTGGATTATTTGTTTTTTGGGGGTGTCGAATTTGGTTAAGTTCTTATTGATTTGGGATACTAGGCCTTCATCTGATATGTCATTTACAAATATCTTCTCCCATTCTGTTGGTTGCCTATTCATTGTTTCCCTAGCTGTGCAGAAGCTTTTTATCTTGATGAAGTTCCAACAGTTCATTTTTGCTTTTGTTTCCCTTGCCTCCAGAGACACATCTAGTAAGAAGCTGCTATGGCTGAGGGCAGAGAGGTTGCTGTCTGTCTTCTCTTCAAGGATTTTTGATGGCTTCCTGTCTCACATTTAAGTCTTTCATCCATTTTGAACTTATTTTAATGCATGGTGTACAAAAGTGGCCGTTTCATTCTTCTGCATGTTGCTGTCCAGTTTTCTCAACACCATTTGTTGAAGAGACTGTCTTTTTTATATTGGATATTCATCCCTGATTTGTCGAAGATGAGTCAGCTATACCTCTGTGGGTCCATTTCTGGGTTCTCTATTCTGCTCCATTGATCTTTGTGTCTATTTTTGTGCCACTGCCATACTGTCTTGATGATTACAGCTTTGTAATACAGCTTTAAGTATGGGGTTGTGATGTCACCATCTTTGGTTTTCTTTTTCAACATGACTTTGGCTATTCAGGGTCTTTTCTGGACTCATACAAATTTTAGAATTGTTTGTTCTAGCTCTGTGAAAAATGCTGGTGTTATTTTGATAAGGATTGCATTGAATGTGTAGATTGCTTTGGGGAGTATCAACATGTTGACAATATTTGTTCTTCTAATCCATGAGCGTGAAATGTTTTTTACATTTCTTTGTGACTTCTTCAATTTCTCTCATAAATATTCTATAGTTTTCAGAGTTCAGATCTTTTACTTCTTTGGTTAGGTTTATTCCTGGGCATCTTATCATTTTGGCTCCAATTGTAAATAGGACACATTCCTTGAATTCTCTTTCTGCTGCTTCATTACTGGTGTAAGGAAATGTAACATATTTCTGGACATTGATTTTATACCCTGCAACTTTGCTGAATTCATGTTATCAGTTCTAGCAGTTTTTTGGTGGAGTCTTTCAGGTTTTCCACGCAGAGTATCATGCTGTCTAGGAAGAGTGAAAATTTGACTTCTTCCTTGTTGATTTGGATCCCTTTTATTTCTTTTTATTGTCTGATTGCTGAGGCTAGGACTTCCAATGCTATGTTGAATAGCAGTGGTGAGAATGGACATCTTGATCGTGTATCTGACCTTAGGGGAAAAGCTCTTAGTTTTCCCCCACTGAGGAGGATATTAGCCGTAGGTCTGTCATATATGCCATATAATGTCATATAATGTTGAGGTAAGTCCCTTCTATCCATACTTTTGTAGGGTTTTTATCTAAATAAAGGATGTTGTATTTTGTCAAATGTTTTTTCTGCATCTGTTGAGAGGATCATATGGTTCTTATCCTTTCCTTGCCTTTCTCAATGTGGTGTCTCATGTTCATTTTAGTATCCTGTTTTCATTCCCTTGGAATACATACCCACAAGGGGAATTGCTGGATCATACAGTAGTTCCCTTTTTAATTTTTTTAGGAACCTCCACACTGTTTTCCATAGTGGCTGAACCAATTTATATTCCTACCAATAGTGCATAACGGCTCTCTTTTCTCCACATGTTCACCATTATTTCTTATCTTTTTAATAATAGGCATTCTAACAAGTACATGGTGACATCTCAGTGTGGTTGTGATTTGCATTTCCCTGATGATCAGTGATGTTGAGCACCTTTTCATGTACCTGCTAGTCATTTGTATGTCTTCTTTAGAGAAATGTCTTTTTATGTCTTCTGCCTACTCTTCAAATCACATTGTTTGATTTTTTGCTATTCAGTTGTGTTAAAGTTTTTAAATAATTGTCTGCCATATGTTCAGAATGAATTCAGATTATTTTAAAGATTCTATTATTTTATTTAATATTTTTCTCTTTATTCTTCTTCCCAAATGGAGAACCAGAAACAAAAAGAGAGAGGAGGACCTTTCTTAGATTGTGTAATAAAGAGTCTGACTCCATTTCTGATGTTTGACTACTGACGGTTGTCAAGTCCCACCACTCCTCCTCCCTTCCGCCCCACAATTAGCAAACTGATAGGATAAGTCGGGTACTTCTTTCTTTGGTGCCAGCAGGAAGTTCAAACCAATTAAACCTTTGTCCTCAAGGGAACCTTCATCCTAGCTCTACTCCCTAACCACAATAAAAAACCAAGCCAATCTCCTTTCCCCACTTTCAAACTCCTTTCCCGACTCTTAGACTTCCTGAACTCTATTTGGACATGCTAGGGAGCTTCTCTGCTCTCCCTATAAAGCCCTATCACATGAGTAATTAACTTTTAGTACCCTCTTGGTGCATATGTGGCATCATAGGTCAGCATATCTAAACAAACTTTGGGTTGGGGTCCATTTTGTCTCTGTGGAGTGTTCTGATAGACTGTTTTTATGCATACATACAGTCAATAGCAAAAAGGAGAAAAATCTTTGATGGGATTTGAATTTGGTGTTTGAATTGTAATGAGTGGATTCCTAAGATTGAAAAGTAATTTTAAAAATAAATGAAAAAATAGGTGAAACAGGTGAAGGGGTTAAGCCACACAAAATTCTAGTTATAGAATAAATAATTCACAGGGATGAGAAGTACAACATAGGGAATACAGTCAATAATTTTGTATTAAATTTGCATTAAAAATTATGAAATCTATTTTTTATTACAGGATTGATACAAATAATTTACTGAAGCATAGTTGGAAGCAGTGATTAGAGAAAAAAATGTATTTTATATTCCCTCTGAGTTGTGGACACTCAATTAAAAAGTTATATTTATATCAGAAAGAAAAGCAATTTCAGTTCAACTGATTTGAGGTCTATGCTTTTAGCATGACGAGATTTGCCCCACCTAAATAATCACTCTGTGGAATAAATAAACAGTATGACAGAAGCCTCTCCTGGAAGATCTACATTTTCAGTAATATCAGAGTCATTATGTGCTCTAGGAAAAAGGCCAATTATGTGTTTGGATGCTCTGTCACAACATGTAACCTAAATTATTCACAAATCAAATTTTCTTACAATTTCCAGCATTCTCTATAAAGACCCATTATACTCATCCATTTATCCCCCACAACATATATAAACTACAAAAAGGAGTTTGTTGCCATAATTCTCTACCTTATCCCCACAACCTAATATAGTGCTTGGCAAACAAGGCTCATTCAATAAATATTTGTTAAGTGAAACTCATCAAACAGTATTTGTTGAATGCCTAAATGTCAGACACTGTTCCAAATACAGGTGCTAAATATTTTGGATTCTTTAAACACAGAATATTTTAAATAAAAATTAGTTGAGTGATTTGGTTATAATGATTTTCCTTGCACTAAGAATGCTCCAAAAGCACTGACATGGGTGGCTAGAAGCCATGACTTATTCTATCACCTCAAATCCCTGGCCAAAATGTTGTAAGGATGAGGTATAGGCAGCTGGCCAAATCAGTCCCGTCCAAATCATCCTTCAGAGATTGCCCTAAGAGGAAAAAAAAAAAAAAAAAGATGGTGGCCAGTCCAATTCTGATGCAGAGCATAAAAGTTATAAAGCTCAAGAGCTAGAGACTGTTTATCCTGTGGAGGAAGCCAGTCTCCAGCAGAAGAGGATGAAAATTGGCCACAGAGAGAAGAGCACTTTGGTAGATTGCATAAGTAACACCTTTCCTTACCCATCCCTATATGTATACTTTTACCTGTGACTTTCAATTTTCACAAGTGGCCAGAATCTATTTACCCAACCCTTGATTGGCCATTTGGATATCCTCTTTTTTGAAAGAGAGAGAGAGAGATTGAGGGGACATGAGCGGGTGACGGGCAGAGAGAGAGAGGGAGACACAGAATCCGAAACAGACCCTGGGCTCCTGTGCTATCAGCACAGAGCCCAATGCAGGGCTCAAACTCACAAGTGGAGAGATCACGACCTGAGCCGAAGTCAGATGTTTAACCGACTGAGCCACCCGGGTGTCCCAGATATCCTCTTTCATAAAATGTCTATTTAAGTTCTCTAATGGGTCCAAGAAAAGTTGTAAACTTCTGATCTGTTGGTCTTTTTTTTTTATCACAAAGGTAAAAGCTAAACTCTCTCTAGCTTTCTACATTCCTGAATCGTACACCTCCTGACATTTGATTCTCCTCTAAATTCAATATTTGGATAATTCCTGAATCTGTTTTTATCATCTATTTTTTCTTGATTGTCACATGTTCTTATCTTTTCATATGTCTAGTAATTCTTATCTTTTCATACGTTTGTTTATTGCATGTAAGACATAGCGTAAATATAAAAACTCTATAGGCTCTGGATGATATTATCTACTACCAGGCAGAATTCCCCCATTCCTTTCAGGCAGATAGGATAAAGGACAGATGAGCCCAATCCAAATCAGAGATTGAGTTATGGCACGGTTCAGTTTTAGTTGTAGTAAATCTTGTTGTAGTAAACATTGATTAGTCAAAATATATATTCCCTTTAGAGTTTGGAAATATCTTTTTTTTTAATGTTTATTTATTATTGAGAGACAGAGAGGGACAGAGCATGACCATGGGAGGGGCAGAGAGAGGGGGAGACACAGGATCTGAAGCAGGCTCCAGGCTCTGAGCTCTCAGCACAGAGCCCGGCGTGGGGCTCGAACTCACAGACCGCGAGATCATGACCTGAGCCAAAGTCAGATGCTTAACCAACTGAGCCACCCAGGCACCTCAGAGTTTGTAAATATCTTAAATGTAACAATTTTCCTGAGATCTTAAAAAATACTGTGAAACACAGGTTTAAAATAAACTATGGGACTGTAATTGGCAGAAACATCTTTGTGCCTTGGTTGTAACACCTCCAAGACCTAATTTTTACCTTCTTTCTTTATTTCTCTACTGACTACTCAAATCAACCAATTTCTTCTAACTGCTTTGTATTTTTATTTGTAAATTGTAAATGTAAATTGCTTGTAATTTACAGCCTAATAAATTGATCTCCTCAAGTCAATATTTTTAAAATATCTGTATAATATACAGTATTCTAGGGAAAGATGTTGCTATTAATTAAAGCAGTACATCTCTTTTCTGAAAACTGGTAATACATACATCAGCTAAACCTTGGTTTTCTTCTTTGCATCTTCTCCAAAACAACAGTCCCCTTATCACAAGGTTATTGATTAAATGAAGATTCTGTAAAGGAGATTAGAGACCCTTTGTGTTATAGAGCATATTTTATGAGAAAGATTGTGAGTAGATGTGTCCCTTATCATCTCAGCTTCACATTAAAAAATATACTCAAAATATATTAAAGACCATCATACTAAAATTTTTATTATGCAGAGAAATTTATGCAGGGTTTTAATATGAAGATGACATACATATATTTGAGTGTGTTTGGAGAGAGTTCTCCATGGGTCTCACATACCTACACATCTTATGAGAAAAGCATGACTACTACCCTTTGTTCCAAACTATCACTTCAAGAATGTTTGTATGGTGAACAATCTTGGAAGATAGTAACAATGTTTCCTTTTAAAGCAATGGTTCTCAACTGAGGGTGATTTTGACTCTCACCGAGACATTTGGCAATGTCTAAGGATATTTGTGATTGCTATGACTAAGGGTGCTACTGGCATCTAGTGGGCAAAGGCCAGGGAGCTGCTAAATATCCTACAATGTACAGGACAGCACCCACAACAAAGATAGTCTGGCCCAAAATGTCAATAGGGCTGAGATGAAGAAACCATGCTTTAGAGCAAAGGGCAGACATGTTGCTGCCCATTATAAAATATTTAGGTTCCCGGAGTTCAAGGTTCCTCTCTTGAAATACATCCTACTCTTTGTGCAGGGGTCATCTGACCATTTTTGTGTCACTTGTGAGATTGGGACTCAGGGTAATCATGCAAAAGTGTTGACACTTTTGCTACTGCTTTTGTGGTGAGTAATATACTGTCTATCATCTCTGACCCAGGATATGCACGTCTTCTACCAGCAATTATGAAACTATATAACTTAGATTAAAAGCAGGGTAAAATCGGGGCGCCTGGGTGGCTCAGTCGGTTAAGCGTCCGACTTCAGCTCAGGTCACGATCTCGCGGTCCTTGAGTTTGAGCCCCGTGTCAGGCTCTGGGCTGATGGCTCGGAGCCTGGAGCCTGTTTCTGATTCTGTGTCTCCCTCTCTCTCTGCCCCTTCCCCGTTCATGCTCTGTCTCTCTCTGTCCCAAAAATAAAAATAAACGTTGAAAAAAAAAATAAAAAAAAAAAAGCAGGGTAAAATTTTAAAAAAAAGCAAAGTAAAATTGCAGACTTTTCACATTTCTTGACAAACTTTGCTATATTTTAGGAAAAAAATAAATGCAAAACCAAAACGCATCTGAAAAATCTTTCAATATAGATGATAAAAAAGAATTAGTTGATTAACTTTCTAAGTATTCCCATGATAATATGCTAAAAACTACATAACTCAATGGAAAAATGATCAAAGATATGATTAACATTTTAATTTTTTTGTAATAATGGTATTATATTTATTTTTAAAAATGTCTTTGCCTTTAAGTTGTAAATAAAGTTCTCTATGGCTAAAGTAGCATGATGATTTCACTTTACTTTCAAATAGTTCAGGGAAAAAAAGTGTGTGTGTGTGTGTGTGTGTGTGTGTGTGTTTGTATGGAGAAAGAGACCAAGAACAAGAACATGGCAAATGTTAAAATGTAATAAATCTACGTAAAAGATACAGGGATGTTCATTGTAGTACTCTTAAAAGTTTTCTGTAGGTTTAAACTGTCAAAATGAAAAGGAAGGGAATGTAAAAGAAACATATGGCATAGGTCTGTGTTCAATAGTTTAAGACTGCAAAATAAAACTCTGATTTACCTTTTAAAAAAGATATAGTTGGCTTATAAACAATAAAAAGATCTGCCTTATTCATAATTTTTAAAATGCAAATAAAATGAGTTTTTTTAATTTCTATGGCAAGAATGTTGAAGTTTTGTTTTTAATTGATTAATTTTTTAAATGGTTTCAGGAATAGAATTTGGTGATTCATCACTTCCATATAACACCCAGTGCTCATCCCAACAAGTGCCCTCCTTAATGCCCATCGCCCATTTAGCCCATCCCCCCACCCAACAACCCTCCAGCAACCCTCAGATTGCTCTTTGTATTTAAGAATCTCTCATGGTTTTCCTCCTTCTCTGTTTTTATCTTTTTTCCTTCCCTTCCCCTATGTTCATCTGCCTTGTTTCTTAAATTTCACATATGAGTAAAATCATATGATATTTGGCTTTCTCTGACTGACTAATTTCACTTAGCATAGTACATTCTAGTTCCATCCATGTTGCTGCAAATGGCAAGATTTCATTCTTTTTGATCACCAAGTAATACTCCATTGTATGTATAAACCACATTTTCTTTATTCATTCATCAGTCAATGGACATTTGGGCTCTTTCCATACTTCAGCTATTGTTGATTATGCTGCTCTACACATTGGGGTGCATGTGCCCCCTCAAATCAGCATTTTTTATCCTTTGTATAAATACTTAGTACTATGATTTCTGGGTCATAAGGTAGCTCTATTTTTAGTTTTTTTTTTTTTGAGGAATCTCATACTGTTCTCCAGAATGGCTACACTGGTTGGCATTCCCACCAACAGTGTAAGAGGGTTCCCCTTCCTCCACACCCTTGCCAACATCTGTTGTTTCCTGAGCTCTTCATTTTAGCCAAGAATGTTGAAGTTTGATTATATTCAATATTGATGACACTTGGAGAAAAGACACTTTGGTGGGAATATGATTTAGAGTAACATTTTGGAGGAAAATTTTGAACAATAATCAAAGCTTTTTAAATGCACATAGTCTCTCATTAATTGTTGATACACTAAGGACACAATTTCTTCTGCATAGCACTTGTGCTCAGAGTGTTTAAACTGAATCTAAACATTTGAAAAATCTGAATTTAGAACATTCTGGAAAACAACTGGTCTGGACCTTAAAAACCGTCATGAATAACAAAATGTCAATGTCATGAATAACAAAAGTAGCTGGGGAACTGTTTCAGATTAAAGAGAAATGATAATTAAAAATAGAATAGAAAAATAAAAAAATAAATGCACATAGTCTTTAATCTGTTATATTTCTAAGATTTTACTCTATAGAGATATTCTCAATGTTCATCCAGACCCAGTACAAGCATGCTCATTGTATAGTTTCTTGTCATAGGAAAAAAATAAAAACAAGCTCAGTTTATGTCACTAAAGCAATGATTAAATGTTTTATGCATCCAGTTACGTAAATGCATGTAGCACTAAGAACAAGGGTCTGCATATGTATAGGCTATTGTAGAAGGAACTTCAAGATTTGTTAGTAAATGGGGGAAAAAAACCAATGGTTTAGTGTATTATATAGGTATCCTGTTTTGGAAATAAAAGAGATACAGACAGATGTGAGTAAATAGATGCAAGACAGCAGATACTATTGGTGCTTGGGGCAGTGAAAAGAGCAGATGGCACAGGTTCGTTCTGAATGTACAGAGTTTTGAATCAAAAGCAAAAAGTTTCTGTAGTCACACACAGGTGAAAGAATAAGAACAAGGGCACTGAAATAAAAGGGAAAAGGATATAAGATAAAATAGAGTCTGTGAATCACCTGCATCGTATCAACTTGAAATGACTCCCAAAATTATATTTCTGCAGGTCTCTCCCTGCCCCTCACCACTGTCCTTGCCCTCCCTAATTTTTTGGTGCAGAATCTCTGACTCCCAGGTTCAGAAATCAGCACATTAACAAGCTTCTCAGGTATGCTTGGCCTCACAATGTCTGAGAATCAATAGAGTGGCTCTGAGTTTTGTGAGTATGTGGAAACAATGTAGCCAGAATCTCTTGATTGTTTTTCCTCCTGGCTGCAACATCCATTTGCTCAAAGTCTGTGCAAGCTTTTCCATCTCGCCTGTGTAAAGGAAAAGATATCCCCACTCTTTGCCAAGGTATCCTTAAGCCCCACCTGTTCCTGATCAATACCTCCCATCTCCTCTCCTAGTCCACACTATTAGTCGACATAAAGAACCACTGGATCATATTTTTCTGGAGCTGAAGGTACAGTTAAGTCCATCTTTCAGGTTGTTTTATTTATTTAAAAAAAATTTTTTAATGTTTTTATTTATTTTTGAGACAGAGAGAGAGCATGAGCAGGGGAGGGGCAGAGAGAGAGGGAGACACAGAATCTGAAGCAGGCTCCAGGCTCTGTGCTATTAGCACAGAGCCTGACGCAGGGCTCGAACCCACAACTGTGAGGTTGTGACCTGATCGAAGTCGGATGCTTAACCATCTGAGCCATACAGGTGCCCTCTAGGTTGTTTTAAATTATGGGCTGAAGTGGCAAGATAAAAGTTGAATGCAGTCTAAAATAAGAGAAAAATAGGCTAATGTTTAAACATCCACATTTTTATGCACAGCTGAGCCCTGGATGAGTTTCAGTCTGCAGTGGTCCTTAAAACAGAAAAAGAAAAAGGACAGAGATAAAGATAAATACTGCCTCACAAACAGGCAGCCGCTTTTAGTTTAAAATGTGAAGTTGGGTAAGAAAGAAGCGTTCTGTGACGACAGCTACAGGTCAGGGTCGCTTTGCTTTGATTCTTCTGAGCACCCACAGTTACAACTGCCAGGGAGGTACTGTAATAATAAAAGACCTGCCTCTAAAACCTATCCATCTTTGCAGCATTGAGTATTTTTACCACTACTCAGCTTAGACTGATATGTCATTTTACAACCATAAAAGTAGAAGGTTCCTCTCCATTAATTTTGCTAACTATTTAAAATGGTTTTCATTTAGATGTCCTAACATTTAGGGGTGTTAGGGGTTGGGGGCTTTTTTTGGAAGGCATTGTTAAGTATAATTTTGGGTACTTCCAGTGCTAAAATGTTAATCATTATATTTTAAATGTAATGTCCTTCAAGAAATTAATTAAAGGCAATGTCTATCAGACCCGAATAGTTATTACGCAGTGCCCCTCACAACTTGTGAATGTTCACTGACCTCTCCAATCAAATTTTTCTTATTAGTCAGTGTAGATTAGCAGTGCTTTGCCTGAGCAACTGATTCATTTACCTCGTGTAGACACTCAATCAATAACTCATCATATTGTCTTCTGTACCTTGACTTCCTAAAAACTTAAACCAAAGCTCTGGCCCACCTCTAGCAAAGAAAGCCTCAGTCAAGCAAACTGTGAACTAACCTCACCCGTATTTGCTATTTTTTCACCTTAGTTTTCTCTTTCGCTCACTTCGCTTACTTGGTTGTATCATGTATTCTTTCAGAGTGGCTTAAATAATTTTTTGAAACCAAGGAGAATATAAACACATAAATTAGCTTCAAGCATTGCACGAGTTCCCACTGAATCAAAGTTTTGTTTCATCATGCTCACCTCCTCCTGGATGACAAAAATCATTCTTAAAAATAAACATGTCTCTCGGTGAACGCTTAGCCAGTCATCAAGGCATCAGCGTCATTTGTTCAAGTAACACAAACTTGAAATTACTCTTTGTTCCCATCAGCATCTCCTGTACACAGAGCGTGCCACTGCCTTCCCAGAGGCTAATCAGAAATCTTTTCCTTCCATCTGCTGCTTGTTGACTATTCAACACGTGAAGCATTCTGAGGGAAACCCTAGAGTCACAGACTTCTCCTTCCTCTCTTCCATTTCATCAGCCATTAGCAAGGCACAAAACAAAAATAAACTTACAGACAAACTCCCCCCCAGCTGCCCCTGAAGGGCAGCATTTACTGGTTTCCTACTTGTGGCTGCTCGGTGAGCTCTGAGTATTACCTCTTAGTGCCGTGTCTTTATATTTGTACAGAAAAAAGCAGGCTTGCTCTAAATCCTATTTGACTCTCTGTTCTTGATAAAGCAATGCATTTTAGAAGGCTCTGTGCTCTTAGCTTAATGCTATTCATTTCAGAACATTTCTACCTGGATGCAGACCCCATATACGGGGAGGTACGTGCACAGATGATTTCAAGAGTACAAATCAGTGTGTCCTTTTAAGGGAGCTCTTTCAGATCAGCAGCTCTCCCAGCGATGCACAACTGTGAGCCTGTGACTTTTTCCCCAGGCTGGTAAGGAACAAGAGTCTTTGCAGTGACGCAGGAGGTCGAGCAGGAAGCACTGGCTAAGTGTCTTTGGTGACTCACATCCATTTGCTCTCCAGCTCACTTGCAGTTTGCTCATTAGCATCAGTGCTGGAGGCTAATGGATACTCAGTAGGAAGTAATTTTTCTTTGTAAATGTCTGGTGAAAAATGGAAATGAAAACCCAAAGACGGCTCTGTTCCTGACAAAGCTTTCCAAGGCTGACAGAGATTGTGTTTTGTGAGGTCTTGTTACAAGGTTCAGTGGTGAATTTTGTGTTCTTAGGACCGATTATCTTCCTCCTAAGATAGGCAGGCTTTCAATAACAAAAAAAAAATAGCATGACAAAATAAGTAAAGCTAAATCAAAGAGGTTATATTTCTCTCCATTGTCTAACTGTTTCTTTTAAATTTATTAGAGGGACATTTTTAAATACCATGCATTCATTATGTATCCAAGCACCCAGTGGTATGTTTGTAAATGTTTGGCAACTGTATCTGGGGAGAAAGAAAAGGCCCTGATTTCCACTGTTTCCTGATTTCCATGGTGTAAATACTCAGCCAGGGCCAATTTCAAGCTACAACATGAGTCATTGAATATAGAGGGTGGGTGGAGGGAATGTAAACATTCAGTGCTCTTGTGAGCTGGTAAGTACCAGCTCCAACACCAGCAGCCCTCTGAACACAAACAGGGGCTAGTCTCCAAAAAACTGAAGTATAATTCTATTTGGCTGAAGGCCACATATTTATATATTTATACAATTTCTTCAAGTTGCCACTTCTTTAAATTCTCATTCCTGACTCACTCTTGGGTCCCTCTAGTTTGCCCTAGAAATAATATTTGAAAGGTTACAGAAATTGTCAACTCACTGAATATAAAAATTGAGGTGTCCTCTGGTATTAGGAAGGTTAAAAAATTTTTTTTTCCACAAGAAGACTCTTGCACTGGGATACAAACCATTGATGCACTGACCATATGGAGTAGCTTATTGCCTGCCACTGCCAGTTTTTTTATATTGTTGTTTTTGTATCCAAATGTTTAATGGGTTTGGAGATGATTATTTTTATGGAAGTTATAAGAGGAGATGATATAATTCTGGGACTATGTAGAGATTCTGCACCTTTATTCACCTTTTGAAAGTGAAGTGAAAATATTGCCACTTCAGTGAACAAAACTAACACCTGATCAATTTAACGTCACAGTTGTGGATTTATATGCACAAAAAAAAAAAAAAAAAAAAAAAGCTGAGCTGTAAATAAAGTACTACCAAAATAGTGTATGTTAAAATTCCAGAATGCACAGGATTTCAAGACAAAAGATAACTAAGAAGAAAGACTGGAATCAGTCTGGCTGCATGTTCCTCAAGGCCTAGAATGTGGGTTAGGGCTCGGGCCCTAACGCCAGACTGATGGATCTGAATGTCAGCCCTCCCACTTGCGAGCTGTATGATATTGGGGAAGTTGCTCATCCTTTCTGTGGCAGTTTCCTCTGCTGTTAAGTGGTGAGTATAATAATACCTAACTCACTGGGTTACAATAAGGGTTAAATCTGTCAATATATAAAATGGCTACAAAGGCATTTTATAAATAACACATAAGTGTTTGCTAAATAGGTGCATACTAAATAAACACAAGAGAGAATTTTTAAAGACTAAGAAACACAAATGGATGAAAGATATAATCTAACTGTAGATTAAACTAACTAAATCAAGCCAGACGATTTATAAAACAAAGTGTCATTTAAGCTAATAAATTATATGACCCCCTCAATATTGCTTCTGCTCCCCTGACCATGCAAAGTAATGCTACTGCAACACAGTGGATTGCAAGTAAAACATTGAACAGTCTAGTTAAAAGAAGCTACCTCTTTCTATCTCAACCGACCTGAAGAAATTTCCTTCGTGTGAACATTCGGGTAGTCTAAAGGATACCTTCTGATTATCACAAAGACATTCACAGAACCATGAGACATTCCCATCTCTGCAGTGTTTACTGGAATGACAAGGGCAGAGGGAGGGCATTGGTTAAGGCTCTAAGAAGTTCTGAGGTATTACTAGTCATATCTGAAATGTCGCTGTGAGAATTTCGTGGAGTTGTGCACAGCTCCTGTCAAATATCAGAGTCCTTGAGTTCAACTGAAGTCATGCATCCTTTCTACTCTATGAACCCTAAGTGATGGGATGAACTTCTTCAGTGTTAGTATTGCCTGTTGATGCACTAAAAGAAGAGACAGACCTACGTCTTCTATGGTGTTTGACCTTTCCAATCCTAACCTGCCCTCCTTTGGTCCCTCTTAATCTCCTCATACTGCTGACTTCCCCCTAAGTTTCAAATCATCCTTTTCCCAACCCGCTACAATTGCTGGTAAGATTTAAAATATACATAGATTGCTAATGTCTCAGTAAAAATTTCCTTCCAGATAACACATTTTAGAAAGACCCTTGTGGAAATATAGTCTCATAGTGATTCTGACCACAAGCATTTCAGGCATGTGGCAGATTCATAAAAGGACTAGGGGGAATCACTGGGGCAAGGATGCACTTGCAAAGAAAATTTTGTTTTCCAATTTCCTTTTGAACCACACTGCATAAGAGGTCACTTTTTCTACCTGATGGGATTTTCTCCCGTAGTAAGACTCCTAAAAGTATTAAGTATTTCCCCATGTTAATCTGGTTTTACCGTTCATTTATATTTTTCACATTCAGAAGAGCTAAACACATATTTTTGTGATTTACTTATTTATTTTTATTTTTTATTAGCTAATAGGTCCAGTTAAAATAACTTTAAAGCTACACTGGATAACAAAACAGAATTTATGCAAAAGAGCTGAGAAATAGACACTTCTTACATTCTTAATACATATATATTTTTAAGTGTAATAATAATTAAATTACACAAGCACCTTTTTCATGATCAGTGCAAATAGTCGCTTCAGCATAAAATAGTAATAACCACAAAATAGGAAGTATTCATTATTTAAGCATATGTATCCTGTATGTTCACATGTATCATCTCACATGGCCTCCCAACAATGAAAGAAAGTTCAGTTTTCCCAGTTGGAGACACCGATGTTGCCTACCAATTATCTATTCTCGTCTTCTTACTTAATAGAAAAAATTTTAATTATATTCAGGATGTCAACACATTCAGCAAAACTACAATGTCCTAGATTCCTCATAGTTGGGGATAACTTTGTGTCACAGCTCTAAGAAAATATGTGGAAGTGGAAACCTGTTATATTGTTTTCTTCATGAAAATGAATCTGTCATGTCCCTTTGAACCCCATCCTCCGCTTCTTCTTGTCTAGAATATGGATATTATGCCTGGTGGTGCACTCATAAAGAAAACCATACACTAAGGATAGTGGAGCAGAAAAGTAGAAGCAACCCAGGATAATGGTTACGATGAAGGAGCAAACACAGCAACTTTGAGCGTAAATGAGGAAAGTAAATCCCTTGCTTGTTCAAGCCATTATAGTCAGAGTTCTGTTACATGTAGCCAACACAATCATTTCTATATCCTTTTTTGATATGTAAGAAAATACAATCCTGGGGAGTTCTGGTCCAAGATGATGACCTAGGAGGCTCCTGAACTCACTTCCTCCAATAAACATACTGAATCCACAGCTGTACATGGAACAATTCCTTCTGAAAGAAATCCAGAAACTAGCTGAGTGACTTGCTACACAATGAGTGAACAAGAAAAAAAAATCCACATTAAAATGGGTAGGAAAGACAGAGGCTCACTCTTGCCATAAACCTCACCCCCAGAACAGCAGCATGCAATTGGGAGGAAACTTAAAACGCCCAGCTTCTCCCCGAGGAGTGAAGGGTACAGCTACCCTTTAAGACTTCCACCTGAGGGACAGGTCCCCAAAACACCTAGATCTGAAAGCCAACGGGGCTTGTATCCACAAGATCCACAAAGAAACAGTTCTTAATAGACTCTGGAGGACTTATCATGACTATCCCCCAGGGTTTCAGCACAGAGGGAACAGGCAGAAACATCCAGCTGCCAGTCCTTCCTAAAAGAGGTCTATTTGCATACTTTTAAAGCTACAGCCTAAAGGTCTGGTTTCCAATCAGCCTACATAGAGGTACTAACTGAGATTCTCCCCTTTGGGACATTGACAGATCTTAGGACACTCTCAACTGAGAGCCACAAGAACAAGGAAGGAAGCCTGGACAATCACAAAGGTTTGAGGGACAACCAAGAGCTAGGGTTTAGCTGAACGATAAAGTTCATCTCTTACATGAAACCATACCATCAAGTCTGAGAGGGGTGGCTGTTTTATCTAATGCTCAGACACCAATACAGGGAGTCAAGGAAAATAAATAAATAGAGGAATACGTTCCAAACAAAAGAACAACATAAAACCCCAGAAACAGACCTTAATGAAGATAAGCAATTGCCTTATAAAGTTTTCAAAATAATGGTCATAAAGATGTGCACCAGGATCAGGAGAATACACGAACAAAGTAAGAATTTCAACAGAGACAGAAAATATAAGAAAATACCAAATAAAAATACACAGTGAAGAATAACTGTACTGAAAAATTCAAGAGAAGGATTCAACAGCGGACAAAATGAAGGAGAGAAAGGATCAGCAAACTCGAAGATAGAGCAGTGTAATTCATTCAATCAAAGGAGCAAAGGAAAAACAAATGAAAAAGAAAACACAAGTTTGGAAACACTAAGCAGCAAAGCCAAAGTCACAGAGCTCCAAGATTTGCACCAATGTTTCTTTGATGCAGAGCCCATGCTCTTTCCACTCTTTCATACTGCTTTTATAGACACACAGGCATTCCATGTTTGCTATGGAAAAAAACCTTAAGGAGTATATAACCCAAATCCTCATTTTAATCATAAGGAACCTGAGGCTTAAAACAGTTAAATGATCTATCCTTCTAAAGTGTGATCAAGAATGGAATCAAACAATCCAGTGCTCTCACCACTGAATATAGTCAGAAATCATTGGGATAAAGTATGTGGAAAATTAACTTGAAGCCAAAATCAAATGCCTTTAATTCGGGCTTGGTGGTGGCGGGGGGGGGGGGGGGGGGTTGTTGCAGAAAGTGTGAAGAACACAAGGAAAAAAATACAAGTTCATTACAACAGATTGTGTTGGCAAATGATGAGGTATGGTGTTGCAAGAATCAGATATTTTGGTATCACAGACAAGGATCTGAGGACTTCCAGGAAACAGACAAGCTGTAACTGAGGAGCACAGCCTCTGAATGACCCAGGGATAGGTCTTGCCAAGAAGGCTCTGTGATGAATTTCACTCATATATCCTTACAACAGGAAAGGCCACATAAAAATTTGCTTCTAAAATTTAAAAAGTCAGCATTTATAATGTAACTTTTGAATATATCCATGGTCCAAAGCCCTTTCTTGCTTCACAACCATATCATTATACACATCCTGTGGGGAAAAAAAGCAGGTTAAGTAATGTACACAATAAAACACACAGATACATGCACACATATGTAAATGTAGACACAGAAAAAAAAAACTGAAAAGTAATACATCAAAATGTCAACAGTGGTTATTTCTGAAAGGCAGGATCATAACTGATTTTTAAATTTGTCTCATTCCTTTCCTGCATTTTCTAAACTTCTATACTAATATACTACATTTATAACAGAAAAATAAATAAAAACATTTAAAAATTCTTTTGATGACTATATGGCACTACAGTTACAACACAAATGGACAAATAGAACTTGGAACTTTTAAATATATTTTCACATTAAATATCAATTTCATTCTTATAGTGATCCAATACATAAGATGTTCCAATAAAACCATTCAACAATTATATTTTATCTGTTCACCACAATTTCTGATGCTATAAGGAGTGAAAAGTATGTCAGCTATGGTAAAATATGCTTTCTTTAAAGATCAGATTATTATTTTGCTTACTTTTTCAAGACTATGAGCTAAATTACAACCCTATATTATATTTGAACATGCAGATGCCACACCAAAATTTGATAAGCCACTTACTCTCACTTAAAATAAAAGCTGGTTTAAGTTATCGATGTAATTATTAAGCAACCATGTATTGGTAGTTGTTTGTTTTAGGAAAAGTGTACTTGAGCTTAAAATCTCTAACCTAATGCTGGGAGAAAGTGAACATGGCAATTCTAAAAAGAATTTTTTCTCAAAATATTGAAAGCAATCTTTTTATATAAAGTTTTGAAAAGTACTTACTATTTTAAAAGTATTTACTATTGAGAAAATAACTAGGCAAATATTAGTGCAAATATTATTTAAATATAAAAAATTCACATTCAATTCATAGATTCAGATTCAGAAATATTTTATTTTCAACAAAATGGCACAAAATATAAGGAAAAGATAGTAATTTAAACTTTTTAAAATTCTGTAAATATTGATACACAGAAAAACATGCTACTGTGGACATTTATCATTTTGGATTGCCCAGATATTCACATATTTGAGGGAATCCCGAACTGACTAAAGAAGCCAAAGTTTAAGATATTCCCTTTCTCAGCTCCTTAGCTTGATAAGTCAGATACTCAGACTTGGGACTTTACTCTGCTACAAGTGACTAACAGCGATGACACAGTCTGCATTATTTGTAGTGCCTGGTGCTGAATTAAAAGTCCTATGCCATAATGGTGAGTTTCCCAGGGGAGAACGATCTAGAGGTGGTTGCAGTCTGTGGCCATTGTTGGTGGCACCAGTATTGGGATCACAGCCTACTCCTATGGCCATACTCTTGGTGGGTTTTGTGCCCTTTTGTTTCTGGTCACTTTCCAAGTCTAGTTCTTCAGGGTTCCCATCAATTTTGTGAACTACTCAGCAAATATTATTCTAAGAAAATGCTCATGCATTTTAACTGGCCTTGGCCATGAGATATATATGACCACATAACCCAAATTGTATTGTTAGGCAAAAGCCTTTGGATGGGGTACAAGAAGTTGTAAGCAAAAAAATTAAAAAATAAAATAAAATTTGTAATTTGACTGGGACCACCAAAGCAGTGGGCTGTGGTGAATACCTGTCATCTTGGAAGCCCAGCAAGCAACACATTTTCTATCTGATGTTGATCGTAAAACAAATGGGAATCAGGCATCACCTCCCAATATGGAAGCCAGGAAGACTTTTTTCAGATCCCAGACAACCAGTACATAGGCTCAGCCAATCAGTTACTTCCAGCTAGGACTTGGAATACGGAGGTCATAACCCAAAGCCTCAGAAATGTCATAGATTACTCATTATGAGTTTGGCAGAGTTGAAAGTATATGCACAGGGCAGCAAGTATCCAGGAATAGCAGAGCTGAGTCATGGAAGCTGCTCTTCAGTGCAACAGCACAACTGGTGATGTCCTGAACATTGCTATGGAATTATCTTGAGTCCTACTGTTCTCCCTTGGGGCCTGCCCATTTTCCAAGCCCAGTGCTCCAGTGTCCTATTGCTTTCATGAGCTACCCAATTTACTTTCAACAAAATTCCATCTTATTTAAACTGCTGCTTTTACTGCTGTCAACCAAATTCCCTAATTGTTGAAAAGCCAAAGACCCAAAACTCCAAAACTTAGCAAGTATTTTTTTCATAAATATCAAGTTTGTGGGTATTAGAGGCAACATAAAATATTATAGAGTTAACAGTTTTGCAGTCAGACAGTCCAAGGTTAGAATCTCTCGCCTTACCCTTGCTAGATGTATGTACTCATCTCCCCTAATCACAGTGCCTTTTTTTTTCAACTTTTGTCCCATGCTTGCCCTTTACTTTTTGTCAAATCACTTATCCATCACTGAGTTTTTCCCTCCTTCTATTCCTTCCACCTGCGGTTGCACCTCCCTCTCTTCATCCCCTAGTTATCCCTAACTCATTCTCTAGCTTTCAGTTCAATGTCCACTTCTTAGTAAAACTTCTGTGACTTTCCCAGTCAAGGGCCAACTATCTGTTCACCGATTAATTTGTAGCACTGAATTCCTTTTATGCACAGAGATTAACTTTCATTCATTTAACAAGCACCTAATATATGCCAAACACTATTCTTCTGGAGGTATAGTGGTAAACAAAATAATTAAGAACTTATCTTCCCCATATCACACATTCCAGAGGATGATAGACAACAAATAACAAAACAAATTTCATCCAGGAATAAATAATACAGACTATTACAAAGGAAATGAGATTGAGTTAACAGAGATTTAGTGGGAATAGTCAGCAAATACTTGTCTAAGAAGTGACATTTGAGCTAAAACATGAATAATACAGAGAAATAAGGGAAGTCCTAAGGGAATTGCATTTCAGGAAAGGGAAATAAGGAGACCCTGAGGCAGGAATGAGCCTGGCAAGTTCAAGGATCTCAAAGAAGCCCAGTGTAACTGGAACATAGTGAACAAGGAAAATAGTTTGAGCTAAAGTCAGAAAAAGAAAATTTAAACCACCACTGTTCAACAGAAACATAATGTGAGCCAAAAAATTTCAGCCACATTTGAAATTTTAAATGTCCTAGTCATCACATTTTTGTATTTTATTTTTGAGAGAGAGAGAGAGAGTGATAAAGAGAGAGAGAGAGAGACTGCCAGTGTGGAGCCCAACAAGGGGCTCAAGCACACAAACCATGAGATCACGACCTGAGCCGAAGTTGGATGCTGAGCCACCATGGCGCCCCTTTAGACATCGACATTTTTAAAAAGTAATAAGAAGCAGATAAAATTCATATTAGTACTATATTTCCACTATAATTCCAATACATTAACTTTTGTCCATAACCACTGTATGAAAATTATCAATAACATATTTTACATTCTTATTTCCTAAGATTTTAAATCTCTTGTAGATTTCATATATATAACACATTTCCTTTTTGACTAGACTTAATCCAAGTGCTCCAAAGTCACACGTGGCTAGAAGCTACCATATTGGATAGTACACTAGATCAAGTTGGTCTTCTAAGTCATTGTAAGGTTTCCAATTTAGTATAAATAGAGTGAGAACCTATCGGGTGGTTTTCAATAGGATAGTATAATGTGAATGGTCTGCTGATAAGTGATGGATTCTTTTTTTTCTAACATTCAAACATTATAAAAAATATGCTAGAAAATTATTTGGTGTGATATATATTTTTCCCCAAAATGTAAATATTGTACTAGTTATTAGGAGTAACAAAATATATATATGGAAACCAACCAATTCTTACCACCTCACCACTGTCCTTCTGGGTCCAATTCACCATCACCTCTTATCTGGATCACAGATGTTCCTCCCTTCTCCTCTTGCCTCTCAGTCATCTATCCTTAACTGGCAGCCAGAATGATATTATTAAAATCTAAACCAAATCATAAAACTCTCAGTGGCTCCTGGTCTCCCTCCCTACATGTCCCACTAAGGGCCCACATCCTATGGCCTCCCGTTACATCTGTGACTTCACCTGATGCTAGTTGTTGCCTTGATCCCTCTTCTTCAACCTCTCTAGCCTTCTTGATGTTTGGAGAACACACCAGGCACCTTCGTGCCTCAGGACCTTGCCCTTGTTCTTCTCTCTTTCCCTAGAAATAGGACTCTTGCCCTCACCTCCTTCTGTTCTTTGTTCAAATACCATTTTCAGTGGAGCCTTACCAACCACCTTATTTAAAAGTGCACTCATACACCCCACCCCTCTTCATATAACCCTCCTGCTTTGACTTTCCCTATAGCACTTATTATCATATAGCATCTTTAATTGTTTTTACTTACTTTTGTTTGTTTATAGACTTCTTCATAATAAGATAAGCTCACCGAGGCAAGGGATATTTGCAGGTCTTTTTATCTGTATATCCTCAGTGCTTGCAAAATTATCTGGTACATAGACATACTCAAAATATATGTAATAAGCTATGATTTTACCAATGTCCATCATCCCCACTGTATGCTAAGCCTCTAGGAAGACAGGACCATGTCCCCTTTTGCTTACAATTGTATCTCCAGGC
The DNA here is from genome assembly GCF_016509475.1 of Prionailurus bengalensis. Lineage (NCBI taxonomy): Eukaryota > Metazoa > Chordata > Mammalia > Carnivora > Felidae > Prionailurus > Prionailurus bengalensis. The sequence goes on along the minus strand of NC_057349.1, from coordinate 72,280,136 downwards.
ACTAGTGCCCAATAAATATATACTTATTTTATAGAAATTCAAAAATAAAATAAATAAATAAATAAATGAAGTACCCTCATTCCCCCTTATCAGATAATATCACAAAGAAAAGAATAGTTCTTTCATGATAGTTGAGCAGAATGATAATACAATTTGTAAAAAGGAACTTAAATAGACTTTAAGTTATCACACCTCAAAGGTGGGGGTGGTCTGTTTATATGGGCTATTTATTACTTTAGTTGGAAAGGAATAAAAAGGGTCTGAAAATATTAGGCTGTGTTTCCTTTATTTTTCTCCAATTATGACAGCCCTACTTCAAGTATATGAAAATGAACATCATAACATCAATCACCACCATTCACCTTTGGTGAAAGGAATTTAAGAAAGAGACATGAGAACACCTCAAGTGAAAATGCTCAAGTAGCTATTAACCATTCCTATCTAGATAAGTAAATGTATTTTTCTTTGTAAAACTGGAGATATCTCTATAGTTTCTTGATTTATGGCATTTTGTCACATAATGAATTTTTCAGGAGAACTGAAAACAATCAGAGAATTAATAATGTGCCCTGCTTCTCTGCCAATGTCAATAGGACATGCATGCTGGGTAATTTTTTCCAAGTCTGAGAAGACATTTGCACTTTTCCACTCACACTGTCCTTTGCTTTCAGCTAATGGTCCACATTAGCAAGGAGGTGGGCTGAGGTTAAGGGTGTGAGGATGACTAAATAAACTGGCCCACACAGGAACTGAATCCACAAACGTGACTTCATTCATATGGTGCTTTTAATCAACTGAATTAAGCAACCACAGTTAATTAAAGACCCAAACCTCTCTAACACTCACACACCTCTAACCTACAAATCAATCCATTCATTGTCTCCCTGCATCCCTGAAACACTTTTTCATTTAGGGATGGGCTTAATTAACAGTCAATACCATAAAACAGCCATTAAAAATTGCATTACATGGTTTTTTTTCCTTATTGTTCCACTCTGCAGAATAAGAGTATGCTAAAAAAATTATTGCCTTCCAAAACTGACAATTTCATGAATGACAGGAACATCAGAATTAACACAAATGGTAACATGATCTGATTGGCTTAAAGAAGCAACATAGTGTAATAGTTAGAAGGCAACCTGCATTTCAGACCCTTGAGGGTTCAACTCCTGGCCCTGACTCTCCCTGCTGTGTGACCTGAGGGCAACTAGGCTTTTCTCAGCCATAATTTCCTTACCTAACAGAATGGAGTAATGATATTACTATGAGAATTAAATGGCCTGATGGACGTTAAGTGCCTGGCATATAGCAACCATTCAATGCACTTTATTATTATAGACTCATTGCTCTGGTAGCTGTTGTAAAGAGAGATTAAATAAATCCAGAATGAAGGAAGGGGAAATAGCAAGAGGGGTGTTACAAATCCGGTCTCCCAAACAGATTTGTGAGACGCTGAGGAGACAGAATCGATAGTTCTCTGGCACGTCGTGAGCAGTTGAGGAGTAGTGAGGTAGTGAAATGCAGGGAAGGGTGACTGAGAAAGGACAGTTTAAAGTGGCTTTCACCAAGAGGTCATTCTACAGAGTTCCAGAAGGAGAGGTTATAAAGCCAGCAAAATTATATGAAGGTTGTGTGAAGTATCGTTTTTATGCTAAAATCCACTTTTCCCAACTCTGGGCTCTGAATCCCTGGGAGCTAGACTTACCATAAGAGATATGTAAACCCATATGAACTCCAAACTACCATTTTAAATAAAATACATACTATTCCCCTCATATATTTTACTGCTATTTTTCTCATTTGTGTCAAAGCTGTAGCAATTAATAAATTACAATTTCTCGTGCAGACATTTCTGAAAAGTAACTTGCAACTTATTGTCATTTTTTTCATTGTTTTAATTGTCAAATACCATGTCATGTGTTGGTAAATGGACCAGAATATAATTATCTTTTTATTTTCTTTAAGAATAGTCTTTGTTCTTAGAAATAATGGTAATTATCCATACCTAGTTCTTGGTAACCACTTTCCAACTTCAATAACTTGTTCTGATTATTTGAGGTTCAAAAAATACAACCATGGTGGAGAGGAATTGAGAGGGAAGTCATGGAATATTCTGCTGTATCCAAACAATGCCATACTTGTTTGGTAATTGGTTTTCTTTGCATCAATTATTTCAGGCACCGTGACTGTTCCCATAAATATTTGTACACAGCTGGACATAATTCTGCAGTGCTTATTTCCCTGTTAAAACCTCTGCTCAACCCAAAGGACTTCCAACAAGTACTCGAGTGGAGATTCCTCCAGGTAATTGCAATAGAATCTGTATTTTCCTGGGAAAAGACTTAGCTTGATGGGTTAGGAGAAAAATAACATTAATCTAAAAACAGAGGGAAATGCTAAATAGAGAGATGAGTTGCAAAGACTGCCTGCCTCCCATTTTGACACACCCAAGACATTAGTCATTGGGTCTGCATTTTCAGTTAGGTTGTCCATAGCAAAGAAAAGTGAGTGTTATCCAAGTCAGTAAGGATATGGAGAAATAATTGCTACCGGCTCATCTTTCACCACCAACCCATTTCACAGCCTACTTAACAGCTCTCCAAAAGAGAAACTGAATAAGAACAAATATTCAACAATTGTTTGAGTAGGATGACAATTTTTCTTGTTTTATTTTGTTCCTGGAAACCAGAACAAGAGTATTTCTAGCCTAGTTAAGTCAATTAGAATGTGCATTCCCCTTCCCTACCTACCCCGTTGCTGCCACCACCACCACCACCACCACCTACACACACACACACACACACACACCACACACAACACAACACAACACACAGACTTTTTTGTTTGCAAATATTTTTGTGGAGTTTAATATTTGAAAGAACTTTTTATCACATGGTATTCATCGTCAACTCAACAGCTGTGCTTTTGAAAACCAAGGACAACAGTTATGAATTTTTGTTCTTGGTGAAAATAGCAGAGGTGAATTTGAGACCAAATCCAACTACTCCACCAGAGGTCTAAGAGGCTCCAAATTTAGGAGAAATTTTAGAGGACTAAGACTCAGAAAGCCAGGCCTAAATCCAGCTCAGCTACAGCTGGGACCTAACCTAACCCAGTTGCTTTGGTAATCTGGGCCTCTGATTACTGGCACAAAATGAGGGTCTAACACTGGATGATGTCTATAGTCTCTTGCAGCTGTTGAATTCATTGTTTCACTGAGCTGCCTGTCCATTCATTCAAGGTCCTGAATTTCGTATTTTCCCAGGCAGGAGACAGCCAGGCTCAACACCGGTCTGGTCCTAAGAAACTGCCTAGGCCTCACCTAAGGAATACAAGTTTAGTTCCTTTCTGCATTTGTCTTATCCTGTGATGAAAACCTAATTCAAACACTTATTTTGCCAAAGAAGCGTGTCTGAAAAATACATGTGAAAATATAAGTAAGATTAGGCTATGTAACAGGCTGTATCAAAACTCCTAGCTGACTCAATCAAACCAGTAAAGTACCTGAAATATTTATTGGAAGGAAAACTGAAATAAATGACCCATGCAGTCAAAAAAGTTAGTTGGAAAGGTTAAAACAGACCAATAATTACCAAAATGTGTTCCATAAGATGTTAAATGTGTCCCTGCTTTTAAAAAGGGAGAAAGAGAAGTGGTTATTGTGGTCAAATTTGTTTGGGACTAGATGGGTTAAATGAGTTAAGTAGATTTTTTTTTCTACAGGACCTCTGAATATGGTATGAAGTTTTTCCCAAACTCACTGACCATGGAATCTTTCTCTCCCAGAACATCTCATAAGATCACTGTAAAAGACACTAAGATAAATAAGGGGAAAAATATATTGAGAAAACATGTTAATCTGTTTTCTGATATTCATTAATGAAATTGACATATGATCTTTAAGAGACACATCCAAAGTTGATATCTACTTGAGATTTTTTTAAGCTAGGAATAAAATCATTTGTTTCAAACGGACATTTGTCAAATGTCTAGATGATTCTCAAAATCCCTACTATTATATTCCAGGACAAATACGCTATGTGTACATTTAGAAAGCGGGATTTGATATTTAAGGACTGAAGAGCTGAATAGAAATAGGAGAAAAATAATTTTTAAAGTGATCTATGTTTGTCTTCCATGGAATTTTTTCCATCTTTTTAAAAAGAAGTTCTTTGGCCAATTCTGGCATCTCTCGGGAAATTACAAGCCAGGGTAAACCAGGAGCCTGCTATAACACTTCATTCTTATGCATCATTTAAAAGGCATGTACGCTTCGTGTGATTCCAATAACACTAGGCATACTGAGAACGGGGGTTATGTTAGGACCCCATAAATAATGCTTCATCTCGTCACTTAGGTTTGACAAACAAAGAAACCTTGTGGAAGAGAGAAGTTACATTTTAGAATAAGGTGTCCTACTTTGTGAATAAGTTGAAGACTTCAAGCCTACAACCACAAAGATGAGTAAGTCGATAAAACGACACTCTCACTTTAAAAAGAAGTTGAGACTGATTTTTTTTTTTGCAGAACTGATGGTTGAGAGGATTGTCCACGATCCATAAGAGTATAAAGTACTACTATAAAAATGAAAGAGTCCTCCCAACCAAAGGAAAACACTGAAAGTTAGTATAATAAAGAGATTATATTCAGACATTCAGGGAAAGTAAGTGCATCAGTTTAAGCCTATCCAATATTCAACTGTGTCTGGTAGGGCCTGAGGTGAGCGTCACTGGGAGCATTACATAGGAGACTGAAATCCTCTTGGGTAAAATTTAAAAAAAAAAAAAAAAAGAAAGAAAGAAAGGAATGAGGCACACATCTTTGGTTTAAGGATGATGCACCAGAATCAAAGAGAAGATAAAACTGTAAGTATAGCACAATATCAGTTACTCATTCCCGTGGCCTCAGAACTCGCAGACTAAGGGCTAAGCACCAGAACATGGGAGCATCCACTAAAGGGCAGGTAAAAACAAGAACACCGCAGACAGATACAGAGTACACAAGGCAACTGCAGAATTTGGGCTAGTCTTACCCCCCACAGTAGGAGATATTGATGGCTGATGCCATGACAGATTCTTCAACACACTCAGCAACAGGCACTGGCAGCTTGGGCATCAGACACCGTTACTTCTAGAATCATCTCCATAGAGTGGCACAGGCAGAAAAGCTGTTACTTTTCTTAACAGAAGGCAGTAGACAGAATATATGGAGTCAGGGTAGAAAAGAAAGAAAATAGAACATAGGATGCTATTTGGTAGTTAAAAGAATAAACTCACTGATTGTAGATGACACACATGTTTAAGAATGCTATAACTAGTAGACACGGAAGGGTGGTCTAGAGTTCTCACACAGTGAAACTGGAGCTGGGTCAGAGAAATACCAACTTGCAACAATCATAACATTCTATTTTTATCCCCATGCTGGTGAAGCCTGAGAATTAAGAATTACATAAGAAAGAATTGCATAATATTGAAACTGCTTGTATTGGAAGAGTCCTGGCTGGCTGTGGTAGTCTTTGTAAACAATGGAAAATCTCCTTTAATTGAATTGGCCTAAGTTTGGTCCATTGTGAGAGGTTGTGAATTTGATAACCTACTAAGGTCATCTCCCTAACCACCACAAATGTCCTAATGAATACTGCATTTTTTTACCTTACTCCCAAAGATCAGAACACTTTGGCTTCATCCTAGTTAAGTTTTGTCATTTCCAAGCTACATATTCTAGGCTGTTATTAAAAAAAGCATCATGATCATAGCCATAATGATATACTTGAATATTTTTAATAACAAAAAATAATTTTTATAAAGACAGCTCTATTTTTATAGCATGCTAAGCATTTCAAAGTTCCTCCATTTGATCACATTATCCTATAAGAAGAGGTAAGATATTTGGCAGATAAGGAAACAAATCTGTTGAATTGGCCAAGGACAAGCAATTACTGAATGATAAAATTGGGTTGAGAACGAACATCGCTGGACTGCTAGTCCAAGCCAACTCACTGAACCATACCAGACCGCCTCCTCTCCAGCACCTTCTCCCAATCTTTGAGTCAATTCGACAAGCTCAAATGTTATTCATACCCACTAGACCAAAACAATCTAAAACAATGAGCTTCATTAAGCTGTATTACCAAGAAGCATTAGGCAGTGAAATCTCCCTAGGGATTTACATTCTTTTAAAGTCAAAGATGCTGTTTTTCTGAGTTTTCAAACTTTGCTTTATTAGTGTCTTTAACAAAATGAATGCCAACATCGGTTTATTTGTTTCTCTCCAAATGCTCTTACAAAACATTCAGTGGTGTGTTCTTCTCAAGCTGTAATGCTGTTCTTTCCACGAGTTGCACAACCCAACTACCCAGCCAGAAGACAGACAAGGTATCCCCCATAGAGGTCCAGTTAGCCTGCCAGTTTATGCCTCCAGCTCAAGGAATGACCACATTGTAATAAAAATTAATTCACCAAAGGATAGAAATAGACAGTAAGGGGAAAAAAGACTTTCACAATAGTTAGAATGTTTGTTCCTCCCTTGACGAGGCAAACATAAAGGTTATTTCTGTTGTTGACCAGTCAATACAGACACACACAGGCACACACACATAAACATATCCAGTCTACCCCTCATAAAAATAATCTCATTAGTCTCAGTCAGGGGAAGTTCCACATGACTTTTTCTTTCCCAAGGTTTATTGAAGATATTGCAGCACAGCAGAAAGATTCAAACAATTCCACGTGGTGTTTTAAAATTCATCCCAGTTAGGGGCGCCTGGGTGGCGCAGTCGGTTAAGCGTCCGACTTCAGCCAGGTCACGATCTCGCGGTCCGGGAGTTCGAGCCCCGCGTCAGGCTCTGGTCTGATGGCTCGGAGCCTGGAGCCTGTTTCCGATTCTGTGTCTCCCTCTCTCTCTGCCCCTCCCCCGTTCATGCTCTGTCTCTCTCTGTCCCAAAAATAAATAAAAACGTTGAAAAAAAATTAAAATAAAAAATAAAATTCATCCCAGTTGTAGGCTGAGTGACCTGCAGATTGGACAGACTGTCAAAGTCCAAGAGCTTCTACAATTCCTTAGTGTCAGGAATGATCTCCTGATCCAGGCCTATGACCTCAGGAGCATAATTCTCTCTCCTTTGTCTCTCCTTCTCCTCCAGCTTGATGCAGATAATCTCTCACCAGGCCTCTCTGAATCTGCTCCATCAGATTGTAACACAGCCTGCTATCTGGTTGTGGAGCTTCTTGCCGGGAATAATGGTGATAGACCCACACAGAGGCTTGTTGGTATGGAAGTTGTTGCCCAGGAGAGTGGAGTACTTCTCAGTGAAGACCTGGGCCACCTTCTTCAAGGTTTTGATGCAAACACAGCCCATGTTGTTGGGTCCCCGGTAAAAGAGCTCCATATGACTTGTCTTTGGAGATCAATTCAAATAACTCAATCTGATATAATTCTACCTACAGTCAACAGTCAAGAATTACAAGAACGATAAAGATATTCACCATGACATGATATCTGGAAATTTCCAAAGTTTGTGTTACATTTTGTTAGTGTAAGAGTTTATACATTCCCAACACAAAAGAAACTACATGAATGATATTATTTATAATTATCTTCTCTTAAAAAATGAAATGTACTGTAATGCTTCCTTTTCCTTTTGATATTCTTCAACAGGTGAATAAAATGATTCATATTAAACTCATATTAGCTTTGCATTATCACAGATTTTTCTTCTTTTTTTGCTTTTTCACCCCTGTGGCTGTACTTTAATATAACTTCATTAAATTCAAGGGACAATTTGGGAAATAAGATCTTATACATTCAAAGAGTCCTCATATTGAATTTATCCAAAGAATGCAAGTAATGACATTCTTAAAGCTTCGTCATGGATACTGTAAACCACACACAAGTCTTTGGTCTTCTTCATGATTATACTTGACAGAATTATCTAAACCTAAACATCCAGGATAATGAGAAACTCTTTTGATCTATAATGTTTTAAAATATATTTTGTTTGGGAATACAGGCATATATCATACATAGTATATATGCACTACACACACACACACACACACACACACACACATAAAAAAATATAAAAGATTCTTTTCAGAGGAACTTTCTTTTTGTTATTTCTTGATCATATAAAAAATACAATTTTATTTTGAATTAATAAAACCATTAGAGTATGTGTCAAAATCTCTCGAAATGTTTGCGATAATACAAAACACAGCAGAAATTCATTAATATCATTTTCCTAACAGCTAAAATCTAACTTTTTATTCATTCAAACTCTCTTTGTCTTTGTTCCTGAGCTACCTAGATAGAGTGTTGGGTTTGTTTGTTTTTTTCTTTTTTGAAGGCCTAAAATTTTAGTCCTGGTTTTTCACCCAGTAGCTTTTGAGGTTTTCACGGGACTCAAGATTGAAGAATTTGTGCAAACAGAATGTCTTAGAACTGACTTCACAGGCATGTGGTGATTATACAACAGAATTTCTGCCTAGGGACTAGGGGGGATATATATTAAAAATATAGCCTAGCTCTTGACAGCAACTACAGTAGAAGGGCTGCAAGCAGAAACAGGAACACTTAAATATCTCTTTTGCTCCCTCTGCTGGTTGGTTTCATAAAATGAGGAATGGGTGCTTTGATCTCTTTCCAGAAATGTTGATGCATTTTCATTTTATCAGACTTTCAAACTTTGGGTGTCAAGACTTGTGTATTTGGTTTGTTATGACTGAGTTGTTGAGTTTTTTATCTTCCAAATTATAAATGGATATGAAATATTAGATAAAGATACCATGAAAATGGAAGTTCCATTAGCTAAACAGACCAGAGGTTATTAAGCATGGTACAAAAGGGAATATATGACATCCTCAGATTAATATAAAATGACCTCAAAGAGGGTAAAAACACATATGTAAAATTACTTAAAAATAAGGTAGACTGTAATTAAAAACTAAACTCTATAATACTGACTACATGTTGTAGACTTCAGAGAGGGGGAACATTTCAAAAAATAGGAGACAGGAGTTGCATGAAGACTTAAAAATGAGTGATACAGAACACAAGCTAGAAAGTGATAGGAGTGGTTGTTGAGGGAGCAAGATGTACTATCATCAATAATATGATCTTTGACTTTTCCACCCAAGAACAACCTTCTTCCTATACATACTATTTTGTAAACAATAGCAATAGCAACGACAGCACTCTTGTTACTGGCATTAAGAAAATATCTATATTCCAAATTAAAACATGGGCATCCTTTCCTCAAAAGTGAATACCCATAATCATTCAGTCACCATAGCCATCTGTGAGGGATATTCAGTCTTTCTCTATTCCATTCAGTCACAAAGCCAGTTTTGATATGCTGCTACCAATGGATCAAACAATAAAGTTAATTCCCAATTATATACTCTCTATAAAAATACTAGAGAATGACTAGAAAGAAGATACGCTTAAGACTATTGAAGGGTCCTTTCTCACCAAGACAAATCTTTCCTTTCACTTGAGGAGCTCTGATGCTATTATCTGATTCAGGTTAGGCAAGTGTGACGGGGACTGTGTATTTCCAGTGTGGTGGGCCACCCAGGCCACTGACAAACCCAGAGGGTTTTTAAGTAGGACCTTAGGGAGATATCAACAATTGCAGTTCTAGAATCCCCAGGATCAATGAGCTACCTCCAAAGTTTTCTGTGTGTCAAACTATTAGTATCACTCTCATCCCGCTGATTATCATGGGAACCACACCACCTTACTTTCAGTTGAGTGTTGCTCTTTGGCCTCAGTCAACACGGAATGCCAATGCACATAGTAGTATCATCCCAGAATACAGATGATAGTCATTGCACTCTTTTTCAAGAACGCTGCACTCCCCTCCCTAGTGAATTCCTTAATGTCTAATGAAGAATGTATTTCTTTTTTATTATTATTATTAATGTTTTCAGGAATAGAATTTAATGATTCATCACTTACATATAACACCCAGTACTCATCCCAACAAGTGTCCTCCTTAATGCCCCTTGCCCATTTAGCCCATCCCCCCACCCAACACCTCTCCAGCAACCCTCAGTTTGTTCTCTTATGGTTTGTCTCCCTCTCTGTTTTTATATTATTTTGCTTCCCTTCCCTTATGTTCATTTGTTTTGCATCTTAAATTCCACATACGAGTGAAATATTTGTCTTTCTCTGACTCACTTCGCTTAACATAATGCATTCTAGCTCCATTCACGCTGTTGCAAATGCCAAGATTTCATTCTCTTCAATTACCAAGTAATATTCCATGGTATGTATGCATGTATATATACATACACACACATACATCTTCTTTATCCATTCATCTGTTCATGGACACTTGGACTCTTTTCATACCTTGGTTATTGTTGATAGTGCTACTATAAACATTGGGGTGCATGTGCCCCTTCAAAACAGCACTCTTGTATCCCATGGATGGATACCTAGTAGTGCAATTGCTGGGTCATAACTAGTTCTATTTCTAATTTTTTGAAGAACCTCCATTCTGTTTTCCAGAGTGGCTTCACCAGTTTGCATTCCCACCAACAGTGCAAGAGGGTTCCTCTTTCTCCGCATTCTCGCCAACATCTGTTGTTGTCAGAGTTGTCAATTTTAGCCACTCTGACAGGTGTGAGGTGGCATGTCATTGTGGTTTTGATTTGTATTTCCCTGATGATGAGTGATGTTGAGCATCTTTTCATATGTCTTTTAGCCACCTGGATGTCTTCTTCGGAAAAGTGTCTATTCACGTCTTTTCCCCATTTCTTCACTGGATTATTTTTTTTTTTTGAGTGTTGATTTTGATAAGTTCTTTATAGATTTTAGATACTAACCCTTTATCTGATATGTCATTTGCAAATATCTTTTCCCATTCCATTGGTTGCCGTTTAGTTTAGCTGATTGTTTCCTTTACTGTGTTATATCCTCTTGGGGAACAAAGCTGGGAGATACCAAATCTCCCTAAATTCTTCAGATTTATCTTTCTATGAGATACGATCTCTGGGATTTTAACTTCATTTGGCACATTCCATTGATGAGTCCAGGTTTGAGGCAATGAGGCAAATAATCAGAACCATATCTAGGTGTTCAAGCTAGTACGTTGAATCTACCTATTTCCTTTACATTTATTGGCGCATCTATTCATACATTCAACAAATATTTATCCAGTATTCAGTAAGTGTCTGACAATATCTTAAGCACTGGAAATACAGCATGAATAGAGCAAACAAAACTTCTTGGCTTCCTGGAGTCTACATCTGATAGGAAGAGGGAAGACAATAAACAAATATGTTAAAGTATATAGTGCATTGGAAGATGATTAACGCAGTAGAAAGAAACAGAGCAGGTTAAAGAAAGTTGGGAGCACTTTAGTGGGGATCAGATTAAGCAACTCTGAGAGAATGACACTAAGTAAAGTGAAGAAGTAAGTGATGCAAATATCCAAGGGAAGAGCATGCCAGGCAGAGGGCATAGCAAATGCAAAGCCTCAGGCTTATGTAAGGTCAGCAGGGATGCCAGCAGCGCCAGAACAGAGTGAGCAAGCGGGAGAACTATTGTTACATTATATTTTAGATAAACTCAGTTTCAGAAATAGAAGAGAGTACAAGTCCCAGTTTCCTCCCTCTCAAAACTCAGTTTCAGATTTGTTAATAAAGTGTGCTAAGACTTATTTTATATTAGTAAATACTTCATAGCAACCAGCTTATCACCAGTTTTCTAAAATATCTGGGTTAAATTAACAAGAGTAATTCAAAGCTGTTCTTTCCAACAGTCAACTCGTAACAAGTTTATCAATTGTCTATTATGACTCTCTCTAGTCATCACAAGCTATGAGGGAATTATCACCATGAGCCGAGTATTACAAAGTAGGAATATAATGCTAAGATTTAAGCACCATGATCAAAGATAATTAAAGTTTCTTTTCAAATAAAGCAAAGAGCTTATTAAAAAGCCTGGCAATATCTTCTAACTTGTCAGTAAACATATATATTTTTTATAGTCTGGCTTTTCTATTTTTAATTGGCATGCTTTAAGAAAAACATCCAAGTCATAGCTTTTGAATGGGGAAATTAATTATTGATTGGCCTCTAGGCAAATTACTTAATTAAAGCTATATGCTGAGTGCCTGGTTAATTTAAAAAATTGAATATAGAAATTCATTTCTTGTTTGAAAAATGTGTGGTTCACCTCAGTTCTTAAAATAGATAATATTTTGTGGAAACAATAAGTTCTAATATGGAATAAACATTCATTAATAGTCAATAATATCAATATCTCCATTTTTACATAGCAATGCCTCATTGAATAAACCAGAGCTGCAACCTCTTGTTAATGGATGATGTGACAGAGAAATGACTTTTTCTATAAAGGTTTTCCAAAGGTAATCTGCTGATCTAGAACTAATTATTTATAGAGAGAAATTAAGTAAATCAAGATGGAAATGACAGAAATTCTTAAACCCCATTTCACTGGTAAATTTTCACTTTATTAGTTGAATCTAGTGTATGTTTGCTATGTACCTATCCCTAGCCCTGCATCAAATTATTTACAAACATAATCTGATGTCACCATCATAACAGGCAGATATTATTATCCCCGTTTTACAGATGAGGAAACTAAGGGTCCAAGTTAGATGGACCTTCCTTAAATCATACATATAGAACCCTCCAATCCTACGTGACCACACCCCAAGCTGACCCTGTCATTCTCTCTGACTCCTGGCACCAGGAGCATTTTCTTCAATGCCTTTATTATTTTCCCTTATCACCTTCCTACAACATTTCCTACATTTTTTTTCAGGTTACTATTGATTAAGAAATCCATTCACAGGGTGCCTGGGTGGCTCAGTTGGTTGAGCGTCCAACTCTTGATTTCAGCTCAGGTCATGATCCCAAGGTCATGGGATTGAGTCCCATGTTGAGCTTTGTGCTGAGCATGAGCATGGAGCCTGCTTGAGACTCTGACTCTCTCTCTCTCTCTCTCTCTCTCTCTCTCTTTCTCTCTCTCTCTCTCTGTCTCTCCCTATGTCCCTCCCCCTCACTCACTAGCACTCACTTGTGCTCTCTCTCTCTCTCTCTTTCTCTCTAAAAACAAAAAGAAAGAAATAAAAAAAGAAATACGTTTGGGGCACCTGGATAGCTCAGTCAGTTAAGCATCCGACTTTCAGCTCAGGTCATGATCTCACAGTTCGTGACTTGGAGCCCTGCACTGGGCTCTGTGCTGACAGCTCAGAGCCTGGAGCCTGTTTAAGATTCTGTTGTCTCCCTCTCTCTCTCTGCCCCTCCCCTGCTCATGCTCTGTCTCTCTCTCTCTCTCTTTCAAAAATAAATAATAAACATTAAAATAATTTTAAAAAAAGAAATACATTCACAACAGGAAACTATTCTGTTATCTTGTAAGCATCAAATTGGCCTATACGACATTAAGAAATATAATGAACAATTGCACAGTCATTTTTCACAGTCAAGATTTAAACAGTGAAATTTTCTTCATTGTTGTGTTTGTTTTTAACAGAACATAAAAGCATATCGAGATTCATGCAGGTATGGGGGAAGCAATCTTTTGCTTCAAATACTAAAGAAAACTCTTGTATATATATGTTCATGTACAAAACTTCATGAAACATAATATTAATGTTTTGGATTAATATAATTACAACTAGTGCTATTCTTGAGAAGAATATCTGTTTCTTAGTCTTAAAGTACTATTACTGTTATTTGGAAATATTATTAAAATTTAGACATAATTTAGTCATATTTTTTCAAGTTTTAGATAACTAAGTAACTTCCAAATAATATTTATATTGACTAATTATTTTTAAAAGGCCCACCTTAATTAGCAAGCCCTTAATGGAAAATATAGATACATTAAATAATTTCAAACTTCCCAAATCTTAGAACTATAATTTCACACAGTCCTATAATTTTCTTATATGCCAAGGAAAACTGTTCTGGTAACCTCATCTCATTCCAGCAAACTTCTATCACTAAAAAATACACCTCCATAAAAGACAATCCACACAAAAACAGTTCTATTCATTTTACACATGGAAATCAGTTTCTCTCCAAAAACAAAACTAAATGGAAAACCACTTTTTAGTAAAAAAAAAATATATATATATAATAATAATACAGTTTTAAAAACTTGGTCAAATATTTTAATCTTTACATTAAATGCTTTCCATTATCTATTTGTGAAATCTTTAACCAGATCCCAGAATAGGACTTGCCTCCTGGTTTAATTATCCTGTTTAGAATCTTCAAATTTCCCTCTTTGGTGAATATAAGAGGTACAAAATTAAGGGCAGAGGTCTCTGAGTTTCCTCATAGAGGTTTATCAGTCTCCTTTGGCTCTGTCTGTAAAGGACTCAGGACGAAAATAGACTAAACTGATGAATAAGGAAAAGGCACCTTGGGGCCACCAGCTGCACATGAGCCAGGATTAGACAGGTGCTAAAAAGCCAGCTCACCATTGTGTTCACAACAATGTCTCATATGTATCCAGCACTGCATACATTTCCTCTTTTAAGCTTCCTAAGAAGTCTAAATATAAAGCAAAGCAAACATTTCCATCCCCATTTCCCCATGAGGAAAATGAGGCTCACAGTGATTTGAGTGACTTGCCTGATTTTACCAGCAGTACCAAGGCTTGAAGCCAGGTCTCTAATTCCTTGTAGACTCCATGTCACTGCACTAGATGCCTTCTATGAAGGAATAAACCAAAAGATAAGCAGTTACATCATATAATCCTTTTCCTAGCTGAGTAAAAGTATTTTAGTCCACAAAGGCATGTGTCCAGGTGACAGTGATGGCTAAATTACCACTAAGATTATAGAACTACTAGAAGAAGGAGGCTATGAAGGGAGGGACAGTAAAACCTTACATGAAATATTGAAGGTTTGGTATTGGCTGCATACTCAAGATACAATTTGTGATGTCTTCATGATGAATTGATGGTTTTATGACTATAAAACATTCAGCTTTATCTATGATCTGTCTTCATGTATTTGCTTTGAAATAAATATTGTTTGGTGGTAATACAGTCACATCAGTTTTCTGTTAACATGTGTAGTTATGTTATGTTATGTTATGTTATGTTATGTTATGTTAACATGGTGTATTTTTTTCCATCCTTTACTTTCAATTTAGTTGTGTCCTTATGTTTAAGATGTGTCTCTTATAAGTTACATGTATTTGGATCTTATTTTGATATATTATCTCCATAGTCTGACTTTCTCTGCCTTTTAATCATAGGATTTAGTCCATTTACATTTAATGTAAGTACTAATACAACTGGGCTTAAATCTACCATATTTCTATTTGTTTTCTATTTGTCTTATCAGGGTTATTTTCTTTATTGTTTCCTGACAAACTTTGAGTGAAATGTTTTGAGTATTTTTGTTTTGCATTACACCTCCTATTTTCTATTAACTTTTTAGCTATATCACTTTGCATTATTCTTTACATAGTTTCTGTGATGATTATAATATACATCCTTAATTTGTCATAGGACACCTGAATTAATATTATATCACTTCATAAATAATGTAACAACCTAGCAACAGTATGATTGCATTTGCCTTCTTCTATGTGATATTCTATGTGAAATTATTCTCATACATTTTGCATCTATATAAATTATAAACTTTACAGTTCTTTGAAACTATATTTGCTTTAGATAATCAATAGTCTTTTAAAGAAATATTATATATAATTTTTATTTACCATATATTTACCTTTTCCAGTATATTTTTTTTTCCTTATTACAGATCTGACTACCACCTGGGACCTTTTTTTTTCAGCCTAAAGAACTTCCTTTAGTATTACAGTTGACCCTTGAACAACACAGGGTTGAACTGCTTAGGTCCACTTATGTACAGATATTGTACACTATTATAAATTCATTTTGTTTCCCTTATGATTTTTGTAATAACATTTTCTTTTCTCTAGCTTACTTTATTGTAAGAATATAGTATGTAAAATACAAAATATGGTTTGATAGACTGTTTGTTATTGGTAAGGCTTACAGTCAAAGTAGGCTATTAGTAGTTAAAGTTTGAAGGGAATCAAATGTTTTACACAGATATTTTACTATGCAAGGGGTCAGTGCCCTTAACTCCCACATTGTCCAAGGATCAACTGTATGTACAGTATAAACTTCTGGTGGGAGTTTCTCCCAGCGTTTGTATGTCTGAAAAAGGCTTAAATTAAAACTCATTTTTGAAAACTATTCTGCTAGGAATAGAATTCTAAGTTACAGTAGGTTTTATCTTTTTTACTACTTTAAAGATGTAATTCCATTATGTTCTGGCTTCTGTTGTTTCTGATTACAAGTTATCTTTATTCTTACCTTGTTCATCTAAATGTATTGTATTTTTTTTACTCTGGTTACTTTATAATTTTTCCCTTTATCTTTTGTTTTCAGCAAGGTCACTATGAAGTGTCTCTGTGCAGCTTCTTTGTATTTACCCTGTTTGTGGTTCACTGAACTTCTTGAATACGAGAAGTAACAGTTTTAGTCAATTTGAAAATTCCTGGCCATTATTTATCAACCATGTGTCACACTCCTTCCTCTTCTTCTGGAACTCTAATTCATGAATGTTCATTTCATTCTGTCCCAGGGTTCTGATACTCTCTTCTGTTATTTGCTAAATTCTTTTTTCTTTCTGTACTTGAGTTTAAATAATTTTTATTGACAGATTTTCTAGTTCACTAATTCTTTGTTCTGTCCAATCTACTCTTAAGTCCATTGAATATTTTTTCATTTCAGATACTGTAGTTTTCAGTTCTAACACTTATATTCGATTCTTTTTTTTTTTAAGTTTCATTTTCTTTATTGACATCCTTCATCTTTTCATCCATTTTGGTCAACTTCATTTTTCTAAATTTTAAGCATACTTAAAATATTTCAAATTCATTTTTCTATTAACTCCAACATCTCTATGAGTGTGCTTGTTTTTTATTTTTATTATGAACCATATTTTCTTGTTTTGCATGTCTCTTAATTTTTATTTTTCATCACTCATTGTGTAAGAAACAATAGTCAAGACTGAAATAGGTGACATTTTCCACAGAAAAATCTCCCCTTTTCTTTGGCAGACATCTAGCGAGGCTGATCTCTTTGACCTAATAAGGAGTTGAATAGTGTTGGGGCTGGTTTTCTCCGGCAGCTTGTTTTAAGTTCACTTCTAGTTTCAAGCGTCTTACTGATAGAATTAAGTATGTCCTTCCACGGGGATTTGGGATCTAAGTACCCCATGAAATCTCTTGTTTTCCAGCCTAGCTCTTAAGCTTCCATGTAGCTGTTTATTCAGCAGAAATCCTATAGAAGAATATTTGAAGGTGGGATGGATAAGCTCTGTGTTTGTATCTCCATGGGATTCCAATCTGCCATGACCCCACACTCAGAATCATTCAAAGTTCAATTGGATTCATAGCTTTTTGATGGCTTTAAGGAAAATACATTTCTTTGTAGTTTACCCAGTTCATTTTTCTCCTCATTGTTATGTCATAAGCAGTGATATTTTGTGACCCACTACATTTTAACTGAAAGCAGAACCAACAGTAAGAAATGTAAAGGACATTCAGCCAGGCCTGAGTCAACTGCAAAAGGTTTACAACTTAGGCGGGCATTATTATATAGATAGAAGCGTACACTTTTCCTTTTAAATGGATTGATCGAATAAAGAGAAACGTAGGCTATAGATAAAGAATATCTTATAGAACATTACCAAAAGAGGTCATAACTATTCTGTTTTTAAATTATGCAAAGAGAAAAATCCCTTTTGGTATTGAATCATCCAGCCATTTCATTGTTTTGATACAGGGATGAATGTGGTGGCCACTTAAGGTATTTTCAGTCCCATGGTTCTAGAATTGATGAATCTCTTTCAACCAAAGCCCTGAAAAATTGTATGTGAATGAAAAGAAAGAAGGTCAAAAGAAGCAGTAGAGAAAAGTAAAAGATGAAAAGAATTACTAATTATTTTTAACAGAGGAGGAAAAATAGGATGATAATAGTCATTTTAGGGGCGCCTGGGTGGCGCAGTCTGTTAAGCGTCCGACTTCAGCCAGGTCACGATCTCGCGGTCCGTGAGTTCGAGCCCCACGTCAGGCTCTGGGCTGATAGCTCAGAGCCTGAAGCCTGTTTCCGATTCTGTGTCTCCCTCTCTCTCTGCCCCTCCCCTGTTCATGCTCTGTCTCCTGTCCCAAAAATAAATAAACGTTGAAAAAAAAATTTAATAAACACATTAATGAATAGTAACTGTATACAGGGAACTGTGTATGCTTTACAAATATTTTTACTTATGGAGTAGGAAGTGAAGGTTCGAAGGAATTAAGTAATGTGCCAACAGTTATACAAATAAAGAGTGACTGAGTCAGAATCTGAACTGAAGCCTGACCAATGCCAAAATATATGCTTTTTCCACTATAATGTACTGTCTTCCTAAAACTTTAATGAACCCTTACAGATATCCTTAGCTCTGGCAGTTACAATCAATGGTATAAATTTAGACGATGATATTATACATGATATCACTTCAGTAAAAGCAAAGATCCTAACTGATATCTGGTACATCTATTTATACCACCTTTACAATATTAGATTACATTTTTGTATTTAAAAAAAAACTACCCTCCTAATACTTAGTAACAGTTTGCTTCATTATTTAATTTTTCTTAATATCTGTACTTTTAAAAGGAAATATTGTTCCCAATCCTTCAGAGCTTTGTGAAGAAAACATAACCAGAATATAAAATTTCACATGCAAATGGAGGAGAAATAAAGAGAACGGAAAAAAATATATATTTCAGACTCTAAACATCCAGGGGAAAAAAGTCCCTTAAGAAGTCATCTTTCACTGTTAATGACACCAATGACCAGTTTAGGTCAGTGACCTGCAACTTAGGCAAGAAAACCTCTTTTTTCTTTCCTTTTCTTTCACCTACATCCACTCATGCACTTTAATTCCTTAGCATCCCACACCCCTTGCACTTCTCTCTCTCTCGCTCTGCCTGGTAACAATATTTCTCCAGTCTGACACATCTCCTTTTTATCTATTTTTCACTTCAAGCTCATTATTCTTTGCATGACTTTACAGTTTCCTAAGCCTCCTCCAAGTCACACTCACTCCTTGTTTAGACCTTCGAACTTTCAGACGTTCATCAGTGCCTCACTGTACTTGGCAATATGCAACTTTTAGTCATTAAACATGACTTAGTAACCATACACACTTTCAAACCTGCACATGCAATCAGATGAATTTGTGGAGAGAAAGAAACACGTGTGTAGAAATATGTGAGAAGGTATAACCCTTGGGAAAATAAAGTTTTCATGTGCCAATCTGTTACTCACAGCAACTTCTCCACTAAACCTGTAAACTATTGTCGAAGGATTTTACTTTATTTTCCTTGGAGATAACAGTTTATAAATTGTTCAGACATGATTCAGGCTACTCATAATTTTTATCCGAGTTCATTAGATGACAAACGAATGAGTGAAATCATCATTATTTATTTCCATCAAGTAAAATCTGGTAGTTTCCTGAATGACAAGGTGGACAATAGGAACGAAATACCAGGCAGTATTAATGTAGGATAAAACAAATAGTTTTACTATAAATAGTAATATTTAAAATAGTTTCCTTAAATCAATTATTAGCTTCCCAAATCTGACTACATAGACATCATTGACTGTACATAGCAAAGAAGCAGTGAAACAATGCAACCAAGATAAACATAGTACTTATAGGAATGACTGGTTTACATCTCAGTAAGGAAGAATAAAAGGCATCCGTACTTTATTTTACAATGACAATTATAAGTAAGTGCAAAGATAGGAAAACATATTAATCTAAGCCCCAAAGTTACATTTATCACAACTCAGATGCATCTTGTGGGGTGAAGGTGTTAAAAGGTGAGAAAAGCTCTTCTATTAGATCTGGCAAGTGTGCTATTAATTTAAGAGAGCAACCCAAGATCTATAATTGCTTTTGAAAATACCATGTAGCAGAGTACATTAGCTGTCAACAGACATCTGCTAACAGAAGTAATTAACATCAGGCTCATGAATTCAAAATAGACATAAGATCAGCCACGTAGCAGCAAGTAAATGTTTCACTGGGACATCAGACCATCTTAGCGTTGCTTGAAATTTTCCTTAGCTAAACTCTCCTGGCTTATTATCTAAATTGTCTGATTCATAAAAGTGTGACATATCAAAGTTCACACTAGTGGGACGATTTTAAAAACTGAGGTCACTGAAATATTTGCAGTCAAATACCAGGTGTCATGTATCCAGAAATAACCTAGTAACAGAAAGGGGAAAATGACTAAACAGTCAAAATGGTCATCACAAAATCCATCTTCTAAAGCCATAAAATAATCTTGTAAAATAAACCACTCAGCATCTATTTGCTATTATTTTAAACACCTTTCAAAAGATTTTTAGAATAGAACTTCAGGGCCCATATTTGAAAGCGGACAGTTACACTCAGAACAGAAATAAAAGTCAGGTGACAGTCGACAGTCAGTCAGGAATAGAAGAGAGAAGAATCATAAAGAGAACACTAAGAATACAAGCATGGGAGTTGGAGTCCACTTAGTTCAAGTAGCAAACTAGACTATTTCACTAATCCTGATTCTTGTGTTCTTGTTGCGATTATAAAACATTGGATTACATTCACTTTAACACATAGATAATAGCAGTAAGATTCTTTTAAGAGAGTCGACTTACAAGAAAACTAGAGAAAGAATCAACCATTTTATTTTTTACATCTAGGATATTTCTTGCATTTAGTATTCAGATGGCTTCTAACAATTCCTGAAAGATCCATTTCTTCTCAGAAACAGCTCAGGTGTGTGTCACAGTCATCTGAGAATCCCAGACAGTAAGGCCCACTTTAGTCTTCCATGAGACTATTGTCATAGGTGCCTATACATATATGTAATTGGAGAGCTACAGGAAATATACACATAAGTGTTACAGATTTAAAATTGCAGCATGTTGACATGATGCTTTCATCATAATGTTAACATATATACTGCTTGAGTTTTCTGTTCAATTACACTTGTTGCTTCATTTAGCACAAAGGTGTAGGTTAAAAATTAGTATATACTGAACATCACTAGTTATTATATAAGTACAGATTAAAACCACAATGAAATACTGTCCAGGATGGCTATATTTTAAAGAAAAGGGGAAAGAACAAGTGCTGGGGAGACTGGGGAGAAAACTGGAATCCTCATACACTGCTGGTGGGAATGAAGAATGGTATGGTAACTGTGAGATCTGACAGTTCCTCAAAAAATTAGTTACCCTATGACCCAGAAATTCTACTCCTAGGTACATGCCCAAGAAAGCTGAAAACATATGTTCACACAAAAACGTGTACATGAATGTTCATAGGGACCTTTTCATAATAGCAAGAAGTGTAAACAATTCAAGTGTTCATCAGTTGATGAATGAACAGACAAAATGTGGAACATACAGCAGAATATTATTCAGCTATAATAAGTAATGAACTACTGACACATGCTACAACATGGATAAACTTTGAAGGTCCAGAGTAGGCAAACCCATGCAAACAAAAAATAAATTCATGGTTGCCAGAGGATGAAGGAGAGAAGAATTGGGTATAGGGCTTACGTTTCAAGTGACAAGAAACATTCTAGAATTAGTTATGATGGTTGCACACTATTGTGAATACACTAAAAGCCATGGAAGTGTATAATTTATCATAGTCAAAATGGTGAATGTTATGTTGTGTGAATTTTGTTTCAACAAAAAGAGAAGAAATCAGTATATGGTGCAGTGTCTCCATGCTATCATTTTCCAACTCCACTGTGTTTAAATGCTCCCACAGATAATTAAATACATTCAAAAAGGGAATTAATGTTCAACTCTCTGATCTGAGCAGCAGGATCCTTCAGAATACTTCATAAAGTTTCAATTCCCAGGTAATACATTTTACTTTACTCTACCCTATAAAAGATTTAAAGGGTGGAAGACTTTAATGCAGAACATTTTATCTACATGATAATAATCTACCATCCACTTAGATTCCTTTTGGCAGAGGGAAAACTGTTTCTCTAATGTTCTACGTAGTCTTAGAAACAAAGGAATGAAAGGTAAAGCTCACGGTCTAATTTCATATATATAGGACTAATATATATAGGTGGTCAATATTTATTGTGCCATCTATACAACATATTTCAAAGGAGGCAACTCAGAGTAGCTAAGTATTTTCTAAGCAGGACCCTCCAGTTCCCCTTCTTTAGACAAGTACTTTGTTTCCCCTAAATTTTAAATTGTCTTAAAATTTTTTTTCATAAAAAAAAAGACTGTTGTTGGATTTTCTAAATCTTACTAAGGCAAAGAATTAAAACATTAAAACATTATCTTAGGGTTAATGGATATAGTATTTTACTAAGAGTTTTAACTTTCAGGGAAACAATAATAATCATTTAACAATTCATTAACAATGGCCAAAACATTACCCTAGTTTGTGTTTTTGAAAGTCATAGATGGTTAGAGCAATTCATTTTGCGAAATGAATAGAAACCCAGTGTTGCAATTTTATCTGCACAACCATAGCATTTCTTCAGCTTCTTCAGGATCATCAGGCTGTTACAAGGCAAGACATCCCAAATATTGCAGCATAACCTGCCTACGTGATCCCCTGGTAAACCGGACATACATTGTGTCCCCATCTCCTAAGTAATGTTGTCTGTATTTGCTATATCTTTTCAAATCAAAATTGCTCCTCAACTCGTGGCAACGGAGTGACAAGAGTACTTGCCTCTGACTCTTCATCTGCTCTTCTCAAGAGCTAGAAGACAGAGAGAGAAGCAGGAGATAACGGAGGGACACAAGCACTTGCCTACTCAGAAATCGACAAGGCTGGTCCATCACTGTGTTTTTTTATTTTTAAACAAAATAATCTCTATTTGCTCAGCACACACTCCTGACCCTTCTCTTCACTCCACCTTCTACTCTGATGCAGTTATGCTGGTAATGGAAGAAGGGGAGGTGCACCTTTCTCTGTATGAACAGAGAATGAGAAGGAGGAATGAGAAGGACCCCAATGGAGAAGGAAATGGGGGAGAAAGGAAAAGGAAGGGAACAGAAGAAAGCACCAATGCCAGACTGCGTGATTTGTGGTCAGTGTTTTCCCTCTGGCTCCATCTGTAGGAGTGTCAGTAGGATACATTTTTTGGTTTGGTGTACCCAGCATTCCTTCCCCACCTTTAGGCATCAGTGGCCAGTACCTCACCCCAACCCTTTTCTGGCTAAACTGGTCTTCCTTTGTGTCACATGGTTCTGCTGGGGCTGTAAATCACCCTCACAAAATAAAAATGAGATTTCTCTTTCTCTCACATACAAACACTTATGTAGAGGTGGGCACATGAGCTGAGCTCAGCTAATTAGATGCTCTGCAGAGATTTTAACTCTAACGAGGACACGCCCACAGGGGCAGAAAGCAGTACCTCGAGGTTTGGGCCTCAAGGTTCTGAGGCTGATGTCCCTGTAGCTCTCCAAGTTTTGTCTCTCCTAAATCCTGATTTTTCAAATCTTCTTTTAATTCTCTGAGCAATCCATTAATATCCCTTGTATATACCTTTTCCTTGCTTGGCTTAGATCACTTTCCTTTGCTTACAGCAAAGAACCTGAACTGATGTGCCAGGACTCACATTCAGAGGATTTTGAGGCAAAGGTAACTTGTAGAAGTAGCCTTGGATTTGGGTGGGGAAGGTGTTGAGGGTTGTGATGGTAAAAAACAAAACAAAACAAAACAAAAACTAGTCTTGGTTTAACCCAGATTCTTTATGTAACACTGAGCAATTAGAACACCTCTCTTAAGCCCGTATTTCACTCTACAAAATAAGGAGTTGAGCTTAGAGACATTTTTTTCCAGCTCAAAAATTCAACAGCTTTAATGAATGAAAGGGAATTGACTGGAAGACAAAAGTGTAGTGTTTGGCATGGATTGGCTTTGCCAATACAACTTCAGAGGACTTGAGGGAAATTTTTTGAAAGAATTGTGGGTTCTTTAGCACTGCAGCCCTCTCCCACTGGGAGGGCTCAGCTATCAGCTGACCTGCTGAAAACTGCTGCCAAAGAGAGCTTTGGCCAACAGAACCACTTGCCGAAGTCCAGGGCCACATCTATGCTGACTGAAGAAAGCCAGTAAAAGGGACTTCTGCCTCGAACCTGTGCCAGGGTCCCACCAACAGCTACCATTTGTAGACATGGGTGTGCGCCTGTGGTTACCTTATGACTCTGAGGTGTCCAGACCTTGCCATCTTAGTATGAATCATTCTAAAAATTTGAGTGAGAAAAGAGAATGCAAGATTTTGCATATATTTCTTGAGGGGAATGAACAGAAGCTCCCTACCAGTAACCTTTGCGGTATTATACCCAGATGATGTGTACAAGGGAAAGCAGATGGATCTGTGACAATCTCCCCAGGACTTTGGATCCCAGTATGCTGCACCCAGGTGTTTCTTTTCAGGCAGCTCACAATGCAGGACCGTGGAACAACTATGCCATGGTAGCACAAGAGAAAAACCAAGGGTGGAAGCTGTCACACTTCCCAAAGAAGAGCCTGGAGAAAGGAAAGTAGAAGTTTTCCCAGAAACAACGAGCCAACTTGCTCCAACAAACAATAATAGTCTCAAGGCACTCGTAACTCCAGAAAATGTGAAACAAAATGGAATGGTGATTCAGGGCACCATCTTATGTTCTGCTGACCTTGTGGTTAGAGGAACTGCAGAATGAAAAGATGGTTCTGAAATTAAGACTTCCCAAGCTAAATGGGACCTCTAGAAAGTAGAACTTAAGAAAAAGATGTAGTAAATTTTGGAAATTTCTCCTGTATTTCCTCTCTTCCATTCTTAAATGACACCAAAGCCCAGGTAACGCCAATGAACAGAAGGCTCAATTTCAAGCTAAACATATAACAGTGTTTGTTCTCAAAGTAAGCTGTGTGGATACATGTGGGACCATAATAGCCTACTTGAAGCTTGTCAATGACTATCAGATCAGGTTGAGAAGACCTAAACTTCACAAAAATAGACAAGAAATAGTTAGCAAACAATAAAGAAGAAGAACACAGATTGGTATTTCTTCTTTATTCCCAGCTACTAAAAATGAGTAAGAAGGAATAAAAGAGATAGATATTTATGAGTATAACCTACACACCAACACTAAAGGATTTCCAAATTTTGAAGGGAAAGCTTCTAGATGTCACTCATCCTGGATGTTATATTTTACTACCTAAATTCAGATTACAGGGGGGTGTCTCAGTGGCTCAGTCAGTTAAGCATCTGACTTTGGCTCAGGTCATGATCTCACGGCTCATGGGTTCAAGACCCGTGTCAGGCTCTGTGCTGACAGCTCAGAGCCTGGAGCCTGCTTTGGATTCTGTGTCTCCCTCTCTTTGTATTCCTTCCCCACTCGTACTGTCTGTCTCTCTCTCTGTCTCAAAAATAAATAAAATATTAAAAAAATTTTTAAATAAAAAATAAATTCATATTATAGGAATCCTTCCAAATTGAGGCAGCATAGGTAAAAAGGCATTTTGCTGTAAGCAATAACCAGAGTGCATTCTAATGGAAGCACAGTAAATCCCCTTCATTGAATGGACCTGGGTAGTAGCAACTGAAATAGCTAAAGCATTATTTTGAACACTGTGTTCTATGTAAATGAGTTCATTGAGATATTAATAGGTATTTTGCAAACAGCGCTCTGTGATCAAATAATTTAAAGATTTTCACTTCATGGAGATGTTCAATTCATATTACCATTTCAAAGACTCTGGGAAGGCCTGCTTTCAAATAGTTTATTTGTCTTTATATAAACTAGTGTTTCTAAAAATTGTTTGGTCATGAGACTAGTTTTTAATATAAAAATTATTTAAAATTTTTTGGAATAGTTCTCCAGAGAATATAATTTGGGGAACATACCTATAGAAATGAATGAAGTTTATCTAAAGGCTAAACTTTTAACAACCATAGACCCAGAATTCCAAGTTAAGCCTGAACTTCAGTGAATGACTTTGGAGTGTGACACCACTTGAGAAGCAAAGTTCTGATTTTGTTTCAGCTACTCACCGGCTTTGTTATTGGACAACTTAACTTTCATGAATCTTAGTCTTGAAGAGGGAGAACAATATTAAGTAAGATATATGTAAGTAAGGTTTAGCACTATATCCAGCACATAGTAAGTCCTCAGAATGGTAACTATTACAATTAGAGAACCAGTGGTTAATAAAGAATTGGTTCCATGAATAGAGAAAAAGACCTAGACAGAACTAGGACAGAATTTCTGTAAGAAAGCCCATTTCCCCGGTGCCCGAATAAAGGATTAGTGTTTAACAACAGATCTGTAGGCAGGCATACTTTAACATCATGTTAAGCGGGATAAATCAAACAGAGAAAGACAAATACTTTATGATATTACCTATATGTGGAATCTAAAAAAGCCACACTGGCAAAAACGGGAAGTAAAATCTGGTTACCTGGGTATAAGGGGTAGGATATAGATAGAATGTTCTTTTAGGATACAACTTGAAATGAGAAGTATGTAAATAAGTTATAGAGATTTAATGCACAGTACAGTGAAGATAGACAGCAAAATTACGTTATAATCATCAAACTTGCCAAGAGACTAGAACTTAATTATTCCTAGCACTAAAAAGAAATGCTAATTATGTAACATGATAGAACTGCTAAGTATTGCTACCATGACAATCATATTACAATATATAAATGGTACCAAATTTATTAAAAAGTCTTCTTACTCACTTCCCTGCGTGTGGGGGTGTATGGAATGTCTTCTCTCTGAGGTGTGCATAGAGCTTGTTTCTCAGCTCCCTCAGAACCCTTTTCTGGTGAGGCCACTAACCTCTCAGGGCTTCCATGATCACCTTACACAAAATGGCAACAATCACCACCACCCACCCAGAACAGCAATTTTTCTCCACAAGCACCAAACACCATCTGACAAAATACAAATTTACTTGCTATTTGTTTATTATCTGTTTCTCCTACCAGAATAAAAGGTCTATGAGGCCCATCTCTTTTTTTTTTTTTATTCCTTATGGCTTCATCCCCTTGAGTAGTATCTGACCCACAGTAGGTATTTATAAATATCTGAATAAGCATTTTGAAGGTAAATATCTTCTTTTCACCACCTCTCATTAGTTTTCTAGGGACAAAAGTAAACACTAGATCCCATTTTTTAAAGTCACTGTTATAATTTTTTCTAATTTTTTAAGTTTATTTATTTTTGAGACAGACGAGAAAGTGATGGGGGGGTGGTGTAGAGAGAGAGGAAGAGAGATAATCCCAAGCAGGTTTTGCACGGTCAGCACAGAGCTGATGCAGGGCTCGAACTCACAAACCATGAGATCATGACCTGAGTAGAAACCCAGAGTCAGACGCTTAACCAACTGAGCCACCCAGGCACCCCTAAAATCACCGTTATGGTTCTTATGTTGCCTTTTTTAATAAAAATATTCTAGAGAGTCAAGATGAAACTTAAAACCTTAACTTAAAATTCAACCCTACAACATTAATATAGGCATTTATCCTTATAAATTACAAATTTATCCTTTATGTTCTTTCTTTAAAAATTGCACAAAACCTACACGATTAACTCAAAAACAGTTGTCAAGATTACGTATAGTTAACCTCACGAATTTCCCTACATTCCTCAAATTTTAAACAGAATAATAAAATGGGACTTTGCCTTTAAAATTAGTAAGCTCTTCTTCATCCCACCTAAACCCCTAACCATGTAAGCTAAGCAAAAAAGTATCTGTAAAGAAACTGCCCAATGAACATGTTTTATTCTACAATCCCCTTATCTATAGAAAAGTTTTGCCTTACCCTGGTTAATATCTCATGTGGGCTTCCTCCAACCCTTCTATCCAGCCATTCTTGGGCTGCATCTCCTTTGTGATGATCTAGCCTGTGGTGAGTATGTCTGCCTTCTTGATGTGCTGAAACCCTAATAAAAATAGAGTACGGATTTTGTAAAAGGAAAGAGTTTAGCTTTTCTGTGGCATCAGCCTGTATGCCAGTGTCCCCAGTGTCCCCTCACTGTCCTTCCCACTGCATCTCAGAGCTTGAATTTCCACATGGCAAAGTCCAGTGCATAAAATTACTGGATGCACATTGAAGACTATTAGAGAACCAGAAAAGGTCTGACTTCTTCTAAGATATATTACTGACATTTTTCTAACTGAATAGAGATTATTCAGTATCTTTCCCCGAGCATAATGAGCTGATTTACGACACACACCAGCCTAGTCTAGTAATAGAGAAGAAAGGGTAATGACAAATTTTCAGCCTTTCAGAGGCTGAAGATTTCTGTATGCCAAATGCAAAGTACCCCTGAAGTTCAGGGCATTTTGCATGATGTTTCTATCTATATATCCTCAGCTTCAATATGTAATTTAGAAATCTAAAAATAGGGCTAGGGCCTTTTGTTCAAACTCTTTTGTGTTCAAAGTAATTCATGTATTGAAGTCACATTTGCATTACTTCATGGATTTTCTATTGATAAAGGCAGGTTATTTTTCCCTTCTCTAGGATCTCTTAGACTACAATTAATGTATTATGGAAATAAAATATCAGTATTTTTACTAGAAAACATGCTCAAATACTGAGTTCTAAATATATAAATTTGGAAGTACTAGACTGAATAACAAACCATTGTATGTGAATGCTAAACACATCAATAATAAATAGCACATATTTTAAATCGACTGTGTGCCAGGCACCTGCCAGGCCACCTCACATTAAGATAAGCTTATACTTTATACGGGGCCTTTCTCTCCAGACGTTTCTACTATTTCCATTTGTATTTCCATGTGATAAATGGAAGGCAGTATTATCTCTATTTCATTTACATATAGAAAAATTATGAAAAAGTTTATGCTTTGTTTATGCAAAAAAGAACAGTTTAATGTACGTCCAGAAAGTCAAGGGGCAGGATGAAGTCAAGTGTCTTTATTCTTCTAAATGCTTCATTCTGAATGCTTTAGTCTACATAAATGCTTTCAGTTTTTCCTCATAAAATATTTTCTTTAGAATTACAATATATTTGTTGAGCATTAGAGTTTTCAGGTGCTTTCTCACACAGTATCTTATCTGAATCTCACATTCACTCCAGGATGTGTACATATGCATGTTTTGCACATGGCACAGTAATATTTTGGCTCATCTTCCAAAAGTGAACATAACCTCATCTTTAAGATAAAAAGCAGATACTAAAAAATGTCAAAGTAATCGATCCAAGTTCACAGAGCCTCAACCCTGGCCTTCTGATAGGTGCTGTAACTCTTTCCTCTATAGCATACCACAACAAAAACTTGACTCTTCCCTTTTCTATAAAAATGTAAATATATATTGCTCCCATATCCTCAAATCATCAATGGGCTTTCACTAGACATCAATATCCCTCTATTTTTTTTTCTCTGTAGAAGTTAAAACAATAAACAGCATGAGACTGGCTTTGTAGCCAATAAACCAGAACTCATTCTAAAATTATTCTTCTAAGCAGTCAGCTTGAGAATCTTTAGCCCTATTACAAGCATACCTCACTGATTGAAATATGCTTAAAATGCTTTGGGAATTACTTTGAAAACCAGATAATAAGCCACAAAAGAATATCACTTTCTTTACTTAATAGTAACACCTCATTTTTTTTTAAATTAGTAAGCATTTAATCACTCACTTTCTTTACCAGATGAGACTCTGATTTCTTTGGACCTTTCTCAAATATAATATTTTGACTCAAAGTATGAAATTTTTCACTATTAAATATAATTTTTAAAGTTTGCTATGGTCTTGTGGGATAATTCCACAAGAGAAATTCTAAGAATGACTTGTCCAAAGGCAGCATCCCTAAAATGAGTATGGAGCCTGCCTAGGTGATGTCTTTGATGGCACTAACTTTCCCTTAGTTTTGAAATTGTATTAAAAAAATAAGTTTTGAATCTTACAGTCACACATCATGTATATATGAATTTGTATAGACAGTGCTTAAGAAGGAGTTTTATATAGATATTGTCTGAAAAGGGGAGGCTTTCACTGTGGCTGCCAAAATTAAGTCCTCTAAAGATGGTGATTTTCTGAACTAGCAATGGTTCAATTGCCAGATGACTTCTGTTTCTTACAATTTAGCAAGTCTCAGTTCAATCTACCAATTTTCCCATTATGCCACTTTTAAGAGAAAGGATCATTTTAACCTCAGTAAAGCATTTCAATAAAATGCCCACTATAGAAATGCTGAGGATGTGTTATAACACCTCTTTCCTTCCGCAGAAATAATACCTTTCTGAAAGTTTGACAAGTTAATGAAGCATCTCTTTCCTATCTGAAAAAATCAGTTGGCATTCTTTCATTGAGCAAATAAGCTTCCAAGTGTTTCTTCATTTGACCTTCAAAACACCTTTTAGTACTTTTCTTATGAGTGATGTCAACTGGTATGCAATCCACTTGGTACATTCCCAGACCCTTTAAAATTAATTTCATCATATTGGCTAATCCTAGGGGGTCTCTCCAGAGCTAAGTGCACTTGTAAAACTATTCATAAAAAGGGTCTCCTATTTCTGTCTCTACTTCCTTTAACACCCTGGTTATATTTTACTTGGACTAAGAAACACATCAAATCTCAAAGCTTAGAGTATGGGTCCATTTTTCAACTGCTTCAAGAAGCCTGTTCTCTACACCCTCCTCTTTCTTACTAATAAATTTGATTAAGGCAAATTCCCCTTTGTGAAACCAGAAACCAAATTTTTCTGCTATACTCCCAATGCTTACATTTGGCTTCAGTCTTCATTAATTAACCACTTGGATCTTTAAAAGTCCTCACCTCTTTTTCCTAGCATGTATATATTCTTCAAAAGTCTCTCAGCAGTCAGTTGAAATGTTTAGTCTTGTTTGAAATTAATTTTCCACTTTTATTGTTGCAATTATTTGGCAGGTTTTATGGCTTTATAGTAATTCCCCAGAACCCTTTGAATCTGTTATGCTTTTTATGTTTGTGCTTGATATGTTTCCTTAGCAACACATTGATTCTGCCAACACTGTTCCATAAGATTTAGGGAGTGAACATGTCTGAGATATGAATATGAAGACGACTGTCATAGGTTTCAACGTTTTGATGATCCTCAAATGTTTTTCAAATTATTATAGTCAGAAGATACTTCGTTTATTTCAACCTTATTTTTTTCAGCCAGTGTGCTTCCTTTATTTCTTTGATTAATTTCTACTTACTTTACTAAAACAAGTGTTTAAGACTTGGTAAATTAATGAGGTCATGGAAATATTACAATAGAAAGATTTAATCAATTTCAAAAAAAAAAACCAACAAGTCCTACAAATCCCACTAATTTAGTCAATAAGCTTTTTAAACATGTGAATTAGTTACACTAAAATCTCATAGCACTATCACTTGACTCCAGAAATACTATGCATCCATTAATTTATTCAAAAAATATTAATATAGCAATGTAGAATATAGATTTTTGAAATTACAGAGTAGGCATTATTAAAAATTTGCCATGGTTAGTTATATATCTTTAGACATGCTAGTATTTATAGTTCCTTTAGAATGAGGTTCCCACCAAAAATAAATGGGGTCGGACTTCCGGGAAAGATGGTGGAGTAGGAGGAACCTAAGCTCACCTTATCCCATGCATACAACTAGATAACACCCACATCAATGTAAATAACCCAGAAAACGACTGAAGACTAGTGGAACAGACTCTCCACAACTAAATGCAGAGAAGAGGCCACAGTGAAGAGGGTAGGAATGATGGAGATGCAGTCAGGAGCCAGACAGACCAGTAGGACTGTCCATGGGAGGGAGGGATGCCATGAGTACAGCGAAGGGAGAGTAGTTCCCCAAGCCAGGCACCCCAGGCATGGGGGACACAACAGGGAAGAGGAATCCCCATAACATATGACTTTGAAAATGAGAGGGGATCAACAATCATGGGGCTTACCACCTTGAATTCTAAAAATCTGGGAAAGCTGGGAGGATGATAGGAAACTGAGCCCCAAACCCTTATAAAGACAGCACAACAAACAGCTCCATGGAGATACAGCATAGAAGCAATAATTTGAAATATACCTGGGGTGTACAGGAAGCCTTGTTTACTAGTCAGAGCATGTCCTGGAGGAATCAGGATCATAGGGAAACTTCTCTAGGAACAGAGGAGCTAGTGGGCATTGTTTCCCACCCTTGTCCCCAGCCAAATACACAGACACTTGCAGGAGCCAACACAGTGACAACACTTATTACCTAACTTGCTAATACCCCCACTCCTGCATTCTCCTACATATCTGCACCCTCCAATACTCTTGACCAGAACCCATCCAAAGTGGTGCCACAAGCCTGGTAGTGTGCAAGAAGTCTTGGCAGGAGCCAAAACCACTCCAAAGTGACTCCTTCCCTGGAGAGAGGGAAAGATAACCACATACACACACATCAGTCCTACTGCAGTCCCAACAGTGGGCTGGGAGCAGACATCGGGTCTGACTATGGGTAATATCCACCAATAAAAGCTTCTCAGGGGACAACACAGGGAAAGTGTTCTACTGTTTGGCGCTACTACACCTCTGGAAAATGCCTGGACTGACTCAACTCAGGCCCAAGATGGACCCAGACTGGCCCACTAGCAACACGGGACCAAATCCTGCCCAGAACAGGCAAAGGGAGTCATTGCAGACAACTGGACTGAAGGCAAACGTGACTCAGCCACAACAGTAGGACACACACAATACACATAGGAGACACCTCTAAAGTACCAGATTCTGATAAACAGGGGACATTGCACTGTAGGGCACTATACAACCTGTGGTTATAGTGGTATAAAGCCATTGCTTTCAAGAGCAGGAATGTAGCTGACTTTACTAGCACACAGAAACAGAGAGCTAGAGACCAGAGAAAATAAGAAGATGAAAAAATATGTCCCAAATAAAAGGACAAAATGAGACCAAGAATGCTAAATGAAATGGAAGTAAGTAATGATAGAGGGCGTAATGTATTGGTTATAAAGATAGTCACTATACTTGAAAAGAAAGTGGAGGACATCAGTAAGACCCTCAATAAAGAGAAAGAAAACATAAAAAAGAACCAACCATATATGAAGGACTCAATAACAAAAATTAAAAATACACGAGATGGGGCACCTGGGTGGCTCAGTCAGTTAAGTGTCTGACTTCAGCTCCGGTCATGATCTTGCAGCTCGTGGGTTCAAGCCCCACATCAGGCTCTGTGCTGACAGCTCAGAGCCTGGAACCTGGTTCGGATTCTGTGTCTCCCTCTCTCTCTGCCTCTCCTCTACTAGCGCTCTGTCTCTCTCTCAATAATAAATAAAAGCATTATTAAAAAAATACACTAGATGGAATAAATACTAGACTAGAGGAAGCAAAAGAACAGATCAGCAGCTTGGAGGACAGAGTAACAGAAAGCAATCAAGGTAAACAGGAGAGAGAAAAAATAATAACAAAGATGAAAATAGACTAAGGGAACTCAGCAACACCATCAAGCATAACAACATTCACATTATAGGTATCCCAAAAGGAGAAGAGAGAAAAAGGGGGTCAGAAAATTCATCTGAAGAAATAACAGCTGAAACCTTCCTGAATCTGGGGAAGGAAACAGAAATCCAATCCAGGAGGCACAGAGCCCCAACAAAATCAACCCAAGGAGGTCCACATCTAGACACATAATAATTTAAATGTCAAAAAGTAGTGACAAACAGGGAATTTTAAAAGTAGCAAGATACTACCAAAAAAAAAGTTACATATAAGGGAAACCTCATAAGGCTATCAGCTGATTTTTCAGCAATAACTTTACAGGCCAGAAGGCAGTGGCATGATATATTCAAAGTGATGAAAGAAAAAAACTTGCAACGAAGAATACTCTATCCAGCAAGGCTATCATTCAGAATATAAGAAGAGATAAAGAGTTTCCCAGAAAAACAAACGTTAAAAGAATTCATCACCACTAAACCAGCCCTACAAGAAATGTTAAAAGGGGACTCCTTGAGTGGAAAGGAAATACCATAAGTATAAGTAAGAAAAACAGGAAGCATAAAAGCAGTAAAATTAAGTATATCTATAAAGAACAGTCAAGGGATTCACAAAATAAAAGGAGTAACAATTTAGTGCTTTTAGAATGGGCTCAAACTTTTTTTTTAAGTTTATTTATTTTTGAGAGAGAGAGAGAGACAGTGTGAGCATGGGGAGGGGAGGGGCAGAGAAAGAGGGAGAGACACAGAACTCGAAATGGGCTCCAGGCTCTGTGCTGTCAGCACAAAGCCCAATGTGGGGCTTGAACTCACAAACTGTGAGATCATGACCTGAGCTGAAGTTGGATGCTTAACCAACTGAGCCACCCAGGTGCCCCAGAATGGGTTCAAACTTAAGCGATCATCAACTTAATATAGACTGCTGCAAGCAGATAAACCTAATAGTAGCCACAAATCAAAAACTGGTAATAGATATGTATACAATAAAGAGAAAGGAATGCAAGTATAACACTAAAGAAAGCCAGCAAACCATGAAAGACGAAAAGAATAGAAAGGAAAAGAGAAGAACCAAAAAAGCAACCATAAAACAACTAATAAAATGGCAATAAGTACATACCTATCATTAATTATACTGAATGTAAATGAACTATACATTCCAATCAAAAGAGATAGGGTGATGGAATAGATAAAAAAAAAAAAAACAAAAACAAGACCCATCTATATGCCACCTATAAGAGACTCATTTTGGCCCCTAAAATACATGCACATTAAAATAGTAATAGTAGTAGTAATAGTCATATGGGACAAAAAGACTTTAAAAGAAAGACTAAGAAGACACAAAGTAGGAAACCATATAATCATAAACAATCCAACAAGAATATAAATGTAAATATTAATTTACAATTAATAATTTACAATTAATAATAAATAATTAGTTATTAATTTGGGAGCACCCAAATTCATAAAGAAGCTAATAAGAAACATAAAGGAAGTAATCAATAATAATTAAATAATAGTAGGGGACTTTAATACCTCACTTACATCAATGGATAGATCATCCAAACAGAAAGTTAACAAAGAAACAGTGGCTTTGAATGACATTGAACCTGATGGATCTAACAGATACATTCAAAAAATTCCATCCTAAAACAGTAGAATACACATTCTTTTCAAGTGCACATGGAACATTCTCCAGAATAAATCACATATTAGGCCACAAAACAAGTCTCACCAAATTCAAAAAGATTGAAGTCATACCATCCATTTTTTATGACCACAATGCCAGGAAACTAGAAGTCAACCACAAGACAATAAGGAAAGAACACAAATACATGGAGGTTAAATAATGTGGTACTAAACAATGAATGGGTTAACCAAGAAATCAAAAAGAAAATTTAAAAAATACATGAAGATAAATGAAAATAAAAACACAACACTCCAAAATCTATGGGATGCAACAAAAGCTGTTCATTTAAGAGGGAAGAGAGAAGTTCATAGCAATACAAGAAGCAAGAACAAAACTTCAAATAAACAACCTACCTTACACCTAAAAAAGCTAAAAAAAAAAAAGAACAAACCCCAAAAACAGTAGAAAGGATGAAATAATAAAGATTAAGGCAGAAATAAAAAACAGAAGCTAAAATAATAATAACAACAACAACAACAACAAAACAACAATAGAACAGATCAATGAAATCAGGAGCTTGTTCTTTGAAAAGACCAACAAAATTGATGAACCTTTAGCCAGATTCATCAAAAAGACAAAAAAGAAATAAAAGAGAGAGAAGGAGGACTCAAATAAAATCAGAAATCAAAGAGGAGAAATAACCAACACTACTTAAATACAAAGGATTGCAAGAGACTATTATGAAAAA
Source organism: Prionailurus bengalensis (assembly GCF_016509475.1). Lineage (NCBI taxonomy): Eukaryota > Metazoa > Chordata > Mammalia > Carnivora > Felidae > Prionailurus > Prionailurus bengalensis. Next base: position 72,244,214 of record NC_057349.1, on the reverse strand, counting down.
TTATATGCCAACAAATTGGACAACCTAGAATAGAAAAATTCTTAGAAAGATATAACCTCTCAAAACTGAACCAAGATGAAATAGAAAGTTTAAATACACTTATTACCAGCAATGAAATCAAATAAATAATCAAAAAACTCCCAACAAACAGAAGTCCAGAACAGACAGCTTCACAAGTGAATTCTACCAAACATTTAAAGAGTTAATACCTATCCCTTTTTTTTTTAGGTTTTAAAGTTTTTTATTTTTTTAAAGTTAACATGTGCATAAAAGGAAACTGAATAACACAAGAAGCAAAGAACAAAGTCATCCATAATCACAAGCAGTTTACAGTTTGACTTCTAGGTCCCATGTATCTACACAACTAAGCATTTTAATGTAATTAAGATCATAGTTATGTATCATGCTTTTTTTTATACACCATGAATTTTAGCATTTCCAAGTCCCAAAACTATGAGTATTTTGATAACCAAGAATACACTACACCAACACCATCTGAAAGAAAAAAAATGTAATCCTGCCTTTCTTGGCGACAAAAATGGCAACAGGCCTCTGGATAAAAATATTGGCAGAGTTACAATTAAAATACTGCATTCCCTTAACGTTTAATTAAAAACAAGACATAAAGTAACAGATACACAAAGTATAATGCTTCTAAAAGAAGTCATTATCCAATCTATACTATTCAAATATCAGCAAGGAGTGAATGAATCACTAAATCACTTAATGTATTCTTATAGTACAGCCAAAGAGATGCACACACATTAACAGTTATCACTAGAATGTAGATATGAACACATCCACACGCATCTCTCCCAGTATACTTCCTTCTGCCGCTCTGCGGCCAGTCTAATGAGTAAGTCCTGACATACATTTCTCAGAGACAGCCTAACACTTCCATGACCAAAATGCTTCCTTCCTATCAATTATAACAACATCAAAAACTTAGAAACTGGTTAATTCAGTAGCTGTGCATTGTGTCATACACTGTCATCTCAGGACGTCCAAAAGGCTTAGATGTTACCAAATAATGAACTTGTCCACAACAAACACAGGTACTTTATAAAAATGTACATATAGACTTATGTTTATAACGTAAAACTGTCTTCTAGATGTGGAGATACTAGCAAAAAGCCCTTCCTTTCATCCCTCCTCTGCTCCCTCCACCATTTCAATGACTAAATACAGGACTACATCTAGCTCCAAGAGGCAGATTAACAGACACTCCCAGAACAGTCCTTCCTAAAAACTAACAAAAGGGCATTTATAAAGGAATTATTTTACTACTTCCACTTTTAATATACTTTGGGCATTAGGACTTGGTTTATCCTTTAACACACAGCAATATTAACTAAAATGCACATACAGAATAATGGTTAGACAATCTGAATTTGTCTTAAAAACTCATGGGCACAGAGCCCTTCTCTCATTTCCCCCCACCCTCCACTCCCCGCAGTGAACACTCTTCAAGACATCAAGTTTAACACTTCCATTCCCCAAATATAACCATTCCTGTAAATTAACAAAATTTAAAGGGTGTTGTTACTTTAACTCTCTACTTCTAACATATTGTTCACTTTCAAACATCTAGAAGACTAGATGTTTCAAAATTTTCCCACTACGTACATAGCATCACTGAAGGAACATTCTGGCCTAGAACCCTTCCTCTTTTCACCTCTTATCAACCCACTGGAAAGTATAAGCATCTGTCATGCTTAGAGGGGATTTTAACAATTTCACTTCCTCTAGTTGTTTTCAGAACAGTTTTTCCTATGAACTTAAACACAAAGCGTATACAATGAATTTGTTTACTAACTACTTTTGTCATACACTGGCAACCTCTTTTAACATCTAGGAAGACTAGATGTTGTAAATTAGGACTCATTTGTCCTTTATATACACTATATACATAGCTAAGTAAAACAGAATGCAGACATACGGAACAATGGTTAATCCTGCCTAACTATAAACATACTGGTATAAAGCTCTTTGCGCTTTCTTCTTCCTCCCTGGACCAGCACAACTATTATATAATGTATACTGCTCTGAGAGGTGGTTTGATCATTTTGATCATTCCATTTTCAAAAAGACAATATTTCACATGAATTTTAACATAAGGATATCTACAAAATGTGTTTTTTTTCTACCTCTACTTTTAATATACTTTGTGCTTCTAACATACTTCTAAACATCTAGAAAGGCTAGATGTTTCAAATAAGGACTTAAGTTTGTCCACTATATACACAGTAGTGTTGAATAAACTACACGCATGTAACAATGGGTTATATCTGAAAGTGTCTTTTGCATAGGAACATTCTAGTCTAGAACCCTTCATTTCTCACAACTCCTCTCCACCACCAACCTACTGGGTGGGTACAGATAGGCACATGTGTCACTTAGATGTGACTACAACGTCATCTCTAAAAGTTCTTTTCAGAAGACAGCCTTTCAATGCATTTTAACAGAAAGTGTACAAAATGTGTTAGTTTACTAACTCTACTTTTGTCATACATTGGCAACCTCTTTAATATCTAGAGACTAGATATTATAAGATAGGACCCTTTGTCCAATATATATACAATATATACAATCAAGTTAAATGCACATAACATATAGGGCAATGGATAAGCTGAAATTTCCTAGCACACACTAGCAAAACATTTTTTGCAATTTCTTCCCTCTAACCTCCCACAAACCAATGAACAAGTAAGCATGCTGTTCAGAGAGGTGAGTTAGCAATTCCATTTCCAAAAATAGTATTTCCCACCAGTTTTTAAAAGCTATTTACAAGACGCGTTACTCTACTTCTACTTTTAAATACATCAAGCATTTCTAAATATCTAGAAAGACTAGATATTTCATATAAGGACTTAGTTGTTCACTATGTACAAAGCACTGTTAAATAAAATTGCACACACCTAACAATGGGTATAATCTGAGGTATCTTCTAAATATGACCATTCTGGCTAAACTATTCCCTCCCTCACTTCCTTCTCTCCACCACTAATCCAGTAGACAAGTACAGGCATGTGTAATTATTCACAAATTATTAAAAAAATAGAAGAGGATATAAAGCTTCCACATTCATTCTATGAGGCCAGCATTACCCTGATTACAAGACCAGATAAAGAAACCAAAAAAAAAAAAAAAAAGACAACTACAACCAGTATCTCTGATGAACATAGATGCAAAATTCCTCAACAAAATATTAGCAAACTAAATCCAACAATACATTAACAAAGTAATTCACCATGATAAGGTGGGATTTACTCAAATGGTATGCAAGGGTGGTTCAATATTCCTAAATCAATCATTGTGATATATCACATCAGTAAGAGAAAGAAAAAAATCCACATGATCACTTCAATAACTTCAGAAAAAAACTGACAAAATAAAATGTCCATTCATGATAAAATCGCTCAACAAAGTAGGTTTGGAAGGAACATACCTCAACATAAGAAAGGCCATATATGAAAAACCCATAGCTAACATCATCCTTAATGATGAAAAACTGAGAGCTTTTCCCCTAAGATCCCCTAAGATAAGCTTTTCCCCTAAGATAAGACAAGGATGTCCACTCTCACCACTTTTACTGAGCATAGTGTTAGAGGCCCTAGCCACAGCAGTCAGACAAGAAAAAGACATAAATGCATCCAAATTGGTAAGGAAGATGTAAAACTTTCACTATTGGCAGATAAGATGATACTATATATATAGAAAATTCTGAAGACTCCACCGAAAAACTACTAGAACTGTAAAATAAATTCAGTAAGGTTGCAGTACACATAATCAATATACAGAAATCCATTCCATTTCTATACAGTAATAATGAAGTAGCAAAAAGATACTCCAGCTCAGAGCCTGGAGCCTGCTTCAGATGCTGTATCTCCCACTCTCTGCCCCTCCCCGCTCATGCTCATGCTCGCTCTCTCTCTCTCTTTCTCTCAAAAATAATTAAACACTAAAAAAAATTTTTTTTAATTCCAATACAGAATTGCTGTTGAGGAGCTTAAAAGCTTACAACAAAAAGTGTTCAGTTCTGTCAGTTGTTGCTTTATTTTGAAGCTGAGTTGTTAGTGCAATAAATATATAGATATATATAAATAAAATAAATATATATATATAAATATATATATAGCTAAATATATATAGTTCCACATATATTTATGGAGCTACTTAAGATTATTACTTTTTTTTTGGCAAATCAATCCCATTGCCAATATGCAATCTCTCTCTTTATCCCTGGTAATATTTCTTGTTCTGGAGTCTACTTTGTATGATACTAAAATAAAGTCCCCTGATTTCTTTTGACTGGTATTCGCATAATTTCCCATCCTTTTAATTTTAACTCATCTGCAACTTTAAAGTGGACCCTTTGCAAACAGGGTCTATAATTGGATCTTGCTTTTCAGTCTGACAATCTGCTTTCTACATGTGATATAATTATACATACCTTTATATACTAAAATATAAATATAAATATGATTTAGTTTAAAATTTACCATCTTTCTAACAGTGTTCCATGTCCCATCTGTTCTTTGCACCTTGTTCTTATTCTCCTGATTATTTTTGGATTAAGTATTTTTTACATTTCATTTTATCTTTACTATTATCTTATTAGACATACCTAGTTGTTTTATATTTTTTTTAATGTTTACTTATTTTTGAGAGAAAGAGAGAGGTGGGGGAGGGGCAGAGAGAATCCCAAGCAGGCGCCACACTGTCAGTACAGAGCTGAATGTGAGGCTGTAACCCACAAACCACAAGATCATGACCTGAGCCGAAACCAAGAGTAGGGCATTCAACTGAGCCACCCAGGCACCCCGGTTTTATTTTTTTAAGGTTGCCCAGGGATTACAACATTTCTTTTTAACTTCTCACATGCTAACCTCAAGTAATTTATCATTATGCATACTGTAATAATGCCTATGGCAGTACACCGGCATTTCTTCCTCCTACCCTTTATGCTATTATTGTCATGCATTTTACTTCTACATGTATTATAAACCCAATTCACTTTTATTTTGACTTATAATAGTGAATTATCTTTTGCAGATTTTTTAAATAAGGGAAAATGTCTCTTGCATTTACCAACATTTACTATTTCCAGAACTCTTTATTGTTTTGTGTAGGTCTGAATTTTATCTGATATTAGTTTTCCTTCTGCCTGAAGAACTTCATTCTTTTAGTGTAGGTCTTCACTTTTATTTTGGCTGAAACAAATTTTTTCTGTCCTTTTTGAAATATGATTTCCTTGGATATGCAAATCTAAATAATTAGATTCTAGTCCACAAATCTAGCTTATTATACATGAGGATTAAAATAAGATACTTTACTGAGAAAATCCTTTTACTAACAAAAAACTCTAGATAAAATTTTCTGGTCAATTTTCAAACTAAAAATTCACTTCAAATTTCTTCCCTACTTCCAAAATATTTTTTGCTATTCAAACACTTTAGGAATCCATATGAGTTTTTCCAAAATACTTAGCCAAAGTGAAGGCAGAATCTTTTCCTAATGAAAACTTGTTTTTAACCCCAAGAATCTAAATTATTTATACATAGAGACTCCCGAAGAATCATGCTTTTCACTTCCCATGAGAGTACTGTGGTAGGAATAATAAAGAACGTCCAAATATGTCCAAGTCCTAATCTTCCAGAACATGTGAATATGTTAGGTTACATGGTAAAGGGGAATTAAGATGGAAGATGGAATTAATGTTGCTAATTAAGCGATTCTGAGATAGAAAAATCATCTTGTATTATCTATGCGTGTTTAATGTAATCACAAGGATCCTTATAAGTAGAAGAAGGCAGAAGAAAAAGAACTAGAGAGATGGCTCAATGTTGCTGGCTTTGAAGACTGAGAAATGAGAACACTAACCCAAAGAATGCAGGTGGCTTCTAGAGACTGAAAAAAGAAAGTAAAGACTCTTTCATAGAGCCTCCAAAAGGGAATGCAGCCTTACCAATACCCTAACTTTAGCCTTGTGACCTTTGTTTCAGGTTTGTGATGTCTAGAACTCTAAGATAATAAATCCATGTTCTTTTCAGCTATCATACTTTGTTACATCAGCAAAAGAAACTAATATGATCATGGTACCTGGGAGTAAGATGCTGCTGTATCAAACATCAAGGATATGGAAGTGACCTTGGAATTGGGTCACTGACAGGGGCTGGAGGAATTTTTAGATCCATAATATTAAAAGCCTAGAGTGCCTCAAATAGACTCTTGATATAATATGGATGTTTAGACCTAGAAGGATGTGGGGATCATGTTATTGGAAAATCGAAGAATAAGGATACTTATTATATAGTAGCAGAAAACTCAACAGAACTATGTGTGTTGTGTAAAAAGCAGAATTTATTTAGCTGAGATTACCAAGCAAAGTGTTGGAGGTACACTCTGGTTTCTTTTTCTTTTTTTTTTTTCTTTTTAAAGTTTATTTATTTATTTTGAGAGAGAACGAGCACATGGGGCAGAGAGAGAGGGAGAGAGAGAATCCCAAGCAGGCTCCATGCTGTCAGTGCGGAGCCTGATGCAGGGCTCAAGATCACCACCATGAAATCATGACCTCAGCCAAAATCAAGAGCCCGATGCTTAACTGACTGAGCCACCCAGGCACCCCAGTATAGTCTGGTTTCTTCCTCCTGCTTATAGTAAAGCATGAGAGAAAAGAGATAAGTTGAGAAAAGAGCCGTTAAACAAAATGGAACCAGGATATGATGATCTGGCAAATCTTCAGCCTATACAGATTGCAAAAAGTGCAAAAATTAAGAGATTCGATGTCAGGAAAGCATGCTGGGGAAAAAACTAAGGATGTGGCTAAGCAACTTTTTGCTAATATTTCAAAAAATTAAAAAATTCAGAGTAGTCAGTCACATAAAGAGCTCTTTAAAAGGATTATGCATGAGACCCACAGACCCCTCAGCCATTTCAGCTGAAGGCAAAAACAGAGATTGGATTATCTAGGAAAAACCTGTAGGGGAGCCTCCTGTCTAAAGAAGTGAATCCCCATGACACAGAGAGCACAAAGTTCTTGAGAACTGTATGCCAACAGAAGCACTACCAGCTAGGACGGAAGAATACAGAAGAGGACAAGATGAAAGAAGACTGCCAGATTCCTAAAATTCTACAGGCAACAAATATGCTAATAAACCCACTCAGCTGCAAACATATGCTACCTGTCATGGAAAAGGCAGGATGACTCATAGGACATAGCTAAGAGGCCAGAGCTCAGAGCTTCAAGACACAGAGGATTATTCCCAGGTCTTGAAACTAATTGCCTGTATGGATTTCAAAATTACTTAGAACCAGTGGTGTTTTTTTGTTTTCCTTCCATCTTCTCCTCTTTCAACCCAGAATGTCTATTAACTATTGTATTCTTAGGATATCCCAAGGGAAATGATATCAATTAGGAATTTCTCTCCATAGCAAAGCACAGCACAGCTAAAAGTATACTGTTCTAATTATGCTATTAAATAAAAGAAACACAGGCACCTTCAGTCTTTCAACTGTAAAGTGGGAGTTAACATTATCTTAAGGTAACATGTAAAAGTATCTAGCCAAATACAGAATTCTTATTACAAGGCAATTCTTCATAAATGTTATTTGAAAAAAAAATGCTAAATTGGAAAAGCATTAACTTACTACCTTTTAAGTTTCTGTTATTATTAAAATATGAGATACACCCAAAATAAATGCATTATAAAAACCCCTTAATTTTTCTTGGAAATGTTAATTTTATCTAAATTCCTCCCCATAAGTGAGAAAAACGAAGATATTCTGTTACAAAGTCAAGGACGCCTGGTTTTGGAGTAAAGGGCATGATAAATGTGTGTGCCATATTATTCGTTCTCTATTCTAATTAAATGAGATTTAAGAGCTATACAAACTGCAAAGAGAAAAGCCTATTTTGAGTTTAATGGACAGATACCCAAGAGAACTATCTGCTTAATTCTTGTTTCTGTTTTTGTTTCTTTTTGCTTTGGCTTTCTTTTTAACAACTGTACTGAGTTATAATTTACATATGATAAAATTCTTCTGTCTGAAATGTACAATTCAACAGTTTTCAGTATATATACAGAATTGTGCAACCATCACCATAATATAAATTTAGAACATTTTCATCATCCAAAAGGAAACCTCTTACCCAGGGCAGCAATTCCCCCATTTCTCCTCTCTCCAGCCCTAGGTGACCAGTAATCAATTTTCTGTGTCTATCAAATTGCCTATGTTAAGCATCTCATATCAATGGAATTATGCAGTACATAGTCCTTTGTGACTGAATTTTTTTCTTAATTCTTATATTATCAGCTCAAAGTTTTTTCTTAAAATAGACATTGACACCAACACTACATGAACCTAAAGCTAAAATTAGAACATTTTAGTCATTTCTCAAAATAAGATATACAAATAACCATATGTGCAAGAAAAAAAGTGCTCAACGTTCATTAGCCATCAGGAAAATGCACATCAAAACCACTGCACTCACTAGGATAGCTATAATAAAAAAGAGAATGACGTGTTGCCAAAAATTGGAGAAACTGGAACCCTCATGCATTGCTAGTGGGAATGTAAAACAGTGCAGCCACTTTTGAAAACAGTGTGGCAATTTCCCAATGGTTAAACATAAAGTTACCATATGATCCAGCAATTCCAATCTTAGGTACATACCCATGAGAAATGAAAACCTAGACAAAAACATTATGTGAATGTTCATAGCAGTATTATTCCTAACAGTCAAAAAGTGGGAACAACTTAAATGCCCATCAACAGAAAAACGACTAAATAAAATGTGGCATAACACATGTTGCAATATTACTTAGTAATAAAAAGAAATGAGGTCCTGATACGTGAAACATGGGTGAACCCTGGAATCAATGCTAAGAGAAAGAAACCAGTAGCACAGGACCATATATTGTATAGTTTCATTTACATGAAATATTCAGAACACACAAGTCTATGAAGACAGAAAACAGATTAGTGGTTACCTAGGGCCAGGGGTTTGTGGGGTACAGAGGGTGACCACTACGAGTGTGGGGGTATGAAGGTTCTTTTGGGGGTAATGAAACTGTTCTAAAATTATGGTGATAGACAACTCTGTAAATATACTAAAATCCTTTAAAGTATACACTTTAGAGAGATGAATTATAAGCTATATGAATTATATCTCAATAAAACTATTTTTAAAAAGAAAAAAAAAGACTCAACAAAAGAAACCTGTCTCTCTTTTGGCAATTTTCTCTTCCTACAATAAATACACAATACCGATGAACAAAAATAAAAACTATAAAGTTTATACTCAGACTCAATATGGGTCAAAATCTCATTGAATAATCAGATATCCAAAATATAATAAGGTATAAATTGTTAGCTGTTTCAACTTTTCAGGATATTCCCAACCTTTAAAATGAAATCAGACTGAAACAAGCCTGCTCCCTTCAAGTCTAAATTAGTTCAAAACAAGAAAACATATATTAGGAAATATTTGATCGAATCTAACATAGGATCACTGGTCTATTTTATCTCTAAAAGAGCAGCTAAAACAATCTCCCTTTTAACACCAAGGAAATCCAATTATTTTGCCAATTTCTAATTTCCAAACAATTTCCCAATCTTGTTGGGGACAGCAATATATACCATACTTTCTGACTGTAAACTCACAGCCAGCCGTCTGATTTTTTTTTTATAATCTTCGTTGAGGGACAAAGATGGGTCTAACTTCCTCTATTCATCTCCTTTTCTAAAATTTAAGAAATCAAAAATAAGAGAAAATCTTTTTTATCCTTTGGTTAGCTAAACTATAAAATAGAAGCAGAGATTTCTGGGAAATAACACCCTATCTGCCAAATAAATTGACAAAAAGCATCTGTCAATATGTTGATCAGAGATACTGTAAAATATACATTTTTGATTCAAGTCCAGATATCATTTAAAGCAGTCAGTGCCAATGTTAACTTTATTTTCCACCAGAACTTATTGGGTATTAAAAGCAGCTATATAGATTTTACTAAGTAAGCAGTGAAATAATAGTGCCCTAATTATACCCTGGTGAATTCTAATAATGTTAGGGTAGAAAATATGCCGGAGGTTAGGATGAAGGGATTCAGTTCATAAAGATAGAAACAGGGCACAATATTTTCAGTGCCTAATTCTACTGCAAAGATCAAGACATATGGTGAGGCTCATGTTTTTCAGTCAACAATTATTGACTCAGAGCCCACAGTGCTAACATACACCAGTGAGGAAGACAGATAAAATCCCTGTCCTTAAGGAGATGTTAATTCTAATTTTTATAAAATACAAACATAAATCCTTCTCTCCTTTTGTCACTGTGCATAATGGAATATAACCAGGGTAACCATTTCCCAGTCTGAAATCTCCTCTAGTGCCACTTAGGAATCTTGACGTCATGCAGAGTAATAAATCTCTTTAGACTAGTGCTTAGAAACATGGACAAACTAGATATATTCAACATGGTAACCACCTTTTTAAGCCATCACAAATCATAGGCCTGATTAAAGTATCTCTTCTACTCCACTGTGAGGGAAAATAATAGGAAAGCTGTTTTCATTACCAAAAGCTCAGGCACATGGACTGGTTTTAGAGCCAACGAGAGTGTGTAAGTGTACGTAGGTATGCTGGGGTGGGGGGGAGGAGTGGGGGAGGGTTGATATGGAAACAGGGAGGCACTTAATATTTTGATGTAGTGGAATGAAAATGTCATATTACCAGGAACCAGAAGACGTGCCACATCTTGGCAAAGTCTCAAATCTTTGGGTCTTCATTATATTTTTCCTTTAGAAAAAGGTCTGAACTACAGTCACACTTCACTCTAAAAATATGAATCCATGACTCCCTATGCAAAACCTAAAGCTACATCTCCTGAACTTTCACACAGTGATCCAGAAGATAGTCTTCTACACCGAGGAAGGAGTAAATAATGAAGCAAAAGATCAATAGTCTCTGACATACCTTTCTTTCCACCACTCAGTTCCTTCCCATTAACTTGTGTATTTGATCACAAATTGTGGGAAATAGAGTACAAGATTGGGCAGGGGATGATGAAATGAGGAGGTAAGGGAACTAATGAAGGGGAGAGGGCGTTGGGGGATCCTTAGAAGTTTTCTGAGATAAGCAAAAGACTGCAGGGTACAACACGGGGGACAGGAATGAAACTATGATAAAGACAGGCAAAAGCAGTGATATGAAATAAGAAATTACTATTCTTATCATAACTTCCTCACCTCATTCCTTTCTTATTCTCCACTACAGGACTCTTGTTGAAGATCTATAACACCCTGTTGAGGATCTAGAGCACCCATCTGAAGACCCACAGCACCCACTTGCCACTTTTCCCCCACCACAGGACTTCTTCCCAGTGACTGTTCTCTGCTCTCCTTGCCATATTCCAATTAGAATTCCACTAATTCTAATACATGCCCTTCTCTAATATGTTTACCTGGGAAGAATCTAACTAATTCTCAGTAGATGTTCCCAATTAATTTTATTATCAATCCTAAGAGGTCATGCAATTTAACAGGAATTACATTCACCTAAAGTGTTTTTAGATGTGGGAAAGACCTTTATTTACAAAGAACTGAAGCTAAGTCCATTCTCCTCTTTCTCCTTTTCATTGCCATACCACACCAAGCCACAGTGGTGCTGATGTTGTCTGTGTTAGTCCTTCCTGTACTACATCGCCTTAATGAAGGAGTTCCCAGCACCAGGAAAGGTGTGTTAGGGATACTTTTGAAGCAAGAGAGATTTTTCAGCACCTTTACACATTCTCTGTAGACTATCATCTTCTTGACTCACACATTAGGCTTCCCTGAGAAAGCAGACGGCAATATCATTAGCTCTCAGTATAAAACCAAACTGGTTGGGCACCTGGGTGGCTCAGTCAGTTGGGCGTCCGACTTTGGCTCAGGTCACGATCTCACAGTTTGTGAGTTCGAGCCCCATATTGGGCTCTGTGCTGACAGCTCAGAGCCTGAGGCCTGCTTCAGATACTGTGTCTTACCTCTCTCTCTGACCCTCCCTGCCTCACATTCTGTCTCTTTCTCTCTCGAAAATAAATAGACATTAAAAAAAAACACCAAACTGATAAAACCAAGCAAATCTGCCATATACGCTGTATATACACTGTATATACGCCATATATATATATATATATATGTGTGTGTGTGTGTGTGTGTGTGTGTGTGTGTGTGTATGTATGTAAGTATGTATATATTTTCGTTTTGAATAAAAGGTTTTGGTTAAATAGCCCACCCTTATATTGTTTACTCTAGTCCAAGTTTTCAAAGTGTTTCCCATTTACCTAACTTCTTGTCCCTGAAGACAATCATTTGAGCTAGTTGGAGAGCTAAGAATATCAGATTTGATGAGTCTGCATAAAAGAAGTACTGGTTTAGAGGAAAGTATCTAGACTAAATAGCCTGGGGTTGGATCACACCTCTACCGCTACTAGCGTGTGACCTCAAACAAGTTATTAACTCCTCTGTTCTTCAATTCGTTTGTGTGTAAAAATGGGGATAAAAATAATACTTGTTAGAGTTCTTGAGGATCAAATGACTTAATGCAAAAATAATGCTTAGAACAATGCCTCATTCTGGTAAGCACTCAATAAATGGCCATTGTCACCATCACACCACCACCGTCACCATATTCATCATCAATATGCGGGCTGGTTATTTACTCTGAGAAAATTAATCATATGATTACCAGATCCTCACCTCACTTAGTGCCCACGTAGATGTCCTGATGTTGCTACTCACTGGTAATGCCATTCCTGTGTCTTCTTTTATCATAATTGATTTCAAGAAGTGTTGAGTTGTGTCATGAAACTAAATGAATTCAATGAGTCATCTATATTTCCAATTAAAAGAGGGAAGTAATACCTTAAGTGGCAGCATGCTGAGTAGATGCATGACTTTCTCCCTTTCTGGACTGTGATATTAAAATACTTCAGGACTATGATTTAGGGTTATAGAACATCCAAAAGTTTCTAAATATCCTAATATTTGGGCTTCCATTATTAGCTATAATGTCCTTTATATATGCTCTTATAGTCGTTTAGACCATAACATGTAAAGTACTTGTTTTAAGGCTTCAAGCAACTGGGCCCAGAACCACAGAAAATTTGCTAAGTTTATGACCCTTGGACAATAAACTTAATATCAATAACTCATGTTTACTTCCACAATGGTAATGGCACCAATAGAAATTGGCATATTTAAGAGAGTTAGTATTCCAAAAATAAAGCCATGTCAGCCAATGATTTGCAGCAGGGCTAAAAGATTTTATAAAAATATTAATTTGTTTGATTGTTTTATTTTTAACACAGCTACAAAAGATACAGGTACATATCTCTCATAAAGGTCAAGTTAGACAGTACATATTTGATAATATGACCTAGGAAAATTTATCAGTTCAATCAAACTAAGGTAATGGCCCACAATCTAAATACCTACTACCTCATCAAAGACAATTTTATGGTATTTTTCATATGGTATGAATATGGTATTTTCATATGGTATTTTTCAATTTTTAACTGACTACTTTTATATATTGAGTGGTGATTATAATCTCAAGGCTAGGTATATTTCACCATATCAGCCAATATTCTTCTGAAAATAGTCTTCTTATTTTCAATGGGCAAACTCACATCCTCTCTGCTAAGAAGAGATGTCCCTAACTTTGGGCACCTATTTTTCTTAACTGCCATCATTCTCACGTGATTATGTAAATCCAAAGCCAGTGCCTCCATATATTAACATGAATGCCTCTGATATCAACTCTCCAGTTACTTTTCAGAAAGCCAAATCTTGAATAGTGTCTTACAATACCTATCAAAAACTAAGATAAGCAATATTTATTAATGTTTCCTGAAGGATGTCAGGAGTCAGTTCCATCAGATCCAAATCTGTCCTTGGATTAAGATAGACCAATAATACATTGTCCACTAAGATTTGTATGTAATTTGTACATATTCACCATTCTCATTCCTAACCCACTGGCTCATATTGAGGGATATTTGAAGAAACAACTTTATAAGAAGTATTTTTTACCATTAGAACGTTGGAGAGGTCATTGTTTATTACATGACAAGAAACCCTCATAGGGAGAGGGGCAGGGCAGAGAATTTGAGGCAAGCTGCTTAATAAACCATAATCAAAGTAAATTCAAGATGGTAACACTGCTCAATATAGAGAGATTCATGCCTCCAAAGTCAACACCTCTAGCCTTCTTGGGTGCAAAAAAGCATGTCCATCCCAGATTTCTCCCCTGGTCTTAAGGTGCTACCAGATTGGTAACCCCCTTCTATTGGATTCATTCTTTACCTAGCCTCCAATTTGTCCCCTGGGCTTCAAGCCATTCTAAAATTTTATCATGAAGAAATTTTTCTATAAATCCACCCTCTTCCCAGCCTCATTTTCTCATCAGTTAAATCAGATTCTACTTCAGGGGCACCTGGGTAGCTTAGTCGGTTAAGCATCAACTTCAGCTCAGGTCATGATCTCACAGTTCGTGGTTCAAGCCCCGCGTCGAGCTCTGTGCTGACAGCTCAGAGCCTGGAGCCTGCTTCAGATTCTGTGCCTCCCTCTCACTCTGATCCTCCCCTGCTCACACTCTGTCTCTGTCTGTCCCTCAAAATAAATAAACATTAAAAAATTAAATCAGGTTCTACTTTTAGGTAAAATTGGATTTCTTACCATAATATAAATTTATGTCTGACTCAAATTCCACTGTTTATGGCTCTAAGGCAAATACCAAATTCCCAGAAGTTTTACTGCCTATATCTTATATTTGTGACTTCCCCCAATCCAATGCCTCTTCCTAGTTTACCAAATCCTTACTTCTTCCTTGATGTCCCACAATAATCAGAATGGTGAAAATAAAAGAGAGAGAGAGAGAGAGTGAGTGTGTGTGTGTGTGTGTGTGTGTGTGTGTGTGTGTGTGTGTATCAGGGAGGAATTAACATAGTATTTTTTTGAGGTTGCTATGTTTAGAAGGGTCTGCTTGCAGGGTTGGCCCCTGGCTGGCATCTGGGGACTTGGCTTTTGGGATATCCCCTACATTAATAAAGCTGTTTACCCACATCGGGTACTATACCCTGCTGTCCCAGCTTGCCTAGACTGGTTGTACAAAAACTGTGATTAATGATGAATACCTACTTTCCTTCTGGAATTTGGTCTTATGGCTAGCCATGTTAGTAGAGACTACTTACAAGACTAGCTCCAAATAGAAACTCTGGACTCTGAGTCTCAAACAAGCTTCTCTGGGCCAAAACACTGCAAATATACAGAGGCAGGAGCAGGTTAGTTGTGACCCTCAGGGGGAAATGTTAGAAGTCTGCACTGGGATTCTTCCACACTGTCTGATACATCTTTTTTCCATTGCTGATCACTGCAATAGAAAACATAATCACGAGAACTGCTGACTCTGAGTCCTGTATTTCTAGTGAATCATCAAACATGTTGATGGTCTTGGGACCCCTGAGTTATATATGTAAAATTTTTTAAATAGGCAAAAGAGTTTAGTAAACACTTCATGAAAGAAGATATACGTATCACAAGTAAGTACAGGAAAAGATGTTCAATGTTATCATTCATTAAGGAAGTGCAAATTAAAACCACAATGAGATAATTGCTATCAGACTGGCTAAAATGAAGAAGAGTGACTATAACAAGTGTTGTCAAATATCAGAAATGAACAAATAGAATTTTAAATTAAAAACATAATGTCATTTTTTCCATTGGATATTCTTTCCTGCATTGTCAAAGTTTAGTTGGCTATACATTTGTGGGTCCATTTCTGGGTTCTCTATTCTGTTCCATTGATCAACGTGTCTGTTTTTGAGCCAGTACCATACTGTCTTAATGATTACAGCTTTGTAACACAGCTTGAAGTCCAGAATTGCGATGCCTCCAGCTTTGGTTTTCTTTTTTAATATTACTTTGGATATTCAGGGTCTTTTCTGGTTCCATACAAATTTTAGAATTGTTTGTTCTAGATTTATGAAGAATGCTGGTGTTATGATGATAGGGATTGCATTGAATATGTAGATTGCTTTGGGTAGTATTGACATTTTAACAATATTTGTTCTTGCAGTCTATGAGCATGGAATGTTTTTCATTCCATTCATTCCATTCCATTCCATTCCATTCCATTCCATTCCATTCCATTCCATTCATTGTCTTCTTCAATTTCTTTCATAAGCTTTCTATAGTTTTCAATGTATAGCTTTTACATCATTGGTTAGGTTTATTCCTAGGTATTTTATGGTTTTCAGTGGAATTGTAAATAGGATCAATTCCTTGATTCCTCTTTTTGCTGCTTCATTACTGGTGTATAGAAATGCAACAGGGGGTGCCTGGGTGGCTCAGTCAGTTAAGCGTCTGACTTCAGCTCAGGTCATGATCTCGCAATTTGTGAGTTTGAGCCCCACGTTGGGCTCTGTGCTGACAATTCAGAGCCTAGAGCCTACTTTAGATTCTGTGTCTCCCTCTCCCTCTGCCCTTCCCCCACTCTCGCTCACTCTCTCTCTCTCTCTCAAAACGAAGTAAAAAAAATTTTTAATAAAAAAAATAAATGCAACGGATTTCTGTACATTGATTTTATATCCTGCGACTCTGCTGAATTGATGCACCAGTTCTAGCAGTTTTTTGATAGTCTTTTGGGTTTTCCACGTAGAGTACCTTGTTATCTGCAAAGAGTGAAAGGTTGACTTCCTCCTTGCCAATTTGGATGCCTTTTATTTCTTTTTATTGTATGATTGCTGAGGCTAGGACTTCCAACACTATGTTGAATAACAGTGGTGAAAATGGACATCCCTGTCTTCTCCTGACCTTAGGGGCAAAGCTCTCACTTTTTCACCATTGAGGATGATAATAGCTGTGGGTCTTTCACATATGGCCTTTATGATCTTGAGGTATTGTCCTTCTATCCCTACTTCTTGAGGGTTTTCACCAAGAAAGGATGCTGTATTTTGTCAAAAGCTTTTTTGGCATCTGTTGAGATCATGTGGTTTTCATTCTTTCTTTTATTAAATGTTATATTTTTAATGTTTATTCTTTTTTTTTTTTGAAAGACAGAGAGACAGAGAACAAGCAGGGGTGGGGCAGAAAGAGAGGGGGACACAGAATCTGATGTGGGGCTTGAACCCACGAACCGTGAGATCATGACCTGGGCTGAAGTCGGATGCTTAACCAACTGAGCCACCCAGGTGCCCCTCATCCTTTCTTTTATTAATGTGATATATCACATTGATTGATTTTCAGATATTCAAAGACAGTCTCTTCAGCAAATGGTGTTGGGAAAACTGGACAGCAACATGTGGAAGAATGAGCCTGGACCACTATCTTATACCATACACAATAATAAACTCAAAATGGATGAAAGACCTCAACCTAAGACAGGAAACAATCAAAATCCTAGAGAAGAAAACAGGCAACAACCTCTTTGACCTCAGCTACAGCAACTTCTTATTTGACATGTCTCCAGAGGCAAGGGAAACAAAAGCAAAAATGAAGTATTGGGACCTCATCAAGATGAAAAGCTTCTGCACAGTGAAGGGAACAATCAGCAAAATTAAAGGCAACCAATGGAGTGGGAGAAGATATTTGCATATGGCATACCAGATAAAGGGTTAGTATCCCAAATTGATAAAGAACTTATCAAACTCAATACCCAAAAAACAAATAATCCAGTGAAAAAGTGGACAAAAGACATGAATAGACACTTTTCCAAAGAAGATATCCAGATGGCTAAGAGACACATGAAAAGATACGCAATATCACTCATCATCAGGGAAATACAGTCAAAACCACACTGAGATAACACCTCACACTGGTCAGAGTGGCTAAAATTAACAACTCAGGAAACAACAGATGTTTTCAAGGATGCAGAGCAAGGGGAACCCTTTTGCACTGCTGGTGGGAATGCAAACTGATACAGCCACTCTGGAAAACAGTATGGAGGTTCCTCAAAAAATTAAAAACAGAACTACCCTATGGCCCAGCAATTGCACTACTAGGTATACAAAAATGGTGATTCAAAGGGGCACATGTAGGGGCACTGGGGTGGTTCAGTCGGTGAAGGGTCCAATTTTGGCTCAGGTCATGATCTCACAATTCATGGGCTCGAGCCCCATATCAGCCTCTGTGTTGACAGCTCGTGGCCTGGAGCCTGCTTCGGATTCTGTGTCTCCCTCTCTCTGTCCCTCCTCTGCTTGCACTCTATCTCCCCCCTCTCAAAAATGAATAAACAAAAAATTTAATTAAAAAAAGGGGCACATCCACCCCAATTTTTATAGCAGTACAATCAATAATAGCCAAATTATGCAAAAAGTCAAAATGTCCATTGATAAATGAATGGACAAAGAAGATGTGGTATATATACCTAGGTATGTGTGTGTGTATTATTTTTTACTTATAATAAAAAGTAATAAATAATTATTTTTATTACTCAGCAATCAAAAAGAATGAAACCTTGCCATTTGCAACAATGTTGATGGAATTAGAATGTATTATGCTAAGCAAAATAAGTCAGAGAAAGACAAATATCATATGATTTCACTCATGTGGAATTTAAGAAACAAAACAGATGAACATACAGAAAGGGAAATAAAAATACGACAAAAACAGAGAGGGAGGGGCGCCTGGGTGGTTCAGTCAGTTAAGTGTTGGACCTCAGCTCAGGTTTGTGAGTTCAATCCCTGCATTGGGCTCTGTGCTGACAGCTCAGAGCCTGGAGCCTACTTCAGATTCTGTCTCCCTCTCTCTCTGCCCCTCCCCTGCTTGCATGCTCTCTGTCTCTCAAAAATAAGTGAACATAAAAAAAAGAAACAACACAGAGAGGGAGGCAAATCAGAATAGACTCTTAAATACAGAGAACAAACTGAGGGTTGCTGGAAGGGTGCTGGGTAGGGGGATGGTCTAAATGGGTGATGAGCATTAAGGGCACTTTGTGGGATGAGCACCGGGTGTTATATGTAAGTGAATCACTAAACTCTATTCCTGAAATTATTATTACACTATATATTAAATAATTTTGATTTAAAATTTAAAAATAAATAATTTTTAAAATAAAATAAACAACACAATGTCATTTACATTAACACCCCAAAAAAGCTAAACACTTAGGTATAAATCTAGCAAAATATGTACATGATCTATATGTGGACAACTATAAAACTCTGATGAAAGAAATTAAAAATCTAAATACATGGAGAGAGATTGTAAGATATTCTTCCCAACTTGATCTATAGATTCAGTGCAATCTCTGGAGATAAAGAGACAGGATGGGGAATTCCAGCAAGGAGGCATAACCAAAAGGCACAGGAAAATTTGGGGTATGATGAATATGTTCACTATCTTCAGGGTAGTGATGACTTCGCAGGTGTATACATATTACAGAGCATATCAACTTTTATGAAATATGTGTATTTGTTATATGTCAAAGTTACATAAATAAAGTTTTTTTCTTTTAAATTACATAACCAATCCTTTCAGGTTCCAGTTACAGGCTATTGGCAACACCATCTATCCTAGATTTCCTATGATAATATATGCAACTTTATTAATAATAATATAAAAACGATAGGAAGTAATCTTTGGGAATTTCAGCAATAGGTATAATATAACACCTACCAAGAATAATTTATCTGAAAACTGACTTAGATAAAAAAAGAGACAAACATTAGAAAGATAAAGACCAGACACTTTATAAATTCCCAGCCAAAATTCCACAACATAATCATTAGTTACTACAGGTTATATAAATTCAAACCAGAACTCTAAGTCACTGAGGTCTTAGAGCATACAGCTTGTCTAGACATAAACCTCTAAGATCTACAATATTCACTACAGTAATCATTGTAATTCTGTAGTTGGGGAAAACCACCCAAGTTTTAGACACATTCAGAACTTTGATGTCTCCAAAGCACTCTGGGAGATAAATGATTACCAAGTCTGTGAGAGAATGTATCATTAAATAAAATAATTACAAGTTATATGGACACTGGTTTTTCACTTTAATTGCTTTAAAAAGTTAGAAATTCAAAAAAAAGCATTTAATTTGAAAAATTTAGTTTTTATTTCCTTCAGTAATCTTACACCTATGGATATCATAAAACTCCAAACACTGTAAAATACATCCATAGAACAAAACCTATCCTCTTGACTGGTCATTTCTAGAAACTGACAAGCAAAGTCTTGAAGTTGTTTGTGATACTGTTGATCCTGATGATTTCTTACTCAAAACATTAATCACTTTAAATATTTCCAATCAACTGATAAGTTATATAACATTTCTGAGCATATTGACAAGTGGTCATTTCTCTTCATTGATCCATTAAGGGGACTTTATAAAATAGTTTATTCTCCTACCTATGAAGCTGATCCTAATATCAAATAAATGTCCCCAAATCATTTTATATATGCACATAAGGCACACTCATTGAAATCATAGCAGTCTTTGTAGGCACAATATTTTTAATTGACAAAATTTAGATGTATAAAATAACACATCTCTCCATAAGTGAGCTTAGTTGCTGGATAACTGTTACTTGACTAAGTCAACTCCAAGACTTTTTTTCTCTCAATCACTTTAGAGTTTTTCTTAGTCAACTGAGGGGTAAATTCAGTCAATTCTAAATTGTTTTTTTCTCTTCCCCCAGGGTATCCAGTCATGAGAAGGGGATAAAGATGCTTGGAGTCAGGTTGGTGGATGGCCTCCTGGATGTTCATTCCTCCACTCCAGCATCTTCTGAGGGTCTGCTGTGGCCACCTGCTCTACAGCCACCTAGCCCAACCTACTTCCTCCCTGGCATCCCCTCACCACAACCAAGAAAACTCATCAGGGACCACTGGCTTCCAAACAAATCTTGCCCCTTTGAGGGCCAAATATTCTACTATCGTGACTATTTTGGTACTTGACAATATCACCAGGCACAGTATTCAAGGTCATTTTCCCAGGCCCCAAGAAAGAGGCAGGTGAAGTCCTCCAGACTCGTGCTCTCAAATATCTCTTTATCTGGTGGGATCCTGGAAGGGGTGGGTGCTAGAGAATTCTATTCTCCTTATGTGATTCCCAGCCTCCAAGAACTTCTAAGACTTACTCTCTCACTTCCTTTGAAATCGCCTCCTCCCACCTCCTTCCCCAGACAATGAGAGCTCCCATCTCATCTATCAGATATGATTTGTAATAAAAGTTATTTTCCTGATGTCATCTGTAGGCAAGGGATTCAACAAACAATACTTGCAAACAAAATAGACACAGTCTGAATGATTTATACCTGAATCACAATGCATTCAGAGCAAGTACCTGATGCATTTTGCCATCAATCTTAAAAATCTACAAAAAATGATAATTGCATTTATATTTCTCTGAAAGGGAAAGTCATCGCCTCTCAGTAACTTCCATCAAATTTAACTTTCTAGATAAAAATGTGAATGCTATTTTCCTCTTTATCACACACAGTGCCTCATATACGATAACTCCTCCATAAATGATTCTTAGATAAATAGCTTTCTCTTAAAGAAACTTTTTCCAAATAATTTATAATGGTGTTCTATTCAGAACCTGAACAAATGATACATCAATTTTTGAAAGTGTCATCATCACATATAACTATTCTAGTTTGGGGTCATACTAGATCCAAACAGCTTGCTCCTCCAGGTAAACAATGTTATTGGTGATTAGATATATGTATATTCATTTTGTTTAGAACTGGAATCAATGGGGTGTCTGGGTGACTCAATCTGTTAAGCATCTGACTCTTGATTTTAGCTCAGGTCATGATCTCATAGTTTGAGGAATCAAGCCCCGTATTAGGTTCTGTGCTGATAGAATGGGGCCTGTTGGGGATTTTCTCTCTCCTCTTTCTGCCCATCTCCCACGCTTGTGCATTCTCCCTCCCCACCCCACCCCCGTCTCTCTCTCTCTCTCTCTCTCTCTCTCTCTCTCTCTCTCTCTCAAAATAAATAAACTTTAAAAAAAACTTGAATCAAAATGAAAGACTAGGTATTTCCAAAAAAAAAAAAAAAAAAAACCCTGGTGTTTCCAAAAAAGGGGAAATGGAGAAGGGAAGATTCTGTTGTGATCCTAAAAATATAAGTGCTTTAGGAGGCACCATTTTTTTTTTCATTTTACTGCAATACAAGCTATTTTGCCACATTACTTACATAGCCAGAAATTATAGGCATCATGAATTGGAATCAACCGGGTGCCAAATGAGGTACCTATGCCCACTTTCCTATTCATGGTGGCCTTAGGAACTACAATCCTTTCATTAGCTGTTTAATTGTCCTGGGAACATCCCGAGTCAATATTTTTATTTCCTGTTTTCACCTGCCAGTGGTGAACATTTCTCTCCATTTTCTAAACACACGACTAAATTTAACATGTTAGTGATGACAAGACATGCAGGAAGCTGCCCAGGCCAAATGAAATGGAAAACTCGAACAATGTAAAAACGCTTTTCTGGTTTGAAGGAAGTCTTAAGTTCTGAAGACCCTTCCTCAGACCCTCCTGGAATTTCATTGTGATGCCCCAAGTTACTTGAAAAATTTCTAAACTTCTACAAAGTTAGAAACAAAAACATTTTGATTCAGTATTGTAGAATAAGTAAAACATCTTACACATTAATTTTGATTTAAAGAATTGTAAGCTGAAGAGCTTAGTGCAAACAACATATGCCAGCTAAACTTTAAATGAAATTCTTCTAACTTACACATCCTAAAACTTACTTTCAGGCAAAGAATCTTTGAAAATTTTATAGTTCATTTTAGCATCTTTTTAAGACCTAAAACCCAATTAGACTCAGGAAGAGATATTAAGCTATCATATATACACTACCTCTCAGTAAATTATTTTTTATCAATTAAACCACATGTGGCTGTTTTTATCTGAAAATGAAACTTTGCTATCATAGCCATGGTATGAAATATATTGGTTTTCATAATCCATTTTGCATGTCTTCTTTCCTCTTTTCCAACAAATAGATTTCATAAAATACATGCACAGAAGTGAGCAAGCTGCTCCTTTTATGTAATCTATCAGAATATTAACCAAAAAGTGTGCCTACTGTGGACTGGAAACCCAAATTTGTCAGGATTGAGCATAGCATAAGAGTAAACAGGTCTTCTTTTAATGCTTTTTAAAATATTCACGGTACAATTGAGCTTGATTTCCCAGACAGAGTAGTACAGAAGAAAAGACTTAAAAATGAACAGCTGGTTCTAGGGGAGATGGAGGTTCGGGAGGGATGATGCATAGGCTTCCCTCCTGGAGTAGATAAGCACAATGGCAATGAAGGGAAGATACAACTTGCCAATTGTATAGCAGATGATTTGGAATCACTGTGGCAAACAGACCTTCAATTCCCAGGGGCATCTAGAGCCAAGGATTTCTAACACTCCTGAGTTGTGACAGGCTCTCTTCAATTGTTGCATTTCATCAGACCCATCTCTCATCTACATCTGTCACGTGTGTGTGCACGTGGATGTGTGTGCACTTTTCTTAAACTTTACTCAATTTGAAAAACAGACACCTTGGTTGAGTGGCCATTTACCTATCTGAGTGGAAAACTGAGAAATTACCCAAATACTTCAATATTTTAGGGCTTTCAAAATTGTTCTTATGTAGGATAGGCATACTTCATTTGATTATGCTTCTCTTTACTGTGCCTTGCTTTATTGTGCTCTGCAGATGTGGGTTTTTTTTTTTTTTTGAAAATTGAAGGTTCAAGACTTCAGGGAAGGAAGTAACTCAGTTGTGGTAGAAACAGCAAGAGAACTAGCATTAGAAGTGGAGCTTGAAGGGGCGCCCAGGTGGCTCAGTCAGTTAAGCATCTGACTTCAGCCCAGGTCATCATCTCATGGTTCGTGGGTTCAAGTCCCACATCAAGATCTGTGCTGACAGGTCAGAGCCTGGAGCCTGCTTCAGATTCTGTGTCTGCCCCTCTCCTGCTCATGTTCTCTCTCTCTCTCTCTCTCTCTCTCTCTCTCTCAAAAAATAAACAATAAAAAAAAAGTGGATCAAACTTGAACAGAGGAGAAGTTGGTTCTGATGGATAAATAAACAAAGTGATTTCTTGAGATAAAATCTACTCCTGGTGAAGATGCTGTGAAAATTGTTGAAATGACAACAAAAAATTTAGAGTGTGTTACATAAATGTAGATGATAAATCAGTGCCAGGGTTTGAGAGGACTGGCTCCAATTTTGAAAGTTCTACTGTGGATAATTGCTATCAAACAGCATCCCAGGCTACAGAGAAATCACTCATGAAAAGAAGAGCCAACTGATGTGGCAAACCTCACTGTTGTCTTATTTTCTGAAATTGCCACAGCCACCTCCACCTTTAGCAGCCACATCTCTGATCAGTCAGCAGCCACCAACATCAAGGCAAGACCCTCCACCAGCAAGAAGATTACGGTTAGCATTTTTTAGCGATGAAATACTTTTAAATTAAGATATGTACGTTGTTTTTTTAGATATAATATTATTGCATAATTCATAGACTATAGTATTGTATAAACCTAACTGTTATATGCACAGGGAGACAGAAACTCCATTTGACTTACTTTGTTGCAATATTTGTGTTATTGCAGTGGTCTGGAACCCAACCCACAATATCTCCGAAGTGTGCCTGTACATTTAGAGATGCTACGCATGTATTTAACAAATACATACTTATGAAAGGATGTCTCTGCTACTGAGAAAATTCACCCTCACAGTAATAATTTAGCTAATGGTTATTAAGCACTACAAGATGCCTAACATTGTTCTAAGTGTTCTACACATATAGTCTCTTAATCCTGACAACAAGCCTCTAAACTGATCCTATTATTATCTCCACAGAGCACAGAAAGGTAAAGCATTGTATTCAAGGTCAGCCAGCCAGCAAATGACAGAGCCAGCATTCAATCACAAGCAGTCTGGCTCTGGAGTACATACTCTTACCACACAATACAACGTCTAATTTGATCTACTTATAGAAGCACTATTATAGCAATTTTTAAATTCAGAAATTTAGATTCACAGGCTTAAAAAACTTGCAAGTTTTCTCTGCTAACACACGATAGAGACTGTGAGTCAAGCCTAATCTTTTTGATTCCGAAGTCCATGCTCATAACCACTAACACGCTCTTAAAACCACTACAGCCTCCTAAATACAGGACCACTGTGTAAAATGAAATGAAAGTTACCAGGACCATCAAATCCAACAGAAGCAAAAGTAAGCAAGTTATAGTAGTGACCTGATCCCCACCATCTCACTGAGATGGTTCACCCCTAGAAAGGGCCATTATTTCTACAACACCAACCCCAGGACAATGGTCCCAGGCTAAACCCCTCATTTGGACCGGAGCTACTAATGTCAAAACTAGAGGTGCCCTTTGTTTTCCTGATCTTTACAAATCTGCATAGCAGTCTCCCTCTCTCTCTCTCTCTCTCTCTCTCTTTCTGGAAGTGGTCACATGGCTAGCCAGAAGAAAAGTCAACTCAGAGCCAGAACTGGATTCAAAATGGGAATTGCCCACACGCCTAGGTCAGGAATTGTGTCCCCACAGAACTCTGTAATCTTGAGAGAGGAAACCGAGTGGTGCAAAGGAAGAGAGAAGCAGACCATGGATGAGAAGGCCTTTGTCACTAAAAGCCTTTTCCTCCTAGATGAGCATTCTGGATTTCAGAGTGGCTGCTTCCTGGTGAGTTTAGATGAGCCTGGCCTCTGCCCCTGTACAAATGAGTAGGGGAATTTTGAACTCAAACATAAAAGCACAGCAGCAGGCCACAGAGTTCACAGCACAGACCTGCTGGGAGCCCCAGCCAGTTCATACACCATATGTGTTCTGCTTATCCATCTGGTTTAATGGACAAGGCCAAACAAAACAGTGAAAACAAATGGCAGAGTCTTTTGCCCTGGCCTTGAAGTGCACACTGACCTCACCTTGCAGAGTTGTTATTTAAATCATTTGGGTTATAAACAGTTTGATATAAAGTATAAAGGCCCAAGTGATGCAAAGCTTTTAAAAGGAAAGTTTCAAAGTTATACCAGTCTAGCCATCTTATATCAATGGTTCTATCAACCAGTATCACTCCTTAAAGCAAAATTTGAAATTCAGTGAAACTGTAGAAACATGTAGCTTAACCACATGCAATCCAAACCAAAAGCAATCACAATTTACATGACCACCACAAAAGCCTCTGCACTATTAAATTACTTCTTAGACTGAAGATCAGATTCACCTACCAAGCAAAAGTCAAAACAGTATATTTCAGTGTAGTAAGAATCCATAGTCTCTGAAAGGTCATTATTCTACATCTTAATTGTGCTTTATGTAATTTCTACTTTGATCAACTTTAAGATACTTTTTGAAATGAATGTATCTCTACAGCTGACACTTTCATTGAACTATATGTATTTTTACCTCTGGCCTCCATCCACTAGATACCAGCAGCACTTACCCCATTTGTGAAAACCCAAATGTTTCCAGATATTGTTATATATCCATGAGGAACAAATCAAAATCATGGCTGTTTGACAACTACTGGTCTTATAATATTGAGAGTAAGTTTTGAATACAGATCAACCCCTTCTCGTTTATATACAATCATTCAGTAATTGCTATAACTTGATACTAATGATTCAAGGTAATGTCTAGTTCTATTATTGAATTGTTTAAATCCAAGTTAATCATTTTTCTTCCAAGCTCATAAAAATTATTGTCATCATGGTTTTGCTTTTCTAAGTATCACAAAAACCCAATCATACACAAAAGTCTGTGTATTACATAATGGAATGAATATACAATATACATATTAACATGTACTATGCAACTAAATACTGAAATTCTTTAAAAATCTGATTTTTCTGAATTGTTCCTAAATCACTGATGTCTTTGGATTTCATTCAAGAAAAAATATGGGTTTTTCCTTCAAATCTAATAAAGTCTACAAATACTTTTTACAGTCTTATTACACATTCAAAATATGTATAAATTAATGTAATTTTTAAAATGTATGTGATGTTAAAACATTATGTCAATAAATCAGGTCTTTTAAAAGCTATGTTTTTGTCTGAACCATTATATTGGGCTCGATGGAAAATATTAAGATGAATGAGGCCAACATGAGCCTTTGCTTAAAAAGGCATGGCGATAGTAAAGGTGGAGGGAAAAAAGGAAAAAAAATTTTTAAAAAGTGGAAAAAAACTGCCAAAATTTGGTATTAAGGAATGATTTCTACATGATGGGTAGATATGAAGGAAAAAATTTGAGAACAGTATCAAGCAAGTAAAGTATAGGGTGTATTAAGACAAAGAATACTTAATTAATCTGGATTATAGAACTGTAGGCTATATGCAAAGAAAGTAGGTGTAGGAGTTGGAGGAAAAAGATATGATAAGAAGAAATAAGAATAAAACATAGTTGATGCCAGATAATAAAAGTCCTTGCATGTCAGATTAATGAGACTGGCTTATTCTATGATCAATAGGAAGCCATTGAGTAAAATGGATCAGAAAGATCAGAGTTAAATGTTAAGATGTGCTTTTTCTGTATCTCAAACATAGCATCCACCTTCCACTTACATCTAAACAACCTGTCCATTGTCACCTATAGGAGGAATCTGGTCACCTAAGGAAGTCATGTCTGATTCTGAGACCTAAGATCAATTCATTTTTATGCCTTATCTGCTTCTTAGTTGGTGCTCTAGGGCTAATAACCAGTTGTCTTATTTTTAAAATCCTGTCCACCTTATTTTCAATTAGTTAATACCTGATTTTCTTCCTTTATTTATAGCCCTACTGACACCTCAGAACACATTGGGGTAGAAACTGATCTCTGAAAGAACACTCATCCACCACAGATAGTCAAATCCAACCTGCTGTGGCAGACATGCTTCTCTCCTATTGCCTGGGTACATCTTCCAGTATTGTTTTATCTAGCTTCCATGTGGTCATGCCCTTTTAGCTTCTGGGCCATCTGAGTTACTCTGGATTGGCTCTCTTTGATACCCAATGGCAGCCATCAAGTGGCTCCATACTACTTTGCTCTGTAGACATTGAGTTTTACGAGACTCTTCTCCTCCTCCATATACTACCCAACTGGGCAGGTTTATTCCAGGTCTGCTGGCAAGTCTGTTTGGTTTCACTGAGGTTAACCCTCCATGCACACCTGGGGTTTGCAATGACAGACAACTGGTGGGCAGGAAGGATGGATGAGAAAAGAGAAAAGCAGCAATAATACTAATAAGAAAGTCCTGAGCAATACCGTATTAGTAATGTTCTTTATGATAGCTAGAAAAATGTTTTACTGCAAAACAATTTTCATAATGTGTTTTGTGTGAAAACATTCCTTTACAATTAAATATGATACATAAAAATCCCCCTTTTGCTGTTCTTACTATTCTTACTAAAACTTACTAGTTTAACCTAAGACCATTTTTTTTGTAAACTTGTTATAGTATCACTTTACTTAAACCATCACAGTCTTTTTTTCCAGATGTTACATTTCTTTTATTTTTTTTTCAAAATGATAATATAGATTTATTGACAGAATTCAAGAAGTGCATACATACCCTGCCTATGCTGTAGGTCAAATTATTGCAGGGAAGAGTTAATTAAGAGTATCGTTAATGTTTTTAATGATAAAAACCCACATTTCATTCCGATTCAGTAGAGTGAAACAACATATTGTCAGAATAACGGGGAATCCAAACCTCAGGGAAACTAGAGGATGTTGATGTTGGTGCCTTTCTACGTTCACTTCCACAATTCCCATGCCATCCTCTTGCTGTGTCTGTCTCCTCAGGACCCAAAATTGGGCAGACTAGATGGGTGGCTTTTAGGCTTTTAAGGGAGGATATATCCTCACCTTTAAATTTTCCTGCTTAAATTCTTCAATCTCACCATGAATCCACTATTCAAAGTCTAGATACCACCAGCAAATCACAAGGATATAAGCTAGTTGAGATTGTCCTAATGGAAAGACATCGAACTAAGTTTTGAAGGGAAAGAAAACAAAGATGCATTAGACAGTCCTTTACTCTCAAGATTCGTATTCCAGCTCTTGAGAAAAGAGCAACTATCAGGTTAACTGCTGTTAAAAGATTGAAATAGCATTTTGTGATCATAGATGCTTTTTCACAGGATAGTAGCTGATGAATTGCCAAATGAATTGCCCCACCAGGCCTTTAGCCCATTGTATTAGGCACAGGAGGATGAATTCTATCATCCTTGTTGCTCAAGAGAACCCTTCTTCAGGAGTTAAAATAGCTGAGCTTCCTCTCCTCATGTTAAGATATTGGTTTCCAGTGAACACAGATGAGGGAAGGAAGAGCATTTTAATTATTTTCTCCATTTCTCCTTTACACTGTGCCTCTTTACAAAGCAAACATGTCTCTCTGGTGAAAGCTCCTTCCCACAGGTTGACAATTCATCACCTGTCTCTGAGTCATCTCTCCTTTTTGTTTCATGTTTTTTTCATGTTTTTTTTAATTTATAGAAATGTTTATTGATAAAATTATGAAATAATTACCCTTTTTGTTCCCCATTAACAATACTTACTTGTTTTTATTTATTTTTTTAAATTTACATCCAAATTAGCATATAGTGCAACAATGATTTCAGGAGTAGATTCCTTAGTGCCCCTTACCCATTTAGCCCATCCCCTCTCCCACAACCCCTCCAGCAACCCGCTTGTTCCCCATATTTATAAGTCTGTTCTGTTTTGTCCCCCCTCCCTGTTTTTATATTATTTTTGTTTCCCTTCCCTTACGTTCATCTGTTTTGTCTCTTAAAGTCCTCATATGAGTGAAGTCATATAATTTTTTTCTTTCTCTGACTGACTAATTTCACTTAGTATAATACCCTCCGGTTCCATCCACATAGTTGCAAATGGCAAGATTTCATTCTTTTTGGTTGCCAAGGAACACTCCAGTGTGTGTGTGTGTGTGTGTGTGTGTGTGTGTGTGTGTGTATACCACATCTTCTTTATCCATTCATTCATCGATGGACATTTGGGGTCTTTCCATACTTTGGCTATTGTTGATAGTGCTGCTATAAACATGCGGGTGCATGTGTCCCTTCGAAATATATATCCCTTGGATAAATGCCTAGTAGTGCAATTGCTGGGTGGTAGGGCAATTCTATTTTTAGTTTTTTGATGAACCTCCATACTGTTTTCCAGAGTGGCTGCACCAGCTTGCATTGCCACCAACAATGCAAAAGAGATCCTCTCTCCCCGCATCCTCGCCAACATCTGTTGTTGCCTGAGTTGCCAATGTTAGCCATTCTGGCAAGTGTCAGATGGTATCTCATTGTGGTTTTGATTTGTATTTCCCTGATGATGAGTGATGTTGAGCATTTTTTCATGTGTCAGTTGACCATCTGGACGTCTTCTTTGGAGAAGTGTTTATTCAGGTCTTTTGCCCATTTCTTCACTGGATTATTTGTTTTTTGGGTGTTGACTTTGATAAGTTCTTTATAGAATTTGAATACTAACCCTTTATCTGATATGTCTTTTGCAAATATCTTCTCCCATTATGTAGGTTGCCTTTTAGTTTTGCTGATTGTTTCCTTCACTGTGCAGAAGCTTTTTATTTTGATGAGGTCCCAGTAGTTCATTGTTGCTTCTGTTTCCCTTGCCTCCAGAGACGTGTTGAGTAAGAAGTTGCTGCGGGAAAGATCAAAGAGGTTTTTGCCTGCTTTCTCCTCGAGGATTTTGGTGGCTTCCTATCTTACATTGAGGTCTTTCATCCACTTTGCGTTTATTTTTGTGTATGGTGTAAGAAAGTGGTCCAGGTTCATTCTTCTGCATGCTGCTGTCCAGTTTTCCTAGCACCACTTGCTAAAGAGACTGTCTTTATTCCATTGGATATTCTTTCCTGCTTTGTCAAAGATTAGTTGCCCATACATTTGTGGGTCCATTTCTGGGTTTTCTATTCTGTTCCATTGATCTGAGTGTCTGTTCTTGTGCCAGTACCATACTGTCTTCATGATTATAGCTTTGTAGTATAGTTTGAAGTCTGGGATTGTGATGCCTCCTGCTTTGGTTTTCTTTTTCAAGATTTCTTTGGCTATTCAGGGTCTTTTCTGGTTCCATACAAATTTTAGGATTATTTGTTCTAGCTCTGTGAAGAATGCTGGTGTTACTTTGATAAGGAATGCACTGGATATGTAGATTGGTTTGGGTAGTATCAACATTTTAACAATATTTGTACTTCATATCTAGGAGCATGGAATCTTTTTCCATTTTTGTGTGTGTGTGTGTGTCTTCTTCAATTTTTTTCATAAGCTTTCTATAGTTTTCAGCGTATAGATTTTTCACCTGTTTGGTTAGATTTATTCCTAGGTATTTTATGGTTTTTGGTGCAACTGTAAATGGGATCAATTCCTTGATTTCTCTTTCTGTCACTTCATTGTTGGTATATAGGAATGCAACTGATTTCTGTGCGTTGATTTTATATCCTGCAATTTTGCTGAATTCATGAATCAATTCTAGAAGTTTTTTTGGTGGAATCTCTTGGGTTTTCCATATAGAGTATCATGTCATCTGCAAAGAGTGAAAGTTTGACCTCCTCCTGGTCGATTTGGATGCCTTTTATTTCTTCGTGAGGTCTGATTGCAGAGGCTAAGACTTCCAATACTATGTTGAATAACAGTGGCGAGAGTGGACATCCCTGTCTTGCCCCTGACCTTAGGGGGAAAGCTCTCAGTTTTTCCCCATTGAGGATGATATTAGTGTTGGGTTGTTCATATATGGCTTTTATGATCTTGAGGTATGCTCCTTCTATCCCTACTCTCCTGAGGGTTTTTATCAAGAAAGGATGCTGTATTCTGTCAAATGCTTTCTCTGCATCTATTGAGAGGATCATATGGTTCTTGTCCTTCTTTTATTGATATGATAAATTACATTAATTGTTTTGTGGATATTGAACCAGCCCTGCATCCCAGGTATAAATCCCACTTGGTCATGGTGAATATTTTTTTTAATGTATTGTTGGATCTGTTGGCTAATATCTTCTTGAGGATTTTTGCATCCATGTTCATCAGGGAAATTGGTCTATAGTTCTCCTTTTTAGTGGAGTCTCTGTCTGGTTTTGGAATCAAGGTAATGCTGGCTTCATAGAAAGAGTTTGGAAGTTTTCCTTCCATTTCTATTTTTTGGAACAGTTTCAAGAGAATAGGTGTTAACTCTTCCTTAAATGTTGGTAGATTTCCCCTGGAAAGCCATCTGGCTCTGGACTCTTGTTTTTTGACAGATTTTTTATTACTAATTTGATTTCCTTACTGGTTATGAGTCTGTTCAAATTTTCTATTTCTTCCTGTTTCAGTTTTGGTAGTGTATATGTTTCCAGGAATTTGTCCATTTCTTCCAGATTACCCATTTTATTGGCATATAATTGCTCATAATATTCTCTTATTATTGTTTTTATTTCTGTTGTGTTGGTTGTGATCTCTCCTCTTTCATTCTTGATTTTATTTATTTGGGTCCTTTCCTTTTTCTTTTTGATCAAACTGGCTGGTGGTTTATCAATTTTGTTAATTCTTTCAAAGAACCAGCTTCTGGTCTCATTGATCTGTTCTATTCTTTGTTTTTGTTTTTTTGTTTTTTGTTTCGATAGCATTAATTTCTGCTCTAATCTTCAATATCTCCTGTCTTCTGCTGGTTTGGGGTTTTATTTGCTGTTTTTTCCCAGCTCCTTAAGGAGTAAGGTTAGGTTATATATCTGAGATTTTTCTTCCTTCTTTAGGAAGGCCTGGATTGCTATATACTTTCCTCTTATGACCGCCTTTGCTGCATCCCAGAAGTTTTGGGTTGTGGTGTTATCATTTTCATTGACTTCCATATACTTTTTAATTTCCTCTTTAACTTCTTGGTTGGCCCATTAATTCTTTAGTAGGATGTTCTTCAGTCTCCAAGTATTTGTTACCTTTCCAAATTTTTTCTTGTGGTTGATTTCAAGTCAGATGTTACATTTCTTTTAAATAACGGCAAAGATGTCAAATTAAATTAGCTTCACCATTTTAAAAGCAAAAAGCTTCAGTGAGCAAAGACAAATTTTTATGGCAAATTGGTTAATAAAGTGTTGTCTCATGAGACCTGGACCTTAAACTGGAAAAGTGACTCTTAATGTTTAACTTATTCAGCAATGGGAATTCTTCCTGCAGTCACTGAAAATGTTTTCTGGTCTAACCACAACTCATCACACTGTAACCACTGAAATTTGTTCTTCATTCCTGTATTTAATTTAAAACAAATACAAACAAATAAACAAAAAATATGGGCTCTGCTAAAAGAATCCAGCTTAGTTCTGTCATTAGGTGTCATTATCTTACTTTAACTTCAGTGATCATATTTTCTTGCTATTTAGCCAGACTGTAGTGGTTCTCAATGTTGACTTTCAAAAAAAATGCTTATAAATTTATATAAATAAAGTACTTAAAACAGTGCCTGAAAGAATGCAATATACACTAAGAGATATATAAGTGCTTATCATTATTATTATTATTATTATTATTATTATTATTATTATTAAAAAGCCCTGGACTCCACTGAAAACCAAATAACTTAATTGATGGAGTGTGGATGCTACCATCAGAGTACCTGAGCCACATAACTGGTATTTTTCAAAGCTCTCCCTGTGATTCCGTTGAGCAACCAATGTTGAGAACCATTGAGGTTAACCAAGTGCCAATAAGACAAATTCCATGGCTTAAATCTCAGAAAAGTGGACCGTTCCATTCTATGCCCCATTGATAAGAACAGAATTTACCAGGGGTGCCTGGGTGTCTCAGTCAGTTAAGCATCTGACTCTTGCTTTCAGCTCAGGCCATGATCTCATGGTTCATGGATTTAAGCCCCACATCGAGCTCCATGCTGACAGTGCAGGGCCTGCTTGAGATTCTCTCTTTCCTTCTCTCTCTGCTCCTCCCACGCTTGTGCTCTCTTGCTTGCTCTCTCTCTCTCTCAAATAAATAAATAAAAATTTAAAAAAAAAAGAAAAGAATCTACCATGTGCATGTCAAAGACGACACACACAAAAAAAGTAAGATGATCTCTACCCTCAAGCCACTAGCAATCAGTTAGGTGAAACAGACCATAGCTCAATTAATATAGACAGATCAATTCTTTAAGGTAAGAATAGTTATATTAACTAAGAGCATGGGCCAGAAAAAGAAAAGATAAAGCCAATTCTACTTGGATAAAGTCAGAAAGGCTCCCAGAAAAAGGAAAATTTGAGCTGACGCTTAAAGGATGAATGGGATTGTGTGTTAAGTGGAAAGAAGGGAAAGACATACCAGACGGAAAGATATGTCTAAAATTTACAGAAAGGGGAACAGCATACAGTGTTCAAGGACCTATGAAGAAGTAAAGGAACTGAAGCAGAAGTACTGAAGGTAAAGCTGGACAGATCAGAAGGGCCTATAAAACCAGGCCAAACAATTATGACTATTCCCTATAGGTAAAAGGGATTTAAGGAAGATGTGTTTTTAAAAAACAGTAACATAGGGGCACCTAGGTGGCTCAGTTGGTTAAGGGTCTGACTTTGGCTCAGGTCATGATCTCACGGTTCATGGGTTTGAGACCCACATCAGGCTCTGCACTGCTTAGGATTCTCCCCCTTTCCCTATCTCTCTGCCCCTCCCCAACTTGTGCTTCATCTCTTTCTTTCTCAAAATAATAAATAAACCTAAAAAAAAGTAACATAATTATGTCTACAATTTATATGTCCTCTGTCTTCATGTATCAAGGGCAGCAATAAACCTACATATTAGGCTTAGGCTCTCACATGGTCAGGCTGACATGTTCAGTTGAAATCAGCTTTTCTACTGTGCTTTCACATAGTTCTCTTATGGAATAAAGAGAAGATACTTTATAAATTAAGTTTTTAATCATAAGTCAAACTAAGCTAAGAAAGTTTTTCTATAAGTTTCCTTTTCCCTTGTATTTTCCATGGGAACAAATAAAGGAAACTTTGTTTTTGTTTTTGAATGGAAGCTTATACATTAGATTCATTCAAGATTTTATATAAAATTGTACTGCAAAAAAAAATGAGAAGAGAAAGTGTGATTCTCACAGATAAAAGAAAATGACTCCCAGAGGAAGTACCTCTAGGAAGGGATAATTGAAATTGTATGTTTCTTAACAGAAGCTTTTAACAGAAGTTTTCTTTCAAAATAAGTCTACACATAAGAATTGGTTTATTTAAGGTAGGAGGTGAAAGTATCACTTAAATAATAACATTATCAAATACTGATTGTTGGCCTAGTATATGATTAGTACTGAGCTCATTGTCCTTACTAGAAGGATGTCAGTACTATTTGTGAAGTCTAGTTTACAGGTGAGGATACTGAGGATTAATACTATTAAGTAAGTATTAATTTTACCATACTTGGAAGCTAACAAACTATCCTTCAATTGTCTCATTGAGGCTTGTGGAAGACATGAAACCCCTGAGTCAGAGACAAAGGACTTATTCACAGCACTAGCAGTAGCCAGAGTATTAACATTTTCTTTTGCCAATTTCCTGAATCTTAATTCCCACACAACACACAAAGAGAGTCAGGTAACAACACTTGCACATGCATAGACTGAGTTAGAGGAATGTTATAATGTGTTATAGGAATTTTTACAGTCTGTATTATAAGAATTTTTGTAATGGACACTAAGCATGCCTACCCTTTGCTCTGGAAGGAAACACTATCTTTATCTTCAAAGGTTAGTCACTATACAAACATGCTTGAAACAAAGTCTAAAACAAAGGCAGTCAGTGCCTCTGCTTGAAAGATGTGAAGACACACAAGACAACCATGGAGAACTATCTCCCAGCAATAAGTTGACCATGTTCACACAATCAGTAAGTGATAGAACAAGGATCTGAACCTAAGCCCATCTCATTGGAGCATCAGAGCTCTTAAAGTATCAGGAAGTAAAACATGAAGGACACCTTGACTTTTGTGGAACTTGAGAATCTAGATCTAGTCATTATAGAAGAGGACGAACCAAAGAGACTTCCAAGGAGCTACAACTGTCAACGTTGGTTAAAAATATCTCCTTTCTATGGGGCGCCTGGGTGGCTCATTCAGTTCAGCATCCAACTTCGGCTCAGGTCATGATCTCATGGTTCATGAGCCCATGTGGGGCTCTGTGCTGACAGCTTGGGGCCTGGAGCCTGCTTCAGATTCTGTCTCCCTCTCTCCCTGCCCCTCCCTGCTCATACTCTGTCTCTCTCTTACAAATAAAAATAAACAAAAAAATTTTTTAAATATCTTCTTTCTAGGGGCACCTGGGTGGCTCAGTTCATTAGAGCTCCCAACACTTGATTTCAGCTCAGGTCATGATCTGATGGTTTGTGAGTGTGAGCTCCCCAGCTGGCTCTGCACTGACAGTGCATAGCCTGCTTGGGATTCTCTCTCTCTCCCTCTCTCTCTGCACCACCCCTGCCTTCTCACTCTCTCTCTCTCTCTCTCTCTCTCTCTCTCTCTCTCTCTCAAAATAAAATTTTAAAAAACTTAAAAAAAAAGAATATCTCCTTTGTAGAGGTAGGAAAAGGACAAAAAAATATCTCCTCTGGAACATCACAGATCTCTTTATGCAGTGAGGAAAGTTTGAAAGACATAGTGACGTAACAGTGCCAGAAACAAAAAAACAAACACCCTAGGATATTCTTGGATGTTGTCTCCAGATGCTGAATTTTAATAGTGCTCTGACTTTAACAGTAGTGAAAGATATTTAAATACTATGTAAATAGTGTACCATTTTCCCACCATAAGCTATTTTGGGGCATTAGGCTCTCAGTTCAGGAGATATTAAAGTATGGAAAACATGATCATAATTTATGTCTTCCTTCAGTGTTAGGACTCAGAGAATTTCTTATTTTATATTCAGAGGTGAACAAAACTATTGTTTCAAATATAACAAAAGCCCACATCTGTTCTTGTGCAAGCTCCTGGCTACATCAAGGATTGTAGATATGCATGCAAAGCCACACCCTATCCTAGTTCAAACACATCTGGCATTCCTGTCAGTCTTGTCCTTGTCCTAAGCAGCTGCTCAGGAGCTCACTGTGGAGAAGACCATGTTGCTGCAATTGGGGATCTAAGTCAAAGAAAATTCCTACTTCCCTACCAATGACTATGTGTAGGGAGATACAGACTGTTAGCTAATGATAAATGGGTCTCCACCTGTCCCATATCCATACCTAATGTTTTGGTCATTGCAATGTCCCCTGCTAAAGGTAAATACTGTTTGCTGACCTCTTAGAATAGCAGTGCTGACTTGGAAAAGAGAAAAGGTTTCATCTGATCTTGACATGTAAATATTCAGGGTAAGCCTTAGCAGGAATCCTAGCTTTAAGAGTTTTAGACAAGGCTACACCATGTACAAAGACTCATTTCTGCACACTGCAAAGGCCAATTTCCTGTTTCATGCTCTGTATGCAGCCATCCTCAACAAATGAGACCTGCTGAAGATCCCTTTCTGTTCCTGAGAAACAAAGTGTTAAGTCTGACATGGGTCAGTGAAATCATTTTTGCTTTAGAGCATGCCCAAGAAGAGGAGGAGATTAATTCTCTCTTCCAGGATTTGAAATCTGTCCTGAATCCATGGCCCATGCAGATGCTGGTATGCTTCTTGGTATTTGGGGATTTCTTGCTGATGAATATAATACAGCCAAAGACTTGCTTGGCTGCAAAGAGAAACCAGAGAAAAATAAAGATTTGCTTTCGTTGGTAACATATTGTAGGGTCAGGATGTTGTTCTAGTGACTCACTTGAAAAAAAAAATGTGGTAGGAAAACTAAATTCAACCTCATGACACAGTGTTATGGCTTTTGTTTAACAATGATTCCAGCCAACTCACTGGCCAGGATTCTTTTTATATAGGTTGGGTCTACATGATTGCAAAATATCCAGTAGATTTAATTCTAAAATTTGACTCAGTAATCCATTTTGCTTATAAAATGTTAAACCTGCTCTAAATCAATTTGGACAAATAATATATGGGAGCATATACAGTGAGTAATCATTTGGTTAACTGGCCTGAAATTTTGGGGTACTTTGGTGTTCTATAGACAGATTCATAGAACCCATTGCTCCTAGAACCCACTACCCAATATCATCTCTGCTTTCTGGCTTCGAGGTTAGAAAATATATTTCTCAACTAGAGTAACCCCACTGTCATTAAGGTGGAGGAGGAGATGGGTGGAAGGATGTAGCGGACCATCTCAGGTCCCAGCTTTCCACATTTGAGGCATTCTGCTAAGCACTTAGTATTTTTTACACCCCTTTATTTAAGCCTTTGTTATAGTCTGAGTTTTTAAATTTATATTGATGATTCTTCCATAACCATAATTCATGACATATGCATCCCACCCAAGTCATGTTTCCCACCTGTTACCTTCCTGTGGAACAGCATTTACTTCCATCAAATATTATCTATACTTTGAGGTCCAGTTCAAATCTATCTCTTCTATAAAAACAAGTATGAATTCTCTCTTGTACTGGGCAACGATGCACCTGGCTACAAATTAAACTATGTTTATAGCTTTATATAGCAAGTTTTGCCTTATGTTATAATTCTTTGTGTCCATGTCTGCGTCACCACTAAATTGTTAACTTCTCGAGCACTGCACTTATGTTTATCCACAGGGGCCCATTCTTTTCTTTTTTTTTTAATTTTTTTTTTAATGTTTATTTTTGAGAGAGACAGACACAGAGCTTGAGTGGGGGAGGGGCAGAGAGAGGAAACACAGAATCCGAAGCAGGCTCCAGGCTCTGAGCTGTCAGCACAGAGCTCGATGTGGGGCTCAAACTCACGGACCATGAGATCATGACCTGCACCGAAGTCAGACGCCCAACCATCTGAGCCACCCAGGCACCCCCACAGAGGCCCATTCTTGTTGCATTTCATAACTCTATACCAGCTTCAGTTATTCACCTAGGGTAGGTAAGTGAAAAATATTTTTTGAATTTAATGATGCACACATCCTCCAAATAAATATACCAGATGACAAAGTGGTGGGAGGTAGGAGGGAAGAGGGAATAGCAGGGAGCAGAAGGAGGAAGAGGAGAGTGAAGAGAGTGTCAAATTGGAAATCCAATCTGATTTAACATCCAATACATAATTATTCATATCAGCAACTATCATGAGGATAAACCCAAAAGCAACTGCTCTGCATTTTAAAATGCCTCATTTTCCCTTTAGTATCTTTATTTACACACAAACAACATTTACTTTCTTCCTGATTGAAACATGAACATTTCTACTTGGCTTTCTTTTGCACAAACAGCTTCAGAACAAACCAATTCTGCTAATCAAGTAAATTTTCTCACTTCCCCTGACCAACAACCTCATCCTTTGTGTTAAAACAATAATTTGATGCCTAAATACTGCCTTCCCTCCAGGCAATGAAGGGAGAAGACAAGAGCCAGTGAATGCTATAATATATAACAGCATCATCAGTGAAATACAATTCACGTCAGTATGGAAATGACTCTGAGTGGGTGGTTACTGCCACAAAGGAAAAGTACATACTCAGAAATGAACTAACTGTAACATAGGAGTGAAATGTTTTCATAATCATAAAGAGATACTCCTATCCTAAATGCATTTTTAAATAAGATTCAGTATTCTTGGGGAATTCAGGAAGCAGATTTTTTCAGAGTTAGTGACTGACCCACTGGGAATTCTACTTTAAATGTGGGGAATGTTCAGGATTCCTGCTTCATCATCTATATTGATAGTTGACACTCTTTCAAATCTATACCCAGGAGGTTTGATGGTTCTGGTTTTTTTAATAGAGATTTAAACAGCCCCACCATTTTTATTCGGTTTGATTATTAAAAACAGAATCTAGGGATTTTACACTATGCATCACAAATCGTGAACCTTTGCTCCTGCCAATACCGTACTTGAGATTTCTAACACTTAGCAATTTTCTAACATTGTGGTTGAGATCATCTTAGAAAGACCTACATTTATATTTTCCCCTTGTGATGCAAAATCAGTACTTGACTGGCTGAGAAAAAGTGAGGCACTCCATTCATGTTAGACTGCTGAGTGAAAATGCAAACAAGTAGGCAGCAAATCTTTGCATGTTATGGAAACACAGAAGCTAAAAAAAAAAAAAAAAGGCTTGCTGATTGTTGACTTGCTTGCTGGAAATATTAAATTTGTCCAGTTTTCAAGTTTTTTAAATCTCATCTTTCTACACTTGTTTTTATGAAGAGTTTCATATAAAGCATGCATAATTACCAGAAGAAAATCTATAGTATTCTTACAACACGTCACACAAGAATTTCCATCTAACTTTCCACATGCTTTCTGCAAAGTCAAATCTTTTTTTCTTTTATTTCTGTCTGTCTGTCTGTGTCTCTCTCTCTCTCTCTCTCTCTCTCTCTCCTACTTCCCTCCCTCTCCATCTCCCTCCCTCTGTCTCTATTTTGGCCAATAATAACATGATCAAATAATCTCCAGCATGTATCAGTGAAAACACCTGGGATGTGATTAAAAAAAAAAAGAGAGAGATAATGTGGCAAGGAGAACTAAAAATAAAGCAAAATCTCTAGACCTTATGATTCTCCCCAAAGTTGCCCACAGGTCAAAACATTGGTTTCAGTGCAGAGGAAATTAGCTGTAATTGATACAGAGGAGCTTGAAGATTTAATCATGTGCTTGAGTGTGTAGTATGTGTTTCATAAAGGACAGCTGCATTCTCACCCACAGGCACCCTTGCCCTTGCCTGCCACAGGGCACCACATTCTTCAAGTACTTCCTTGTCCAGGACAGATTCTCAAACTTGAGCATGCTCTGAAGTGAGACCCCCCCAGAGGACTTGTTAAAAGGCAGACTCCGGGGCCCACCCACTGCTTTCGGATTCACTGAGTCTGGGGTCCAGCCTGAGGATTTGGATTTCTAAAAAGTCTCCGGGGGCAGCTGAGGCTGCTGGTTGCTGCCCATATTAGAGCAGCTCACCGGACAGCTCTGGTGAGGCAGTGAGTAAAGGAGCTGGCAGAGAGAGAGCCATGGAATGGAGCTGAGACTGCAAGGCCTGAGAAAGAAGGGGCTTCCCAGCAGTCGTTTTGCGAGGGAGAATTACAGTCTCAGAAATACGCCATGCGGTCACACTGAACCAAGGGATATGAGGATGAAGGAGGCAACAGAAAAAGGAAAGAACTGCGATAAAAACTTATAAGGGAGTACAGATCTTTTACCTCTTTAGTGAGGCTTATTCCTAGCTATCTTATTGTTTTTGGTGCAGTTGTAAATGGGACTGATTCCTTGATTTCTTTTTCTGCTGCTTCAGCACTGGTGTGTAGAAATGCAACAGATATCCGCATGTTTATTTTATATCCTGTGACTTTGCTGTTCATGTACTAGTTCTAGCAATTTTTTTGGTGGAGTCCTTTGGGTTTTCTACAGAGTATCATGTTGTCTGCAAATAGTGAAAGTTTGACTTCTTCCTTGCTGATTTATATGCCTTTTCTTTCTTTTTGTTGTCTGATTGCTGAGGTTAAGACTTCCAGTATTATATTAAATATCAACGGTGAGAGTGGATATCCTTGTCTTGTTTCTAACCATAGGGGGAAGGGTGTCAGTTTTTCCCCTTTGAGGATAATATTAGGTGTGGGTCTTTCACATACAGCTTTTATGATGTTGAGGTTACTTTGTTGAGGGTTTTTTATCAAGAATCAATGTTGTGTTTTGTCAAATGCTATTTCTGCATCTATTGACAGGATCATATGGTTCTTATCCTTTCTTTTATTAATGTGGTGTATCATGTTGATTGATTTGTGAACATTGAACCAGCCATACAGCCCAGGAATAAAGCTCATTTGATCATAGTGAATGATCCTTTTAATGTACTGTTGAATTCAATTTGCTAGAATCTTGTTGAGAATTTTTGCATCCAGATTCATCATGGATATTCGCCTGTAATTCCCGTTTTTAGTGGGGTCTTCGTTTGGTTTTGCAATCAAGGGAATACTGACTTCATAAACTTAACTAACGAAGTAAAAGATCTCCACTCTGAAAATTATAGAAGGCTTATGAAAGATACTAAAGATTACACAAAGAAATGGAAAAAAACATTCCACACTAATGGATTCGAAGAATATTCTTAAAATGTCTATAGTACCCAAAGAAATCTCCACATTTAATGCCAATCTTATCAAAATACCACCAACATTCTTCACAGATCTAGAACAAACAATCTTAAAATTTGTAGGGAACCACAAAAGACCCCAAAGCAATCCTGAAAAAGAAAAACAGAACAAAACTGGAGGCATCACAATTCTGGATTTCAAGCTATACTACAAAGCTGTAGTCATCAAGACAGTATGGTATAGGCACAAAAACAGACACATAGATCAATGTAACAGAACAGAAACCCCAGAAATGGACCCACAACTATATGGTCAACTAATCTTCAACAAAACAGGAAAGAACATCCAAGGGAAACAAAAGCAAAAATAAATTGTTGGGACCTCATCAAGATAAGAAGCTTCTGTCCAGCAAAGGAAACAATCAACAAAACTAAAAGGCAGCCTATGGAATGGAGAAGATATTTGTAAATGACATATCTGATAAAAGGTTAGTATCCAAAATCTATAAAGAACTTACCAAACTCAGCACCCAAAAACAAACAACCTAATTAAGAAACGTGCAGAAGACATGAATAGACACTTTTTCAAAAACACCCAGATGGCTAACAGGCACATAAAAAGATGCTCAACATCACTCATTATTATGGAAAGACAAATCAAAACCACAATGAGATACTACCTCACACTTGTCAGAATGGTTAAAATTAACAACACAGAACAAACAGATGTTGCTGAGAATGCAGAGAAAGGGGAACCCTCTTACACTGTTGGTGGGAATGCAAACTGGTGTAGCTACTCTGGAAGACAGTATGGAGGTTCCCCAAAAAAGTAAAAATAGCACTACCCTATGATCCAGCAATTACACTATTAGGTATTTACCCAAAGAATACAAAAATATAGATTTGAAGGGGTACATGCACCCCAATGTTTGTAGCAGCATTATCAACAATAGCCAAACTATGGACAGAGCCCAAATGTCCATCGCTTTATGAATGGATAAATAATATGTGCTATCAGTATATACAATGGAATATTAGCCATAAAAAATAAAATCTGGGGCACCTGGGTGGCTCAGTCGGTTGGGCCTCCAACTTCGGCTCAGGTCATAATCTCGTGGTTTACGGGTTCAAGCCCTGCATCAGGCCCTGTGCTGACAGCTCAGAGCCTGGAGCCTGCTTTCGATTCTGTGTCTCCCTCTCTCTCCACCCCTCCCCCCTCATGCTCTGTCTCTCTCTCCTTCAAAAATAAATAAACATCAAAAAAATTGTTTTTAATAAAATCTTGCCATTTGCAAAAACATAGATGGAGCTAGAATGTATTATGCTAAGCAAAATAAGTCAGAAAAAGATAAATATATGATTTAACTCATATGTGGAATTTAAGAAACAAAACAGATGAACATATAGGAAGGGAGGGAAA
The DNA here is from genome assembly GCF_016509475.1 of Prionailurus bengalensis. NCBI lineage: Eukaryota > Metazoa > Chordata > Mammalia > Carnivora > Felidae > Prionailurus > Prionailurus bengalensis. The sequence continues at coordinate 72,200,677 of NC_057349.1, read as the reverse complement.
AGAGAAGGAAAACAAACCACAAGAGACTCAACAATAGAGAACAAACTGAGGGTTGATGGAGGGAGGTGGGGAGATGGTGGGCTAGATTGGTGATGAGTATTGAGGGCACTTGTAATGAGCACTGGGTGTTATATGCCAGTGATGAATCACTGAATTCTGCTTCTGAGACTAATATTGTACTGTATATTACCTAAAATATAAATTTAAAAAAAATTTTAACTTACAAGAGAAAAAGAGAGCTCACACACCAAGCCTTTCATAAATGACAGCAGCAAAGACTGATTACAAGGAAAATTATCCCGCACCATAAATATGATCTTCCTCCAGCCCTCTTCTCTTCCCCTCTAAGGGGAAGTGATGGAAGCTCCCTCATATACTCAAGCAAAACACGTATGAATCTAAGTCCACTGACTGCAGTGTACAAAAATTACCATGTTCCTGACTATCCAGTACTCAACTTTATTGCCAAATCCAAGAGCTATGCCAGCTGGGAAAAATGTGACCTCAGTTATGTGTGAGGTGTCCTCCTGACCCAAAGGTTGTGATACTGAAAGTTCAAGGACCATACCTAGGCCCAGGCATGGCACAGAGTTTAGTACCGGTCATCAAATATTGGTCCTCAATCCACATAGATCATAGTTGGGATGTCATGGATTTTGTTCCACATCCAGGATCTGCTGCTTCTTTGTAACACCATTACCATGAGGATCTCTGTAACCTTTCTACAAACCACTCTGACCAAAAGTCCTACAGGGCAATTCTCCTCTGCATGCTTGCAACGTCCTCCCAGAAGGCAAAATTATCCACTGCTCTGGGATCCACTGCCCACTTCTCTCCACCCTTGGGTTGGAGAGTGATCTCTTTCCAGTGTGTGGTTGACAACAAAGCCCAGAAGTCTCCATGTCTCCACCTACATGTCTCTGGGGTCCAAGAACCCTTTTCTCTTTTTTACTTTCTTTACAATTTTCTAAATTTTCAGGATTTGTAAGTCCAATTGTCTGAGATTCCAGCACTTTCAGGGGCCACAAGAATAAAGTAAACTTAAAAAGTAGGTCAGGTATACACGATAAATAGTGACAGAGAGTGTTGTGCACTGGAGTGCACATTAATATTAAATTAATTAAATTTAATTTATTAATACATTAATATTAAAGGCATTAATGTTAAAGACATTAATATCAAATTTTTTTAACTGTAGAGGCCAATGACACATATATTTGGGCCAATGGATAGCAGGCTTCTTGTTTGAACTTCTTGAACTTGGTTCAAGTTTATGGAAAACAAAGATGTGATGTCTATTTCTTCTTTCCTCTTGGCTATTCCTGAGGCACTGTGCATCCCACAGGCACTATTTTCTTGAAGACAACATTTGTGGCTGTCTTGTTCATTGTTGTACCCCCAGCTCATAGAACAGTGCTTGGCACATGGTAAATGACCTCAGTAATATCTTTTGAATGACTTAATGAATGAATAAATAAATTAATGCATAACAGAAATAAGTATTGTATTATTTTAAAAGTTACCTAGTTCATATTATCTTTAGCCTGTACAAATCACACTAATGATCAAATGCCACATCGTACAAAAGAGCAGACAGCACAGGGATCAAATACAAAGGACCCTTTTGAGGTTATATATTTCCATGAGAGGCAAGACCTCTTCTTTGCAACCATCCACCTTACCACTGCCTGCTCTTGGTACTAAAATCATAAATTCCTGAAGAAATGTTGAATGCATTGGACTGAAGCTAAGTTAGGCAAATATGTTTATGTCTAAATATGGCCAGCATGGTGGCTAAAGTGAAATAGAAACTTGAATAATATGATGCATTATAGATTTCAGAGATTTTCTTTAAAAGTCAAGAAATAACTTGAGGAATCCAAGCTTAGAAGTTAAAAACTTGATCTGAACTTGTGTGTGCTGTGCTTCTCACATTGACTAAAAAGCGCTCTAACTTGACTTTCCCTTGGGAAACATTATCACAACATTGCTACCATCTATTTGCCTTTCTGCTTCAGCCAGCCACCAGAGTTCATGGTTTTCTGCCTGCAGCTTCCTCTTTTATCTGAGGCCATTCTATGAGACCCTGATCCACTGGAAAGAAACGTAATCGTCTGATCTGCATGGTTGCTTCCACCCATGGATTGCTTCCCTTGGTGAAGCATTTAGCACTAAGCCAGGAGCATACAAGCTCTGATAAAACACTCCAGAGGAAGAGAGGATTTGCTATTGCAGCTGTTCATTATTTGTTAACCTCTGCAATGTTTGTCCTGTTAGTATTGTCCAGTTTGAGGAATATTTGGTAAGAGAAAAAACATGTTTTAGAGTCCATATGTCCTTATGCATAGATATCTGGGAATTATTATTGTTCATTTTTTTTTTAACATTCACTTATTTTGAGAGAGAGAGAGAGAGAGAGAGAGAGAGAGAGAGAGAGAGAACGCACATGCGCACAAGCAGGGAAGGAAAAGAGAGAGGGGGAGAGAATCCCAAATAGGTTCCATGCTGTCAGCACAGAGCTCAACATGGGGCTCGATCCCACAAAATGTGAGATCATGACCTGAGCCAAAATCAAAAGTCTGACGCTTAACTGACTGAGCCACCCAGCTGTTCCTGTTTATGCTTACTTTGTAGCAAAGATTATCTCTACATATGTGGACCCCAGGATCTTTATTTCAGTTAGGCGCACCTTACAGGCTACCTTCTCCATGTACCGCTGATCCAGGACATTTTATCACTTGAACTGTCCCTGCTGAGAACAATGTATAAGAGCTACAACTTGTATCACCATGTGGTAGAAAGACCATGAGATTTGGGGTTAGGGGGTCTGGGTTGAGTTAGGGTTCTACCACCTAACCACATAGATTTGTTTAATCACTAACCTCTAAAACATGCGTCTTGAGGAAGATTTAAGAAAAGAGTCTGTAGGAGGGTTTTGAAGTGCAAATGAAATAAAAGTATGAGGAAGCACTTTGTAGGAAGTAAAGCACAATAAAAGTGTTAGTCATCCCTGTTGATGGTATTAATGTGATTAGTAGACATAGAGTGGGAAGAAAGAGAAAGATGTGCTTGGGAGATTAATCCTGGTAGCGGCAGGAAAGACAAAGGCAGAGCTACGGGACTCTGAGAGAAGTGGTGGTTGTGGGGCAGGGGGGACATGAGATCAGGGAACCAAGACTGACTAACCACTGTATGATTAATCTGCTCATCATTGTCCTCAAGAGAATAAACCTGGCCTGCAAAAGAGAGGGGGTGGAAAGATGAGACACCCGCTGTGAGACCTTAGCACTTTGTCATCTTTCCCACAAAGCAGGTTCCATGAAATCATTGAAGATGGAGGAAGAAATAAGTTTGAACACAATGTAAGGGGTATAAGCAAGTCTGAGAAGAAATCATAAGTGTGACCATGCTGGCCCTTTCTGCAGCTTACGGTTAATAATGGAACACTTTTTAATCACTTCTGCAGTCAGCTCAGACTCAGAAAGACCCACGCAGTGACAAAAGACTGCCAGTAACTTACACAAATGTCTGTCCTCCCACACTGTCCCCAACCCATCCTTCTCAGAACCCTGATTTTTCTACTCAGTATATTGCAACTCAAAACAGAAGACTACATTCCCAACTACCCTGACACCTGGGGTGAGGTAGCGAAGATGGGACTAACTTCTGTCCATGACATATATTGAAAGTGTTTGTGAGACTTCAGAAAGGTCCCTTAAATGGAACTGATTCAGCCTAGCATGTTCCTTTCATGCCCTTCTTTCTCTGGCCAGCCACACAGCCATGATGCTGGACTACCAATCTTCTGCCATGAGTGTGCTGTTTCTTACACCAGCCATAGTCAAGTTCCCACTAATCCATCTGCATTTGTTCAAACAGCACCTCCAGAAGACAAGAGGGCAATGATGAGAACCATCATGCCAAGCCAAGCAAACCACAGAGCAGAGGCTATCGTAATGGCAATGTGAACCTACAAAATAGAGCTCTTGCAAATAATCAGACTGTATAGATAAGAGAAGATGCAAACTACAGGACACAGATTACTCTAGGTGAAAAATTCCTGCAATCTAGAGATTAGAATGAGCACCAGGACCAAAAAACATTCTTGTAGACCTAAAAGCAATACTATAGGGGCAAAAAAATGGATCTTGAGTCTGAAAACATGGAAGAAGAGCTCACCTCTGACAATCATGTACTGTAGGCAGAAAAAAATACCTGAGAAAATAAACCAAATTCATCTTGCCTTTTTTCTTTCTTAGATGTTATAATTTTTACTTTATTGCTGTTGTTTTGGTGGTGTTATTGTTTTTCTGGATGGAATTCTCTAGAAAATACAAAGAAGGAGGGCTCTCTGACACAGAAAGCTATAAGAAGTACAAAAGCTAAGGGGCGCCTGGGTGGCGCAGTCGGTTAAGCATCCGACTTCAGCCAGGTCACGATCTCACTGTCCGTGAGTTCGAGCCCCGCGTCGGGCTCTGGGCTGATGCCTCAGAGCCTGGAGCCTGTTTCCGATTCTGTGTCTCCCTCTCTCTCTGCCCCTCCCCTGTTCATGCTCTGTCTCTCTCTGTCCCAAAAATAAATAAAAACGTTGAAAAAAAATTTTTTTAAAAAAAAGAAGTACAAAAGCTAAGTTGCAAAAACTTCAGGATGCAAGAAAAATAAAGAAAGAAGCAAGTGGAACTTCAAAAAATTTACAAATAATCCATAGGAAAATTTAAAGCACATTGGTAGCAATAAGTAGTAGACTATATATTGGAAATTTGAAGTAGTAGGGGTACCCCAGTGGCTCAGTTGGTTAAGCATCTGACTTCAGCTCAGGTCAAGATCTCATGGTCCATGAGTTCGAGCCACATGTCAGGTCTGTGCTGACAGCTCAGAGCCTGGAGCCTGCTTCAGATTCTGTGTTTCCCTTTCTTTCTGCTTCTCTCCTGCTCATGCTCTCTCTCTCTCTCTCTCTCTCTCTCTCTCTCTCTCTCAAAAATAAACAAACATTAAGAAAAAAAAAAAAAGAACTCAGATTTTGATACCAGATAAAACTGGCCTTAAATCCTAGAATAACCGTTTCAGTGATTTTGGACAAGTTAGCCATTTCCAAATTGGGCTTAAAAAAAAAAATTCCAGTATGTGGAAAATTATGGGGAAAAGAGAGAAATGATGAGGAGGAAAGAAGACTGTGAAGCCAACATTCAAATAATTGGTACTCAAGTGTAAAGCAAATGAACAAAAATAATAACCAAAAATATTGCAAAATAAAACTTCCCTGAACTGAAAAAAAGACCATCAGAATGAGACCAACAATGACACATCATCCTTGTCCCTCTTTTTTCACTTTAGAAATAAGAATCTAGGTAGAAAATATACATGTCACATACGAAAGCACAAAAATGCTTTGCCCTCTAAAATACCAAAAGTTAAAAGATGATGGTGAAAACCTGTAAATTTTTCTGGGATATAAATATATAATCCAACAAAATATCTCTCCAGCTAAAATGTGAGGAAAGGCATTCTAATATATACAAACTCAAATCAATAAATAAAGAAGAAAATTAATGTATTAGAAAAAGGGAGACTAAGCTTGATAAAGAAATCCAAGCTCTTGCTATTTGGAAAGGTAAGAAAAAATAATTCTGGAACATGTAATAATTCAAAAGAGGAAATACAAATATATATGAAAGAAATGAGAAATGCTCTATAAACACAGATTGAAAAATTATAAAAATTTGAGATGTCAAGCAAGAAAAATCTGGATAAAATGTGTAATTTTCTAGAAAGTTGCCAAAATTAATTCAAGAGGCAAAAATAGGCTGAAAACCATGATAAATAATGAAATAGTTATGAAAATGTACCCCTGAAATGGCGACTAGGACCAGATAGATACATGAGTAAATTCAACAAAATCTTCAAGAAATAAAAAATTCCCATGCTGTTTAAATTTTTCAGAATGCATAAAAATATTTCATCTTCCCATGTCCTGATATAAAGCCAGTATAACTCTCACAGCAAAACTGATGGAAGCAGCTCAAAAAAGAAACTGTGGTCTAATGTGTCACAAACATAGTTATAACAAATTTAAATAAATGATATAAAAATCTGTTTGAACATAATATGTTTAACTTTTAAAACAGTCAGGGAAACATAAGTCCATGATAGGAAATTTTTTAAAATACACATCTATCAGCCCACCTTCTTTAAAAGGAGAAAAAGAATGAAAAAAAATGGCAAAATAGTTTGGACCTCCCAGTTAGGGTAGTAGACAATGAGAGAATCTGCCCACTCCAACACTTGATGAAAGGAACAAAAATACATGACATAAACTTTGAAAAGAGGTGGCCAAACAAATAAAAGAGGCTTATTTGCTCCAAGAAGTCTTTTAAGCTTATCTGCATCTCTCAGAAGAAATGGTAGGGAAAGTAGATGATGCAAGTAAGTCCTCAAAATGTTACTAATATTTCTAAAAATAGAGAGGAAGCTGGGAGAGCAGGCTGCTGGTGAGAAAGTTAAGGGAGCACTCTGGCAAACATCTCCACCAGAGGAACCCACAGAGGAAGAGAAAACTTCCAGGGACCACCATTCTCCCCCTCCCAGCTGGAGAGGAAATAATAGAGGGTGCTCAAGACCTCTGGCAATACACTGCAGAAATGAAGACAAAAGGTCAGATAAATAAGAAAAATATAAAAACTGCTCACAAGAGCCAAAACTTGAGGGATGAAGCAGAAGGTAAAACCCCTTTTGTCCCCCAGTTGACATGATAACGGGGCTACACCCACAGTAAGTGTTATCCTGAAGGGGGAAGAAGGGTGAATGCTCACAACTGGGAGAAATGTGGAAGTAAAACAAGGAAAATGAAGATTTTAAACAACCCATCTACTAGAAGCATAAGCTTCAAGGCCTCACACACAAGCCAGAAGACTGGTCTGAAGGGCTCAGGAAGAGAACACACTCCAGGTAGATGGAGTAGACTGTGAAACAGGAAATTTGCCCAAATCAGAGAAGAAAAAGCAGAGTCAGAGTTTCCATCATCCCTCCTCTCTTGACCTGAGGCTAGGGAAAAATTAAGTGCTAGCAACAAGCAGATCTCAGAGTGCAGCTCTGAGAGAGAAAGATGAGAAGGAGAGGTCTCATGGAGAGGGGATCCTGGAAAATTCACAGACACACTTCCAGAGCAACCAAAGCATGTTAAGCACGAGCGAGACGAAAAGAAATGGCATTGCAATTATATAGAAGCACAACAGAAATACAGGGAAGAAAAGTGACATGACCTACAAGAGAGACAGAAAAATCTTACTTGGAAAGACAACACATTCTAAGAGCTTAAGAGACTGTCTTACATTGACTCATTGTATGCAAGGACTTAGTGGCAATATGAAGGGGGAAAAAATGAAAGCCCCTAAAACAACAGAAGTAGGTTATAAAGGCAGTCTGCAGAGATCAACCGGGACTGCAACGACACCATTAGAATCATTACTCCTCTAGTTGATAGATTAGAAAGAGCAAAAAGGAGCTAAAGTCATATTAATGGGATAAAGGAAAGGCTTGAGATAGTCCCGATATCAGAAAACAAGTTCGAAAGAAGCTGATAGAAGGCAAAGCTAGTATAACAGAAGGATATTTTATGCCTCTGTCATTGTGATCCAAACACATAAAACAGAAGAAATACTCAGAAATATTAAAAAGAAAAGTCCCTGAAATGAGAGAGAAGCTCAGATTAAAGAACAGAGCTTCTCTACTGAGGAAAAGATATAGAAAGATCAACATCGCAAGGTATTAAGTATTAAGGCATTAAGTTTCAAGGACAAAGAAATAAATTTTCAGGCATCCAGAAAGAAAAAGCAAGTCAGATAAAAGGATGGAAGTCAAGTTGGTTGTGGACTTCTCCACAGCAACATACTAAACCAGAAAACAGTACAGCAATATCTACAATATCTTGAGTGAAAAAAATTATACTATATCAAAATAGATTATAACCAGACACATGTGTTTTGGAATAAGGGCAACAAGCAGACAGGCCAAAAATGAAAGAACTTAGGAAATACAATACATAAGACCTTCCTGAGGGAAAAAACAAATGCAAATAAAGTAAGCTCACCAACAAGTGAATGGGGAAATCATATTAAAAGGACTAGTTCAATACTCAGTGCCATAAAATAATAGAGAAATGTCAAAAAAAAAATTCTAAGTCTGGTGTCCCACAGGATGAAGCAGAACATATATAAAGGGTCAAAACAGATTGGATTCGCTGAATTAAAGAGCACACACATCACCAAAACAAGAGAGCTACAGTCAACTTTGCCTTAATAGAGTAAGAAACAGTTAAAAGGAAGTCATATTACCAGATCTTTGCTATTTTCAAGAAAATCCAGAAATCCAAACTTCTGTCTTAATTCTCCCAATTAAGGAAAATAAAGTCCGTCTGTTAGTGTTGGTTAGGACATCGAGGGCAGGGAAAGAGGGAAGAAAGGGGCAAACCACTCCAGATTGGTAGGCAGCAGTTTTTAAAAAGCAGGGGAACTTACAAGACTTGTCTTCAGCAACTGCAAGAGAAGCCTCGTACATCTCTGCACCTGCTGTCAGAATCTTAAGTTTATACAGAGGCCTTAACCGGCTATAGTCACGTATTCAGACCAAATAGCCTCAACAGCAACACACTCTCTCAAGCGTACGTCCTAGAAACAGTGTGATAATGGTGGGCAGAATGTACATTCCAAAGACAAGGGAGGAGCCTCTGGTTGCCCGCGTCCAGCTTAAGGGTGGACCCGCGGTCATGTCCTCTTGATGACCTCCGCCAAAGTTAGCTGGCCTGGCTGGTTGGTAACCAGTTTGTCACCTCTAAAAACAAGGTAAAATAAGACCTAAGAACGATGCCCACTCAGTCTAATCTTGGAGGCAGACAATCAACTGAAAACTTTCCATAGGAAAGAATTCATGGAATAGGAGTACTATGGACCCTCCTTGTACTTAATGATAGAAAGTGGGCAATAAATGATGTAGAAACTGTGATAAGACCAATGGTGAGCAGTGAATCAATTTAAATACAGAAGTAAAACTATGACTCTAGTAATTATCCTTACCAAGTAACATAATGCAAAAAATATAAATCTTGGCAATGTAAAACAAATATATATAGCATATGTATATTATATATACAACTAACAGGTGGAAGAAAGAGAGGTGGGAATAAACATAAGCATACTAAAAATATATGTGTAATTTTTAGAAAGATATTCCATTATTTCAATGTTCTCACGCATTTTCTTTTTTTTTTTTAATTTTTTTTAACGTTTATTTGTTATTGAGAGACAGAGAAAGACAGAGTGTGAGCAGGGGAGGGGCAGAAAGAGAGGGAGACACAGAATCCGAAGCAGGCTCCAGGCTCTGAGCTGTCAGCACAGAGCCTGTCGCGGGGCTCGAACTCACAAACCATGAGATCATGACCTGAGCCCAAGTCGGTCGCTTAACCGACTGAGCCACCCAGGCATCCCTCATGCCATCATTTTCTTAATCTTTCAGTGATTGTTTAAGAATTAAAATATGTTTCAGTAGGGGCGCCTGGGTGGCTCAGTCAGTTAAGTGTTCAACTTCGGCTCAGGTTTATCCACAAAGCTAATATTTATCCACAAAGATAAATTTTATCCACAAAGCTAATATTACATAGGGAACAAAGATAACCATTTCACAGTTCAAAGAGTTCTGAGATCCATATTAGAGGTAAATACACAAAGTTCATTAACATATCTGAATGTGTATATGTACAGTCACATACTGAAATATTATAAGCAGGACAGTGTAGGAAGGTAAGACAGGTGTGAATGATAAATCATGTGGAGAAAAGAGTAGAATCTAATGGTAGAGAAATGAATTCACCGTGAAGCTAATGAAACTTAAGCTTAAGGGCTCCTCACTTACACCAGACACTGTCAAGCCCTAGGAGGGGGTGTACCAATGTGTTCACATAGTCATATAATTTTTTACAAGATTTGCAACAGTAGAATATTTTAACTTCAGTTAGTAGGGCTTCTGTCTTTTTCTACTCATTTTCCCCCACTGGCCCACTTTCCCTCCCACAGAGGGAAGTAGCCATGAGTATTTGTGGTTCAGCTACGGAGAAATTAAGTTGGGTACATTTGTTGGGCTTAGTGGAATACACTGATGTGATTCACAGTCATCTGTATATATTGTTAAGTTATTACCCTCCTTCACAGCATAGGACTGGCTTCCAAAAATACTCTGCAATATACTTTGCTGACTCTTTCTCTCTTCTGACATGAAGGTGCAGGCTTATAGGATATGAACATGCCTACAGTTCACAACCCAGGGAACATGTGGATCATTTAAGGAGAACAAGACTTGAAAAGTATAGACTCAGAAGCCAGTCTGCAGAAAACTCTTCTGATCATCAGACCTGTAACACTGCAAACAGATGAACTGGCACCTTAGTATGCCTCAATTAGAAGTTTTGTTTTTTTTTTTTCTCCTGGCAGAAGCAAACTTGATAAAGCAGAGTAAACAATTCTGACCACACTGAACTTTTTTTTTTATAGCAACCATGAGAAATAGAATTTATCAGACTCTGTGTTTGTAGCACACAAACCTATAACAGAACTATAAACAGGAAGTACATCTCCATGTGAAATTCTGTTTCATGCATCCCAACTCTCAGTGACAAAGACACAAATTTCATCCAGCCATGTTAGAGGTAAGATTGAATTATCTGTCTGCCTTCTCCATAGAAAACGATCTTAGAAAATTGTTGTCCTGTAAAAAGGCAATCAGATCTTACAAAACTAAACATATTATTACCATATGCCAGTAATTGTACTCTTTAGTATATTCCCAAAGGAATTGAAAATTTATACACACATAAAAACCAGCACACAAATGTTTGTAGCAACTTTACTCATAATTGCCAAATACTAGAAACAACTTAGATGCTCTTCAGTAGTTGAATGGATAAATAAACTGTGGCACATCCAGACAATGCTACAAAGAAATAAGCTATTAAGCCATGAAAAACCATTGAGGAACCTAAAATGCATACTACTAAGTGAAGGAAGCCAAAATGAGAAGGCTACATATCATAGGATTCCAATATAAGATTTTCTGTAAAAGGCAAAACTATAGAGACAGTGAATAGATCGGTGGTTGCCAGAAGCTGGGGGAAGAGACGAATAGGCAGAGCATAGATGAATATATGTTATTACACTTGTGAAATGTCTAAACCTGTGAAATGTCCAACACCAAGAATGAACCTTAAAGCAAACTACAGACTGTGGGTGATAATGATGTGTTAACGTAGGTTCATTCTTGGCTGAAAAAAAGAAAAAAGAAATGCAGGGCGCCTGGGTGGCTCAGTAGGTTCAGCACCAACCTCAGCTCAGGTCATGATCTCACAGTTCGTTAGTTTGAGCCCCGTGTCAGGCTCTGTGCTGACAGCTCAGAGCCTGGAGCCTTCTTCATATTCCGTGTCTTCCTCTCTCTCTGTCCCTCTCCCGTTTGCACTCTGTCTCTCTCTGTCTCTCAAAAATGAATAAATGTTGAAAAAATTTAAGAAAAAAAAATGCACCATTCTGGTGAGTCAGTAATAGAGGAGGCTAAGGGGGTTACCTAAGATATCTCTGTTTCTTTTTCTTCATTTTGTTGTAAACCTAAAAGTGCTCAAAAAAAAAATTAAGGCTTAAAAAAAAAAAAGGCAGAGACTATGCAGCCAAAAAATAATAAAGGTTAAAAAAAGGCATTATAGAAATGTAGCGGGCAGTTTATTAATATCATTATTATTTTTTTCTTTTTTTAAGTTTATTTATTTATTTTGAGAGAGAGCACAAGAGGGGGAGGAACAGAGAGAACCCCAATCTACTGACGACGCACAGCCCGACGCAGGGCTCAAACTCATGAACTGGGAGATTATGACCTGAGCAGAAATCAAGAGTCGGATGCTGAACAGACTGAGCCACCAGGTTCCCCTTGCATTATTTTTCTGAATTTTATTATGTCTGTGGCAATTGTCAGCTTTTTTAATTTTCTGATTCAATGTGTTTCCTTTTCTCATTCTAAACACTTTCTAAACACTTCTGTATCTAATTTTGTATTTGGAATTTCGTATTCTTTTTAAAGAGGGCTCCAAAAATTGTAAGTAGTGGCCTCCATAAAACCTACATCTGTCTTTGTTCAGGGGAGGTAGCTTTAAGCAAAAGTGAATTTACAAAAGCAGTGAATAATACTCTTGAGGACCATTATCAAATCACCAAGGTCTCCAAATATCCTCAAAAGTGCTCAAAAGGAAAGAACTTGAGTAAGTGAGGGTTCTTTGAGACCCAGGTGTCACCAGGAGCTTACATGGCCTGCACGGCCTAGAGAGAGGCCAAATGTGAATTCCACGTTTGGCATTGTCCCTGAGAGAGTTCATCCACTCTTCCCATAGCCTTCCCCTCAACATCAACAGATCACCTTCCTATGAGCCACCTTTCCTTACAGTGTTTGCACAGGTTTTTCTTAAGCATACCACAACAGAGCACATCATGACAGAACACGGTTGTTTACTAAGTCCCATGTGTAATACACAGGAAGGTGTACTTAATCATCCTGTCCTCATATCTTCGTCTCTCTTTCCCCGAAACACGGCAAAGCAACATAGCACACTTCTCCCATATGCTACTCCTGCAGCTGCCCCCTTTTCCCTGCTCCCCCAGTTTTACAAACCTTAACAACAGTGGCATTTGAGAAAAGCCTGGAATGTCTGGAGAGGTTCTGCATGATGGAAACTGTATTTAGAGAAACTAAGCACCAGAGCAAGCAAAGTAGGCCATAAACATCTGCCAGTGTCCTGCTGTCTGAAGCAAATGTCAATGGATTCCTGGCTTTTTTCAGAACCTTAGAGTCAACGACAGGATGTAGGTGCAAACTTAGGGCAGATCTAACTCTAGCTCCTGGTTTAGAAACCAATAAGCTCAATTTCTGACACTCATTCCCTAATTCTACCTCCTAAAATGACCAACCAAGGGATAAATGATGATATGGAGAATACTACTATGAATCACAACCACAGATTTCCATAGACAGACATTTTGTTCTCTATTATATTTTTTTATCATTATTTCTTTCCTCATTCAGGCAAGGATTTTGCCCAATTTAGTAATGAAGGAGCGGGGATCTAAACAAAGAAACATAGCTAAATAGCAATAGGAGTAGAATAAGTCTCTCGCTTGCAGTTTTTGGTTTGGTTTTGCTCTTTTAATCCAGGCAGATAACCAAAAACCAGGGCAGGGAAAAATGTGATAAAGAATCCAGTATGTTCAAGAACCCCAAGCCTGGTAGCTTCCTCAGTAGATGCCATTATTTACACAAACATTAAAAACTTCAAGAGATTTAAGATCTGAGCTAATAGTAGAAGTGACCAATTATAAATAAGTTTATTGAAATAAAAAAAATAATTATAGCAGTATTGTAAGTGTTTTGCCTTCAAAACATAACAGAAAGTCATTCTAGAACTTTCTATGATAGATGCTATTATAAAGCTTAGGGGCGCCTGGGTGGCTTGGTCGGTTAAGCGTCTGACTTCGGCTCAGGTCATGATCTCACTGGCCGTGAGTTTGAGCCCCGCGTCGGGCTCTGTGCTGACAGCTCAGAGCCTGGAGCCTGTTTCAGATTCTGTATCTCCCTCTCTCTCTGCCCTTCCCCTGTCTCTCTCTGTCTCAAAAATAAATAAGCATTTAAAAAAAAAAAAACTATTATAAAGCTTAACTAAATATCAGACATAAGAACATTGCTTTGAATTTTCTCTGATACATAAAAGCTGACTGCAATTACTTTAATGTTTTCCAGGATTGAAACATTATTAGTGAGAGAAAAAAGTCATAAAATGTCATAAAATGACATAAAATGTATTCATAAAATGTCAACATTTAATATTTCCTAATTCTTCAAGATGTTTTTATCAAACATTCTTTGGGTTAGGTAACACCAGCATAAAACTGACTCAGCTACTCTTTGGTGTATTTGTCCATTCATCTTCTATTATGTGACTAAAATACATGTTATTATCGAACAGGCTTATGTGGATGTCTCAATTCATACAACTTCAAAGAATGTTTATTAATGAGGATGTCATTCAATTGCATAGGTTCCGGAACATGAAGTTTCCAGCTGGGGGTGTCTAGTCTACCATCCTGCTTCAAAGAGCACAGAAACTCAATATCCAGTCCAGGGGAAAAGGTGATGAGTAGTAGTACGTTTGGCTAGATGCCACATTAGGAAGCCAGTGAGGTTTTGAAGTTAGTCATATTCTTCAGAGAACATGACTATTAATTGAACATCTACTATACCCTTAAACAGTTCTTGAAGTTGAAGTTAAAGATATGTGAAGGGAATGTAGATGTGCAGCTAATTGGGCCTGGCTTTGGCACGTACCAACTTAGTGGCCTGGGAAAATTTATTCAGCCCCTTATGGTCCTAATATATATATACCACTGTTAATATCTACTGGAGAATATTGTTCTAATGGTGAAATGAATGATATAAGCATTAGAAAAACAAACCCTCACAAACAGTTTCATTTATTTAAAAGCTCTGCTCAGCTCTGCCTATAATAAGAATCAGACTCAGCATCATTTTAGGGTATCACCAAGAATTCTCCAGAACGACACAATGAGTTAGGTCCACATTAAAATTCTCTTCGGAATTTGAGAAGAGAAAGTGACCACAGAGAAATGGTGAGAAAAGAAGAGGTGGGTGGGGAAGAGAGAGGAAAGAGAGGCCAAATATTTTCTTTTGTTCTCTCTCATGCTATTTCAGAGCAGAATATACCTCTAAATATAGTAGATTATTATTATTATTCTTCAAAAAATCTGGAAGGAGAAATTGTAGCCACCCTCTGAAGCCACCCTTATTCACATGCTGTGGTAAAATGTATTACTGCAACTTTTTTTAATGTGCTCAGATTTCTCTTTGGAGTAAAATGGGTGCTAATACACAGAAACGTTGTGACAGCTCATAACTATCCATATATATTGCATACACTTTGTAGGCCATCCGCAGCATATTTTAAATTTAAGCTGGCTTTGTCCCAGCAATTTACCACAAATATGGCTAACCAACGACTGGTGCGCTCTCGAAAAGCACAGATTTCAACATTAACACAAAGCAAAAGAAACTAAAAGAGGTGTTACACGATCAAAGAAAACTGATTTGAGAATTATCTACCAATTTTGTTTTATCTACACCACTACACTCTCCCCTTATGTGGATGGTAAGAGTTGCCACTATCTGCCCTAGTTATCTCCAAGGCTGCAGTGCAGATGATGAAGATTACTGCCAAGTCTGAAATTTAGAGACTGCATATTGGGCCTCTGAAAACCCTCTAGGGAAAGTAATTATTTTGCCTTTTGAACCTCTTGAGATCGTATGCAAACATATGTGCATGCAAATGTCTGTCGGTGTGCAAGTTTGTAAGAGGGTTTCCAAAGCTTTCCTCAGACTCTCTAAGGTCTACGATTCTGCCTCTTGATTATCATGGCCAACTTCATGAAGCTTCCTAATTTTGTTTTACCGATTGTCGTATAAGACTACTGTATTTTCAGAGTTAGATATTTAGAAATGTAGAACAAGAATGAAAATATCACTTAACTCAGAACTACACAGAAAGCATTTATTGCCTACAAAAGAAACCAACATAATTTTTTTCCAGAAAACCCTTAAGAAGTCAACTGAGCTTGTAGCACTCAAATTTTAGTTCATGCATCTTTTTAGTACCTGCAGCCCCCAAACTTGTGTTTAAGGCACAAAAGTTTACTTGTGTGATAGCTACACAAACTACAAAGCATCCAGAAATGTAGTACCATTTCTAACCAAATCTGATTAGAAAGCAGAGGACAAATCTGAAGTGAAGCTGAAAACACCTCTGCTGTGCCTGGAGTGAATCTTTGAGCTGGAAGGCTGGAAAGTATCTCATTAGGCATCACAATTTTCACCTTTGGTAAACTGAGACCCTTAAATTTTAAATGAATTTTCCCCAAACTGCATTTCTCGTCAGTGACAAAATCAGCACTATGACTCAATTTCTTTCCTTCTAGCCCAGTACTTATAATTTAAAATATTAAAACAAAATACAGTCAAATATAGTGTGTCATTCTTAATGATGATGATTAATAATTGTTAAATTCAGTTCTAATCAAGTTCGCCAAAATCTGTTCTCTGAATTTATACTCGTAAGTACATACTCTACTCCAAACCACCCAACTTCTTAGAAAATGTTAACATTTGAACACCCATCTTAAGTTTTTCTAAACCAAGAAACTTAAGCCTACCCGCTACTGATTCTATTCTTGTGACCTACTGCATGGATTTTCTTTGGCAGCCCAATAAAAACCTCACATGTTGAAATAATTTATTTCTGAACCTAATATCCCTCCGCAAATTCTTCCATTTGATTAACTTTTTTTCTCTTTATCATCTCACAGACATTCTAACAGAATAGGAAAATTGCTCATTTCTCCAATTATGAGAATAAATTAAGTGAGGGAATTTGAGAAGGCAAGGGTGGGAGAGAGAGAGAAATGGAGAATTAACTCTTGTAAATTTCTCGGGGATTACATATGGTTCAAGTAATTTAAAGATAGCTTCTCGGGGATTTTACTCATAATCTTGTTACAATCTTTTTTAAGAGGAGGGTAGGTTCCAAAAAGCTGTTTCTCAACCCATTTGTTTGAACTTTGAAAGTAACCCTCTACAAGCAGCCCCTGAAGCTGAAGGTGGTGGGTGCTGGCAGAGTTGAGGCCCTTTGCGTTGGTCTCTGTAGCACTTTCCATGACCTATGAAGTTTACAGGTTAAACATTTGTAAGAAAGAAGCTTTTTTCTGAGTGCAAACGAGGGACAGAGCACAGAGGCTGCTCCAGTAGAAATTTAGGGAAGTGTAACCAGGAGCAGATGCAGGCATACAATTTCTCTCTGTCCCCGACTTTCCAGAGCACTTTTCTACCACGAGAGGAGCTAACAATGCCTTGCACAAAAGTTGCTGGTTTATCTTATCTTCATCATAGCCACTCCAGAAAAAAAGGGAAAAAAATTGCCTGCGAACTCTGCCTCCCATTTTTCTCTCTCAGTACTGCTAATACTCAGGTAGGAATGGCCTACCAGGAGAGGCAGTGCTGAGACTGAAATCGGAGCTTTCCACCTCTCTCAGAACACAAACACAAGTACCAGGTACTCAGCACCCAATGACTAAGTACTGAAGGGGATGAACTGACAGTTCTGAAAAGGGTGAGTTTTAAATATTTGATGAAGTTAATGGAAAACTCACTAGAGAGAAGCAAACAGTGTCACAATATGTACTAGTAGACATAATGTGCCTGCTGAGACATTTTCCACTTAGCTTTGCCTTTTTGTACCTTGGGTGCTAGGCATCAGTTAAGTCCTTTCTTTCCTGATTACCACCGATAGGAGTTCTGCTTCACTGTTTACATTCCTGTCATCACCCACAAGCTTGCCAGTATCTGTTTGTGAGAAACCGACGGCACAAATTTTTAGCCTGTCTGACCCAGAGTATATCTAGGGAGGTTTTAAAACCTGTGTTGACACACGGAAGTACATATTCTGTGTAAAACATCACCTTAGCAACTATCATGTAATCTAATCCTGGAAAAGAACAAATGATGACTGTGGACTCTCCCTCAACCCACTAGCAGTTCTGAAAGCCCAAATAGAAAGCACTTACAAAATGGCACCAAACCCAAGTAGTAGCCTGGCAGTGGTGATGACTTACTCAAATATTGCTCAAATTTAAGGAGAACCTTAAAGTATTTTAACACATTTCCTTTAAAAGAAGAGAGCTTTCAGCTTTATAAAGTCTACCACAATTAATTTATATAATTCATCTGAGAATTCGAATGTTTATGAGAACTATTACGTCGAGGTGGGGTTTAGAGTTAGTGTTACTTAGAATCTAAGAACCCAGGATCTATTCCGTAGAGCACATTCAAAGGGTAAATCCAGGAGAACGTACGACATGGGAGGCCTGTTGAGACATCCAAGTTCTGGACAGTTCTGACAAGGCTCATAGGTTTGGAGGGGAAACCCAGAATATTCCCTGAAAAAATAAATTATTTCCAAAGATCTCTTTGGAAATAACTGAAAACAATATTAGGACAAACTATGGTCTCATATCAAGAATTAATCAACAGGAGAAATAAGAAATTCAGCCAGAGTAAGCAAACTGACATGATTTGAAATTCAGACGACTCCATTTGAGAAGGAAAAGAAAGAAAACAGACTTTCATTCAGGTCCAATCCCCCTGTCCAACTTTCACTTTTGATTTACACTTCGAGAGCACTTCAATTGGAAAAGAATAAGGGCTCAGCAAAAAGATGGAACAGCCACAAAAACGCTGTGAGGAACGGTCAGCGAGGGGTCTTCTGTACCAGTCATGGGCAATTTGAAGTCCCAGGGAACCTAAAAAACATACAAGTTCCGACCAAAGCTCAGCCTATGAATCCTTACGGCGCCTCGCTGACACTTCTTGAGGAACAAATCCAATTGTGCTGCACAGGGTCCTTGCCAGAGGAACAACAGCTTCCACGTTAAGATCACATATGCTGTGCAGAAGTTGCTGAGTTTCCTGGAGTTTTTATGAAGGATTTCAAATAGCCCAGAAATAACTTTCAGTTGCCACAGTCACTAATAGCCCTGCCCTCCCTCTAAGCTGCAAGAGGTGAAAAGGCCTGAGGGCGTTCAGACTTCTCTGGAGAAAGTTGTCAAGGGTAAAAAATGAAAAACCAGTGAATTGCTTGCCGATGCTTCAGCTAAGAAAGTTCCAGGTGAGAATGGGGAGACCTGGTAGATCTGGGGTGAGGTTTATCTCGAGGGGTTTCAGAGCAAGCAATTCATTGCTGAAATAGCGACAAATGCCATTATCTTCTTTGCCCATGAAGAGATACTGAAACAGTGAAAACATGGGCAAATGCCCTTCTCCTTAGGATCATCTAGGCTTCTCACATGGGGATGAGCATCTATCCTCCAAAAGCCTCCACACACCCCCAACCCCCAACCCCTGACCTGGCCTTCAGCGTATCACAGGCCATGCTATGGGAGCTCCAAAAAGAAGACCGTAGGAGCCTATGGACAGTTTTAAGAGAAAAGCCCTTTTAAGAGAAAAGGCGATTTCCTCACCTTTCAGTTCCAGTAAAAAATTTCATAGTGTTATGTACAACATCAAAAGTTTTCAAATATGGGAACTTCCACTCTTAGAAAAGCTGTCATACCTGCTGCCCCTTGCTCCCTATCACCCTTTTGCCCCTTATTCTGCTTTGTATTCTTACAGCATTGTTTATCCCTTAATGTATTAGATTTTTTTTTTAATATCTGTTTACTGTCACAGCAAAGACTTTGTTTTATTCACATTGAGTTCAACCTTTAAAACCTAGATTATGCAAGATACCTATCAGTTACTCAATACACTGCCTTTGAATAAATGAATTTATAAAATTTACATTCTCATTCCAATTTCTTAGTAAGAAAAGAATTAAAACCTGAGGCTCAGAGAGGTTAAATAACTGACTCAAGGATGTATAGTGATATAGCAAAGCCACTTGTTCTTCCCCACGGGTGATAACTTTAGCTACTGGTAGGAAAGAAAAAGGCTTTCAGCAGAATTCATGCTATATTTGGGAGAACACAGTTTAGGTAGCTAATATTCACTACATATTTTATATCCATTGAGCATTTTCTAGCCCATATAATCTGTGCTATAAAGAAAGGATGCTTCAACAGGGATATTTTCAGGAAAATTCTATAGCCAATTTTTAAATCTTTATTTTTCTCTGCACTTCAAAGTGAACAGTGATCACCGCGTGTCAACACAGGTTAAATACCAACAATAAACAGGTGCACCATTTCTCTGGGGAAAGGGGCCCAGTGGTGATAATGACAGCCATCGCAAACCCCGGGACAGCACCAACTGTGGCCTCAGCGCTGCTCTAGGCATGCACACTTGTCACTAACTCGTTCCATCCTCACAGGAACCCACACACTGTTGTTATCCCCATTGATGAGGAAACCAAGGCACAGAGAAGGTAGGTAACTTGCTCAGACATACAGCTAATAGTACATAGTTGAGCCAGGACTCAAACCCAGGCAAGCTAACTTGAAAGCCTCTACCTCAGAGCTGCATCCTTCTACCTCAGAAAAAAAAAAAAAAAAAAAATAGCCAAGTGTGTCTGTATTTAGCCAGTCAGTTGGCAAGTCCGGGTCTGATAAACAACACAAGAAATGGGAGTTGTACTGTAGCAATTAGCAGGACTCGCATTTTGTTTACTATGTGGAAGAATACTGATTAATGAAACAGTGTCACCCTGGAGGAACATTCCTTGACACAGACTAGTAGGTCCCCTTCTGTTCAATATTTGCATCACTTGAAGGAATTCACAGAAGGCAGGCTCATGTGGTCTGCTGATGACGCCAAGTTGAGGAACTCTGCAAAAGTGTGGTTTGACTCAACTCTAAAGTAATTTGTGTAGCACCCCCACTGGAAGGAGAGTAGCAGAGCACTGGAAAAGCTACAGCTCAAATTCTCTACCAGCATCACAGCTGTCTTCTGTCCTCCTCAAGCCCTGCTTCCTCTCCCTTATTTTAGGCTACAGCCCACATCATGGTCTATGGACAAACTGTCACTGGGATTGGGTTTGCTGTAACTCCTGATTACTGATGATGGTGACCTGCGTGATCCCTGCTTTCTTCCAGGTGGATAAAAATGAAACGGCTAAAGCAAAATATCTTTCTAATTCTCCATCTTCTCATGGGCCTTTTGAAATCACTCTATTACAGTTCCTTAGTAAGTAGCATTCTGTTCACACGTCATCCTCTGAACACATTAATGTTTGGTCAATTTAAATGCACAGAGTGGCAATGTGCACATATAAATTTTTAGTAGTTACCATTTAAAAACAGAAGGATGACTCACCAGGCTTTCCTTTTCCTGTAAACACCGCGTGGTGCAAAACACTTGAACCCTGTGTGTTTTCAATGTCTCTGACTTCCACATGTACGCGCCTGATAGGCGCTGTTTATCAGCTGAAGCCGAGGGAGATAAAACCTTGCCACGGAGGCGCAGTCCTGAATTTCCCCGTGGCCAGGTGGAAGCCTCTCTGGCTTCCGGCTGGAGATGCGCCCTCTGCCGGCACCTGGCCTGCTCCGCCTGCTTCCGGGGCTTCTGCACCCACAGCTGGAGTTGGAGGGAGCCTAAGTGGAAAATAAATGAAGGAGAGGCAGCAGTTAATGAGTTCCGGAAATTCTGCCATTGCTCTAGGAGAGGTCAGCATAAGTAACATCGTTCTTTCTCCCTGCCACATTGGCCCTCCCCACCTGACCCAAATCCTGTGCCATTCGGAGAGTCACAGGGAGTCCCCACGTGGGCTGCAGAGAAATGTGCTAGAATTGGGTTCTCGCTAGGGTTTGACTTTCACCTGAGGGGGCAGGGCGTCCAAACTACCTTTAACGGAAGGCATCATTTATTAATGCGTCTCGGTGCCTGCAGCAGTCCGTTGTAGTGCCTGGGAACACTGCAGTTGAGCTCATGCCTAACGAAAAAGGAAGGAGGCCACTGGAAAATGTTTCCTCTCGGACAGACATGCTGATGAAAAGTTGCTTGGTGCACGTCCAGATTCCTGTCTTTTGTTGAATTTTTAATCTTGTTTCTCTTGGATCAGCCCCCACTTCTCTGGGTTTGACCACTGATACATGCGCAGGGGTTATTCTACTCTGAAACTATAGATTTTTTTGAGAGGAGCAGGCGTTGCACCTGGAAAAACTGGCTAGGGAAACAGCGGTATTGTTTTATTAACTCCCTAAGTACAGTTTCTGTTCTTTACAGCTTTCTTGAGAAATTGTACTAATAATAAAACACGTTTTCAGTGAGCAATTATAGTTCACAGAGTTTTCCTGGCTTTTCTGAAAAGGCATTACCTTCAAATGGATGCCAAAAAGCAAAGCCGTGCATTCGAATCGGGAAGAGGAGCTGTGTGTTTTAGAACTACCTAAATCACTCCTGTAATTTGCAATGCCAAAGAGGGAGTAAATGTCCTCATGTAAAATTCAAAAGAAATACTGGGACAGTATCTCCCATAGCAACAGCTGTTTAAGAAGTTCCAGGATGATTAACAAGCGTCTGTTTCATCTTTTCCTTTGTTTCAAATCAGACCACAGCCTGCTCAATCTGCAGGTCAAAATAGTACTAAGACTTTGACAAAAGAAAAATGTGATTACTGTGGATTTTTTTTTTTCTGGTGTGTTCAATTATTTGCTATGCTGTTCATCTGCTTGTAATTCATTACTAGCTAACCGCAATTAAGAAGCTGATTGTTTTAAAAAATCAGAAAATATTAGTAAACTCAAGATACTCTATCTTCATTAACATTTACAACAATTAATTGATTAGAATACATTTCAGGGTAGTAATAGCTATCAGAATTGACCATTAATTTGCAGTGTCGTCAAGACATTTGACTTCTGAGTATTCGGTGGGCATGTTTCACACCTTGGGTTCCCCAGATAGCATCCTCTGATTTGGGAGTGTTTGCATGGGAAAGCTCTTGGAATCAACCGCTGTGGAAAAAAGAGTAGGTAGCAGAGAATCTGAGCTGCACTCCAATCCCAACACCAGCAGCAGCAGCCTCAGCTGTCCCACAGGGAGCCACGGGGTTAGAAAGCCCTTCAGAGACCACTGGGTCTTTGTACTCTATGTTGATCAGCCATTGGATGTGGGCTGCTCGGGGCAGGGGATTCTACATGATGCCGAAGAAGGCTGATAGCTGATGCCCTTCTTCTGACAGCACTCCCAGTGCGAATAATTTCTGCAGTCCAGAAGAAAGATCTGGGGGGCGCTAGACTGCCATAGTATATATACACAAAATGTAACATTCATTACCTTTTCAATAAAAGACACAGAAATTAGAGAATATAACACCTAACCTAAGCCAAGTCAATATTATACAAAATGATTAAATATTTTTGTTCTGGGAATAAAGCATCAGCCCAGGGTCACAGTATATTAAGGTCCAGTTCCTTAATAGATCTGGGAAAAGAACAAATTTAAATGTATTGAATTCTCATTAAAAATAAATGAAATAACCACTTCTGAGAAGAAAAAGATATTAAAATACAATTACTCAAAGCATATGGAAATTAAAATATTTCCCTGTGCCCATTTCTAAAGTAAACTCCCATGCAGAGCTTATTTTAATTATCCAGCATCCATATGTGCTATAAATGTGCTTAACTTTATAAATGTACCTTCTACAAGTGTCCTGTGTAATCATTTTAAAACCTAACTTTGATTAAATTGTATGTACTTAAAAAATGAAATAAATAAAGTGTATGGGCTTAAAATACAATTTGTACATACAAACATTCTGTCTCATTTATGAATATTTATAGACAGCATTATTTAATAATCATTTGTATCTTCATTTGATTGAAATAAAATGTAAACATTCAAGAACACTAGGAGTCAATATACAGATTTTTTCCCATAAAAGAAGCATTTCATAAAAGCTAGACATAAAACAATCCAATGAAAAAATGGGAAGCGGATCTGAATAGATATTTTTCCAGAGAAGACAAACAGATAGCCAACAGGTACATGAAAAGGTGCTCAACATCACTAATCATCAGGGAAGTGCAAATCAAAACCACAATGAGATACCACCTACACCTGTCAGATGAGCAACTATCAAAAAGATAAGAACTAACAAGAATTATCTAGAATGTAGAGAAAAGGGACCCCCGGTGCACTGCCGGTGGGAACATACGTTGGTGCAGCCACTATGGAAAACAGTGTGGAGATTCCTGAAAAACTTGAAAATAGAATTATCATATGATCCAGAAATCCCACTTCTGGGTATTTACCTGAAGAAAATGAAAATGCTAACTTGAAAAGATATATGTACCCCCATGTTCATTGCAGCATTATTTTCAATAGCCAAAATATAGAAACAACATAAATGTCCATTGATAGGTGAATGGATGAAGATGTGAGATTATATACATGTGAGATATATAAAGTGGATTATTCAGATGTTAAAAGGAAGTAATCTTGCCATTTGCAACAACGTGGATGGAGCTCGAGGTCATTACGCTAAGTGACATAAGTCAGCCAGAGAAAGGAAAGACAAATACTGTATGATCTCACTTATATACAGAAATAAATAAACAAACAAACTCATAGATACAGAGAACAGACTGGTGGGTGGCAGAGGTGGGAGGGGAAGAGCAAAATGGGTCATGGTGGTATCAAAAGGTGTAAAGTTCCAGTTATAAATTAAATAAGTCATGGTGATGTAATGTACAGCATGGTGACTATAGTTAATAATACTGTATTTCATATTTGAAAGTAAATCCTAAAAGTCCTCATAACAAGAAAAAAATTTTTGTAACTACACGTGGTGATCAATGTTAGCTAGACATTGTGGTGATCATTTTGCAATATATACAATTATCAAATCGTGACATTGTATACCTGAAACTAATATACCATTATATGTCAATTTACCTTAATAAAAGAAGCTAAGCATAATATATACAGTCACTATATACTTGAATCAGTCATCGTTTACATGATATAATTAAGTGTATATATATATACATATATATACACATATTAAATTGAAAAGCTCATCCTATGTAATTAAAATATGAATAGCATTGCCAGATAAAGAAGACATGAAGAAAATGTGTGACTCTGTTTTGTAAGCTCCAGGAGGCCAAAGCAGGATCTGCATCAGCTCTCACCATAGAATCCCTGGGCCTTAACAAAGATCTGGCACATAGCAGACCCTCAGTAATGATTTGGTGAATGTTGAAAGCATTTTACATCTTAGTTAAAAAAAAAAAAGTGAATTGATTTCTCTTTCCAAACACAAAGGAAGCTGGGTATTGGCTGTTTTAAAGTTTAGACAAAAAAATAAGCAATTGAAAAGAAACAAATAAAAAAATGTTTTATGTTTATTATTTTTGATAGAAAGAAAGAGCACAAGTGGGGGAGGAGCAGAGAGAGAGGGATACACAGAATCTGAAGCAGGCTCCAGGCTCCAAGCTGTCAGCACAGAGCCCCACATGGGGCTCAAACTCACAAGCTGAGAGATCATGACCTGAGCCAAAATAGGACGCTTAATCGACCAAGCCACCCAAGCACCCCAAAAATAAACAATTTTAAATTACAAATTTGAGCTTATATATTCAGGTTGATATAGCCTTTTTTTTCTGTATTATTTCACAGACTAGGACAGATTCTCCTTTCCCTTAAAGATTTCCATTGCGAAGATATCAAAATGAAGTCCAGTTGCAAAGTGAACATACAGACAGCAAGCACTAAATGTCTTGGAGAAAGAGGTGTTAAAATTTTGTCAGCACATTTAACAAAAACAACATCTAGAAGTTTTACATATTTGCTCTACACCTGTTCATTTCTAAGTTTCCCAGAATGTTCCTAGAACTCAAATGAATCTCTCCAAAAATAAATAGGAAAATTTGAAAGAAAAATATAGAATGTATACACAAACAGAATTGCCAAAGGCCAGCCATGTTATTACAAAGCACCATGATAAACACAGAATGAATATGACCCTAAAAAGTTGCAAATGAGTATGTTTTGCTGATTCTGAAGTACTAAAATCCAACCACCCCCAGGTCTTCAGTACTTATAGTTACTACTCTTTTCTCTAGAAATAGAAACATAGCCACTCTATATTTATGTTCTATTAGTGGCTGAGTTTTGGAAGTCATGCCAAGAGGATTCCAGAAATTAAAAAAAAAAAAGATTTTGTATGAATCATCTGTCATATCCTCCATAAATCTACATCATTACCAAAATATGACCAAAATTGCTGAATAAATACCAAAGAATTGGACAGCGAGAGGAAGGGAGTATTATGTCAGAATTCAAATTAATTCAAAAATGGAAGGAAAGCCACATTCATCTGGGAGTCCATGAAAAGTTCTTTTGTTGTTGTTTTTGATGTTTTACTTGCTGGTATTTTTTTTCTTTTTATGATACACTCACTTAAACATAAGGCTGATTCAGGAAAAGATCCATGAAACAGGTTTGCACCCCACATTGTGACCACATCATTGTGTGGTGATGTACTCCTTCTTTCCTCCAACCCCTGTGTTTCAAGGCTTAATTCAAAATGGTCTTAATACTTTTAGAATATAGGTAGGCAAGAATAGCATTCATTTCCATCATAATCCTCAAAAGAATAACTGTTCATTAATGTGTAATATATATTGGCCTAATTTTCCGCTAGAAACTTTTCAGCCAAATTATGTACTCATTACTAAAGTTTTGGATACAAATAAATATCTCATTCCCTTGAGTTTACACATAGCTAAAAGTCACTTGGAAAAAGATACAGTTTGACATTTTTTCTAATATTTTACTTCTAATTTTATTAGTTTCAAAGATTTTACTGAAAAGAAACTTTTAGGAAAAAACTACTGTAGATACTCAGATAGTGATATTTTATATCATCCCCATTAACTTGTGACCCAGTACTTGGGTCATCTATTAAAAACCTAATTCTGCATGTACATGCACACACACACACACACACACACACACGCACATACCTGCACCCCTCATAACGTTGGCTCCTATTAGGAGCCTGGTAAATGCTACATCAGAATGTAGTGGCACTTCCTTCTATTAGCATAGATTAAAATCAATAGATAGGGGCTTAAGTGGGAAAGAAAGCTATTTCTTTAATTGATCATCTAAATGGATCACCCTGAAATGGTTTTCTGAGGGACAAGCATTCAAACACAATTCACTAGCTCAGTTCTAAGACCAGAACAATGTTAGTGAAATGTGACCAAACCACACATGAAGAATGGTTTTGCAATAGAGTATATAATAAGATTGAAAATCCTAGGCAAATTGAAAAGTTCTGAGCACCTTGTATGCGTACGTAAATTCTGCCATGACGTCTAGAAATGGTAAAGTTAAAGCTTACACGGGCAAGTTATACAAATTGCCCATGAGCCCACTGCTTATAAATAGTAGCCTCAATCCAGATCAGGCTGTCTGAATCCAGAGCCCACATTCTTATATGGTTATATAAGAGAGAGAACAACACACACATGCTTACTGGCAACCATTTTTATTCAATGGTATTTACATTATTCTGGGATTTAAAAAAATAACAAATGAAACTGTCTTTTCATTGGCACATGTAGTTTTTTAGAAAGCAGACGTTACAAATATGTGGAACAGTTAAATAATATGAAGTGTTGTATGATTAATGTCTATCCTAAGTATTATAGACTAAGAACCACACAGATGCCAAAAAGCAGAGCAGTAATGTGGACTGGAATACTTATGAAAAGGCTTCATGAAGACAGTGGACTTGACCTGGATCCTGAAATTGAATGAGAATTGGACAGTCAGAGTTGAGATAGGAGGATATTTCCACCTGGAAGAAAATTACCCAAGTAGCTTTGGCACACTAAAAAAAATCACATGAACCACCTTAGTTGCATAAAACACAAAGAACACATAAAGTTGTATAGCACCATGCTGAGACAATTACCTTCAATTATAGTTAAGGTTATTTATTTTGAATAACACTAATAGCTAAGTTAAATAATGATGTTTTAAATCAAATTAAATCAAATACCATATGATTCCATGTTTATGAAGTTCAAAAACAGGCAAATCTAACCTGCTGAAGTAGATATCAAATTAGATGACCACCTTTAGGCAAAGTATATTGGCTGGGAAAGGACTCAGGGAACCCTCTCAGGTGCTGGAAATTGTCTTGATTTGGGTGGTGATTACAGATACATATAAAAATTCACTGAGCTCTTATTACTTGTGAATTACACCTCATTCAATAAATGAGTAAGGGTTGGCATCCGTGATAGGTTTCAGGTTTTTTTAAGTAAATGTGTATTTAGCATTAGAAAAATCTTTGAAGGTAAACTACCTCAACTTTGTCTTTGACAGAGGAGGGAATGGGGATCAGAGACTTGCCCTGGGTCACACAGACATTCAGGGGCTGAGAGGGTACTTGTTGTTGAAAGGTTTTCCATGCTTTGCTCATGCCTGCAAAATATATTTCATGTGCCACATACTCCTAGAAAGAAGATCCAAGTGTACCATTGAATTCTTAGTAATGTTTATTTACCAGCTTCCATATTTTTTTTCACATTGATCACATTTATTTTTCCTCTTTATTCTTGGCATCTCTGGACTAAACATTCCAATCTTTTTTTTATACCTACAGTCAGTCTAACATATTTTCTCCAAAGGTGCTGTTTTACATGTGCCAATTTAATCTTATCCATTTCATAAAAATTCAGTAGCTATACATGTTCTCAAACTTCAAAGAGATTCCCTCCATTCCCCTGAAAGATCCTTTGCCTGAGCCATTTTATATTGATCATACCACCATATTTTAACACATCTAATATTTGCCCTTTTGCTCTATAAAGAAGGAGATAATGTAGATATTAATATGGATGACTTCACTTTAGGTAGATGTGTCCTTTTTCATTTTTTCACCTCATTTACCCACCACTAGTCTTTTCCTGTAAAGCAGTTCAGAATTTTCAATTCTGCTCCCAACAAACACCTTCTCTCTATTCTCAACTGCTTCTGAGATCTTGGTAGTAGAACTTTCCCATAAGAAAACTGCTAAGTCTTTCTTATTCATTTGATTTTCCATTCAGATAGCTCCCAATTCAAAATTTAGGGAGCATTCTCTAAATTCCATACATGGTGCCCATATGGTTTGTTTAAAACCTTTACACAAGCCTACATGTCATGATACAAGTGAATCACCTGTGGAACAATCTTTTGGCAGATTCATAAACTACTGTAAAATGATCCAAGTACAAATGTTTCTAAGATAACTCGATGGAAGGTCTGGGTACACTTGTAATCATTTTCACAGATGACTGCAATCCAGGTTTCTGTTTTTTACAAAGTCTATTATTTTACCTGTAATTGGAGACAGCGCAATCTGGTAAAAACCACTCCAGTGATCTTCAGAAGAATAGCTTATAATCAAATGCAGCAGGTCCCAGAACATTGCTATCCATTGCAAACCCTTACCTGAGTTAATCTGGTTCATATTCGTCCATGTTGGCATAACTATGACGACTCATATGATAGTAAATTCACAGACTTCTTGATGAGTTGTGCCAGATTCTTCCCATCCGCCCCTTCAGATTCACTTTCCACCTTGATCCACCCTGTTGTGTTCTAGGAGGCTGATTTTAATGGAGTTTATCAAAGAGCTCCCTGTTGTGTTGGTTAGTGGGAACACCAGGAAGGTAGTGGAGAATGAAGTCTAGGCAATTTCTCCTGGCTCCTTCAGAGGAGGATCTACCTACCTTCCTGAATCCCTTGAATGAAGGCCACTTTCCTGTGAGCTTGCCCTTTCCACTCAGTCTGCTCTGTCCTAGATTACCCATATGGTTTGTTTCTCTGTACCCTCCCCACATCTTTTTAAATGACCCCCTCCACTCTTGAAATTACCCAGTTTGAGTGTGCCATATATTTTTTGCAGGGGCCTTGACTGATAATTGAGTTTCACTGAGGAAGTAAGAGTCACTTTGGAAATCTGACCCATCTTGAAAGAAAAAAGCATTTGGTTTGCACCCCCACACCCTCGCCAGGCTCCAAGAAAGCATAGCTACCCATTAAGTGAGTACCAGGCAGTTGCATTAACAAGAGTGTCAATCCCAACCTCTGCGCAAAATCTCTTGATGATAACCTCTAATACAAACCAGATTGTTTTATCTACACCCAATAAAGTAACTGTGATATATTGTAAGCTTGTCTGTATCTGTTTTAGGGGAAAGTATTTTAAACCATAAACCCCTGAAAGTAAGTAATATGCTACTTGTTCAATCTTCCTTATGTGGTAGGATTTATGGACTAACTCATGATGGTGATGATTAGTAGGAAAGTGAAAATCAGCCCTGTCAGTAATTGAACTGTGATGTTTCCTGACAAAATATCAACAGTGTTTCCAATTACCCATGGACAAGGTCAACAGAAAACAATATTTCTAAAATGACATCTCCAAGGCCATATTGTAGCCACACAATGACCAACACCTTCTTCTGAGTCAACTGCTGCTTCCTCTACTGACATCCACAGCCCTACTTCACTCTTCTCACCACTGGCACAAAGATCAGTGAGACACCCAATTGCTGAACTGCCCCACCCTTCGATAGCATTAGTGGAAAGTTGATGGCCATTTCTCTGTTCCCTCCTGAGAATCATACAGCCCAAGTCTGACCCCTGTGAAAAGCCCTCCCCACCTTTTCTTACTGAGACGTACCAAAGTTCCTCTGCAGTGTATTCCCATTGCTGCAGCAAGCTAAAACAAACAAACAAACAAAAACAGAAAACAGAAACCAAAAAACCAACCAAACAAACCTCATTTTTTGGATAGGACTGTATTGTGGGACCATTTCTAGTCCTCGATCCATTTTCCATTTTTATGCACATCCTCCCAAAGTGTGTTTTTACTCACAACAGCCACCACGTGCTTGGTTGTTTACACAACGTGCTTAAAATACTTGAGAACTTACATTCTCCTGGAGGAGAACCCTTAACAATGACTGAAAGATGGAGAAATGTATTTTATCCTTCTCCCTCACACCAATCAAGACAACTCTGAGGTGTGACCTATGCTCTTATTAGATACTGTCAGATCCTACTGGGTATGGGTGCTGAAGGGAAGGAAGGACTCACATATGACTTCCAGATTTCTAAGTTGGGTACTAGGTGGACAGTGAGACAGAGAATTTGCCAATGACCAGGAGGAGAGCTGGTTGAGCTGGTTCCACAAGGTTTTACTTAGACATGCACTAAAACTGAGCAGTCCACAAAGTTCATAGAAGAAAATACCCAACCAGCAGTCAAAACTAAGAATATGAGTGTCAGAGTAACGTCTGAGAGGGAGATACAAGTTGTACTTGAGACCCCAAGAATAGATGAGGTCACTCGAGAGTGTATATAGTGAGAAGAGCACTAGTGTGAAGAAGGAACCCTGGAAACCACAGCATTTAAAGCACAAGGAGAAGAATGGGCTGATAAAGATCAGGCCCTAAGAGTTAGAGAGGTTTGAGGAGAACCAGAAAAACATCTCCCCATTTTTCCAATCACTAGTCTGCCAATTTGTGCCCCCCATGCAATGTCCAGAAATTGATGGGACATTGGCTCAGGATGGCAAAGTTCCTTTAATATTTTCTTATGGCCCGCAAACTAATGGTCCCCTAAACTGAGTGAAGTGCAGGCTTCTGCTCAAAGAATAGCTAGTTCAACAAATTGGGAGGACTGCTCAATGATTTCTGTATAGAAGGATCCTATGCAGTAAGGGAATAAATAGTGTCATTTACATACTAACATGCATGCACTGAAGCTAATCCATCTCCTAAACTTCTCATGCTTGGTTGTCAAAGCCCAGCTTTCCCTTTAGCATCTCTTTAAAACAAAGTAGGAACCAATTCTGCAGAAGAGCCATGTATTCTGTGAGGACTTAGAAACTGCCTTTCTCCCTAGCCATCATCAAATTAGTTACTTGTCAAATTGAGTCATGGAAGAAATACATCAGAAGCCTGGAGAAATAAATATAGAAAGGAAGAAGGAGAGTAGTTCTAGAATGATTCTGACCACAACAGATGTTAGTAATATAAATTAAAACAATACTGCCACTGAATCAGGTAACTTACACATGACAGAGAGCTATTCTATATTGAGTGCTTGCTCTATGCCAGTCATTATGTCTGATGTTTTACCCATATCTGCTTGTTTAATATTTAAAGTATACTTTAAGTAGGAAGTTATATAATCCCAAATTTAAAAATAAAGCAACTGAGGGTAAGTGAGAATCTAAGGGTCACATAGCGCAGGAGTAAAAGAACCTGGATTTCAGCCAACTATCTGTCTGGCACTTTAACCCATGCCCTTACCCATCAAGCTCCATTGCTTGTTCCACTTTTATATCCTGGGGCCCTCAATGCCAGGAGAAGTTTGGAGATGGGGACAAAGAGTAGAGGTCTGAACACTAGAGCACTAACGATTGACCTTTGCTTTTTCCTTGCCCAAGCCCAGGTAATAATCACAAAGCACCAGAAGAGCACATAGGAAAATCTCAAGTCTAATTGAGTTTTTCATCCTGCTAGGACAAAGTACTCACCTCTACATACCATAGTTCTGTGGAAGAACTTATTAAAATACAGACTTTTTTTAAATGGATATAAAAATTTTAAATATATGATTAAGTACCAAGTCAAAACAACCAGTGACTGTTGCATCAAGAAGACAATGCGAATTTATTTTAAATTAATGGAGGCAAAGAAATTTCAACTTAAAGCTTCAGTGGTATGATGAAAAAATTTTTACAATGTGAACTGTACACAAAGGAAATGTTTCATAAAATGGTATCAGAACAATAAAAAGGAAAAATAGTTAAAGATATTTAAAAAGCGATTTTTTTAAACGATTAGCCTTGAACTTTGGGTGTGCCAGTGATGAAAGAAAAAGAGGCCAACACACTCACTGCTCCACCAGATCAAAAGGAGGGCAAGTTAAGCCCTTTGGAGACTAACTTTCAGCTTTAATGGTGAGCCCTGGGCTCTCAGCATCTATATTCAAACTACAAGCCTTTGTAAGGCAAGCAGAGACCTTGCATATAAAGAACAATCATTCATTTATACTCCAGGAAGATCCTTCTTGTAAGAACACATGCTATACCCTCACTACTCTAGAAAGCCTTTGTTCTCATAAAATTTGAGGGTGCATTTTTACAGCCTAAAATTCAAGCCCTCATGTGAGAGGTGCTTTTTAAGGAACACATCAGCAGTCTGTTGTTTGCCTCTTGCATGCTGACCCTTCTTGGGTTTAGGATGACCATTTTCCGAGAATAGAAAATTTGGTCTAAATGAGAAATACTCTTTAAAATTGCTTTATTGCTATGTTGGTTTTTCTTTGCAATTATGGTTGAGTTATTCCATAAAATTTACTGCTATGATAGTCTTGTAATGGCAATACAGTCCAACCAATTTGTTATTCACTGGAGAAGATGGTAAATGGGCCATGGAATCTAAAACTTCTTTTGCTGAAGACAATGGTTAGGTTTTCCAGAAGCTTTTGGTTGGGTTTTCCATAGGAATTGGCCTACAGGCAAAGCAGAGTTTGAGGTGTCCTAGAAATAGCATGAGAAAATGCCTCTCTAGCCTTATTTCCATCTTAAATAATGAGCAGAACTGTGTGTTGAAAAGGAACCGTTTGTGTTGGACTTGAGCAGTGAAGGAGGGAAAAAGAGAAAAAAAATGGAAAGACCAGAACAAAAGTAGGCAGAGTGCCTGGAAATAAATATGAATAAATATGAATATATATATGTAATTTTTTAACTTTAAAATGATAGACTTATTGAAAAATGTAATTGAAATATTATTGGAAAATGTAGAGCTCCCAAACTCTGAAAATGGGAGTCAACTGGCATGATTTTGCCTCACAATGTGCTATTGCTAACACCATGGATCCGTTGCTACTTAATTTGAATTATAATATACTAACATATTAAAAATCCTAAAATTCTCCTTAGTTTATTAAGGTAGTCATTCTTCATAAAGAATCCTTTAACTTTCCTGCATATCCATACCCTACTCTAGTTGCCTAATTTCTCTGTGTCCTCCTTATTAAAAGCAAGTGAAATAATAAGCTTAATAAAGTGTCTGGCTTAGGTTACTTAATTAACATAAAATAAAACTCAATTCACTTCTAATCTCCAGATTTCTTTCATTTCAACCTCTGAAATTCAAGCCCTTAGCTAGTAATAAAGGGAGTGAAATAATAATTGAACATGTGACACCAGACCAAATACCACTGTGCCTAAAATAAGTAATAAAAATGTCATCCACGCCCTCTCTGAAACTTGGCTTCAGTCTATTATTATATCTAAGAGTTTTATTCAATTTATAGACAATGTCTCATTCATGAATGAAGAAATAATGAAAACGCCTAGGTCAGACATAAATATAGCATCTACTGTAAATAGTGGAGGAAATAATATGTACAGCAAAACTCCTCCTTCAGAAATGAAGCATCATCAAATAGAGTACTAGAATAATCCCACATATCAAAGAAGGGATACCAAAAAACTAGTACCAGAAGAGAATTCCCTTTTGTTCTTTCTTGTCACGTCATTAAGGTGAGCTTGGGTAACCTAGATAATCTTCCTGAGCCTCAGTGTCCATTGTATAAAATGAGAATATTAACACCTATTGGTCAGGGTTGTGGCGAAGATTAGATATTCTCATGGAGGGGAAATCACTAAATTTGCCAACCTGTAGTTTGCAAAGTGCAGTCTTGCACCAGCAGTTTCAGCAACACCTTGTTACAAATGCAAATTCTCAGGTCCCACTCCAGACCTATTAAATCAGAAAATCTGGGAGTGGGGGCCACCACCTGTGTTTGAAAAAGCCCTCCAGGCATAAAATCACTGTTTTGGGGAGCACCTGGGTTAAGCATCCAATTTTGGCTCAGGTCATGACCTCACGGTTCGTGGATTTAAGCCCCAAATCGGGCTCTGTGCTGATAGCTCAGAGCCTGGAGCCTGCTTCAGATTCTGTGTCTCCCTCTCTCTCTGCTCCTCCCCCTCTCATGCTCCTCTCTCTCAAAAATAAACATTAAAAAATGTAAAAAAAAAAATCACTGCTTTTTGTTATAAATATGATCCATGTTATTTTCGTCACAGTGAATCTGTGTGTGGAACAAATCTGCATATGTATCCACATAATTCACTTATAAAAATGTAAAAATATGTGAGGATTTATACTATTTTATAAATGTTAGAACTGAAACAGTCAAGTGATTTACACTTTTTATACAAGTTTATACAACTTCTTACAATACATCCTATTATAAAATTATACACACACATACAAACATGCACACATATAACGTTCTCACTGGCTTGCTTTGTAAATTTGGAGATTCAGGCCTACAAGAAACAAAAAATTATTCAGTGCTTTGGATTGAAAAACTTTCAGTGTCATAGCCTGCTTGGCATTATGATCCCTAGCTCACAAGTGTCGTCTGGAAGATGTACACCTATACAGTTGGCAGTTTGTTTTGCTGGAGTTTCCGAATTCTAGAGTCCTTTCTCTTTCAAGAGTCCCACTTTCCCTCAATAGATATGATTTTTTTCTGTTCTCAGTGATCCCTGTGTTTTACTTTTTATTTTTTTAATGTTTACTTATTAATTTTGAGAGACAGAGAGGAGCAGAGAGAGAGGGAGAGAGTGAATCCCAAGCAGGCTCCGTGCTGTCAGCGCAGAGCCTGAGGGGCTCTATTTCCTGAACTGAGAGATCATGACCTGAGGCAAAATCAAGAGTCAGATGTTCAATGACTGAGCCACCCAAACGCCCCCCCCCTCACTGTTTTACTTTTTAACCTCTATTTGAGCGTCCTACAGAAATATACTAGACAACTACATTAATGATGTGACTTTTTAATTCAGCACGAATATTACAGAAAAGAACGCTTCAAGTAAAATAAATACTTCTTGATGATACAAGGTTATCAGACTAAGTTCTCACTCAGCAAATATTTATTCATCAAGTGTTGAATAGGTAACTATTTCCAAATAATGACACTTTCCATCCATTTTTTTCTCATTTTTTTCAACATGTATATAAACAATTATGAAGGTTCTTTCTAATGTAATCTAGCAGTTACAACAGACTTGACTAATAGTAATATAAGAACAGAATTTACATATAGTTGAATTCTGTCTCCAAAATCAGACAAGCAGCAGGAAGGATGTGAAGAACAAGGGAGAAGTCAGAACCCGTATTCATTTCTCAAGTTTATGCTGTTTTCTCTAATGGTATAATGGAAAGAGATTCCAAATCTCTACATGTGAAAGTTAAAAAGATGAGAAAATAGAAGGTGAATTCAGAATCACTCTGTTATAAAAGGGTTCCTCCACCTCGGCACTACTGACATTTTGAGCCAGATAATTCTTTGTACCTGGGGTTATTCTGCACATTGTAGGATGGTTAGCAGTACCCTTGGTCTCCACCCACTAGATGCCACTAGCATTGTCCTCAGTTGTGAAAACCAGAAATGTCTCCAGACATTGCCAAATGTCCCCTGGGGGAACAGAATTGCCCCCAGTTGAGAATCATTTTGTAATATTAAAAAGTTATATCTTCTTCGAGAAGATAAAGATCAAGAAGTTAAAAAAAGTTTAAAAAAGAACAAAATATACTACATACTTTTGTCTTTATTCGATATAATGCAAATTATATGAAACGGTAAGGAGCAATTGGTTGACTATAAATCCATCATTTGTTTAAAGGGAAAAGTCACAACCCAGGTAGAGGAGAAATGTGATTTCAGAGGGTTTTCTGTAATCAGTATCTCAGAAGCAGAGTTGAGGATTGTGTTAACCGTATCACTTTATTTTTTTCTAAGTTTTATTTATTTATTTATTTATTTATTTGGAGGGAGAGAGTGAGGGAGTGAGAGTGGGGGAGGAATAGAAAGAGGAGAGAGAGAGAGAATCCCAAGCAGGCTCCACACTGTCAGCACAGAGCCCAATGCGGGGCTCAAACTCACAAACCGTGAGATCATGACCTGAGCCAAAATCAAGATTTGGATGCTTAACCGACTGAGCCACCCAGGCGCTCCATCTCTTTATTTTCTATATTCTGATGCTTTAACATCTGGGGCTTGTTCACCCTAGAGGAACTGTCCTTCCCAGGGTTCTAATTCCTAGACATAGTAAACAACTTGCCCATGAATGTACTTTTCAAATGCAAATCAATCTGGAGCTCACAGCTAAACCCTCTTGCTTATTGGGCTCTTACACTTGTGCCACTGTACATTTTCCCTAATCACCAGGGCCACATACCAGACAACCAGAGACAGGCCCTGTACTCCAGAGTGTGTTGAAATTACTCAAATTACCCTGTCCAATCCTACACCTGCTTACTCTGCCTTACCATTCTTCCCACAGAAACCAAAAAAAAAAAAAAAAAAGATTCTTGCCCACAGCTCTCCCCAACTCTGTGCCTTGCAACCAACATCAATACTTCCCATGTGGCCCCCATTGGAATGGCATACCCCCCTCTTGGGAACTGTTAGTAAACAACTATCTTTCCAATAGGAATTGGTTTCCTAATCTGTTGGTCTTACTACACCTCAGATTTACTATCCATACACTCCATTTTCAGACAAGGAGCATAAATCACAAGATGGTATCAATCACTACACATCCAAAGGAACAAGAGTGATCTGATGTCCAAAACACGACACTTTTTAAAAATTATCCATTCCTGGGGCGCCTGGGTGGCGCAGTCGGTTAAGCGTCTGACTTCAGCCAGGTCACGATCTCGCAGTCCGTGAGTTCGAGCCCCGTGTGGGGCTCTGGGCTGATGGCTCAGAGCCTGGAGCCTGTTTCTGATTCTGTGTCTCCCTCTCTATCTGCCCCTCCCCCGTTCATGCTCTGTCTCTCTCTGTCCCAAAAATAAATAAACGTTGAAAAAAAAATTATCCATTCCTTTCTGCTCTTTCCATGTTTTAATTAATTCTTAAACTTGTGGTTTTGTCTTCCTTATTTGCTAGTATTATATTTTACCAGCTTAGTTTCAAAAGTGTTTTGGGAAGAGACTTGTTGTGGATATAGGAAAGTGCTTGGGCTCTGGGTAAAAATAAATCTAACTTGGAATCCAAAATTTTTACTATGTCTTTGTGTCTTCTGCTTTCACCGCCCCCCCCTTTTTCTATTTTCCTATTTGTAAAAAGAAGATAATATTAAAATAATTGTTATTATATAGGATTATTTTAAGGATTATATAAAGTAGTATTAAACATTTATTCATTTAATAAAATTTAGTCTAGGGGCGCCTGGGTGGCACAGTGGTTAAGCGTCCGACTTCAGCCAGGTCACGATCTCGGGGTCCGTGAGTTCGAGCCCCGCATCGGGCTCTGGGCTGATGGCTCAGAGCCTGGAGCCTGTTTCCAATTCTGTGTCTCCCTCTCTCTCTGCCCCTCCCCCGTTCATGCTCTGTCTCTCTCTGTCCCAAAAATAAATAAACGTTGAAAAAAAAATTAAAAAATAAATAAATAAATAAATAAATAAAACAAAATTTAGCCTATTAGGCCAGGCACCATACTGCATTTTTGTGACATACAGGATAGTGGTAAGGATACAAAAGTAAATAAGCAAATAAATAAATAAATAAAATTTTCAATTGAAGGATACAGAACAAAGCAAAGTGTCATAGAGGAATGGGCCTGATTGGAATGTGCTTTACATATGATGGTCAGGTAGATCTCTCTGAGGCCACTGACCAACCAAGAGACCCCAGACAAGCTCCTTCTCCTTTCTGAGTTTCTATTTAAATATCCGTAAATGAAGTAAATGTATAGGATTATTGCTAGCACACAATACTTAGCAAGTATTTAGCTATTATGATAAAGTATTAGCTACTATGATGGCATTATTAAAGTTTATGTCATTTTTTTAATGTTTATTAATTTATTTTGAGAGAGAGAGTGCAAGCAGTAGGAGAGCCAAAGAGAAAGGGAGAGAGAGAATCCCAAGCAGGTTCTGTGCTGTCAGCCCAGAGCCCAATGTGGTTCTCTATCACACAAACCGTGATGAGATCATCACCCAAGCCAAAATCAAGAGTTGGACAGTTAACCGACTGAGCCACCCAGGAGCCCCAAAGTTTAGGTTATTCTTTTTTTTTTTTCCAAGTTAGTTAACATACAGTGTAGCCTTGGCTTCAGGAGTAGAACTCAGTTATTTATTTCTTACGTATAATACCCAGTGCTCACCCCGAAAAGTGCCCTCCTTAATACACTTTGCCCATTTAACCTGCCCCCTCACTCGCCCCCACCTCCAGTAACCCTCCATTTGTTCTCTGTATTTAAGAGTCTTATGGTTTGCCTCCCTCTCTGTTTTTATGTTATTTTTCATTCTTAATGTAGAGTTTTGGTTTCATTACTTTCAACAACTTCTGTTGTAGATTTCATAAAGTACCAATCTAAAGAACTCCTCTCTATGGACTAAACCAGAATTCCATCTCTAATTCTGTCTTTAGCAAGACTTATTTTGATAAGAGTGAGCTAGATGTTACAGTAACATTTACCACAAGGAGTTGTTATTCAACAACACATACCTTGAGGACAGGAAGCAGTGTTTATAATTCATGTGTTTTAAAAACATATTGGTTGAATGAACAAAGCAGGAACCATTGATGATGAAATTTCAGCTGTATTTTCTTTGAGACCCACTTCCAATTTTTCCCAAACTTCTCTCTTTTTCCTCTTTTTTTTCACTTTGCTA
Source organism: Prionailurus bengalensis (assembly GCF_016509475.1). Lineage (NCBI taxonomy): Eukaryota > Metazoa > Chordata > Mammalia > Carnivora > Felidae > Prionailurus > Prionailurus bengalensis. Next base: position 72,161,322 of record NC_057349.1, on the reverse strand, counting down.
CACCTTGTAGGTGAAAATAGTCTGTATCTTTAAGTGGATTAAATAATTCTCTTTATCTTAACTTTAAAAACAGATTTTAGTAAGAAAACACATATCTGCTAAGTTTCCAGATAGTGTGATCAGAAAAGGAGAAAGAAACTTCAATAGAGCAGAAATTCTTAAATAGATACATGTTCTGAGTATAAAATTTAATTTTTGACTTCATTCTTATGAAAGAAAGATCCACTAGGTAAATCATTCCATACATCTGTATGTAAGAGAAGGGGCCTTCGAGGGAAATCTGAGTTTTAAAAATAATAACTTAGAAATTAGTAATATTGAACATATTTAACACATGCCAAGACTCTTCTAAATGTGTTACACTAATTAACAATGAAATGGATACTATTATTATCTCCATTTTATACCTGAGAAAACCAACACAGATAGTAAATTATCGACTGAAGTCTACATAAGTAGAAAATGGCACAGCAGAGACTGACTCAAACCCAGGCGGTTTGGCTCCCGAGTCCATAAATTTTGCTCCTATACTATTCTGCCTCTTAAAAGTGAATAACCTCAATATAGATTTCAAGTCCCAGGGCTATACAAATCATAGGACTTCTACAGCTAGTAATAATATTTCAGTTTTCGTCTGGAAAAAAAAAAAAAACCTAAAACAACTGGCATCAATGTATTACTTTGATGGACAATAAAGCAAGTATTTAAAAATAAATGCTTCTAGTTTCTCCAAAAGACCTTCCTACATTACTTCAGTTTTGCTTTTTGGCACATGGGTAAACAAATTGCATAGCATCATATATTAATTGCCTTGGGATTGTTTGAGGGTGGCCTTATTAAAAGCATCAAATAACTATCGTGGTGTTTCTGTTAGCTTTTTGTACTTGGGATCTTACTTGGGGAGAGAAGGAAAGAAGTGTGAGGTCAAGAGAAATACCACAGAGGAGAAATTTAACATTTAGCAGTGAAGCACAAAACCAGACACTTCCTTCAAGTATACCCATAAGAAGCAGGAAAAAGCTATTGATGGCAAAGATAGTGTGAGGGAAGAAATATCGAGAAAGTTCACAGAAACAATAGAAACAGATACTATTGAAAGAAAATTCAGAAAATACAGCTGCTTTTTATTCCAGAATTTGCTATTTAGTCGTATATAGCTTCAAGGCACCACACATCTACATAAAGGTCTAAGAAACGTTTGGCTCTCTCTGCTGCTGACCTCCACCCAGTGATTATGTTTTACAGACTTAGGGGATATAAAGGAGAATTGGTATGACAGTGCATCATTTTTAACAAATCCTTTTCAGCACTTCTGGGAAAAGCAGATACACTGGCATACTTTGTTAAAATGATACATTCTTTATATAAGTATTTTAAGAAAAGGAATAAAACCTGGCCCGTTTGAAAAATATTTCTGCGTAAAACAGCAAATTTTTTATGTTATGTAAATATCACTGAAAGGAAAGATTTCTGCTGAAAGTGGAGCAATTCCAATGACTTTGGAGAAATTACCTTTGAGAAAGTTACTGTGAAGCTAACTATGGGGAATCTCACTGTTATTTGAGATGTTAGCATCCAAATGGTTTGAAGAAATTGCAAGGTTGAAGGAAACTACGGTGAAAGTTCCAATTCAGTTAGAAGAAGAAGAAAAAAATGGAGCATAGAAGGGGGAATAGCAAATATTTCAAAAGAAGAATATTTTCTTCCAAGTTTAGTAGCCAAAGCTAACTTGGCTCCACATACCCCTCAGGCATGTGACCCGTGTGGCCTGTGGAACACCCATAGTACTTATACTTTTACAGGGTGATTGAACAAGTTTCAAGGCTATGTTCACTCTGGACAATCTGCAGATGTCTAGTTTCCTAACATACATCTTCAAGGAATTTTTCAAGAGGGTACAGTTAGTATATTTTCTGAGCCTGTGAGTATCTGACAGTGTTTGTCGCCGTCCCACATGAATGACTTCACGGAGATTGTTCCCGGCTCTCCGATATGCACTGCTGGAGTGGTAAATTTTGTTGTCGGCCTGAGTTTTGTACCGAGATGCTTGTAGGAGCTTTGTATTTTAATTTTTTAATCTTGGCCCCTTCACAATGTTGCAAAAAATGAGATGAGGTCTGTCTTTATTGATTGTTTTTCCTGGAATTCCATAGTCCTTTTGATTTGCATCTCTAAGTGTTTTTACACTTAGAAAAAAAAGTCTGCTTCAAGTATACCTTTCATTGTCTCCTGACACATTTGTGATTTCTTATTCAGAAGTACCTATAATTTTCAGGCTGGATCTCCACCTTCTGTACTCATTGGGTCCCCTTAATATTTTATCTTTTTGTTTTGTGGTGATAGTTTCTTTTTTTTTTTTTTTTTTAATTTTTTTTTCAACGTTTATTTATTTTTGGGACAGAGAGAGACAGAGCATGAACGGGGGAGGGGCAGAGAGAGAGGGAGACACAGAATTGGAAACAGGCTCCAGGCTCCGAGCCATTAGCCCAGAGCCCGACGCGGGGCTCGAACTCACGGACCGCGAGATCGTGACCTGGCTGAAGTCGGACGCTTAACCGACTGCGCCACCCAGGCGCCCCGCGGTGATAGTTTCAAGGGGGTCTCCACATCACTGATTCAAACTTTTAACATAATCAGTTCATTTTTTATTGTCTCCAATGCAAGGGTTAATTCATAAAAATGAATTCCACTCTTGTTGTTTTATTTAGTTATTTATTAGTTTTTTAGTTTCTCAGAGCTCTGCTCTTCCTTCTGTCACAAACCTCACTGTAGATGTGCATGTTGGTTCTAGAATCACATTACATGTATCTTCTCCCAGTTCTACCACTTCTTTGCTCTGTAACTGTAGGAAAAGTTTTCTTATGTTTCTAAATTTTATTGGAAAAAAAAAGGGTAAACAGACATATCTAGGTTTATCCTTCCTTCCCTTCCCCCACTCCCTGATTCTCTGTTCTGACCAGGCTATGGTGGCAGGCAGCACCACCTCAGAGAAATCACTTCCCTAAAAATAAAAGAAAGAGAGAAAAAGAGGATAATGAATTTACCTTCCTGACAAATTTGTTGTGAGGATTAAATGAAATAATCTACCAGAAATGCTTCACTTCGTGCTTGGTACATCGTAAGCACTTTAGCAAATACTAAAACACACTTCAGCTGCCATTTTTGTCATCTTTATCACCATTATCATCCTTGGGGCCTTCACATCTCAGAGTTTTCTCTCCTTAAGGTTTTCTCCTGTTCCTGCTCATAACACAGTGATTTGGCAATGTTCTCCTCCTTGTTCTTAGTCTTCTTGTTTCAAGTCTATTTGGTTTGCAAACTCCAGATTGATTCATAGCCTTAAATCTGAAGTGTCTCCACCTCGCCATCTCAGTTTGCCAGGTTTTGAGAGTTCACCTGATTTGTTCCACATCTCAGGAGTTTATTCTGGAGGAAACATGTTCCTGTAGCCACCACCACAAATGCTATGCAGACACAGAGTTTGGAGTAAATTATAATCACACCCTTCTATCAAAATACAGTCACAAGCCATATACATAATTTGTTAAAAGTTTTCCCTGGCATTATTTGTCAGAGAGTGGACTAAAAAAAAGTGTGTGTGTGTGTGTGTATATATATATATATATATATATAGTGTTATTTATTTTATTCAACTAGTACCTCACTGAGCACTCACTATGTGCCAACCTGTTAAATGAGTTTCCTACCTTCAATAATGTTTTAAGAGGCATTTCGTTTTTGTTCTCAACGCTTCCTGGAATATAAATCTTCCTGAGTGGCTTTAAATCATGTGGCTGGCCACCATTATACTAATTGAGTCAGTTATGTTTCCCTAAGCTTTGCTTCTCCTGATTCAATCAGTGACATGTACTACATTTAGAGACAGAAGAATCTCATTATTCAGCTGATTTATTACGACAACACTTCAAAGAAAAGCAACAACCAGAAACTAATAAAACAAACTGCACTTTTGAAGCTAAACAAGTGTACAAACCCTTCCTTTTGAATGACAGAGAAATCAACTTGAAACGTGATGAGGTATTAGGGAAATAGAGAAGAAAGATTATGGTCTTTTTGGGAGTTGACAAAATGATGGATGCATCAAAAATGATAAAAACTAGAATAAGTCAGAAGACAATACTTATTTTCAAGACTTCAAAAGCCTAAAACCTCTCTAAATTTCACGATTGTCTAGGATCCAAAAGCAGGTTAGATTTGCACTAACTCTGCTTTAAGTGTCATTGGGAACAAAACAGAAAATCCCATAAGAACCTTTATTCTAAGGTTATCTCATATGACATTCTTTTTTCCCTCAGTCCAGAGTCAATTTGTAAATAACTATTCTCAATGAGAGAACACCTGTGAATAAAGAACATGAAGAAGAACAATTACTAACAAGGGCAAAGAAAATTCTGTATGGAAAATCTGTTCAATTGGGCAATATGTTCACAATTTAAAATGCTCCATGTGGAATCAAGGTAACTATCATATAATCATGGAATGTGAGAACCAAAGTGTCTTTGTAAAAGCCATTTAGAAAAAAATAAATAAATAAATAAAAGCCATTTAGTCTAATCCTTTTATTTTGCATATGGAGAGTCTGAAGTAGCAGGTTAAATACGTGCCTTGCTTAAGGTTCCTGCCATTTTAAGTGGGCCAGAGCACAACACAGTGTTTCTAAGACTGCAAAATGTAGACCATGCCTCAAGTCACAACACAATTATACACTTATTGGCTGAGGGCATACTTACCCCAATATATCTAAATGGTCTGTGATCAAAGCCCTTGGCTAAGTTACCAGAATAAGCTCTAGAATGAATAGAGACCGGTAGAGAAAGAAAGGGCTTCAGAATAAACTAAAACTTTTGTATTGCTGGTCTAGAGTTCCAGTATCTTCTGTAAATAAATATGAAATTCTTAAAAAAGAGGCATCTGGGAGGCTCAGTCATTTAAGCGTCTGACTTCATCTCAGGTCATGATCTCACGGCTTGTGAGTTTGAGCCCTGCATAGGGCCCCAGAGCCCGGAGACTGCTTCAGATTCTGTGTCTCCCTGTCTCTCTGCCCCTCCCCTACTCATGCTCTGTCTTTCTGTCTCTCAAAAACAAATAAACCTTTAAAAAAATAAAAAAAACAACAACGAAATTCTTAAAAATAGAGGATACTCTAGTAAGTTTCCCCAAACCTATTTATGTGAACTATATCTCCTGTCAGGCCTTTCCCCTGTAATTCAGATTTACAAATCTTAATTTCTCTTCAATAACTTCACTTGAATATGTCCTCCTGTCCTCTAGATGTTAGCTCAGCTGGCACCTTCTCAGGCCTTCCCTGGTGATCCTTTTAAAAATTGCAACATGCTCTTTGACTCTCCATCTTCCTCTTCAAATTCATATTTGCTTCTCCTGATTCAATCAGTGACATGTACTACTTTTAGAGACGGAAGAATCTCATTATTCTCAACCTATATTCTTGCACCTAGTATAGGTCCATTGTCAGCATGAAATATCTCTGAATAAGCATATGGATGATTGAATGAATGGATTTATGAGTCTTACAAGCAGATCCCTTTATCCCATTGTCTTTAAAAGTATTCTTCACGAATATTAGTTGATCAGATTCTTTAAAGTATATAACTGAATAATTTCTTTCTTGATTAACCTCATGACATAAAGTGATATCTTTTTATAAATTAAACTGTGGTACATAACTATACTATATGATCATATCATGAACTGAGCCCTTAAAGGAAAGGCGGGGCAGGGGGCAATGTCTTCTTGATATAGAATATATAACTAAAAAGACAGTTCTAGTTCTTTCCCAATTGATGTCAGTCTAGATAGAGTTAAACAATCTGTCTCTGAATTAAAATAATATTGTCCAACTCAGGACTTTACTCTTTACTCATACACTACATCAAGGATTATCCTCAGGGTATCAAAACATATTATAAGCAGTGGGACACATAGAAGTGATTATGTACCATGACAATATGCAAGGTTTCTGTCATTGCTTTACCCACTGAAATCCACGAGGAGACAACAGGAAAAAAAAAACCACTATCTAAAAATAACATCATTTGGTCCAAATGTTCATTCATTCTCTTTATTCATGTTAGAATTTATTCCAAAGCACACTTTAATTCTAACTCACAGAAACTTTAACATGTTGGAACTACAGAGATTAAATTTAACTTTTCTCATAGTACCCCACCCTTTGCTTCAAGGTTTTGGCTCAGCTGGCCAAGCTAAACTATGGATTAAACTCCTGACATGAAATGAGATTCTTGCTTTCGGGCTGGTCTTAAGTGAGCAGCACCACAATGCAAACCACTGGAGCTGTCATTACTTCTTTTTTTATTCTGAAAAAAAGATTTGTGCAAGATTTTTCTCAGTAATGAAAAAGAACCAAGAGACCACGAACTATCGATGCAATTTTTTTTTCCGGTAGCACAACTCACTATTTCTGGATCCTTAGTATGAAAAGAGTGTTCCTTCTCTTATCTGATGGGAAAAATTTAGTGTTCATTACATGAAATCTGGTTTGAAATTGAAAAAGTCTTAGATATATGCTGTTTTAACAACTATGGGAAACTAGCTGGGTTCATATAGAAAGACCTGAATGAGGTCTGAGTGAAGAGAATTAGGGTCAGTTCTATGTGGATATATATGATATATATATATATGATATCATATATATATACAGATATTGAGTGTGTGATATAGATAGATAGATATGCACTTGAAAGAAAGTGATCCAACACCGTCACAGAGATGAAAATCAAATCCAAAAAGATAACATTTATTGGGCACTTATTCTGGACCCTGGACCAGACAAAGCAAAGTATTTTATATATATAATCTCATTCAATCCTCACATTATATCTTTGAGTGGGTATTTTATGGATGAGATGTGTATTAGTTTCTAGGGCAGCTATAACAAAGACCACAAATTTGGTGGCTTGAAATAACAGAAATTTGTTCTTTGACAGTTCCGGAGGCCAAAACTCTGAATCAAGGCGTCAGCAGGGCCATGTCTCTCCGAAAGCTGTTGGGGAGGGTCTGTTCCATAACTCTCTCCTAACTTCTGGTGGTTACCAGAAATTCTTGGCATTCCTTGGTCTGTAGATACATCACTCCAATCTCTGCCTCGGTCTTCACATGGCTTTCTCCCGCTGTGTCTCTCTTCACGTCTCTCTTCGCATGTGTGCCTCTGTCTCTTCTCTTCTCATAAAGATACCAGTTACATTATATTTAGGGTCCACATTACTCCAGTTTGACCTCATCTACATAATTACATATACAAAGACTCTGTTTCCAAATAAGATCATACCCTGAGTTTCCAGGAAGCACATTTTTAAGCGGGGGTTGGAGGAAGGGAGGCACAATTCAACCTAATACAAGGTTACAGGGACCCACAAAGACCTTAGGTACTAAAATTATTGATTTAAAAATATAACATAAATATGCTTAATATGCTCAAGGAAATAAAATGTAGTGTTCAACATATAACTAGAGCATGAGAGATTATTTAAAATGGTAAAGCCTATCTTGAAAAATAAAAACATAAATCTTCTTTAGAAACAAAAACTATTATAATTATATAAAATGTGTAATGTACAATACATTAAACATAGCCAAAAAGGAAATTAATTAACTGGAGTGTTTACCTGAAATTTTCTAGAGTGGAGCATATATAAATAGATAAATGGAAAATATGACAAAGTTGCTAAGAGACATGGAAAATAAGTAAGAAGATCCAACCAATATCCATTTAAATATAGATGGCAAAGGAGGCAGAAAGTTAAACCAAAGAAACGTTTGAAAGGTTAATGGGTAAGAAATTTACACAACTAATAATTAATTAATAGCTATGGAAAGGCTAATGAATCTCAAATAAGATAAATCAAGTGAAAGCCACATCTAGGCACACCACAGCAAAACCATGTAGCACCGAAGACAAAATCTTACCTTCAGCCAGAGAATACAGATGAGCTTCAAATGAATGACAAGTACATTGACAACTAAGCAACAGTGGAAGTTGGAAGAGAAAAAAATAGTAAGTTCATTGTGCTGACAGAAACTAAAGGTCAACTTAGAATCACTGGTGTTTACTCAAGCAACAACAGATGTTGGTGAGGATGCAGAGAAAGAGGATCTCTTTTGCATTGTTGGTGGCAATGCAAGCTGGTGCAGCCACTCTGGAAAACAGTATGGAGGTTCATCAAAAAACTAAAAATAAAACTACCCTACGACCCAGCAATTGAACTACTAGGCATTTAGTCAAAGGATACAGGTGTGTTGTTTCGAAGGGACACATGCACCCCCATGTTTATAGCAGCACTATCAACAATAGCCAAAGTATGGAAAGACCCCAAATGTCCACTGATGGATGAATGGATAAAGAAGATGTGGTATTTATATACAATGGAGTATTACTCATCAATCAAAAAGAATGAAATCTTACCATTTGCAACTACATGGATGGAACTGGAGGGTATTATGCTAAGTGAAATTAGTCAGACAAAGACAAAAATCATGACTTCACTCATATTATGACTTTAAGAGACAAAACAGATGAACATAAGGGAAGGGAAACAAAAATAATATAAAAACAGGGAGGGGGACAAAACAGAAGATACTCATAAATATGGAGAACAAACTGAGGGTTGTTGAAGGGGTGATGGGAGGGGGGATGGGCTAAATGGGTAAGGGGCACTAAGGAATCTACTCCTGAAATCATTGCTTCACTATATGCTAACTAATTTGGATGTAAATTTAAAAAATAAAAAATAAAGTTAAAAATTAAAAAAAAAATCATTGGCGTTTACATATTTTTTCCACTCTTTCATTCTCAACCTTTTTGTTTTCACATTGAAGGCATATCTTTATAAAACAGCAAAGAGGTGAGTTTTGTTTTTTACTTCAGTATAATATTGTTATTTCTTCCATCTCATCATGGGAGTGTTTCACGTAAACATTGATATATTTTATTTTAAACCAATCATGTTACTATTTTTTTTCATTTGTTTCACCTGTTTTGTTTTCCTCATTTACTTCTTTCTTGCCTTCTTTGGATTAGTAAAATATTTTCCACTTTCCTTCTTCTAGTAGGTTTTTAGTGACACGTTTATTTACTATTCTTTTAATGAATACGTATACAATTTTTGTATCCCTAGAGATTATCAAAAGTTCTGCTCATCATTTCACCCATGCAGCATTAAGAATCAGCAAATGCGGGGCGCCTGGGTGGCTCAGTCGGTTGAGCATCCGACTTCGACTCAGGTCATGATCTCGCAGTCCGTGAGTTCGATCCCCGCGTCAGGCTCTGTGCTGACCGCTCAGAGCCTGGAGCCTGTTTCAGATTCTGTGTCTCCCTCTCTCTCTGAACCTCCCCTGTTCATGCTCTGTCTCTCTCTGTCTCAAAAATAAATAAACGTTAAAAAAAAATTTTTTTTTTTTTAAAAAGAATCAGCAAATGCTTTGGGAAGAAAAACAGTGAGTGATGTCTGGCTCACCTTTTTTTAATTCCCTTCTCTTCAGGATCTTGACTGTGCACATATGGCTGCTTCAGTCCCTTGCAGTGCTCTAAATAGTGCTTCACATCTACCCAGATTTTTTAGTTATTCTTAGAGAGTAAACTGGTCTGTTACAATCTAATCCCTAATTCTTACAAGCAGGGGCTTCAGTCTAGAATTGTGTACCCAATAAAACTTTACTTTTAAAACAATGATAAGATTAAGAGAATTATAAACAAACAAGCAAAACCTAAGAGCATTTACTTCTAAGATAGCTTCCTTAAAGAAAATTCTACAAGATGTATTACTAGTAGAAGAGCAATATTCTTTCCAAACTCAAAGAAATCAAAAAAACATTGAGTGAGAAGAAACATTTAATCTATTTTTAAAGGCAGTGAAGAATTTTTTAAATCTCAGAAAAATAGAATACTCAAAAAGAAATATTAAGGTATTATAAATAAATTAAAATTTACCTAAAACCACAGTAAACATAAATAAACATACCATTTAGATAAAAATAGTTGAGTAGATTTTTTAAATGCCTCTCCATGTTGAAGAGACATAGCTAAAAGATACCAAGTATAGAGGGAAAGAAGTTCAAGCATAGAAAAAGATATCATAGTCAAATACTAACCAAAATACCAAAAACTGATGATAATTATATTTAAATCAAACAAAATAAAGTCTAAGGCAAAGAGCAGTATTGGAAATAAAAAGTCACTCTATAATGATAGAAGACTAAACTTATCAGGAAAATAAAGCCATTCTAAATTTATATGCACCAACAATACAAAAAGATAATAGAAATATAATATATAAAAAGGAAAATCACAGAAATACAAGTAGAAATTTACAATATCTACCATCAGAGTGGAATATTTTCATATATTTTGTCAGTAATTCCCTGATTAAACAGACAAAATGTCATTGCGAACATAGAGCACTTGAATAACACCATTCATCAGGCCATGCTCAGTTACAGTGCCAAATCAAGGAAAACTTGAAGCCTCAGTGATTTAACACAATAGAAGTTTGTTTTTCCTTTTATCACAGTCACCAAGGATTCGGGGATTATGACTCCATCTGCTTTGTGGCATTTTCACCTTCTACAGCCCCTTGGAATTCAATGGAGTCTACTGGGTCCTCTGCATTTAATGGCCAAAAAGAAATGAGAAAGAAGAAGGAATTTCATGGAGTTGCAAGAGCCAAGACAAAAATGCCTTATATTACGTCTGCCCATTTTTCTCATGCTTATTCAGCTAGCCACTCAGTCTAAAATGTAGAAAACAAATAGAACTCCCCTCCCCAATATAATGAAGGAAAAAATAAAGATATGTGGACAAATTAATGAATTAACAAACATATGTACAGTATAAAGATTCAACAAAGTCAAAAGTTGGTTCTTCCAAAATGCAAAAAAGGAAAGACACCAAAAACGTAGAGCCTTTCCAATCTATCCAGAAAGGGGTCCATGCCACATTGTCCTGGGTTCCTGTCATAAGTGAAAGGGAAAGTTTCACAATGTCTGAGGTACTTGATGTCCTATAGATGAAGGAGAATGTCCTCACAATCTTTGCAGCCGGAACCCATTCAGGTGAAATCAATCTCAACTTCCCAATAGAACAGTACATCTACCAAAGGAAAAAAAAGATGGCATCTACATCATAATTCTAAGGAGAATGTGGGAAGAGCTTATGCTGGCTACTCCTGCCATTGTTGCCACTGAAAGTGTTGCTTCTTTGTGAAGGGCAAGTCTCTAATCTAGTACATTTAGAAAACATGTCTCCATCTCTATGTTTGAAACCATATTAAACTTTAAAATACATTTTTAGGGCTGGATATGTATGTCTTAAAATTATAAAGCAAAGCTTGTGAAGGATTTACAGAAAATTTTCAGAGCATAACTATTGGGAGTTGGGGAGAAGAGTGCAGTTGGGGAAGACAAGAGGGTGGTTTCTAAATCCCCGGAAATGTTGTATTTCAGAAGCTGGATGGTTGGGTCCACAGGTTTCCATAATATTGTTATTTGTATACCGTATATATAGTTTAGACATATATTTTTCTACTTAATTACATCCATTCAAACATTAAACATTTATATCCTTATAGAATAAGCTTTGTTAATGCATACAGATATAAATATACACAGAATGCCAAAACAGTGAGCTTCAAAACATGGAGAATGATTAACTTTACAGACAGCAGCAAAAGGGTAGTAAGTGAAGCAAGCCAAGTATATTTATTTGTATATTACAAGCATTTTTATGATTATAATATATTCACATCAAGGGTAAATATGTATAATATGATCATATAATGGAATACTTATGGTTATTCAAATTGTTCTTCAGGAGATTATTTAATGATATGGAAAATGTCCAAGATATATTTTTAGGGAATATAAAGATTGCAATTGTTTTTTAATGTTATGCCTTTTATATTTCTTTAAAATAAGAAATAATAAAGCAATAAAATTACAAAAGTCAATAAGTTGGTGGTAGTTTCCTATGGGGGATAAGGATAAGAAGGGGAAAAGTATCTATTCACTGCAGGATTAATGTATCCTTGACATCCAAGTAGTCTCAAGCAAACAAACTCATCCTGATCCTCAAAAAAGACCTCAGAGAAGGCTAAGCAGAGTTTGTCAATTCCCCTTGGCAGATTCCTTTAAGTCTAACTGAGAAATTAGATAGATAGATAGATGATAGAGATAGAGATAGAGATAGAGATAGAGATAGAGATAGAGACAGAGATGGAGATAGAGATAGATAGAGATAGATAGAGATATATTCCTCCTTTTGCCTGAGCCCTGGGGGAACATTCACTTTCTGAACCTACTACATGAAATTTGAACCCTTAGAGAAAAAGCTTTAGATCTCTGCTACTTCTGTTCAATATCAGCAAATATTTGTGGTCTCCCCACCTACATAGGGACTGTATGATTTTACTAAGAAAAAAAAAATTAGATGACATCATTTGGCCTTAAGGAGGTGACATTCTGGTTCTGGAAGAAATGTTGATGCAAATTTAGCTCTGCAGAGTGATGCATCTAAAATACAATTGTAGGTCACTTTGTATCCTAGTTGGTTAAAGCACCTAGATAGTAAATTAGGACAACTGAAATAAACAGAATTGAAGGCTCATGGAAAATGTAAGCAAAAATATCGTTGTCTTCAGCTGAGTAAGGTGTCACGTGTCAGATTCATTCTCAGAACCTTCTGACAATGGAGAGTAATTTGCTTTCTACATAATGTATATGCTGTAAAATGTAGCTTTATTTTACCCAGTTCTCTGTGAAAGGCTTCCAAAGTTTTTCTCAAGCCTGTGAACCTAAAATATATAAGTCCGTGAGTATTTAGCGAGTGAGTGTGTGAAAATTCTGTTAAGAAAATATAGTCTAACATGACACATTAATATGATAGCTTTGACTCTCCTAGGGTTTGATCTTTTCTAAGGTCCTTCTGACTCCTCAGTGGAGTCACTGACTTCAGCTTGCCACAGTTCTGAGGGGAGGAGCCATTCTAAATCACCTGAGTTTGGAATCATATAAACATGGAACATTAGTGTTTGAGCAGGGCTCCATTATGATATGTCCTCTATTGAGAACAATATTCCCTAGCATCCCTACATTTCCAATCCTGCCCATTCTTCAAAACCCACAGCAAATACTGCCTCCTTCATGAAGTCCTAATTCCAATCCACATGCGTTACTTTATACTAGGTTTCATAATCAGCACTTACAAGGGTTTGTACCATGCACCACTATATCTCCAGTGGACAAAACATGCTCAGAGTGTTCGTTGAATGAACAGACAAACCATAGATCTGTCTTAGCATCCTTGAGAACAAAACAAAACATTGGCACAGTTATCTTTGTAACTGTTGAGTTCACGGACTTGTCCCAAGTATCTAATAAATGACTTGAGTCCAATTACTCTCATTTCTATTCTAAAGAAACAACTTGGCTTGCCCTAAAATCTCAACATCTGATGGTACAGTAACAGTTGTGCTCAGTTCTAATGTTTGTAATTGCCACACTTTTTTATTCCCTCAACTCCCCCTAATTTTACTAATAAGTCCCACATGAGTAACCAGTTAGGCATCTTGCTACAAAAGGAAAAAATTAAGGCATCAAGTCCACTTGATGACAGGTTCACTGGGAACATACATTTGGATGAGGTAATGCTCATTCAAAGTACAATTTCCATGAGAGATCAGAAGCCTAACACCTTCCTGGTAAAGAAAATTAGATTTTAACAGGAGGCGAATATGTTACATAGAAAAATTATGGTGCAAAACTCACCCTAAAATGCCCTGCTTATTAAAATCTGAGCAAGACATATTTAAACAAAGACTTCTCCTTAAAATCGTTTCTTGATTCATTAGTTGATAAGTCCATTTGAAGCACATAAGTAAGCACATTTCTTAAGCTGACCCAAGATATGAAATTAGAATTTCCATAGCTAGAGTGAGTTCATCAGGGAGATGAAAAGGCCGTTAAAGATGTTACTGGCAAAATATCATGTCTGGAGTCTATTTTTTTTTCACTAATGGCAGTTTTTCTATACAGGGGAGATTCAATAGCGATGTGAAGGAACTATCTCAGACTGGGTCCTCTATCAGTAGGTTTTCACAATTGGATTGAAGAGCCCTTTTTATTATGTTCAATGTGACATCATTTTTGACATGTCTAAAACTTCCAAATTCCCAAATCTGACATGAGTTTTCATAAAATTCCAAATACCTACATGTCTTATTCCTATAATCTTCCAAAGTGCCTTCATCCATACCATATGTGAAGAGAAGAAACAGAAGGTGAGCTTTGTGAGAAACCTACTTGGCTTCCTCCTGGAACTTGTCTCCTGCTTTATCAGAGAAGGCAGAAATTACCTAGCAAGAACTTACAAAATTTTGTAAGACTTCAGCACCAAACAGAAGGTCGGAGTTCATCAACTTAAGTACCTCCAAGATTCTTTCATCAAAAGCAGGCAATTACGACAAATTAATATATCTAGTATACTTTTTAAAGAACTCTCTTTTGAAGGCCACTTGGTTCATATCCCTACATGCTTACAGTTCCAACCACAGTGGCTGGCATGATAGTGATGGCATGATAGTGGCAGGAAGTAACAGAGATCCAAAGGACTGGAGCATCCCAATCTCCCAGCAAAATCTTATAACTGTGTTGCATGTGACTAGTTTGCTGCAAAACTATACCTGATTTATTGAGTTCTCTATTTCCTTTCCTTCCTCACCAATAAACAGCATTTCCTGAACAAGTACAGCAGCAAACTGAAAAGTAAAGACATCTAGGCATTCTGTTCATGCCTTGCTGAGTGTGTAATTTATGCCAGAGAGCGTCACTGTCACCACAGGGGAATTGCGGATATGTTTATATCATGGACCCTGCCTATATGAGGAAGGAGGGATGGAATCAGAGATAACTCTGGAGTTTCAACCTGAATGACTATAAGTATTAGCATTTCCATGAAGAAAAATGGAGAAGAGCTGGAAAGGGAACTGTTTTGACAGAAAATTATGACATGAATTTGGTTTTAGACATGTGCTATGCTTGAGTTGACATTTGGACATCTGGACCAGATACACCATAATTTGGGAAGGCAGAGGGATTCGTGAAAAAAACAGCATAACGAGAGAAATGAATTGGATGTACAAGGTGGAAATGCACCTGCCTAAGATTTATGAGCTTCTTCTAAGTCTCTTAGCCTTACCCATTCTGGAAGCTTTGGCTGTTTACCCACTTCTGTCACCAATGCAGCACATGTATACATGCAGGCTCAGGCAGGTAGTCTTTTAAAAGCAACCACTTCAGGGGCGCCTGGGTGGCGCAGTCGGTTAAGTGTTCGACTTCAGCCAGGTCACGATCTCGCGGTCTGTGAGTTCGAGCCCCGCGTCAGGCTCTGGGCTGATGGCTCAGAGCCTGGAGCCTGTTTCCAATTCTGTGTCTCCCTCTCTCTCTGCCCCTCCTCTCTCTCTGCCCCTCCCCCATTCATGCTCTGTCTCTCTCTGTCCCAAAAATAAATGTTGGGAAAAAAAAAATTAAAAAAAAAAAAAAAAAGCAACCACTTCATCCCTGCAGTCTCTGTCTTCTCCCATCTCTTCTACATTTGGGGAAATGCCACCCTAGAGAGTATACATATCTTCCCAGGAGGCTGCCAAAGAACTTATCTGACACAATTTGGCATGCAAGGAAGTTGACTCATAGCACCATCCCAGCCAAAGGGAGGCAGGAGGAAACTGGGCAGATTAATTTCTTCCCTCTTACTCCCCGCAACCAACCTGGCCGAGGATGTCCTGTGTGACCAAGTGTGGGCACCTGCCAAGCAACGGGAAGTGCCTCTTTTCAGCTCACTGTAAAGAAGTAACTGCAGTGATAATGCTTCACATTTCCTGGCTTCCCATTCTCCCCTGTGTGGCTTCCCTTTCCTCTGACTCTCACTGTCCTAGGATTTAACTTCCAACTAAAGTGCTAGCACCAAATCCTTATCTGAGGCTCTATCTTTCTCTGTCCTAGACTAGGAAACCCAGACATAATGCAAATGTGGAAGGCAGCATGATAAAGAGTGTGGCCTTTCCTCTGAAGTGTAGTTTAGTGATTGTTTTATAAGAGTAGGAAAGCAGTGTGGAGAACAAGGAGCAAGCAGTCTTTTTCCACTCTGTCAGTGAACGGCCCCTACTTGGGCAGGGCTGAGAGAAGAATTCTTATTTGATACTGATTTTTTAAGATAAGACAATGGAGTGATGATTTATAGAAATCCTAAGGAAGTTACTAATGTACTAATTTATTTTTAGGTACTACAGATATAAATTGTTTATTAAGGCTAAGTGAATCACTGAAGATATTCAAGTGGCATCATGCCACCTGTGAACTGGGGTTGACAGTCCAGACAAACTGGAGAGAGGCTCAATATACTTGTGACAAATGTTTGTGGAGGGAGGCTCAAAAACTGGCAGACCCCAGGAGGACACCTATCTAAGGCCAGGGTGCTGGGTCGCAAATCAGAGAAAGTTCCTGAAAGAGCTGAGCTTTGAAAGACATAGGAGTTGTCCAGATAAAGTAGGGAAGGTAGGACATTGCTAGGAGAGGGAGTGAATCTGTAGGAGTACTGGGCAGAACATTTCAGGCAGAGAGAACATCAGCTGGAAAGGGCCTGAGCTTACTAACCATGTATGTGAGTGGGCACATCGCTTGATCTATCTAAGCCTCATTGTTCCCGACTGCCAAGTGAGAGAAATGGTACTGTTGTGTAGGGAAGGTGTGAACATTAAACAAGACACTATGTGCTCAATTTTATGGCATTGTAACAGGTGCTTATAGACAGTGGTATATCTTTTAAGCCTTAAAAATAGCCAAACTGGGGCACTTGGGTGGCTCAGTCGGTGGAGTCTCTGACTTCGGCTCAGGTCATGATCTCCTGGTTAGTGAGTTTGAGCCCCACATTGGGCATGCTGCTGTTAGTGCAGAACCTGTCTTGGGTCCTCCTGCCCCTCCCCCACTGGTGCTTTCTCTCAAAAATAAACATTAAAAAAAAAAGAGCCAAACCACTTTCTGCTATTTGTGGAAAGGAACTTGAAACAAACAGCAAAGGCTGAGAAAATCCAGTAAACTTCAGACTTTAAAAAAATATTGAAAAAATATAAGAAATTCAAAATCTCAAAGCTTTTGATTAAAAACAATTCCTTTCTCTCTTTTAAAATCTTGATTTGTATGTTTCACATTGAGGCAAGCTTTGCTCTCAGCTGTTGGTTTCCCCATCTACATCATAGGGACTGTAGCTTGTGTGTGAGCCTATTTGAGGTCTACCAAGTCATAAGAATCAAACATACTTTCCATTGCCAAAGAGAAATATGTTGCCAAACCCAAACACAGCTTGAATTCAGATGGAGTATCCTTTAAATTCAGAGCCATTTTTCTATTTGGCTAAAAAGACTAGTATCCCCTCAAAATTCAATACTTACCAAAGAGAGAAATGCAGCAAAGCAAGTCTCTTTTTACTTTACACATAAGGACAAAGCGAAATGGTTGTTTAATAAGAAAACCATAATTCATACCAGATCATTCAAAGTATGTTCACATATATTTAAATCTTACAGATAAATCTAATTTAGGAAAATATGTGATTCTCAGTTCCTCACTTACTCATCCTTCTTTTCTGTTTTAATTGTGGGTGTGTATCATTCCAAGCCCTCTGAACAGTCCTGTAGAATTCAGAAAATCCGGCTCTGTTACATATTTGTTAAGTTCCATTTCTCATGCAATGGCAGCAAGATGGAGACCTGAGAACATGTTCATGGTGGTTTGTTCCCAGCGAATCACTGTCTGAAGAGGCCCCTGGCAGCACTCTAGACAAATAACCCCAAGGTTCATTTGGAAGAAGAAAACTTTATGGAAATATCAAGTTCTCTTGGCAGTCTCTAGCCACTGACAACCTTGATTTGATTCCCACAAACTCATGGAGCATCAGGTCCAACATTCTGGATTCCACATGAGTTCCCAAAAGCCATGAATGTGGAGTTAAATCTTTCCCTGGTTTCAGAAACCATAGGGCACATAATGCCTTCAAGAACAATGAAAGATCTCTCTTTTGCTGCCTCAGAGGAACCCAGAAAAGACTCCTGGAATTCTGGTTATGGACTCTCAGAACTCGGTTCGTGGCTTCTAAAGCCTCAGTTCATTTGTCAACTATCTCGCTATTGCTCTCATGTCTAGAATGTCAATGGAGGGTACACCAGCTATGGAAAGCTGCCCAGAGAGCCTTATCTGATGGTTAGAGATTTCAAAAGAAGGCAAGATTTTTGAATCATGTCCTTTATCTTGGGTGGCAATTCAACAACTAAGTAGTTAATTCTAAACTATATCTATTGAGTGCCTACTGTGTACCAAGTACTGAGGAAGGCATTAAGGATACAATGTTGAAAAGCTATATTGCTCCTGACTTCAAATAACTCTTGGAAGAGACAGGTAAATAAATAGGCATTGGCAATATTTTTTGTAAGTGCCATGAAAAGTAAATGTATCAGGTGTTATGGAGGTAACAAGGAGCATCTAACTCAGATCTGTAATTATAAAGAGATCAAGGACGGTTTCCCAGGTGATATACCCTCTCAGTTGAAGGGACAAGTGGGTATAAGCCAGGCAAACAAAGAGAGATCATTCCAAGCAGAGGGTTAAACATGCAAAAACCTAGAGGAAACACAGAAAATGGCCCATTCGAGTACTTCAATATGGCTATAGCGTAAATACCAGAGGAGAAATACCTACAGCTGAAACCATAAAGGTTTAAAAAAAAAAAAAGAGCAAGTCAGAGCATACATGATATTTTATGCCAATGTTTACAAGTTTAAACTTTATCATAAGGATGATGGCAAATTTTCGAGGGACTTTAATCAGATGAGAGAAGTGATCAAACATCTACTCTGTAATACTTGACAGAAGTCTATGTCATGGAAAAAGGCACCAGGGAAAACTGTTAGGAGTCTGAGGCAGTGATCAAGGACCACTGCTAGGAACTTGAACTGAAATACTGGCGTAAATGTGGACAGAAGCAGATAAACCTGAGAGATGAATAGAATGTAGATACAGCAGGCCTTGGAGATTGATTGTGGGGAATATTGGAAGCAGAGAACTCAAAGATGACATCTAGGTTTTGAGTTAGACAACTAGGTGATAACGTTCACTGAGAAAGGAAGAATGGAAGCAGCAGGGCAGGGCAAAAAATAATGACTTTAGTTCGGAGATGTTAAATTTGGGGTACCAGAAGAACATTCAAGTGAAAGAAATTCTAGTAAGGAGGTGGGAATATAGGTTTCAATCCTAGGAAACAATAGATTTTTTGATTCTCTATTCCTATGTGTGGTAGGTGATGCCATAAATGAATGACATCACCAGACACTGCGTGTGTGGTATAAGATGTAACAAGATCACAAAAAATATCACAGGAAGACCAACTATTAGGGGATCAGCTGAGAAAGAAGAACCATCACAGGGTAGAGTGCAGAGAATCTCCCTGAGAGGGGAGAATCACAGAAGCCAAGAAATAGTGTTTCGTGGAGGAGAGTCCAAAAGAACAAACCAATATCACAGAACGGTCAAGTAAGATAGGGCCTGAAAAGTATCCGTGTGACTCTGTAATTTCAAGCCAAGAAGATGAGTGTTGGTCCAAAAATAGTATCAGCAGAGTTTCAATTTACTCTGGCCTAGAGCTCTCCAGCTTTTTACAATAGCAACCAATTCTTCATATTTCTTATTATTCACAGCTGAAATATACCACCAAGCCACAGACTCCAAGTCCCTTCAGTTTCAATATACTGAGGATCAACCTGAAAACTGAACTTTCCCTAAACAAAAAGGGCTTGGAGTATTTTTGTTTTTCTTCTTCTATCAAGTAGTGAGCCAATCCTTGGGCAGCCTTTACTCTGGGATGTAATAAATTCATCCTCTGTTTAGGGTGGGGTATTCCAGACAGCTTTTCTGCTGTGTGTCCTTGAAGCAAAGGTTAAACAGAGTTCATGGGAAATATAAATTAAGCAAGTACTTCTACATTAGCATTTGTTTTGTTCCAGAAATATCCATTTTTAATGAAGAAAACATCTCTCTACATTTACTTTAAAAGGATATTGTGTACAATTTTATTATTCTTTAAAATATGTTATCTTTTTAAATTTCAAGTTTTATAAAATGTACTCAGTATTATTTGGATATCTCACTTGGAAAAATAAAATGTGAATTTCTCCCAAAACTCAAAGCTTCTTGCTATAAATATCTCTTTGATCATTTCACTAATTTTAAAGATTTAAAATGTAGAAGCAGCAAGTATATGTCTCATGTCTATTCTAATACAGAAACCATTAGGGTAAAATCAATACCCTCTGATAGTTCAGAATGAACAGAACTGTGAGAGCACATGAAAAAGACAGCTTCTGCACCAATTTTTTTTTTAACTTAAATCCCAGCTCCACTGACAGTAGATGATCTTTATCTATTTGGGATGGCTTGGGAAATGGCTTATGGGTCCAAGTTGTCACAGTAAATTGGAATCACTCAAATCACCAAGTATTTCCATGCAGTTACATAAGCTTGAAATTCAACCTTTGAAAGAATCAGTAAGAATACTAGTTACATGTTTGGGAGTAAAAATGACGGAACAATTCTGTCTTCCACAAAGTCCTCATGCTGCCAGCTTTCCACGAGGTAAAGCATTAACGATGGGCCAATGAGAGTGCACCAAACACTTCTATTTCATTTACTTTAGCTTAGTTTTGTCTTTCAGGAGAGTGCGGTAATTTTTCCCTTTTCTCTAAGAATGAAATACTTAGGAATTCTGGGTAACATTAGGAACAAACCAAAACATGGGTATCAGCTTTAACTCTTCCATCCCTCAAAGCCTGCATTTATTCAGACACCATTAATAATAATAGCTATCATTTATTGGGTGTTTATTGACCATATCAGTTACCTGGTTAGGGACTTGATGGTAATAATCTCATTTAACTCAAACCACAGCTCTGTGAGGGGATTTCTACTATACACATTTGATAAATGAAGAACCCAAGGTTTAAAGAGATTAACTTATGCCACACATATTCACTCAGCTGGTATCTGGCCTAGCCAGGATTCACTTTCTGACTCCAGGGCCCAAGATCCTAACCACCATAGACATTGCTAGTATTTACCAAGTCTGGCTGCCTCTTCCATCCACTAAACAATAATTGGAAAATTTAGATATTCATATATATGTACAAATTCACAAAAAATACCCAGCCTCTGTTGTGTGCCTAGATGCCTACAAACATTTGTTTTGTTTTGTTTTGTTTTTTGTTTTGTTTTGTTGTGTTGTGTTGTGTTGTGTTTTTTTTCAAAACTTCATTCTGGCTATTTGCTTGACCCATGAGATTCCTGCAGACTGATTTATTATGCATTTTTCCTATCCAAGGATAAGAGAAGCTTTCCTTTGATGGTGTAGAAAGTGTGTGGAAAAAATTAATATGACTAGCAAAACAGCCCTTCCTTCAACATACTTGGCTTTTCCATGGGAGTTTGCCCCATTCATTCTTTCAGCAAGCCTAGTTTCTAAGGCTGCATTGAACTAGAGGAAACTGGGTTCTGGGGAAGTCACAAAAGAAGTCAGATACCAAATCCCTGTTCTTAATGAAGATAGGAGCTTAGCTGGGAAGATAATTAACTTCCATGAGATCTATGTCCACACACAAGTTTCAGATAATGCACTCCAAAGTACACATAAATGCCAAGAACAGCAGAAAAGGAAGGAAAATTGCCCATATTTCCAGATTTACAAGCCCTTCATTTTTCATCTTAAAACACAGATGAAAGGGGATACATTTGCCTTTGATTTCCTGAACACTGGCACTTTTGTGTCTTTGCAGTTTGTGAAGTTTCTGCACACTGGGAAGCCATCAGAGGGCCACAGATAGGATTAGTAAGTAGCAACAGGTAGAAAGTGGGACAGATCCATGTCTGATGTTCTGAAAGATGTGACAGATCCCAGCCTTCAGCCTCATGGTAAATAGTTTTAGGCTTTCCTTCAGGACTCTTCACAATTGCACATCAGTTCAAGCGACTGCGTTAGCACAGGAGTGCTGAGTCTTTCCAAAGAGAGAATGAGTGAGCCAATAGCTACAGCTGGCAGCCAGGGAAGGGAAAATGTGCTCTGAACACTCAGTGAGTCACTCGAACAGACAGGAGGGAGTGTGTGCCAATTTAGCCTGGATGCTGTGCCAGAGCTCACACACTCAGCAGGGTCCACATTTGCATAGGGGGTGAGTTCTCAAAAGTTAGACAGTGGCTAGAGGTGACTGGGAGGGTAGGATTTTTCCCACAGGTGCCAGCAATGATTTACTATGGTTCTGAGGGGCCAGAGGCTTGCTTGCAAAGAAGGCATAAACCTGAAGGCCAGCAGAGGTAGCTGCCCACATGTCCCAAGCTCACACCAGGTATATAGCATATTCCAAACTTCTGTTTGCAAGCCACACATTCCAGCTGAGGTTACTTCTTCCTGGTTCATTTCTACCTGTGGTTTAAAATGCCACCAAATTCATCCATATGCTTCACGTTTGCTCTCTGGCTACTTATTTGAAATATGAGTGTGTTGTATAAGTTTACAACACAAGAGTTTATGTCCAGTGATCTGTTTATGATAAGTCTAATTGAATTATTCTCAAGGAAAAATAAAAGCTTATTGTGGCCAACGTGGAAATGAAATAGGAAAGTGTATGGCTGTCAACACAGTATAAGGAACCTATCCTTTCTCCCCACGAGAATGCAGGTGGGTCAGATAGAAGATACACTTGTCCTCAGAAGGGAAGAATTCTTCTCTCCAACACACAGCTGAGAAAAGAATGCATACGTGCAACAGCTTTCACACTTTCAAGCCCAAGAATGCCCCAGGGAACGGGGCATCTGGATGGCTCAGTCATTAAACATCGGACTTCAGCTCAGGTCATGATCTCACGGTTTGTGAGTTGAAGTCCCACAGTGAGTATACTGAAGCCCCACTTCAGGTGAGCACGAGCCCTGCTTTGGATGAGCCCTGCTTTTCTCTCTCTCTCTCTCTCTCTCTCTCTGCCCCTCCTGGGATTCTCTCTCTCCCTCTCTCTGCCCCTTGCTCACTTGCACCCTCTCTCCCTCTCTCTCTCAAAAAAAAAAAAAAAAAAAAAAAAAGCCTAAGGAAACTTATTAAAAAAGCAACAAGAGCGTTCATAGATTAGATTTAAAAAAGATTCTGTATTTTTAACAAATACAGTGATTTGTTACACAAAGTGATTTGGATACACATCTGAGAATCCACTTGGGAAAATGCTGTCTGATAACATATGGGGCCACAAAGCAAGTGGCGTGTAAGGGGCACTATCCAAATAGTATCCTTGTACTTAGGTACTTAGTTGATTTGCTTTAGATCCTGAAGACTTTTCTGTTTTATGGTGGCTAAGGGAGAAGTACAAGGGACTAGCAGACATGCCTTAAGCGACTACAAGATAATTTTTCAAGAGATTAAAACTTTTAATCTTTTAACTTAAAAGATAAAAATGACAAGCAGCTAGCAGGCTGCAGACAGGAATCTGGAGGCTGGGAAAGGGAGTGGGGATAGATTTGGCAGGTGAGAGAGACCAGAAAACTTGCCCATGCCACAGCCTTTCACCTGAGCAAGAAGTACCTTGGGTTTCATTGTTGCTTTGGCTGTTCATTCATTCAATATATGGATGTGAATTTCTGCTCTGTGGGAAGCCCCATGCATGGTACTCCAAAAGGATGCCAAAACAAAACAAAACAAAAGTTTAATATAAATATACCAGAATGAATAGAAAACTTGCTATTTAATCTAACAACTTGAGCTGGTCTGGCCCCTGAAAGAGTACACAGCATGCCTGCTGTCCAGGGTAGATGGCCTTCCTTTTAGCTTGCCACCTTGACTGGCTACTTTGCTCTGGCTGTGGCAGATGAGGTACCTAGCATGTGGTTGGAAATGTGCTGGTAAGAAAATAGATAATTAAGTTTGGTGAAAAATTAAGGATAATTTCACAGGTGGGAATTTCTATGCCACTGGAGATGGGCAGAGAAGAATGGGATGCTGGGCTTATCCCATTGCATAGGGCAGATTTTTATGGAGAAACGTTAGCTGCTGAGAAATTCCTGTCAAAGGGTGCTGAAATGGCACTGAAGAAAAGCAACTTGGCACCACTTTTACTATGTGGTGCCAAAGGAGTCAAAAGACTCCTACGATGTCAGTAGAGTCTCTACTACTACTAATGCCTTCCATGAGCGAGATTATCAGGGAAACTAAAGAAAAGGAGCAGTTTCCAAGAGCAGGTTACTGCAGAGCTGGTAAGGTACAGTCTTTAAATGTCACAAGAGTGAGATTCAGACAAATAGAAAATGGAAAAGAGGGTAATTCATTATGAAATGAGGCTTAAAACCTCCCAGATTTTATAGAAATCTTAGGAGAGACCCTGGACTTCCCAGAGGATAGGACGCAATTTTATTTAGGTTTCAGTATGTAGAGTAACCTCAGCCGACAACCAAAATACATAAAATTGTGTAAGTTGTCTTTGCATCTCTACACTTTCCCTCCTACTTCCCATACTTATAGCCCTAGTCTTTAAGGAAATTACTCTTGGGAGTACGAGTTACCTTTACAGTGTCAAATGCAAGATGGTTTTATGTGCATGAGATAAATGAGGGGAAAGGGGAAGGAGAGTACTGGTCTATGTGAAAACTCAGAAAAAGAAGCAAGACCCCTTCCAATAGGAAGGATTAGGGAAGATTCATAGACAAAGTGAGGTCTGAACTCAATTCTCCAAAACAAGTAGGATCAGGATGGTCAATTTAAATTTAGGAGATAATGTCTAAGGAAGGCAGGAAAACTCAAGCTCCAATCAAGGGTCATTAAGGAGGACAATTTAGACACAAACGAGGAAAGAGAAACCAGAACCAGACTGAAGAATGGACTGCAAATGCCTCTGAAAAGCATGGAAAGGTCTGCATCAATCTTGGAGGACCTGGCTAAACAGGATCGGCTAAACGTGCAGAGCAAGGCTGCTGACGCTGTGTGTGGTCTTGCAGACAAATCCATAAACACACTTCCAAGGGTCTTCTGGGCCTCAATCTCCTGAGGACCCATCTGGAAAGAGACTTATGCATCCAGTGCCTTGCAAACAATATTCATCTCCATCCAGGTCTCTCTGTGAGATCAGAGGTCATGAGGTCTGCAGTCCTGACTTCTATTATTTAAGAGAGTTACCAACACTCAGCCCATTATTCCACAAAGGTTCCATGGCTGAGATTCCTACAATCTCACTGCATCATTAAACAGAAGGTGTAGACCTTCTAGAGTGGAGCGGGTCGTGTCTGTGAGCAGTGGTGCCTTCCAGCTCTGCAAGTTCAGAGTGGTGCCTTCCAGCTCTGCAGTAGTGTGCAGTAGTGTGTGGCCAATCCTTCTTTCCGTCAGGCCACCAAGGAAAAAAAGTGTGACTAGTTGCACTTGGAAAGAACAATGATCCAGAAACACCCTGTGCAGGAGGACCAGAGGTGATTGTGAAGTTTTGCTCTCAAGAGACAGGGCATATTTCTAGTCTCCTCACTGTGCTGTGTTTCAAGAAAGTCATGGGCTTATTACCAGGGGCTCTGCTCTCTGCTTCTTGAATCCTCATCTGTGCTTGCAGAACCCTTTCTTCCCCTTCCTATGATTAGAGTATTGACCTCTAGGATACCCTTGCACCCAGTACTGATTTCAAAGCCACCCTTCCCAAAGTTAAAGGGATGCTGGTGAGGTACATTGTGTGGAGCAGATTCCTTTAGGGGTCCGTGTCATGTGACCTCATGTCCATCTACTGGGACCCCAGATCCTCACATCACAGAGCTCAACAGAAAGGAAAAATGAAATGTTAAGGAAAACGTTTCTCAAACTTCTGCTTGTGGGAAAAAACAAAAACAAAAACAAAAACAAAAACGGGCAATGGTATGGAGCAAAGGGTGAGGGGCCGGTTGATGCAGACGGTATTGAAAGAGGAAAATGAAAATGGTGGGAAAGGAGACTATGAGGAGTTTGTAGAGTGTCTAACTCTCTAAGTAAAGCAGGAAGAATGGGAAGAAATTTAGAAAATATTTTAATACACTAAAATCTTTAATGCTTTGGGGATTTGTCCCCTCTCCAAGGCTGAGGATGTTCTCGGGCTTCCCCAGTTGCACCACCCCATGCTAACTCCTTTTTTTTCTGGCATGTCCCGTCAAAACTCACCAACTCAGGGGCACATTTCCTCATAGCCTGGCATCTTTCTCAGAGTCAGGCAGGCTGTCCAATTGAATTGTTCTGGATTTCCCGGAGGCCCAGACACAGGGGGGTACATAGTGTTGATCATTAACACCATTCACAAAATATTTTTAGTCCTTCCATTTGGGCTTATGGTACAATTTCATTTCCATGCCCTTGAAGGGTCCTGTCTTTTTATCTCATGTTACCCCCCTCCCTTAAAATGGTTCTGTGATTTACTTTGGCCATGGGATGCAGAGAAGTGACACATAGCACTTCCAGACAGATGCTTCAAGAGCTTGTGCATGATTCACCATTTTCCATTTTGCTCCTCCAATCACAGTAAAGCATGTGTTCAGCTGAAGTCCAGGTAACTGTGGTGAGCAAACCACCCTCCTTACTTACCATGTTGGAGATGAAGCATGACAAAGAAATAAACCTTTGATATTTTCATCCATCAAAATTTGGGAGTTGTTTGTTACTGTTTGTTACTAAGTTTGTCACAACTTAGTCTGTCCAAACTGATATACGTATGTACCGTTAACAGTGATTTTCCTGAAAATAGAAGCTAATTGCATGGGATTTTCATGCATCAGAAATTATAGGTGCACGTTTCTGGGTGTGTCTGTGTATGCATCTTATGGGGAAGAGAATGCACTTAGAGACGAAATAAGGGCACTGACAGGAAAAGAAATAGTTTGTTATATGCCAAAGGGTATTAGGTTGTAGGAAATTATGTCTAAGTCATCCCAAATAGTTCTGGTTCCTGAGATTTCATTTGTACTTGATTTAGTTATTCTTACAGCTTCCTTTGCTGTCAATCATTCCCCTTTCCTTTTGTCACTGTTTGCCTTCAGAGTACTCTGTGCCCACCACAATCTAGAACGTTCTGCTTCTAACCTGCTTCCTAGAATTGTGAGTAAATTAAGAACAATTAGATTTTGAGTGAGGGACTGAAGGATACTCTGTGAGTAAAGAAGTTGAGATGTCACACTTAGACATTCTGAAATCCAAAAGTAAACATTTCATAATCCTTTATGGTATATTAGGCACTTTTACATTTGTGACCACTTTTGACTCTTATGATCCCCTGCATCGCTTTTGACTGTTTAGAAAATATGTTTTCATTATCCCATACCCATGTCTATTCCTGTTATGAAGGTTACCAGATAATGACAATCTGTGATGGATTGCATTCTTTTTCTAAAGCATTTGTCTTGTGCTCCCCATGTGAGGAAACGCCAATTCCCTGCCTTTGCTGTATGGTTTGCAGTGTCTTGTGCTGGAGAAGCAAACTCTCCCTACTCTGTTGAAACCAAGCTTGGCCATAGGACATGCTTTCGTCAATGGAATGTGAACAGATGTGCTATAACCCAGTACTGGAAGATGTAGGAGACATCATCATTTTCCTTCAGCTCTCTCACTCTTTCAGCTCCACGACCAGACTGCACCAAATTTAGAGACTACTCCTGCAGCCTGCGCTCCACAGGGAGAAGACACATGGAGTGGAGGTGGGCAGATGTCCAGCAGCCATAGCCAAGTCATAGGCAAAGATGCATATCGTAAGAAATAAATGTTTGTTGTTTCAATCCACTGAGATTTGAGGATTGTTTGTAATCATAGCAAAAGCTGATTAATATACATCCTAAGCAGGATATTACTAAAGAGTTATATGCTTGACTTTAAAATACTTTTACATTTCCCTCTAGAAAGAGCTGGGTGTAATGGCAGGCACAATGGCTTTGGACCTGCCATTTTATCAACTGCTTCACCTCGGCAAACATGAAACACCCTCCCAATGGCATTTTTTCCTCTGCCACTCCTTCTATCAGAGGCGATTTTTCCCTCACATCCCACTCAGAATCCTGTTGACCAACTTGGACTCAAAAGCTACCAACTGCAATAGTTTGAAATACATTTTTATATTAAAATTCATGAGTTAAATATAATGCTCAAAAAAGGAGAGCCAAAAATAAACTCATTAGTCATCATTGAGATAGCCTTGGCACCAACTCCTTATTGGAAACTAATGGGAAAAGTTAAAGGCTTAAATATTTCAACATGAACCATATGGGAAGTTTTCAGTAAAACAAATATACTGGTTGATGAGGGTAAGTTCTCTTTACAGAAAAATTCCAGGTAATAAATACTGAATAAATGATAACATTATACAATCACAATTTCATAACCCCTAATAAATTAATGATTTCAGAGATTGATTATCAATAGATTTTAAAACCATTTGGTGAAAGGTTGATGGGGATCTGGATATTGGCAGGATGCCAAATGATTACCCTATGGATTGATCTCTAGTAATAAAGGGGAACTACCACTTTACCCTGGAAGGGTCAGGCTGTCGTTATTATCATCTTTAAAAGTGGGACAACCAGACATGATGAGCCCCGATGTGATGTAATATCAAGTTCACGTAACACCTTGATATATTTTTGTCAGAAAAGATGACCCTGAGTCTAATTAAGCCTTTAGATGTAACTTGATGTTTATAGAAAATATGGGGAATAGGGGACAGGTAGATTCCATTTGACATAACCTGGTTTTATTTTCTGTATTTTTTTACTATTTAATTTTTTAATGCTTATTCATTCTATTTATTCTTTGAGAGAGAGAGAGCATGAGCAGGGGAGGGGCAGAGGAAGGGGGACACAGAATCGGAAGCAGGCTCCAGGCTCTGAGCTGTCAGCACAGTGCGAGACACGGGGTTCAAACTCATGAGCCACTAGATCATGATCTGAGCCAAAATCGGACACTTAACTGACTAGCCACCCAGGTTCCCCTTATTTTTCTGTATTAATTAATTAACTAATTAATTAATTTTTACTGTCCATATGCCCTGTGTAATATAAGCTCCAATAGTACAGGGACCTTATATATCTGATTAACCACACTACCCCCAGGTTCTATGACCATGTTTGGCACATGTTAAGTGTTCAATATAAATGTGTTAAACACACAAATGAACAAGTAACTTTAACTTTGTCAAACTTGTTTCCACATCCATAACATGGAGAGGCACTGCCTTAGACAGTTCTTGCAAGAGTTAAATGAGGTAATTAACAGAGTTAATTCTTGTAAGAGTTAAATGAGGTAATTAACAAGAGGGTTGATCTAGTTCCTGGTGCACTGTAGATGTTCAAGAAATGGTATCTATCTCTTTCACATACATCATGCATCTGATTCTTACATTAACAGTATATTATGGAACATAAACTCTTGTCCCCATTTGGCAGATGAGAACATTGAAGCACAGGAAAACGGGCCAGGGAGAGGACTCTTGACTGGACTTTCACCTGGACTACACAGCCAACTACACCTAGAAAAACATGGCTTTTATTTTTGAACACCTGCAAAGATCATCTCCCAAAGTTTGCAAGCTTCACCCCCTCCCTGCCCCCCGCCTCTCCTCACCACTCCGGACCCGCCCATTCTGAGGCTGGGAGGTGCTGGGGCTGCTGACACTGTGGGCTGCCTCTTAGTAAGGAGGTCATGCTCCCAATTTCCAGTACCAGCTGGGTCCTGCCTACCACACCACAATTCTGAAGGGGGCAGCTCTGTTGTCCCTGTGCCAATAAGCTGCTCTGCAAACACAGGAAACCATGTCATTGTGTTCTCTACCTTCTCAGGAAGGGCTGTGGTGGAGCAGCCCAATTATCCCACCACATCAGACAATGCCCTGCGGCCAGGCTGTGGAACTGAGCGCTCACACACACACACACGTTGAAATTCTCCATAATCCATCTTTCCAAACAAGTCTCATTCTTTGGCTCTCTAGGCATGTTATACTCCAGTCATTTGAAACCACTCACTGTTTCCTGAACATTCTCCTGAGCATTCTCTTTTCTAAGCCTTTGCTCCCATGAATAATACAGCACAGAGATGGCCCACGGTATTTCTTTATTCACTTATATGCCCCGCCTTGGACCTAAAGTTTTGATGTGGCTGGTTTTCCAAGGAAGGCAATAAAATAAATGCATGTAGAATTTTAAGAGCATATTTTTGTCAAAGAGAGTGAAAAGTTGAGGTGTTTCATTTTGTGGACTTCATCTACAAGGAAAAGTTGCAGAGCAGGGTGGGACCCATAGACCCAGATTCTAAGGTGTCTGTTCTTGAGATGCATCTGCTACAAGTCCCTGTGGTCTTATAATATTTCAGATGTGGTCTCCCTAAAATCAGCCACAGAGGCTCATGCATTCATTCTGTGGAGTGTTGAAAAATCCTTCAAATAACTATAGATGCAGATATGTTTAGAGCTGTGCCTGCTTCCTCTGACCCTGCCTTTCTCCCCTGTTCATTCACATGAGCCTCATTCCACTCACCCACAGTCTTACCATCTTTATGAATGACTCCTCACCTATCTTTTACTTTAGAAAAAAACACCAGCAGCAACAAACACAGATCTAGTTTAGGCAATGGCTTGATTTACTTTTGATGAACTACAGGTAGTTAAATGTTTAATCTTGGCAAGTAGATCTCAACAAGAGGCCAGAGAGTGCTTGCCTCACACTGAAGGTGGTTACTGCTTGAAAATAAAATCTTACAGTTTAAAAGGACTCTGAAGATTCTATTAATCTGTTCATTTCTATATATAGCCATAACATTGAGAATTTAAGGTCATGTTGTGTAAGAAATTCTATAGCAATAAGGAAAGGAAAATGGAAGCAATGTGATAATTTTTCATATTTCTTAGGTTATTATAAGAACACCGACTAACATTTCTGAGACAAAAATTGAGACAAATGATTTGGCAAGGATAAGCATACTTCTAAGAGCAACAGAACACAAAATCAGAAGCTAGCTGATTCTGAAAACCTGGGTGTTACGGTGGCCATATCTCTAGGCAAGATATAGGAAAAGTCATTTGTGAATGCAATGTGTACAGTTGGCAGTTAGTAAAAAGTCGTTGAATTCAGTTTAGCCTGTCCATCATTAACCAGTTATTGTATACCTGCCAGGAAGAGGACAATAAGTGCAATTTCACATGAATTGCAATTTTAAAACCTAACAGTTGTGTGGTTGTATTTAGTTATGAAAAATAAGTGCTATTAGCAAACACTGACTACATTAAAATAATTTTAAACAGTCTTAAATCTTCAATTTTTGTCACCTGTATCTAATACTTACTATGTTGACAATTTTAGGCAAATCCAGAACTAAAGGTTGAATTCTTTTAACAAGTATCAATAATCATATTCCAAGCACAGAGTAGTGTAACTGCATTAGCTTCTTTATCATTTTCATTGTCCCTATTCTCTTCCCCCTCCATTCTTCCTTCTACATAGTTATCAGAACAACCTTCTTAAAATGCTAACTTGATATTAATCTCCTATTTTAAACTCTTCCATGGTTCCAATGACTTACAAGTCAAAATCCATTTTTAAATCATGATATACAAGTTCCTTTACAATCTGGCTGCCACTTAACCTTTCTGTCTTATTTTCCTCTATCCCAATCACTCTCACCAAAACACCTATTTTTCTAGCTCGCTAACACTCATAATTCCTAACATTTTGTGATGGGGTCATCAAATTACCCAAATCACAATCTGAAGAATGGTAAAAAATGGTATTTCTTTAGGTAGGAGGGAAAAGTTTTCAATCTACATGTTGGTTCCATAATCCTTAGATCATTGAACTTGGCTGAGATAACTCTGTTAGACAAATTCATCTTTAAGATATCTAAGTATATGGGATTAAGTAGGATCTTACACAATTATCTGTTAGACATACTCTCAATAAACTTACATGACTTTCAGATGGACAAACAGTAAAAATTTTGATGAATAAAGGCTGAAGATTATAGAAAACATAACTGTGGCCTAAATAAATTGGAGATTGTTTTTACATTAAAAAATCCAAAGGCAAGCAGTGTTACGATTAGTTTATCTGCTAGTGATAATATGAATAAGAAGCTCTTTCTGGTTTTAGTGTACATCATTAGCATTTTGGGTTTTTGTCTTCATATTTCTAGCTTCATGGACAAAGGAAGGATGCCTCACGTATATGTTCACATATAAAGAAAGAAGAGAGGGCAAGGGTGGTCCCCACCACATCCCTATCTGATGAAGATAGAAAATCACTACATGAAAGTTCCAGCAGAAAAGTTCTCTTATATCTCATTGACCAATCTTGATCAGATATTCACTCTGGTCTGTAAGAGACATATAAAAACATAGTATCTGGCTTTTGCAACCTCACTAATGGAAAGGGAGAAGCGGGTTAGCAATGGATGTAGGTGCCTTTCTCCATGTTTTTTAGGAGTTGGCTTAGACTCATATGGTGTCCTCAGTAATATCCCTTGTCTACCTGACCACTGTTAACTTCATAACCTTTCTTGGATGACTTAAGCTCAACTTAGCTCTGACCAGTCTTTGAACCCCAAACATACACTAAGGTCTATGTTATTTACTTGTTACCAGCCCAGATGGCACAACCCAATGTATTTGCTGTAGAGTTTTTCATTCCTACTGCAACAGCTTCCTCTATCCTCAACACACAAGAATCAAGAATGTTCTAAAAAGCTGAATATCATAGTCTCCTCCATGTCCAATCACATTCTGATATCATGTTTATTTGTAACAGGGAAATCTCCCTCAATTGAGCTAGAGGCAACTGCAATTATCTCCTTCTGGAATTGAGCAAAAGTTCCCTGGTTCTTAAAGTTCCATATCTTCTGCAGCATTTCAAAGAGATTCTTTTCCTACCAGGTCAGCCTTGCACATATGTACTGGGAAGTATGTTAGAGGACCCTAGTATCTTCCAGCTTTTGCCTCTGTTCTCTCTCCTCTTATTACCCGAGTAATAAAGGAAAATAATTTAAAAATGAAGATACTTTTTTATTCCCTTCATACTATATCCTTCATCTCCCAAATTCCATTCTCATGACTAAGGTTAAATAATGATCAAAGTCCTTTCTTAGAAGAAGAAGATTGTGATTTCACAAACAGAGAAAAAGCTCTAATATCCATTAGGCCCAAATGTTAATGTTAATGAGAATTAGAAGAATTTCAAAAGTCTTTATTCTCAAGGTCACCTGGGTGGCTCAGTCTTGAAGTTAAGCATCTGGCAGTGTGAGTTGGAGCCCCACATCAAGCTCTGCGCTTACAGCACAGAGCCTGCTTGGGATTCTGTCTCTCTCCCTCTCTCTGTCTCTCACTCTCGCTCTCAAAATAAACTTTAAAAAATACATAAATGAATAAAAAAATATTTATTCTCTCAAACCTATTTCCTGTTGGCAAAATCTTATTCTGAGTGTCCAAAGCTGAATATGAACATATTTGATTCTTTCTGGAACGATCTCATTTTTCAAAATGCTACCGTTAGAATTTAATGTTCTTACTTACAGCTGTATATTTAACACATGCTATTTACCCAGGCTGTTGTCTTTACTTCACTTGTCCCTTTCCATATTTGGAGATAATCCTAGACATCCTTAAAGACTCTTAAATGTCACCTCCACTATAAAACCATTAACAACTTAGAAGGGAGTTTTCTGCCCTTATTTGGGATCCAAAGAGTTTTGATGTATAATTTATAATTCATTCACATTATATGTATATGATTAATACTCTTTTTCCCTTTGAGGGAAATCTACAGCTAATTTAACTTTCTTTTCCTAAATCCAGGTAGGGATCCACAAATATGTGTTGAATGACTGCCTGATACCATGATTGCTTTTCCTAAGAATATATTTTACTTTTAAGTACCGAGACAATCCAAACTGCAGTTTGATTGTCACTGCTCTACTGAATGCTTTGGCAGAACAGTCTAGAACCACTCAGGCCAAGCCATGGTATTTTCCATAGTAGTCTGTGGAATAACCTTTGGATGTAAGCTTCATTTTAGTTGATTTAAATTATTTTAACATACTCCTTGATGAAAAAAGGAAGATTTGGGCATTGTTTTATTTTACTTAGTGGTTAAGAGTATTTAAAATAATATTTGATTTGATGTAATCAAGTTTGAATTTCTAAACTTCTGAATCCTACTGTTTTGGAGATTGAGACCTATCCAAGTGTTCTCATTATAGCTGGCCCTGGATAAAATGTTTAAAACCACCACAAAGTTTGGTGGGGGAGAACCCCTAAGCAGTTAAAACAATGGTCCAAGGTGTTACTACACTTCAATTTTGTTTCTGTAAAAGAAGCTTCAAAACATTATTGTTCATCTTAAAGAATACTCATTTATCTATTCTGTGAAATCCTAAATTAGATGTGTAACCAGCTTCCTTTTTGCAAAGGGTCTTACTTTTTAAAACCACATGTATAGGTTTTGCCGGTTTGTTAATCTGGTGTTGTCTTCAACTTTCTTTGGAACAACAGTCTCCCAGCTGCAATTATACATCCAGCCTAGAAGCCCACTGCCTGCGAGGCTTTCTCCAGTATTCCCAAATTTACCAACAGGGAAGCTTCAGTGTTCTCACAGAAAAAGCCAAAAGTTGCTTGAAGTGTTCCAGTATAAGTCATATTTTCCATTTTTATTTTAATATCTTTCTGACCCAGAGCCTTCCTTTTCTATCAAGACTAATTTCTTCGAAGCCCTTGGTTTTGAGATATTAAATCCCACCACAGTATTAGCATCTGATACTCTTAAAAAGCTCTTATGGTGAATAAATTTTCACTAAACACTTTAAATACTTTGTGGTCCTTAATGTTATGCTATATTTGAGTCAAGGAGTCATGGGACATATTTAAAAAGTCAAAGAATAGAGAAGTATATAGAATGGAAAAGTGATAGTCCCCCATTGCACTCCAATATATGCTGTAAATCCCTTCTGCCTTGCCAGAAGTAACCTTGATGCATTGTCTTCCTATGCTTTTCCTGTGCAACTCACAAATGTATTTATTCATGTGGATGCAGCTTTTTACACTTTGGATGATAGGAAGGATGAAACTCTGGGTCAACATCTGGCTTCCATTATATGTTGGATACTGTAGAAAATGAAGAAGCTCAAAGACAAATTGCACTCTTATCTCAGCCTCGATTTCTTCCTCTGATCACATACACACTAAGAAACACACATGCACACACACATACACACATACATGGATTTTTAATTAAGTGGTGTCATAACATGCACATTGTTCTGTGATATATTTTTTTGTTACTACTTCCTGGTCATCTTTCCATGTCAGAAGAATATATGATCATTCTTCATCTTTCTTAATGAGGATCTTAGAGAATGGATTTTTCCATAATTTACGTAATCATTCTTATATTCATAAATGCTTAAGTTGTTTACAGTTTTTCCTATTACAAAAAAAAATCCTCGAAATGCCTGTCTTTTTGCATGCATGTTTGCGCATGCATGATTTGCACATCTTTCTGAAAACAGATTTTAAGAAATGGAACCCAAAGGTGATACATATTTTTGTTTTTGATAGATATCACCAAATAACTACAAGAAGATCATAACAATTACATTCCACACTGTATAAAAATCCAATATTCCTCACATTCTCATCAATACCAGATAATAAAAGAGAAATCTTTATATTATATATGTATGAAAAATAAATTTATGAAAAAATGTACATTGTTGTTTGTATCTCCAATCTGAGAAGAATCACATTCAAAGTCTATTTGTTTCTTAAACTTTAAAACCACACATCAATTTTAACATAACCAGTCCAGAACACATCATTTCCCAGTTAAATGGAGTTACAATTGAGTTAGTTATATTAAAGAACGTGCTCCTCTAACACAGAGCTCCTGGGACACAAAAGAATCTAGATCCTTTCATATCAAGAAAAGTCTGGAGGAGTTTTGCCCAATATTTTAATTTCTAGACCCAAACACATCACTTCTGCTCACTTCTGTTAACAAGAACTTGGGCATCCAACCACAAAGGAGGCTAGGAAATGCGGTCTAGTTAAGAAGTGAGATTCAACCACAGCTCTATTTTCATGGAAGAAGGGGGAATGAATTTGGTGAAATTATCTGACAACTTGAAATTGTCACATTCACTAAACCCCCAAATATCATAGTAATACTTAAGTAAATGAACTAAATTAGGGAGATAGCATTTCCTAAAGTCAAATCCAGGAGAAGATAGAATTGCTATGTTCAAAATTATGTTTTTATGTACATGTGTTTTAAATTGCATAGAAATTTTTCTTCCAATAATATTTTTAGGTGCTTATTAATTTCACCTCCTCGGTTAAGTTTATTCCTAGATAGATGGTTTATTATTTTATTATTGGTGCAACTGTAAATGGGATTGTTTTCTTAATTTCTCTTTCTTGCTACTTCATTATTAGTGTATAGAAATGCAACAGATTTCTATATGTTAATTTTACATCTGATGACTTCACTGAATTCATTTATAGTTCTAGTAGTTTTTTTAGTGGATTCTTGGGTTTTCTGCATACAGTATCATGTCATCTGTAAGTGGTGAAAGTTTTACTTCTTCCTTACCAATTTGAATGCATTTCCTTTTCTTATCTGATTGCTATGGCTAAGACTTCCAATACTATCTTGAATAAAAGTGGTAAGAGTGGACAGCATTGTCTTGTTCCTGATCTTACAGGAAAACCTTTTAGTCTTTCACCGTGGAGGTGATTTACTGAATAAGAAAAGATATTTGAAAATTATATATTTAATAAGGAGTTAATATTCAAAATATACAAAGAACTCATACAACTTGACACCTAAAAAACAAATAATCTGATTAAAAATGGGTAAAGGACCTGAACAGACATTTTTCCAAAGAAAACATACAGATGACCAACAGATGAAACGATGCTCAATATCACTAATCATCAGAAAAATGGAGATCAAAATCACAATGAGATATCAGCTTATACCTGTCAGAATAGTTAAAATAAAAAACACAAGAAATATAAAGTATTGGCAAGGATGTAGAGAAAAAGGAACTCTTGGGTACTGTAGGTGGGAATACAAATTGGTGCAGCCATTGTGAAAAACTGTATGGAGATCTCTCAAGAAATTGAAAATAGAAATATCATATAGTCTAGTAATTCTACTACTGGATATTTAACCAAAGAAAACAAAAACACTGGTTTGAAAAGATATATGCACCGCTATGTATGTTACAGCATTATTTACAATAGCCAAGGTATGGAAGCAACCCAAGTGTCTAGACAGATGAATGGATAAAGAAGATGAATTTTACTCAGCCATAAAAAAAAAAAAGAATGAGATCTTGTGTTTTGAAACAAAATGGATGAATCTAGTGGATATAATACTAAGTGAAATAAGTCAGAGAAAGAAAAATACCATATTATTTCACTCATATGTGGAATTTAAGAAACAAAACAAATGAACTAAGAAAAAAAGAGGCAAACAGAACAACAGATTCTCAAATATAAAAACTGATAGTTTCCCAAGGGGAGGGAGTAGGGGATGGATGAAAGAAATAAAGAGGATTAAAAGTACACTTACCTTGATTAGCACTGAGTAATGTATAGAATTGATGAATCATTATATTGTACACATGAAACTAATATAACACCATACTTTAATTATACTTCAATTTTTAAAAAGTGTTTAGTACTATTTGGTCCATCCTGGACCACCTAAAGTAACTAGCCATTTCTCCTTATCTGCCAAAATTTCCTACAAATATATTGCAATGGCTTAGAATAAAGTTCCCAGGACACCCCACTTGTCACACTTTTTTCTTCAATTTGTGGCATTTTCATCCCATGACTGTTCAATTCTAGGCCACTCTTTAAAAGTCTAAACAAAAATAAATTTGTAACTACTTAACATTTTGCAAGTACATACAAATAAGCCTAAAAAGAATTTAGTGGCTAGGAATAAAATTCATCAGATGTATGCTCTACAGCAAGAAGTCAATTCCAACGCTGGGCCTGGGATAGAGAATAGAGGAAGCCATAATCCCCTCTAGCTGGACTTACGCCTACACTGGAAGACATGCCTAACTCCTGTCTTGCTGGCACAATGAACACATTTAACTACAGGCATACAAAAGGGCCTTTATTGTTTTCTGGAAGATGATAAGACCAGCTGAATAGTTTAATGCCTTTTTTGGCAGTGAGACATGGAGTCAGAGATTTTTGGCAACTCTAAGGGAGCAATAAAATGGCCATGTGAAAAGGGCACTTTGAAAATATAGTAATGACAGCAATATAAGATGCATAAATGTGATCAAGATTTACTGCTGGAAATGTTATCATAGCTTCTGATGTGCTGTCACTCTCCTGAGCCTGGCAGCTAGTATTAGAGAAGGGAGTCCGCAGTAAGTACCAATAAAGGTAAATTCAGGACTTCAGTCTGAAACCTACTTCATTCTGACCTCATAATCAAGGTATTCTGTGTAATGTATGCATGAGCCAAGGACTGTATAAAAGGTGATACAATAACTAAGTACTCGACATAAAACAGAGGAGTAGGTAGTTTACCATTAACTTTACCAGATGGCTTCTTTAAGCACAGTCATAAATAATGAGTGAAAGTCATATAAAAAGAATCAAAGGAAGAGAATGAACAGACAGCTTCTTTAGCATGTTCATTTTATAAGACCCTAATGTTTTAAAGAAACTGCTCATTTTCTGGAGTTCACACCTCAATCTTATGCACCTCTGAAATTATACTGATTGATCTCTTCCATGTGCATAAATATCCTACATGCCCATGTTTGTTACCTAAAGATAAAATTTACTCCTGTTTTTAGCTTAGTATATATCCCTTTCCAAAAATGTAAATCTAGGACTTCCCTTCATTAGTGGGTAATTTTCTCCTTCCTGTTGAATGTCACTCACCCATGCCCAAGTGCTTAATGGGAAGCAGTTTATAGAAAGAAAACTCTGCCCAGGCCACCTGCCTGCCATTGGCTTTAATTTTCTTGCCATCTCAACCCCAATCTGCCTTTAGGAGATTGATGATAGGGTTCCAAGTGGATTATTTGTTTGATGGCTTTCTAACAGGGAGACAGTTCCAAGAGTCAGAATTGCGAAGGCCAATCTCATGCACATGTGTAACCCAAGCCAAATTACAGTCCAAATGGTTGATGGTGAAAGGCAACACATTAACCTGCAGTGACACCTGTTCACTGACACACCCTTTCCTGAACTCGAAAGGTCTGTTTCCTTTGAAATATTTATGGCACTGAAACTAAAGGTCATTCAATTCTTGTCTTTAATTTCGCATGATGATTAAAACTGACATTAAAAATAATGAAATCACTTTCAAAGGCAGAGGGTAAATATACAAAGATGTGTCCTTTCCACCATGAGAGAGGTAAAGGAAATATACATACAGGGTTGCGAAAGATAAATCTTATCTTACCCAATTTTAATGAGAGTTTTATTCAAATATCCAAATGACAGGTTCTGTGAAGCCTCTTCAGTTAGTCCATAGTAACCAAACTGAACATATTGCCTTATTCTATTATGTATATGTCCTCTTGACTGTCAAACTCTGGAGAACTCAAAACAAGTATGCAAGTAAAACTGAAAGAGGTTAATATCACAAAAGAACCTGCCACTAATAAAGGTCCTCTGTGTGCTGATTCTCAGAGACATGTTAATGGTCAAATTAATAAAAATAATTTTGTAATTTTTTCACCTGACACTTTAGATTTAAAAATTTTAAATTAAAAAAAATAATCAAGCATAAAAGGAATTTGTCATTTTGAAATAAAGTTAGTAACTTGGACTTTAGTTTCTTTTCTGTTTTCTTAGCGCTTTCTGCAATATTGACTCACCTGTGGTCTTGTCTTTTCCCATCAATCCATTGAAACTGCTGTCAACATGTGTGTTAATGACTTCTTTGTTATTAAATCCAAGTGACATTTTTTCACTTCTTAACCTACTTTACTTCTTATTCATCCAAACAATATTTACCAACTATCGACTAAGTGCCAGGTACTGCGTTAAGTGTGAGCATAAAGGTTGAAGTGGAGTTTATCGTAGAATAGGGGAGTTTGATATTAAACAGTTGCAGAAATGATTACTTGATTATAGCTATGACTAATGATAAAAAATTATAGTATGCAGTAAGAGCATATAATTGGAGATTTCAATTTCGGCAAAATTTCCTTAAGAAAATTATTTCTAAGCTGAAATTTAAAACTCTACTTCTCTACTCAAAAGTATCTATACACAACTATGCAGCTTACTTAGCTTTCATTTAGTCAATCAAATAACATCTCAACTATAAAAAACACAAAAACAAAAACAAACCAACAGCAAAAAAACAGAAATAACATCTCAACTAACCAGTATATTCATAGATACCATGTAATGATGCTCAATACTTATAGTAATAGTTATGGATGAGAAAAGAGCTGCCTCCCGGATCATCAAAACTTATTAACACTTGACTACTATAGTTTTAATGCTTAGTGTATTTTATGTTTGAAAAAAAAAAGTATTCACGTGGACGATATATTTACATTATTACTAGACCACCCTATTTCTTTTTTTAAATGTTTATGAATTTATTTTTTAGAGAGAATGCATGTGTGTGGGGGAGGGACAGACGGGGGAAAGAGAAAATCTCAAACAGGTTCCACGCTCAGCACAGAGCCCAACACAGGGCTCATTCCCACAACCATGAGATCATGTCCTGAGCTGAAATCAAGAGTCAGACGCTCAACTGATTGAGCCACACAGGCACCCCATAGACCACCCTATTTCTTAGCTAGGTGGTATAACAGTATATTAAATTATACCAGATTTTTTGTTTATTTCAGAGTTGTTAATATATGTATGTAGATATGAGTTTATATGTGTATGCGTGTATGATTGTGTGTGTGTGCATGCGTGTGTGTATCTGTCTTAGAGTTGAAGCTAAACATGTAAAGAATTCAGAGTTAGAAAAGCACTCAGGGCTCTCAAGTAATTTCTATCCAGCAGTCTGACATGCTAATATCTGATATTGACTGTGGTGTTAAAAATAGCATTTCTAAACACTTTTTGAGTAGCTTCTCCATATCAGGCTTTTTCTCCATAACACACTAACCTAAAACGGTGGGGTGGCACAGTGACTTAAAACAACAGATATTAATTAACTCTCAATTCTGCATGCTGACAGTTTAAGTTGGGCTTAGGTAGGCATTTCTTCTGCTCTAAGCCTGGCTCTAAAGCTTAGCTAGGCTCATTTAAACCAATAAACTGAGGCTAGAACATAGTGCAGTAAGCCTGATACATTAATAGACTGATAGGTAGGTTGGGGCTGATTAGTTTACAATGACCTTGACAGCAAGGCTGGGAGAATCAATGCTTCCTTCCACTTAGTCTCTCATTCTTTGGCATGCCAGCTCAGGCCTATTCATATGGTAGATACAAGTTGTTGTTTCTTTCTTTTCTTTTTTTCTCCTTTTAATGTTTGTTTATTTTGAGAGAGAGAGAGAGAGACAAAGTATGAGCAGGGGAGGGTCAGAGAGAAGAGACACAGAATTGGAAGCAGGCTTCAGGCTCTGAGCTGTCAAAGCACAGAGCCCGACACAGGGCTCGAACTCACAAGCCGTAAGATCATGACCTGAGCTAAAGTCAGACACTTAACTGATTGAGCTACCCAGGCATCCCAGTAGGCACAAGTTTTTAAGAAAGAGAATAGAAATCTGCAGTGTCTGAAGTTCCAGGCTCAGAACTCACACACATCATTTCTACAACAGTATATAGACCAAAACGAGTCATAAGGCCAGCCCAGATTTAATGGATAAATGAAAAGTCTCAACTCTTCATAGGAGAGGCAGTAAGATCACATTGCAAGATCATGAAAAAAAAGTGGGAAGAATTTGTGATCATTCTTGCCATCCACCACAGTGAAGTAGGTGTCATTTCTTTTTATTTTACAGTGACAAACTAAAGCTGGAATATAGTCCAGTGCCTAACACAAAATAGACATTCAGTGAACATTATAATTTTTTTTTCAACGTTTATTTATTTTTGGGACAGAGAGAGACAGAGCATGAATGGGGGAGGGGCAAAGAGAGAGGGAGACACAGAATCGGAAACAGGCTCCAGGCTCTGAGCCATCAGCCCAGAGCCTGACGCGTGGCTCGAACTCCCGGACTGCGAGATCGTGACCTGGCTGAAGTCGGATGCTTAACCGAGTGCGCCACCCAGGCGCCCCTCAATGAACATTATAAAAGTAAAAGAGCGAATTCCTGAATAAACTGAATAATTAAATTAATGCATATTTAAATAGAGCTATGATTCAGGCCTGGATTGTCTGTCTCCGCGTCATTATTCTTCATTACTCTACATTGGCTCCTGAATATAAAAAAGTCAAATGAGGAATAAAATTTGAGGAATGTCATGACAAATTTTAGTAGAGTCAGACTGTGCCCAGCTGGAGACTCCCATTGCTGGCTACGAGAGAGCTATATATGAAGCAATAGTTGCAAAACATTGCGTAACAGACAGCACAGGACTGTGATCCCTGAGAGAAGAGAAACACACGAAGAAAAGTATACAAGCGCTCTGACTTGCTGCCTAGAAGTAGTTCCCAGGCTGCAATGCAGAGGGGGGGAGCCCAGGTAGAACCTAGCAGTCTTCCTAAGTTTGGAATTAGAGTTCCAAAGGGCCATGATCACTAGAATTCATAGAAATAAGTACTGGAGAGGAGAGAACTGCACAGAGAGAAAGCACCAGAGATTTATAGAAAAATATCTGTCTCTGGCTAAATACAGATCTGTGAATGTTGAAGAAATTACCCAAACCAGGAAAAGAATTACTGAAAAGTGGTAGGCTGAACAGGTTGTAGAGCTCAAATAGGGCTGGAAACAGTTCATACTCCCCAGAGATCAGAGTAGAGAGATTTAATAATACACAGGAAATTGGGTAAAGTCCCCAGAAGGACATTGCCTTAGTAGTGGGCTGAATTAGCTTGAGATAAAGGCTTATCTGGAGCTGAGAAAGCCTCAAAAGTTTAAATTGGTTTCAAGTACCTTAACCATATGTCAGAACAAAGTCCAACACTTTTTAAGTAAAGTTTAAGAAAACAAACAAACCCAGGATCCAACAATGAAAAGAATCACTATATCTAACATCCAATGAAAACTTATCAGCATGCAACAATCCAGAAAATATTTGTTCCATAATCAACAGAAAAACCAATCAACAGAAATAAACTCATATGTGACAGAAGTGAT
The DNA here is from genome assembly GCF_016509475.1 of Prionailurus bengalensis. Classification (NCBI taxonomy): domain Eukaryota; kingdom Metazoa; phylum Chordata; class Mammalia; order Carnivora; family Felidae; genus Prionailurus; species Prionailurus bengalensis. The sequence continues at coordinate 72,117,926 of NC_057349.1, read as the reverse complement.
GAAATCATAGTCTTTAAAACAGTCATTATAAATATTATACACGTGTTGAATGAATTCAAGAAGTAGAGAAAAACATTAAAATGAAGAGAGAAATGATGTAAAAAAGACACAAAAGGAAGTTCATGAGGTGAAAAAAAGCAATATTTGAAATTGAAAAATAGATTGGATATAATTAAAAACAGATTATATGAGTTAGTAGAAAAGATCAGTGAACCCAAAACCAAGAACATAAACTTCTTAAAATGAAGCACAGAAAGGTAAAAAAAGACTTAAACAAAAAAAGACCATCTCCTCCCTCCCCGCCAAAAGAGCATCAATAATCTGAGAAACAGTATCAAGTAGTCTAGTATACGTTCAGTTAAAATCTGAGAAATGGAAAGGTGGAAGAAAGGGAGAGAATATTTAAAGAAATAAGACTGAAATTTTGTCACATTTGATAAAACCCAACCCAGATATCCAAGAAGTTTAAGTAATCCAAGCAAAAGAAAGGAAAAAGTCCACACAAAACTGTGCATCAAACATAATTACTGAAAACCAGTGATAAAGAAAAAAAAAAATCTTAAAATCAGCCATGGGGATGGTGGTTGGGGGATGGGGGTGGGGACACATTATGTACAAAAGAACAAAGATATGAATGATAGCAGGCTTTTTGTCAAGGAGTACACAAACCAAAGCACAAAAGCATAATAACATCTTTAAAGAATGGGAAGAAAATTATAAACCTAGGATTCTATAGTTAGCAAAAAATCTTACAAAAATAAAGGCATAATTAAAAAGTTTTTCAGACGAAAAGAGATAAAAAGCCGAGAGAATTCATTGCCATTCGACATGCACAGAAACAAATATTTTTTTTTCAACGTTTTTTGTTTTTGTTTTTATTTTGGGGACAGAGAGAGACAGAGCATGAACGTGGGAGGGGCAGAGAGAGAGGGAGACACAGAATCGGAAACAGGCTCCAGGCTCTGAGCCATCAGCCCAGAGCCTGACGCGGGGCTCGAACTCCCGGACTGCAAGATCGTGACCTGACTGAAGTCGGACGCTCAACCGACTGCGCCACCCAGGCGCCCCACAGAAACAAATATTTTAAAGGAAGTGATCAGGCAGAAGGAAAATGATAACAGATGGAAACTAAAATCTACAGAAAAGAATAAAGAACGTTGGAAATAGTAAACATGTGGGTAAAGCAAAATCCTTTTTACATTGTTTTTGTCACTTATAAATCTCTTTAAATGATAATTATTTAAAGCAAAAATAATAATGTATTTTGGAGTTTATAAGATGTAGAAGTAAAATGGAAGACTGTGTTAGCAAGAAGGTTGGGAAATGCAACATGAAAGCGGCTGTAAGATTCTTATACTATATGTGAAGCTGTATAACATTATTATTTGAAAGTAGACTATGCTAAATGGAAGATGTGTACTGTAAACCCGAAAGCAACCACTAAGAAAAATAAAGCAAAGAGGTAGACTTAAGAAGCTCATAAAGAAGATGAAATGAAATCATAAAAGTACTGACTATAAATGAAGGCAAAAAATAGGAATAAAATATCAAGGAAGTGTCAAATAGAAAACAAGTAACAAGATGGTAGCTTTATTGAAACTCTGTCAATAACCAAATGCTCAATTTTAAAGTCAGAGACTGTCAGGCTGAATTAAAAGAACAACCCATCTTTATGCTGTCTACAAGAAAGCCACTTTAAATAGGAAGACATAAGGGTACGTGGGTGTATCAGATGGTTAAGTGTCCAACTTCAGCTCAGGTCATGATCTCATGGTTCATGGGTTCAAGCCCTGTGTCGGGCTCCGTGCTGACACCACTTCAGATTCCTTGTCTCTCTCTGTCCCTCTCCCACTCATGCTCTGTCTCTCTCTGCCTCTTGGGGATAAATAAACATTAAATACATATAAATATTTATATATATATATATGAAAACATAAATAAATTAAAAATAATAGAATGGGATAAAATATACTTTGCAGACACTAAGCGTAACATAACTAGAATGACTATATTAATGTCACAGGAAGTAGGTTTTAGAAAAAGGAATGTTACCAGGAATAAAGAAGGACATCTCATAATCACAGAGGAATCAATTTATCTAGGGAACATACAACTCTAAATGTTAATGCACCTAATAAATACACCAATACATTTTGAACTTTAATATACATGAAGCAAGTACTGATTAAACTGAAAAGAGAAATAGATAATTTGAAATTATTGCTGAAAATTGCAATAATTTTCTCTCAGTAACAGAACAACTAGACAAAATAAAAATCCACATATAGAAAACATGAACACACATGAACCAGATTGACCTAATTGATATTTATAAAATACTCTCCCCAACAATAGTAGAATACACATTTTTTAAAAAATTAGGTGCACATAGAACATTTACAAAATGAACTATATTCTGAGGCATAAAAACAAGTCTCAATAAATTAAAAAAATAAAATTCTTATAAAGTATGTTCTTTAGTCACAAGATAATTAAACTAAAAGTTAATAACAGAAAGGTATTCTTTAAATTCCCAACTCTGGAAATTTAAAAAAAAATGTGAAAGGTAAAATGAAAAGGTAAAATGAAAGATAAAATGAAAGGTAAAATGGGGTCACTTATGGGAAGGAGGTTTAAAAGGGAGCTGGAAGGCCATTAAGGAGATGTGCCTTAGCACATCCTTATGGTGGAACCATGAACATTTGAACTGGGCCAAACCACAAATATTCCAAGGACTCAGCCATAACACCTGCAATCTGCTTTAGTAATAGCTTAGCAATAGCTTTCACAACCAATTACATTCAGTCAAGATTAGTTTCTGCCACCAACACCAATCAAAATTATTTGTAAATAACATATAAGCAGTCCCTTTTATCTCTCAAAACCTTTGACTTTTGTTCCCTGGAAGGACCCTATTTAGGTTGGGGCCCAAATCTGTGTTCCCTGAATTGCAATTCTGATAACCCCAAATAAGTATTTTGTTTTTTATTTTAGTCTATCTCTTTCCTTGGTCAACACCTGTTTCTAAATAACCAAAGGGTCAAAGATGACATCACATGGAAAATTAAAAGATACTGGATGTAAGGGCAACATGGCTGTGACATCTGTCACCCCGTTGATCACCAGGGTTGATTTGGCTGATCTGGTTGTCCCCTTCCTCCCTCACAGCTCCATGTGCGCCCCTCCCAAAGATGCACACCCCACTGTAGAGGACAACCTTCTCTGATAGAGGAGGACTGCTCAGTCAGGAGTATACCCTAGCTGTGCTCCCCTGCTAGAATCTCCAAACAAACTCTCAAGGTCTATTTGTAGGAGAACATTGGGTAGTAAAGCTGTCAAGACTCCAGACACATCCAAATGAGATGCTGCATGTGTCAGACTGCCTTTATTTTAAATAAATTTAAAAAATTAAAAGATATTTTGTACTTAACAAAAATCAACACACAACATATTAAAATCTGTGGGGGTAGCTAAAGCAGTGCTTAGAGGGAAATTTATAGCATTATATGATTATATTAGAAAAATTCTCAAATCAATGAACTAAGCTTTTGCCTTAAACTAGAAGAAGAGCAAACCAAACCCAAATTAAACAGAAGGAAGCATGGGGTACCTGGGTGGCTCAGTTGGTTAAGCGGCCGACTTCGGCTCAGGTCATGATCTCGTGGTCCGTGAGTTTGAGCCCCGCGTCGGGCTCTGTGCTGACAGCTCAGAGCCTGGAGCCTGTTTCAGATTCTGTGTCTCCCTCTCTCTGACCCGCCCCCTGTTCATGCTCTGTCTCTCTCTGTCTCAAAAATAAATAAACGTTAAAAAAAAATAAACAGAAGGAACCAAATAATAAAGGTAATGTCAGAAGGAAATAGAAATATAATAGAGAAAATAAAAGATGCTAAACTCTAGTTTTTAGAAATGACTGTGCCAAGTCAAGGAGGCAAAATGAATTCAACATATTAAAGGGTGTAATACCAAATCATCTTGGTATAAACATTATCACTAGTTACAGAGACATCCTTACTTCCAGGCAGACAGCATTCTTACTGTTTTTCCTTGTTACTAGAAAACATTTTTCTTCCTGTTTTCCAGAAAATCTGGCACAAATATAAGTAGCCTATCTTTACTTTGCCTGGTTGCAAAGTCGGATGATTATGCATGTGGGAGTAATACTTAGAATACTACTCTACTAAAGCATAACCCAAGAGGAAAATATGAGTCTGAACCAGACCTATGTCAGCAGTAAGTCTTTGCCAGGAAGATCTGAAATGAAACGAAAAAGTAGGCTTTGTCTTTCTTAGATACAATGTTGAAAAAAACATTCCCCTTAGCCGCTAAGTATGAAAAGAAATCCTCTTGCTTTGAAAACAAAGTGGATATTACTGTCTCATTGGGTTTTTCAAACAGAGAGACAGAGGTTTCAAGTTGCAACACTACCCCTTTTTCCACTTACAATGCACAATATTGTGAATATTAAGAAAAGAAAAATTCACTGGTATGTGAATATCTGAGATAGTAAGTTGTAAGACCCTAAGTGTCCAAAACTGTCCTGCCTTCTTAAGAATACTGTAACCTATCCCACACATGTTATTTTAAGCACTTCCATTGAATACTGCTTTTGAAATGACTTTTATTTTCAGACACTCCAGATGTAATCCCTTCACTGACCACACATGGTTTACTCTGAAAAATGCTGTCAAGAGCAAATTCTTTGAATCCATATTTCCTCAGATGACATGACCAAACTATTACGATTTCTCAGTGACATGTGGCAGTTGCATCTGTAACAAGTCATAACCAGGAGAAACTCTGGAAGCTCAGTGGTTGCACAATTTATATTCAACCAGGAGTTAAGTATTTTGGTCTTGAATGCCAGTGTGGCCTGAGGAATGCTAGCAGTCTCTTTTTCCAACTCTGCGGTGTACATACAAATGGGTTAAGTCCCTTACACAGCGCTTAGTCATTATCCCCTGTATATTTGGAGAGTGTTTTGTGTGTGGCAAATTAATGTAAACTCATCTTTGTTTGGCTTCTTCCAAGCTGTAACTCATTAAATTCTCTATCAGTGAGTTGTTCCACTTCTTTAGTCTGGGAAAAGTCTTTTCCAGACAGTCATCTGTAATTTTAGCCGTTCCTCCTCTTTGCATACGTACAATTTAATTTGTCATAAAATACCACAGAGGGTCCATGAAGACTCACAAGTTTCAAAGCCAGAAATATGATGACAAGCTTTCCTTGAACTTCTTTCTACTCTCCACTCCAAAGTCCATGGCTCCATACTAGGGACCCAACCATGACATTGACTCCTGATCCTTACTGTCAACCTGAGACATGCCCCAAAATATAGCCATTCTTAAAAAGCCTAATTTCCAGGGCACCTGGAAGTTGGTTAAGCATCTGGCGTGATTTGGGCTCAGGTCATGACCTCACAGTCTCATGAGATCGGGCCCTATGTCTTGCTCTGTGCTGAGCGAGGAGCCTGCTTAAGATTCTCTCTCTCTCCTTGTCCCTCTGCCTCTGTCCCCTGCTCATGCTCTCTCTTCCTCAAAACAAAAACAAAAACAAAAAAACAAAACAAAACAAAAACAAAAACAAAAACCCTAAGTGCTTGCAATAGCCCAAGACTTTTATTGGACTTATAAGAAAAATGTTAGTCAAACCACTTCCAACCAAAAGTACCTCCCTGTCCCAAAAAGGAAACTAATGAGAATCAAAATGTAGTTTCCAGAAGAAACCTTTCATACCAGCTACCAGGAAAAAAGAGACGTTCACTACATAAAATATGGCATTGTGGTAAAGACAACTAAGACTTCTAGCTTATAGTTCTGCCTCTGTTCACTTACTTGCTGGCCTTACGTAAATCTTTCCATCTCTCAGGGCCTTACATCTCTGAGATCTTTCTGGCTTTCAAAGTTTATGATTCTAGTGATATGAAAATTAAGTGGTAGAGTAAGGAGAACTTTTATTTATTTTTATGCATTTTATTTTTTAATTGTGGTAAAATATACATAAAGTGCCAAATTAATCATTTTAAATGTACATTTCAATGATATTAAATAAATCTACATTGTTGTGCAATCATCATCAACATCCATCTGTAGAACTTTTTTCATCTTCCAAAACTAAAACTCTGTACTCATTAAATGGTCATTTTCCATTTCACCCTGGCCCCAGCCCCATGCAACCACCCTTCTACTTTCTGTCTCTATGAATGTGACTACTCCAGATATCTCATGTAAGTGAAACCACACAGTATTTTTTTTTTGACTGGTTTATTTTACTTAGCATATCTTCAAGGGTCATCCATGTTGTAGCATATCTCAGAATCTCTTCCTTTTTAAGGCTCAATGATATTCCATTTTCTATAAATACCACCTCTTGTTTATCCATTCATCTGCCAATGGAAATGGGTTAATAGGAAATTTATTTTTTAACTATCTGCTATCGTGCAAATTTCCTTCCCAATCAAGTATTTAGCTACAAGTCAAAATCATGTAGAAAGTTTTTAGAAGTACAGATTCTTGGGCATAACTTTAGAATTACTAAATCAGAATTTCCATATGAAACCTACAAATCTGTATTTTAATAAGACTGAAGCCCCACATTCTTATCAAAAGGTAGTTGTGCAGCTCTCCCCTTCCTAAAAATGTATTGCTTGTGGGATGACCTGAGCATCAGTCTCTATACCACATCCAATATAGTCTTGACCAGTTGTAGTTAAAATTGAAATGTGAAATAAGTCAGGAAGAAATACATATGTGTGGAGGGAATGGGTGGGTGCCTAGTCCTGCCTCAGGGTAAAGCATTGTGGCTGAAGCAGAAACATGAAACTCCCAGAAGCAGTGCATGTTGGGAGACTGAAGTTCTTACTGCACTGTTTATGGTTCATAGTACTAAGAGACCAAATTGTGGGCGTAGGATAGAATTGCACCCTGGATGCATCAAAGCAGCTCTATGTGGACACTGATCAGATATTTAAAACCTTCTAATATGTAAGGAGCATAGGAGATTCATCCATAAAAATAAGTATAGAGTTAACACAGTCAAATAAAAATCACAAAGCCTCCTTGTTGACAATCTCCATTTTGCAAAAATCATTATATTTTAAAGAATGAGTAAAGAGATAAAAATTAACGTGAAACTTATAAACATGACAACACAAGGGAAAAAGGACATTATACCAAGGCTCAGATGATATTCAGAGAAAATTAGAGAAAGCTGGCTATTCTCAAAATTATGTCAGGGATAAATGCGTTTTACAAAAAACAAGCAAATAAGCATAATGAACAGACTAAGAATATTAGTTAAGATAATACTTACTGCTATGACAAATTCCTCTCCCCTACCCCCCATCCACATACACACATTTTAGTAGATTAAGAAAACAAAAGTTTATTTTTCTGGTACGTAAAATCCAAAATGTGGCAGTTGAGTTAACATGGCTGAGCAGTATGGGGACCCTGAGCTTGTCTTGTCCCTGAAATGCCGCTAGATCAGCATCAAAACATTTTGCACACCTAGGAAATTGATCTGAGGATTAACGAAACAATCTGCATAGCTTGAGACATAGAACTTGGCAGGTACACAATGCAGAGAGATGAATGAGGGGAGAGAAAAGCCATGGAGCCATGAAGGGTAGAGACCTGTTTTTGCAGAGAGAGATGGAGAGTGCAGCGCATCGGGATCATAAAGCACTCCCCCAAAAGTAGCTGGAGAGAGAGGGAAAGAGTGAAAACACTCTCAGGGGACTGGACAAGCAATCTCTTCCCCAAAACCATTGACAGGGAGAAAGGAGAGAATTTCAATAGCAATTTTTTGCTATTCAATTTTTTTTTAGTGTATATGTGTGTGTATCTATATATATACATATATACATATATATATATATATATATACATATATATATATAATTTATTGTCGAATTGGTTTCCATACAACAACCAGTGTTCATCCCAACAAGTGCCCTCCTCAATGCCCACCACCCACTTTCCCCTCTCCCCCACCCCCCATCAACCCTCAGTTTGTTCTCAGTATTTAAGAGTCTCTTATGGTTTGCCTCTTTTCCTCTCTGTAACTTTTTTCCCCCCTTCCCCTCTCCCCTTGTCTTCTATTAAGTTTCTCAGGATCCACATAAGAGTGAAAACATATGGTATCTGTCTTTCTCTGCCTGACTTATTTCACTTAGCATAATACTCTCCAGTTCCATCCACGTTGCTACAAATGGCCAGATTTCATTATTTCTCATTGCCAAGTAGTATTCCATTGTATATATAAACTACATGTTCTTTATCCATTTGTCAGTCGATGGACATTTAAGCTCTTTCCATAATGTGGCTATTGTTGAAAGTGTTGCTATAAACATTGGGGTGCAAGTGCCCCTATGCATCAGCACTTGTGTACCCCTTGGGCAAATTCCTAGGAGTGCTATTGCTAGTGCTATTTGTTTGGGCAAATTCCTAGGAGTGCTGCTAGGGTAGATCTATTTTTAATTTTTTGAGGAACCTCCACACTGTGGATTCTATTAAATTTAGTGGAGCACAGAGTCTGAAGTTCTAGAGCTCAGTGCCTGGCAGTGCTCTGGTGAGGAAGTAGGGTGAATCCCCAAGAGCAGACAGTGGGGGCTGAGGGGTCTGAGTGCCACACAGGGAGAAGCAGTTCCCCTGCTTGGAGAGCATTTGGTAGAGGCCATATAGCCTCCCCTTGGGCAAAAACCCCAGTGGACCCTGGAGAGCTGCCACATTTACTGATATTGGAAAAAAGATGCCAGAGTAGAGCAAACCTGGTACTGGCTGTGTGTTGTGATTTACTATGAACTCTGAGCCTCTGCCACTGCACAATCACAGGAACATTTTCTGGGGCAACCCAGCACCTGGCCATTGCTCAAGGAGACCCTCCCCCAGAGAATCAGCATGGGTCAAAGCAGTGGGGGTCTCTGAAGTGTGGGGTTTTGGAACACAGTTCCATTTGAGATAAAACTCTGGATAAAACACCTAGCAAGCAGAAAGCTTGGACACAAGACAAGGTAAAGGTGGGGAGTGGACAGAAGCCTGAGACAAAGGAAGAGTGCTTGATTGCATGTCTGTGAATGCATGAAATTTCTGCACCAGAGACTAGAGAGCAAGGTAAAGCCATTTTCACCTCTAGTGTCTGCATGCACATATACAGATCAACCTCAGTGAGCTAAGCAGTGCCACCAAATAGAGAACGGAGACTTAACACTAAACCCCACCCATCTGCACCTTCTAGGCACATCCCCTAGAAGACCAGCACAAACCTCTTCCACCTGCCTATTACTCTATGGAATATAGTCTGCTACAAAGTTTCAGTTATAGGAGAAACTAGATGTAACTTCATTCAGGTTTCATTCTGTTTGCTTGTTCATTTGTTTGTTTGTTTTCCATCCTTCTGTTTTTGCTTACATTGTTTTCTTTCTTCTTTCTTTTCTTTCTCTTTCTTGGATACAAAAAGAGAAAATTTATTTATTTATTTATTTACTTAATTTATTTTATTATTAGAACAGTATTTTTAATTTTTAAAAAAATTTTAAACTTTTTTCCCTTTCTCTTTTTTCTCTTTTCTATCAAGTTTCTCTCAACAAGCAGACCAAAATACCGCTGGGATCTAGCTTCCTTTATTTGATTTGTTTTGTTTTGTTTTTAATTTTTTAATTTTTATTTTATTAATTTTTTTTCTTCCTGAAAAATGACAAAATGGGAGAAATTCACCCCAAAAGAAAGAACAGAAAGAAATGATGGACAGGGATTTAATCAACACAGATTTAAGTAAGATGTCTGAACTAGAATTTAAAACCACAATTATAAGAATAATATCTGGGGTTGAAAAAAGAATAGAAGACACAGATAATTCCTTTCCACAGAGAGAAAAGAACTAAAATCTAGACAGGTCGAAATTAAAAAGGCTATAACTGAGATGCAATCTAAAATGGATGCCCTGATGGCAAGGATGGATGAAGCAGAGCAGCAAATCAGTGATATAGAAGATAAAATCATGGGAAATAATGAGGCAAAAAAATGAAGAGGGAAACAAAGGCAAAAGATTATGATACAAGACTTAGAGAACTGAGCGACTTATTAAAGAGAATAACATTTGTCTCACAGGAGTCACAGAATATGAAGATAAACAAAAAGGAGCAAAAGGTTTATGTGAGCACAATAGAACTGAAAACACTCCTAATCTACGGAAAGACACAGACATCCAAATCCAAGAAGCACAAAGAACTCCCATTAGATTCAAAAAACCTGATCATCACGAATCACAGTCAATCATTTGATTGGAGCATTATAAAAAAACAAAAACAAAAACAAAAACGTGGGCTAAATGCTGATAAAAAACAAACAAACAAACCAAGACCCACCTATGTTCTTCCTAGAAGATACTCACTTCAGACCTAAAGACACCTGCAGACTGAAAGTAAGGAGATGGGAATAAAAAAGAAAGTAGGGGGATGGAGAACCATCTGTCATGCTAATAGATGTCAAAAGAAAGCCAGAGTAGCCATACTTATATCAGACAAATTAGATTTGAAAATAAAGACTATAACAAGAGATGAAGAAGGGCATTATATCATAATTAAAGGGTCTATCCACTAAGAACATCTAACAATTGTAAATATTTATTCCCCAAACTTGAAAGCACCAAATAGATAAATCAATTAATCACAGACATAAAGAAGTTCATTGATAATAATGCAATAGTAATAAGGGACTTTAACACCCCACTTATAACAATGGACTTCTAAGCAGAAAATCAACAAGGAAACAATGGCTTTGAATAACACACTGGACAAGATGTACTTAACAGATATATTCAAAACATTTCATCCTAATGCAACAGAATATACATTCTTCTTGAGGGTACATGAACATTCTCCAGAATAGATATATACTTGGTCACAAATCAGCCCTCAACAAGTAGAAAAATGATTGATATCATATCATGAATATCTGCAAACCACAATGCTACAAAACTTGACATCAACCACAAGAAATATTTTGGAAAGACCATAAATACTTGCAGATTAAAGAACATCCTACTAAAGAATGAATGGGTTAACCAAAAAATTTTAAAGGAAATTAAAGAGTATATGTAAACCAATGAAAATGAAAACATGACAGTCCAAAACCTTTGGGATGCAGTGAGGGCAATCATAAGAGGGAAGTATATAGCAATCCAGGCCTTCCTAAAGCAGGAAGAAATATCTTAAATACACAACCTAACCTTACACCTAAAGGAGCTGGAAAAAGAACAGCAAATAAAGCCTTCAGCAGCAGAAGGAAAATAATAAAGATTAGAACAGATATCAATGACATCGAAGAAGAAGAAGAAGAAGAAGAAGAAGAAGAAGAAGAAAGAAAGAGAAAGAAAGAAGAAAATGAACGGTTCAACAAAGCCAGGAACAGATGCCTTGAAAGAATCAACAAAACTGATGAACCCCTAGCCAGAATGATCAAAAAGAACAAGGAAAGGACCCAAATAAATAAAATCACGAATGAAAGAGGAGAGATCACAAACAACACAACAGAAATAAAAACAATAATAAGAGAATATTAGGAGCAATTATATGCCAACAAATTGGCCAATCTGGAAGAAATGGACAAATTCCTAGAAACATATAAACTACCAAAATAAAACAGGAAGAAATAGAAAATATGAACAGACCCATAACCAGTAAAGAAATTCAATCTCCCAACAAACAGGAGTCCAGAGCTGGATGGCTTCCTAGGGGAATTCCACCAAACATATAAAGAAGAGTTAATACTTATTCTCTTGAAGCTGTTCCAAAAAATAGAAATGGAAGGAAAACATCCAAACTCATTCTATGAGACCAAAATTACCTTGATTTCAAAACCAGACAAAGACCCCACTAAAAAGAATTATAGACCAATTTCCCTGATGAACATGGATGCAAAAATTCTCAACAAGATACTAGCAAATCGAACCCAACAGTACATTAAAAGAATTATTCACCACAATCAAGTGGGATTTGTTTCTGTGGTGCAGGGCAGGGGGGTTCAATATCTGCAAATCAATCAATCTCATACATAATATTAATAAAAGAAAGGATAAGAAACACATGATCTTCTCACTAGATGTAGATAAAGCATTTGACAAAATACAGCAACCTTTCTTGATAAAAAAAAAAAAAAACCTCAAAGTAGGGATAGAAGGAACATACCTCAACATCATAAAGGACGTATATGAAAGACCCATAACTACTATCATCCTCATTGGGGAAAAACTGAGAGCTTTCCACCTAAGGTCAGGAACATGACAGAGATGTCCACTCTCACCACTGTTGTTCAACATAATACTGGAGGTTCTAGCCTCAGCATCAGACAGCAAAAAGAAATAAAGGCATCCAAATTAGCAAGGAGGAAGTCAAACTTTTACTCTTTGCAGACAATATGATACTTTACATGGAAAACTTGAAAGATCCCACCAAAAACTGCTAGAACTGATACATAAATTCAGCAAAGTCACAGGATATAAAATCAATGTACAGAAATCTGTTGCATTTCTATATACCAATAATGAAGCAACAGAAAGGCAAATCAAGGAATCAGTCCCATTTAAAATTGAACCAAAAACCATAAGATATCTAGGAATAAACCTAATCAAAGATGTAAAAGATCTGTACACTGAAAACTGTAGAAAGCTTATGAAAGAAATTGAAGAGGACACAAAGAAATGAAAAGCATTCTATACTTTTGGATGGGAGGAAACAATATTGTTAAAATGTCGATATTACCCAAACCAATCTACACATTCAATGCAATTCCTATCAAAATAACACCAGCATTCTTCACAGAGCTAAGCAAATAATTCTAAAATTTGTATGGAACCAGAAAGACCCTGAATAGTGAAAGTAATGTTGGAAACGAAAACCAAAGCTGGAGGCAGCACAATTCACGAGTTCAACTTGTATTATAAAACTGTAATCATCAACACAGTATGATACTAGCCCAAAAACAGACACATAGACTAATGGAACAGAATAGAGAAACCAGAATTGGACCCACAAATATATGGCCAACTAATCTTTGACAAAGCAGGAAGAAATATCCAGTGGAAAAAAAGACAATCTCTTCAGCAAATGGTGTTGGGAAAACTGGACAATGACATGCAGAAGAATGAGCCTGGACCACTTTCTTACACCATACAAAAAAAAATAAACTCAAAATGGGTGAAAGGTTATGAAAGATCTAAATGAAAGTCAGGAAACCATCAAAATCTTAGAGGAGAAAGCAGGCAAAAACCTCTTTGCCTTGGCTGCAGCAGCTTCTTACTAGACATGTCTCCAGAGGCAAGGGAAACAAAAGCAAATATGAACTATTGGGACCTCATCAAGGTAACAAGCTTCTGTACAGCAAAGGAAACAATCAACAAAGCTAAAAGGCAACTGACAGAATGGGAGAAAACATTAGCAATGACATATTTGATAAAGGGTTAGCATCCAAAATCTATAAAGAACTTATCAAACTCAACACCCAAAACATAAATAATCCAGTGAAGAAATGGGCAAAATTCATGAACAGACACTTCCAAAGAACACATCCAGATGGCTATCAGACACATGAGAAAATGCTCAACATCACTCATCATTGGGGAAATACAAATCAAAACCACAAGGAGATACCACCTCACACCTGTCAGAATGGCTAAAATTAACAACTCAGGAAACAAAAGATGTTGGCAAGGATATGGATGAAGGAGAAGACTTTTGCACTGCTGGTGGGAATGCAAACTGGTGCAGCCACTCTAGAGAATAGCATGGAGGTTCCTTAAAAAATTAAAAATAGAGTTACCTTATGACCCAGCAATTGCACTACTGGGAATTTATCCAAAGGATACAAAAATGCTGATTCAAAGAGACATGCACCCCAATGTTTATAGCAGCACTGCCAAATGGACTAATGAATAGGTAAACAAGTTGTGGTATATATATATATACACATATATACACAATTGCATATTACTTGGCGATGAAAAAGAATAAAATCTAACCATTTGCAACAACATGGATGGAACTAGAGTATATTATGCTAAGTGAAATAGGTAAGTCATATAGATAAATATCACATGATTTCACTCATATGTAGAATTTAAGAAACACAATGGATGAACACAGCAGAAGGGAACGAGAAGATAAAAACAGAGAGTGAGGCAAATGATAAGAGACTCTTAAATACAGAGAAAAAATTGAGGATTGCTGGAGGGTGATGGGTGGGAAGATGGGCGAAATGGGTGATGGGCATTAAGGAGGGCACTTGTTGGGATGAGCACTGGGTTTGATATGCAAGTGATGAATGACTAAATTCTGCTCCTGAAATCATTATTGTATACTATGTTAACTAACTTGGATTTAAATAATATGATATATAATATAATATAATATAATATAATATAATATAATATAATACAATACAAAATGTTTCTGCTTCGCAGGTGGCTCTCCACCAATTGTCATTTACAAAACCACACTCTTCCTACCATGTGGCTCCACCATCTTTGACACATGGCTTTTAAGTTTGCCATGGAATGGGAAATAGCATGGAGGATTGAATGTGGGAGATTTTTATGGGCCAGATGTGGATGTGGTTTGGAGAAACCCTTCATATATTTTATCAGTAGAATTTGATTGCATGGATATACCTAACTGCAAGAGGGGCTGAGAAATGTTGCCCAGTGAGTGTGCAGGAGAAAGGTGAATCAGATTAGATGAACAGCTAGTCAGTCTCTTGTACCCTGGCTAAAAAAGGCCTACAGAATGAAATGTACATATAATAACCTGGGAAGAATAGAGAAGATTGGGGGAGGTAATATGGAAATAGAAGAGCAATAACAGAAATTAATCCCATTCAGGAAACAAAGAGCAGAACTGAAATGAAAAAACTTATGGAGCCTGCTCAGGACTCAGAAAAGGAAAAATATCTGAAATTACAAAAAACAAATGATAGATATGGAGAGCTGAGAAGTGAGAACATAGATTTTAATCTCAGACTTACAGATGCTCCAAAAGAAGAAACCAGAACACAGAATAGATAGGAATAAAGATATAACTGAAGAAGATTTCTTAAAAAAAGAGTCCCAAATATGCAGATATGAATGGACAACCATGGTCCAGGTAAATGCAGTGAAAAGATATCCATACCAAATATACTGTGGAAGAATTTTGGAATTAGAAGGATAAGAAAAAAGATATCCTATAAGCATACATGCAAGCAAATAAATCAACAATAGGTTATAAGCTAAGCAACAAAAACAGATTGCCAAATATTTTCCTCTGCAACTTGACATTCCAGGAGATAATGTTGCAACATCTTTTGATTCTGAGGGAAGGAGGTTTGATGAAAGAATTTTACAGGAAGAGTCAATGCATTACTCAGATAGTAAGACAACAGAATGAAATTCTCAAATATGCAAGAATTCAAAAATATTTGACTCTGGGCACCAGGGTAGATTAATCAGTTAAGCCTCTGACTTTACCTCAGGTCATGAACTTGCAGTTCATGAGTTTGAGCCCTGCATCAGGCTCTGTGCTGACAGATCAGAGCTTGGAGCCTGCTTTGGATTCTCTCTCTCTCTCTCTCTCTCTCTCTCAGTCCTTCTCCTGCTCACACTCTGTCTCTCTCTCAAAAATAAATAAACATCAAAAAAATTTTTTTAAATATTTGTCTCAAGTAATCTTTTAAAAAGTAAAGAAATAGAGAATAAACCAAATTTTTTTTTTTACTGAATAGCATACTCTAGATGGGAATAAATAAAATTAAATGCCTCAAGAATGGGAATCTTATGGGTAAAAAATACTATTGCAATAACATTAATACTCACAAAACAGGGGCCCCTGGCTGGCTCAGTCAGAGGACTATCCAACTCTTGATCTTGGAATCCTGATTTTGAGCCCCAGGTTGAGTGTAGATTACCAAAAAAATAAATAAACTTAAGGAAAAAAATGCATGAAGCATAGGTTAAATTTTTTAAAACATGTGTTTATAAAATTAAATACAAATGTCCAAAATAATTATTTAAAAAAAATTTTTTTAACATTTGTTTATTTTTGAGGGACCAAGAGAGACAGAGTGTGAGCAGAGGAGGGACATAGAGAGAAGGAGACACAGAATATGAAGCAGGCTCCAGGCTCTGTGCAAGTTGTCAGCACAGAGCCCGACGCGGGGCCCGAACCCACAGACCAAGAGATCATGACCTGAGCCGAAGTCAGACGCTCAACCCCCTGCCACCCAGGCACCCTCAAAATAATTATTAAAAGTAAATATATAAGATATGGAGTTATGCTAATATGGTTCATATTATCAGAAACTAGGAAGTGATTATAGGGAAGAGAGGTGGGTTGGGCAAGAATAAAAATATGCAATATTTTTTAAATGTAATTTTCAGTCTTGACATTAGAAAGAATGTTGGGGGGAGCAGAAAGAATGTTAGAGAACAATAGATTAAAATGATGTTATTTTATTTTATTTTATTTTATTTTATTTTATTTTATTTTATTTTATTTTAAAGGATGCTTCTAAACTTTAAAGTTAACCACAACCATAATTTCAAATAGGATAAGAACTCTGGCTCAAAGGGAATATGGGTAACAATTCCCATTCAACCTTCTTTCAACTTGTCACTACATAGCTGTTGAAAGCAAAAATAGATGAAAATTCCCAATAACACTGAACACAAAGACTGAAAGACATTCAGAATCTAGGAGGGATTAGTACTAGCTGAAAAACAGTTGGTGGAGCTGGTTTCTAACACACTCTCACTTCATTTCATGGAACAAAATTCCTAACAGTGGGTTTCATGCCTCAGCCACCATCTATCCCAGGACCTATAACAACTAGGACACTGCAAATATCCATCTGTATCCATTGACAGATGCTCTCTCAAGTATCCACTGCCTAATTCCAGATACTACAAACTGGAAAACAATCAGGCACAAAGTAAAAGGAAATTTCTGGGTTCAATGCATCTTCTGAGGCAAGTATTCTGACAAAGTACTTAGGTAAGAAAGAATAGGATGCAGTGCATGCCCAAAAACTAATTTTTCAGACACTCTTTTCACTTCAAATGAACAATGAACTAATTTATGGGCAGGGGAAAAAGAAAACCAGAAAGAAAAGAAAATCAACTTAGAACAGAGCCAAGTTATACTCCATCAAAGTAAGCAATATGGAAGCTGGTGACAAATTCAGGAGCTGTGGAGATGAACATGATATAAAGCTGGAGAAGAGACGAGAAGGGGAGAAGGGAAGAGAAGGGAAGAAAAGGAAAGAAAACGGAAGAGATGTGAGATGGCTGTGTAACCCAATTTCTTCCACCAAGTCACACAGGTGGAAAGAGGAGGAATAAGTAGAAAGCAACAACAAAGAGCCTAGGAAAAAATATTGCAGAAGAAAAAGGGTAAAGAAATGTTTGGGACTTCAAGGTGTCCCCCCAAAAAACATATTTGCCTCTGTTTTCTCTTGGCAGTCCAGTCAAAGGATTTAAAAGAATTTGAAATACACACACACACACACGCACACACACACAGCATTAACTTAACAAGACAAAGAGAACAAGAGAAGATTAAGAGTAGATAAGAGATATGAACAAAATTTGAAAACCAAAAAGCAGATAGAAGAAAAGTACCTGACCCTACAAAGGTAATGGTCGTTGGGGACAGTATACAAGCCACCTGGCACTACAGACACCAGGAAGGCCTCCAGGTACCTTTTGTAAGTTAGAATTAAGAGTGGAGGTATCACTTAAAAGTATATAAAGGAGGAGATAGACCCCTAGATCTCCTCCCAAACTCTGAATCCTGGCAATGACTCACCCCTATATGGCTAAGGTAAACCTTTTGGACAAGCTGAACAAAAGAGATGCTGGAATCAGGAATTCTGGGCATAGCTGAGAGTAGAGTTTGAATTCTATAATTTCTGTAAGAATAGGAAGATCAAACCAAGAGATCCAACATATGATTGTGACACTCAGGTCCCTTTCCTCCCACTCGGCTCTAAAGCATAGGAAGCCACAGTTATTCCCTATTGACAAGGACTGGAGTACTCCTCACTAGGGAAACTCACCTGCCCAAGAGGCAAGACTGACAGGTATTGGCAGAAAAATGTAGGGGCCTCCTCCACTCAAACTTTAGGGAAGCTATTACTTGATAAACCTCTCCCACACCACACAGAGCTTACAAATGATCTTTAAGGGGCCTCAGGTCATCAGAAGTTGAGGAGAATCCCAAACACAAAAGAGACCAAAACACACAAAGAGAAGCAAAGGAACTCAGGAGAGACAGCACAGGGAGCAGAAATAAATTTAAAAAGAAAGAAATGAAGGGGCGCCTGGGTGGCTCAGTCGGTTGAGCGTCCGACTTTGTCTCAGGTCATGATCTCGCAGTCCGTGAGTTCCAGCCCCAAGTAGGGCTCTGTGCTGAGAGCTCAGAGCCTGGAGCCTGTTTCAAATTCTGTGTCTCCCTCTCCTCTACCCCTCCCTCCACTTGCACTCTGTCTCCCTCTGTCTCAAAAATAAATATTACAAAATTTTTTTAATTAAAAAAATTAATAAAAAGAAAGAAATGAAAAAGAAAATAATATCCTCAAAAAAGATGAGAGAAATACTAAATTTAAAAAGAAACAGGATTCTATTTTAAAAAGATGTGTTCAGGGAACACAAAGATGCCTTTGGCTACTAAGGATTCAAAATTCAATTAAAAGGTCGAAAGAAAGCTAAGAAAATTTGTCAGTAGAACAAAAAAGATAAAAGATGGGAAATAGTGGAGAAAACATAGAATATTAGAGATACAAACTAGGGTGGCCAATATCCAAATAACAGGATAAGAAATATTAGAGAAAATGTAAGAGAGAAAATATCATATTAAAATGTAAATTTCTAGAACCAGACAGCATGATGTTCCAGATTGAAGGTCTATTTCACACAACTCAATAAATGAATAAACACTTCTCAAGTTACATAGTAGTGACATTTAAGAACCTCAAAAATAAAAATCCTAAAAGCTCCCAACTGGGGGAACAAAATCAGTGTACAAAGTACACACAGGAGTTTTCAAAAGTAACACTAAACTGTGCAAGTAAAAAGAGTGGGGACAGCAAATTATAAAAGAAAAATATTTATAAGCTACAATTTTGTAGCAGAATTGTAAAATTTTGCAAAATTTGTAGCAAAAATGTATGAGGGTAAAATTAAAAAAAATTTTTTTTAAACATGTAAATTCTCAAAATTTTACTTCACTCTCTTCCTCAAGAAGCTTCTGGAATATAAGCTGTACTGAAACAAGGAAAGAGGGGTGCCTGGGTGACTCAGTGGGTTCGGTGTCTGACCCCTGAGTTTTGCTCAAACCATGATCTCACAGTTTGTGGGTTTGAACCCCCCTGCGTTTACTTGGGATTCTCTCTCACTCTCTGCCCCTTCCCCTCTCCCATTTGCTGTTGTGAAGCAAATTTCCAAGATGATAGCTGTGCTCTGGGTCCCAATAAAAGGATGTCTCTAAAAGAACTCCAGAAAGGATGTCTCCAAGAGAAAAGTAAAACTGGTAAATTGAGAAGGGATTAACCTTCTATGGGAAAGTTTAGGAATGAATTAATGATGAATATGTCAAAATTAATCAAATAATAAATAGGCAATTATTTAGGGAAAGTAAAACAGTTGCATCTATACTACATTATATGCCTGATAAGAGAAATACACCTATTGTAATTTTGTAAACATTAAGGGCCGCCAAGGAGTCTTGGTTTCAGCTCAGGTCACAATCTGAGAGTTCATGACTTCAAGCCCTGCATTGGGCTCTGTGCTGACCATGTGGAGACTTCTTGGGATTTTTGTCTCTCCCTCTCTCTCTTCCCCTCCTCTGTATGCACACACACTCTGTCTCTCAAAATAAGTAAACTTAAAAAAAATAATTCTTTTGAGAATATTTTCATAATTTTTCTATCAATCAATATTTAATGTTTACATTTAAAAAGATAATATGAGGGGCGCCTGGGTGGCGCAGTCGGTTAAGCATCGGACTTCAGCTCAGGTCACGATCTCGCGGTCCATGAGTTCGAGCTCCGCGTGGGGCTCTGGGCTGATGGCTGGGAGCCTGGAGCCTGTTTCCGATTCTGTGTCTCCCTCTCTCTCTGCCCCTCCCCTGTTCATGCTCTGTCTCTCTCTGTCCCAAAAATAAATAAAAAACGTTGAAAAAAAATTAAAAAAAAATAAAAAGATAATATGAGACAGATAATCCTCATATTCCATAGTATGACAAAAAATTCAAACCAATAAAATCAAGAGATGGCAATGTAAGCATGTTATTTAGACCAAGAAGATAGTTACCAGAAGACACCAAGCAAAAGAGTTCAAGGGTTATCATTGGACAATGGGAATTAAAATGGTCAAGTTTAACCCAAGACGAGGCAGAGAACTGCTTTTCTTTGTAGTAGGCTTGTCATAAGCTATCTCTCATTTTAACTAGAATATTAAATATATGTTAATAAGAAAAGGATGTAAGTGTATGAGAAAATATTCTTTGGGTGATATAGAGGAAGAAAATGATCTAGTACAAGATCCAAAAGAACTTTTCAAGAAAATGCTCAGAATCCTCAGTGAAGAGGATAAAACCTCTATAAACACGAAGCCAAAATCACAAGGAAATAAAAAAACAAATCAGAAAAGACAACACGAAGTTAGATGGACTGAAACAGAGCTAATAACATAGTAGAATAAAAATTGACATTGGAAACTGTAAAGAATATAAAAACTTTTGCAGAAAATAAAAACAATATTATTGAGGACATACTTAAGCAGCCATCCAAGAAGACAAAGAAAAAGGACAAGATGAAAATGATGAAGGAAAAAGATTCATGAAAATTGAGGTTAGAGAAGAGGTCTACTAGAGAAGACACAAGTGCTAATAAAGGCAAGCTCAAAATAAATAAATAAAAATGATAATCAGAGTCTGCAATGGAGTGACATGTTGTGTTCCCCTCCCAAATTCATATAGTGAAAGTGAACCCTCAATGCGATGGTATTTGGAGGTGGAGGGCCTTTGAAAGGTAATTAGGACATGAGGGCAGAGTCCTAACGAATGGGATTTGTGCTCTTATGTAAGAGTCTCAGAACTCTCTGGCCCCTTCTATTACATGAGGTAGCAATGGTGGCATGGTGGTGAGCATAGCTGCCTTCCTTCTACTACATGAGGTTACACTGAAAAGATGGCTGGCTATGAACCAGAAAGTGTAGAACCAGAAAGACATCTATGGTTCTGTCTTTGAACCAGAAACATGGCTATGTATGAATCTTCCCCATTAGACACTAAATCTGCCATCACCTTAACCTTGGACTTCTCAGCCTCCAGAACTGTGAGAAATAAATTCCTGCTGTTTATAAGCTACTCAGTCCATGGTATTTTGTTATAGCAGCCTAAATAGACTAACACAGAGCCCTAATAGAACAAAATATTTTGAGCCGAAGAAAACAACTCTGTACATATATTAAAAGGTTCACTCCACTTTAGAAATTATCAGTAAAAAGAGGCACATCTTGCGGCACCTGGGTGGCTCAGTCGGTTGAGTGTCCAACTTCGGCCTAGGTCATGATCTCACGATTCGTGAGTTTGAATCCCACGTCAGGCTCTGTGCTGGCAACTTGGAGCCTGGAGTCTGCTTTGGATTCTGTGTCTCCCTCTCTCTCTGCCCCTCCCCTGCTCATACTCTGTCTCTCTCTGTCTCTTAAAAACAAATAAATGTTAAAAAGAGGTACATCTTGACAAAGTTTTAACAACAACAGGACAGGACTATACTTCTCCATCCTCTTGGCTCAGGTTTGGCCTTATGAACAGCTTTAGTCAATAAAACATGAGTTGAAGTGGTGCATGTTCCTTCTCAATAAAAGTTGTAAAAGCCAACACATGCTTTTGTGTTGCTCCTCACCCCATTCCAACTACCAGCCCAAGATAGATGCTATTCCTTCAGCTTGACCCCCAAATGGAGAAGATACAGAAAGAACAGAAAGAACAAAGCTGACTCTCTGCAAACATGCGTATGAAAGAGAAATGGTATTATAGGCCACTGCCATTCCAATGCTTGTATATGTCCACAGAATTACTTAGCAAAAGCTAGTGACCATAAATGCAAAAAATAATAAATGACTGAAATGAACTGCAATAGTAAAGATAAGAATGTGTTAACTGCTCTAAGAGGAAACTATGTAATATAAATTTATAAACAAAGAAAATGTAATAATAATTCAATATGATTAGTAAGAAACTTTTAATTATATTTCACTGATTGGCACATCAATCCTTTGGTGTTTTGCTTATTTTTAAATAGCTATCTCAAATTGAAATGTGCATGTGTGTGTTAATAGTTTTCAAGGCAAGGAAGACTTCCAAGGTAGTAGTGGAGAGAAAAGAGAATCAGGGAGGATATAATCTCCTGGGGAGTGGACATCTGGGTGAAGGAGACTTGGAGAAGAGAAGGACAAGAAAACATAATTCACTAAAGAAAAAATTAACAGGAACTAATGGGGAATAGTGAATCACATTTTAAAGATCTGCCTATCAGGTGGTGTAGATTATAAAGATGGTGTAGATTATAAAGGAATGTTATGAAATGGGCACTCTCATTTGGGGGATATAGGAGGTACCGGGCAAGGCTGCAGGTCACTCTGACCTGGAGCATCTACAGAGATTCTATGCACACTCAAGGCATGAACAGCTCACTGAGGCTACTTGAAAGTAGCATCCCTATCTACATAGAGGTTTTCAGTGAAATGTGTGCATAGAGTAGATTTTGGTAATAAAAAGAAAGTATGTCCCAAATCTAATGAAGATAACCCCCAGCTCCATGCAGAAAGAATCATGAACTTTCTGGATGAGAAGGTGACTTGAAATGCCACTTATTATCTCAATGCTATTTTGATAACTTTCTTACAATTTTCTTTCTTCTACAACTTTGTCACAACCTAAATTAATAAGCCACAATTTATGTTTTGATGTTTCCAGAACCCAGAGTATTATAAACAAATATTATGTTCTCCAAATATTTTTAAATATATTTGAGGGTTGAAAGAAATAAAAAAATAGGTACTTTTTAGTCTGGAGTCCATGACTGTCAAAAATGCATCGAGGATGATGGTAAACATTTTCAACAATTGTTTCTTGTTCTTGGAATATGTCCTCATTGACATCACATCTATTGGCCATTAAATAAGCTCTTTTCTGCATCGGTTCCAATTAACCCCAAGTTATATTTCATTTAATAGAAACAACAAATATGTAGAAAACCTTCATATAACATGTTTATTTTATTTAATCAGGTGTTGGGAATTTCTCCAAGGCTCAGAGAATCACACTGAATATGTAAAATATGAAACATATCTTTAAAGAACAGAGCCATTGGTTTTCAGAGTTGTTAATAAAATAGATGCCATGGGAGTTACAGGGATCACCATTTTGCTTCTTTGTGAAATAAAGAATAAACCTTACTGTTGGGGGTTAGGAATGCCCTTAACAAAGAAGTGATGCATAATTTATTTAAAATTTTAATTACCAGAAATAACCATAGATGCATACTTCAGTGAAATGTGTTTAGACATAAAAACTGATAAAAATTAAACACGAGACACATCTCAGTGAAGATAAAGGAAAATGTTTTTGTTCAAAAACCTGCTGACCTCATCAAGTGGAATTAATTTTTAAAATGTGATGAACTGGGAGGAAGATGAACAAACACTGTGTAACTGTTAAGTAATAGGTGGTGAGAAAAAACATCAGGCGTAAAACTCTCTTCCTTTGGTGGCTAAATAGATTGTAAGTGAAAGGTAAAATATATTTAATTTAAACATAAGGAAGAAGGGACCTAATACATTGAACACTTGGCATGATCCTCACTCTGGCTTCACTGTTACAGATATTCATTAGCATTTGATAGTTCCATTCTCAGAGGTGTCATTGACCTTGATTAGATGGGGCTTATTTGGTATGGGAGGTTTTACCTTATTCAAAAGGGATGTAAGAATAACAGCGAATGTCATGAACACAAGTATTTCTATAATAGCCCATACAAATACAGTGAAAGGAGATTACAAAGCATTTATGAGAGATGGAAAAAAAATCTGATAACTTTGTATGCCTAGACTATATAACTAGCCTCCAAACCTAAGGTAGAAATAATATTCCCCTGATATAGGTAGGGAAGGAAGAGGTAAAACCCTCTCTATTAGCAGATGACATGATCATGTGTATAGAAAATCTTAAGGAACCCACTAAAAAACTACTAGAACTAAACCATGCATTCTGCAAGGTTAGAGGATATAAGACCAATCTACAAAAATCATTTGTTTTTCTATACAATGAATAATCCAAAAATGAAAAATTTTTTCAATGTTTATTTATTTTTGAGAGAAAGAGAGAGAGAGAACACAACAGGGGAGGGACACACACACACACACACACACACACACACTCACAGAATCCGAAGCAGGCTCCAGGCTCCAAGCTGTCAGCTCAGAGCCTGGCACGGGGTTCACACTCATGAACTGTGAGATCATGACTTGAGCCAAGGTTGGACACTCAACTGACTGAGCCACCCAGGCTCCCCCCAAAAATGAAATTTAAGAAAACAATTCTATTCACAATAACATCATCAAAAAGAATAAAATACTTAGCAATAAATTTATCAAAAGAAATGCAAAACGTGTACTCTGAAAACTGTAAATAAAATATTGTCAAAAAATTAAAGATCTAAATAAATGGAAAATATTCCATGTTTGTGGATCTAAAAACTTTCTGCTGGTCTGATGGCAATACTCCCCAAACTGACCTACTAATCCCTATCAGATCTCAGCTGACTTCTTTGTAGAAATGGACACGCTGATTCTAGAATTAGCATGCATTGCAAATGACTCAGAATAGCCGAAACAATCCTGAAAAAGAAGAACAAAGGAGGAATCATACTTCTCCATTTTAAAACTCGGGGCGCCTGGGTGGCGAAGTCGGTTAAGCGTCCGACTTCAGCCAGGTCACGATCTTGCAGTCCGGGAGTTGGAGCCCCACGTCGGGCTCTGGGCTGATGGCTCAGAGCCTGGAGCCTGTTTCCAATTCTGTGTCTCCCTCTCTCTCTGCTCCTTCCCTGTTCATGCTCTGTCTCTCTCTGTCCCAAAAATAAATAAACGTTGAAAAAAAAATTTAAAAAAAAAAACTTACTACAAAGCATAAGTAATCGTAACAGTGTGGTACTGGCATAAAGATAGACATAGAGCAATGGAATAGAACTGAGTGTCCAGAAATAAGCCCGTACGCCCATGATCAACTGGTTTTTGACAAGGGTGTCAAGACAATCCAGTGGCGAAGCAGTAATCTGCTCAACTAATGGCCCTGGGACAAATGGAGAAACATATACAAAAGAATGAAATTGGACTCTTATTTCACACAGTACACAAAAATTAACTCAAAATGGATCAAAGACTTAACTGTAAGAACTACAATTGTCAAACTCTTAGTAGAAAACATAGGAGTAAATCTTCATGACCTTGGTTTGGCAAATGATTATTAGATATGACACCAAAAGCACAAGCAACAAAGGAAAAAAATAGATAAATTGGACTTCAAAATTAAAAACTTTCGTGCTACAAAGTACACTGTGAAGACTGAAAAGATAGTCCACAGAATGGGAGAAATATGATTTGCAAATCATTTAGCTAATAAAGGACTTGTATCTAGACTATATAAAGAACCCCTTCAACTCGGTATTAAAAAGATAACCCCCTTGAAAATAGATGAAAGACCTGAATAGACCTTTTTCATCTTCCTCTGCCACCCTGCTCCCATTAAGAAATAATTTCTTACTCTGTCAAGACAGATTACTCTTCCAAATTCATACATTCCTCCACAATCCAGGTCACATCTCAACTCTTCCCTATACCACACTGCTCAGTCTTTCAACATGTTCTGTCCTTTTACAGGTAAAGAAATGCAAGAATACCATACAGTATCTATCAATGTCTAAAACCCTTTAGGTATTTTGTTTTCCATGAGGCCTATGAGGCTAACATCTTTGGTCCTCATCAATTTCCAGGGAGAAAGGCAGTTTAAGCCTCACTTTCTCTTCTCCATAGGGATCTGGTTTCTTCCTCTTCTGAGCTCTTTAACAAAACTATATACTATATTGTATTATTCTCTATTCATATGCATATGTTATCGTTACCTCAAAAAGACTTATTTTCTGAGGGTGGAAGTTGCTCATTTTACTATTTTATAACACTGCCAGATGCATTAGAAGTTCAATCAATGTTTTTTTGATTGATATCTTTATTGGCTTTGAAGTTGCATAATGAAATAAATGTCACAGAACCATTAAGACTGTTTAAAGCAATAGTTAAAATACTGTTCGGTACCTCCAAAATAGATAATTACTATAATGTACCTTAAATGAAATATATCTTTGAAGAGCCCAGAAGTAAATGTTATTTAAAATTTTACTTTTAAATTTTACAAATAATGAGCACTTTACTTTCTGCCAGAATGCAGATTTGGATAGAGAAGTTGATACTGAATTCTAAGTTGGCTTCCTATTTCTTGTGCCTAACAGTTCTGTGGGCCACTTTTGGAAGCCACATGTTATTTTGGCATTTCTCTGGATTTATTATACAAGTACCACATTATTTCCAGTGCCTGGGCCATCTGAAATAAGTAAAACTTCTACCTCGGTGCTTCAGGCAGTTAATGACTGGATGAGCCCCAGTCAAGGAAGAAGGCAGTTTAGTCTTTCCACGTGCCAAACCTAAAGCAAAGATGGCTAGAAATTGGCTTGGAGGGTCCCATAAAAACAAGAACTGACTTGAACTTCACTTAAATACAAACCAAATACCATAATGAGGTTTGAAATAATCCAAACCCCCATCTCTCTTTATTAGTTCTGTTTGTCTTCTTTTTGTTGGTGGTGTTGTTTTTAATACACTTGAACCTTTCCTGGGTTCTAGTCTGCACTGAAAGTGCCAGGAAAACAACACAAAATACTGCCATTGTATTTATGGCCTAACCAGAAGTGGGAAGCACTAGAAATATCAAGACACTGTAATTAAAGTCCATTCAATTGCAATTCTTGCAACAAAGAACACAAATAACAAGACAGTAGCCAATGTGGCTTTGAAGGAACTAAGTCTGAGGTCCATTGGCAGAGTTTTTTTTATAAGGAAAGAGAGAGACAAATAGAAAAGAAGAAATGAAACTTCTTATTTTGAAATGATTGAAAGGCAAAGTTGTGAGCATATGTTAGTGAAATCTACTCCAAATCCCAGCATTCATTTTAACTGTTAATATCAATGCCTTTCCTATTAAAAGGTTTTGGTTAGTGTTAAGTAGAAATGGATGGTTTAACTTTATACATATTTTTAAATGTTTATTTATTTTTTTAGAGAAGAGAGAGACAGAGCATGAGCAGGGAATGGGCAGAGACAGAGGGAGACACAGAATCTGAAGCAGGCTCCAGGCTCTGCGCTGTGAGATCATGACCTGAGCCAAAGTCTGTCACCCAACCGACTAAGCCACCCAGGCACCCCTGGTTAAACTTTACATTAATTCCTTGCTTCTGTATAATGTCTTAAAGATAGAAGAATAATTTTAAAAGTAGAAATAAAATAAGGGTAAGGGTCATCT
This sequence comes from Prionailurus bengalensis, assembly GCF_016509475.1. NCBI lineage: Eukaryota > Metazoa > Chordata > Mammalia > Carnivora > Felidae > Prionailurus > Prionailurus bengalensis. Next base: position 72,090,271 of record NC_057349.1, on the reverse strand, counting down.
ACAACCAGAACAACCAACTTCTAAATGATAGAAATTGAATATTATAAATGTGTAACTGGAAGCAGGTTTTCAGTATGAGCAATAAACCAGTGTATATTGAGCAACTGCCATGTTATCAGCTCTGTGCAGACTGCAGACCAAATGACTGAGTTTTGGTTCCAGTAACTCAATCAGCTTTAGGAGAAAAATGATGGGTTTTACTTTAGACTTGTTATGTGTTGAGATGTGTTCAGCAGGCACTTGGATATTCAGTCTGGGGAAAAGCTGGAAGCTAGAGACAGAGAGGTGTAAATTGAATCTATAATGGTGAATGAAAACTAGAAAGAGAAGAAGATGATGACAAAATTACACATGATACTTATTAGGTGGCCTGGATGAAATAGAAAGCCAGAGAGAGCCCAGGAACAGCTTCACAGGTGTGTGATCTGTTCAGTCTCACAAAGCTCCGTCCCCAGCAGGGCTCCAGCATAGTGAAATGTTCCATCACTACAGTTTTGAAATTCTTAATAATTGTTATCTCTGAACTTATGTTTTGTAACTAAAGTTGGATGGGATAGTGGAGGATGTAAGGAGCAGAAATGTGTGCAACATGCATGCCCACCATTCCTTGTCTCCTGAGCACAGAATTCCAGTACCCACGATGTGTAGAAGCTCTGCAAGACTCACAGTGAGTAGCAAGTAGTCTTCAACTGAGTAAGGTGGGGTAGGAGGAAGGCTGAAAGCCCCGAGAGGCCACGATTTGAGTTCCAGCCAGACCTGCTGGTTTGAAGGAAATCAATAGTATTTTGGAAACATGAATAATCATGAAACCCTCTTATCCCTTCTTATTTTGTGTTACTTTCCTATATCAGCCAGCCACATATACCAAAAATGATGACATAGAAGGAAAAGGAGAGATAAGACAGCCCACAATTCCTTTTCTTTTCAGTCCTTCCTTACTCATCAGTGAGCCAATGGTAGAGTGTGTTGGTAGAATCTGTGCATATCAAGAAATGAAATTGAAAACCAGTGGTTTGTTTTGTGCAGTGTTGACTCCACTGTTCTGGTAAGAATGAAATACATGTGTATATGTATTACAAAATACTAATTGTGTAATTTCAGTGATTCTGCACATAAGCTAAATGCTCTTACATTGGCATTTAAATTGATGTTGTTACAGTATAAAACTTAATGGCAAAATTCATACTAGTAATTTAAAATTTTAATCCTTCTTTACCTAGAATGACATCAAGTAGCAAATAAAAAGACACCATCACAAGTGATGGCAGAAACTGCAAGGGAAGGGAAAAAGGTTTGTATTTGAGTATCTCTCGTGGTGCCTTTTCCTACTTTTGGAACACGGGAGCCCATATTTTCATTTTGCACTGGACCCCACAAATTATGGTGCCCATCTTTTGGGAGGATTGTTAGGTTTAAGGGAACCAGGATAATCAGAGTCATGGAAGTCAAAAGAGAAGTGTTTGGGAAAGAGAACTTTTGGTTATTTGCTCAAATAACAAACCTGGAACAGTTCTCTTGCTGGGCATGGGGATGGCAGACAGCTGCATGCCTACCCTCTGACTGGCATGGGGCCACAGCTCAGGGAGATGGCTCACCTCTGAAGTCTGTCCTTCTTCCCTTCTGAACCCAGGCTGGGGACTGAGAATAGACATTATGAAATAGAAGCTAATTTTGTAACCTCTGAGAAAGCAATATTGGGGGGTAGTTTGTTTTCAACCTTGTCTTCTACTCTTTAGAGTTTAGACACTGTATTACGAAATGGGCCAACTGGAGGTTTTTATACTAAGACATGAAAACCAAGAACAACACTGAAAATAATGTGTAAAACATGTCCTGCAGAACAAAATGTCACTTTTAGGTCAACAGGACACTTGGATAATAAATCAAAATTGGACTTTTATACATAGGTAATTTTATTTTTTTCCTTTATTTTTTTTTTTAGATTTTTCTCTCACCATTAAAGGGAAATATTGCTGACTATGTTTATGAACAGGATGCTAAGGTTGTTGCAGACAGCGGGACATATTTGGTGTTTTGTTTTTTTTTTTTCCAGTTATTGGTATGGGCAGCAGTACACTAAATATCCATACTCTTACCTCAAGATCAAATGTGTCCCATGATAGGCATCTGCCTGATGTTGCCCAGAGATGGGAATTCAATCTGTGTCTTTGAAAGGTATTTCTCTCAATATGAAGCCAAATGGCCCACACGGGGCTTGGCTCTGCAACATCTGCCTCATTAACAGCTAATGAGTAGAGCTCAATGCCAAACAGGGAAATTCCTACTTTGATTACTCCAGGTTCAAGGTTATGGCATTGGTCTAGAGACTGAAATTGGCTTGCAGAGAATTGAAACACACTCCATACTAATAAAAACACAAACTGCATACACCATACAGCATCTTTGAGTGATTGTACCTGAGAGACTAATACCAGTTGTATTGAGATCGTGTGCTTTTCAAATATTTCCAACAGTGTCATATTATAGCCTCCTGCTCAGAATGAATTCCTGGCCCCAACTTTGCTTTCAACAGGTTCACTGATCGTACAGGGAAAGCCAAAGTAGGAGCAAATCTAACTTTCTGTGAATTGCCAACACTTGTTCCTGTTATCATGAGTCTGTTTTTACAGTGTGAACAAGTTTGGGTTTTAATCTCAGCTGAGAACCACAGAGTTTGAGACTCCTGACAAAAAGACTGAGTCCTCTCATTTTGGTGTAAGTGGCCATAAACAAAGGTGTTTGAAGAAAAAAACTGAGGGAAAACAGGCTCTATTTACCTCTGAAATAGACTGATGAATACATTTTACTTGCAGAATAATACTTGTCTGAAAATCACTTTGGAAAAGCAGAGCAGGGCCATCCTCTTACCACCATTTCATGGCTCGCCACCCCCCCCCCCACATTGAGACAGAAATAGATCCAGATCTCCTCCCTCCCCCATCCATCAAATATCCTTTTCAGACACCACAGCAACGCCTAATTCAATTATCCGTGCATCTCTGCAGGCCTTGTAGCTGCCAGTTCATGTCAGAGCCCTGGTCGTTTGTGGTATGGCTTGAGGATGCTAGTGAGCTGTTCTTTCTTTCCTCAGTTGGTCCTATTCATTTCAGGTTTGGGTAATTGCATGTTTGAGTTCAAGTAAAAATACAAATATGTAAGTGATAAACATTCTCTAAATCCTAGCGCACATGACTCATACACACACATGGATTTCAAAAGAAAGAAGCTACAGAAGATCACTGTAGGACTATGATGAGTCATTCCAAACTTTGTAAGGAAGAAAGGGTGTAGTGTGTTGGCTGGAAGTACTTGTGAATTGTCTGAAACTTCTACCTCACTGCCGCAAATGTCTGCACGTCAATGGCATACATAACAGTGATTCTGTTGTCCTTTGAAGGAGCCCAGTGCTCACTGTGAAGCTGTAAGACTAGAAGGAAACACAGGACAGCCCAAATGTTAGTCACTTACAAGCCACCTACACAATTTTTGCCACATTAACATATTCTTTGTACTCTTACTCTTAGTATTTTATGTAGATCTCCTTAGATTTTCAGAGTCAAGTTTAACTATTTTAACGTTTATTTATTTTTGAGACAGAGAGAGACAGAGCATGAACGGGGGAGGGACAGAGAGAGGGAGACACAGAATCTGAAACAGGCTCCAGGCTCTGAGCGGTCAGCACAGAGCCCGACGCGGGGCTCGAACTCACGGAACGCGAGATCATGACCTGAGCCGAAGTCGGCCGCTTAACCGACTGAGCCACCCAGGCGCCCCAAGTTTAACTATTTTAAAAGAAAACTTTAAAATACAGCTGTACTCTTTCTGCTTAAGTGCATCATATGTTCTGGGAGCATGGACTTGATCCTACATTTCTTTTGTAATCTCCTTGGCCCACAGCCTTGTGCTATGCTTATAATAACAATTCGTACAATCATGCTCCTAGAATGAGGTCAACTTTTCTCACTTCAAGGAGCTTAGTATATGAATAATTTTCTACACAAAAAAGTGTTAGAAAGTTCAAAATATTCATTTTTATGTCTGATAGAAAGGGAAGGAGAAAAATTGTATACCAGACTCATAGTCTGAGGACTTTGACATTCTGCATGATCTCTTATTTGATGAGACAAGAAAAATGTTTCCTAAAGATAGGCTCTTGAAAAAGAGTCTCTTGTAATCAAAAGCATATTAGTCCTTGGAATTTTTTGATAGATTCGGGCTTTTTAGAAATGCTCAGGTCCATCAGCTCAATCATTTCTCACCAGTGAAAAGGATAGAGAAGTAGAAAAGGCAGAACAGAAGCAGAAATAAAAGTGACCTTACAAAACTACTTTTGCCTTTACTGTTTATGCTCAGATTGAAGAGGGTTCACTATTTTCTTTGCTAAAAATTTTCCAAGTGTCATCAAACTGAGAACTTGGGGCATCTTGTCTGGTTTTGGGTAGAGAGTAATTACCATCTGCACCCTACAAATGTGGGTAAGCTTGCACCGAAATAAACCATCCAAATCCATGACGAACATCAAAATTGTAGACACAAGGAGCAAAGCGGAAAATTGTAGTATGACAAAATAGCTACATTTAATTATGTAAAATTACATAGAATTTGAGTCTTCTTTAGAGGTGCTTTATTTAAACTTACATCTAAAGGCACGTCTTTGGTTAATGCAACTTGCATTTCAAGTCAGGGAGCTGCCAGAACAACATTTATTAAGTTTAAAATTCAAGCAGCTTGTCATGTTTCAAAGGTTTAGGGCCATATATTTAAGAAGAGTGTTATTTAAAACTGTGAGGCCAAGTTGATCTCCTTTTCTCCCATAAAACCTTACATGTGCCCCCACCTGTAAAGCTTTTTCTGCTCTCTTCCACAGTATAAATACCCATTTTCTGTTCCAGATTCTACTCAAAACTTTCTCTTCTTAGGGAGCATTCCAAGAGATGATGTACTTCTATACAAGGTTTGGCAGGTCCTATGACAGCCCTTGCTTGCCCTTTTCCCTGGGTCACTCCAGAGAAGCTGCAATAGTAAACCAGCACTATTCTAGAACAAGCAGAGACATTCTGGGTGTCTTTCTGGCTGGCCAGGAGCTGAAAAAAAACAATGGTATCAACCTCTAATTACAGTGGGAAGTCATTAAGCATCATCATGCCCATTATCCCCCCTGACCTCTTTGGCCCCTTTCAGAGGAAAGCATCAGTGTACCTCCTACAAAACCAGTTCTAGCCTGGCTCTAGTAAATTGACTCAACCAGGATTGTGAGCTCAAGAGTTCACTCTGAGTCAAAATGAGATCAGATTCCCTCAATCTGGGGGATTGAAGCTAATAACCAAAGAGAGCATGAAAGCAGGAATGAGCTGGCCATCAGAGAGAAGAAATGGGAAGTTGATTTCTTAGTGCTGCTTCAGAGCCCACACAGGCCTCCAATTCCCATCCATTCCTGTTGTTGCAATTAATCATCATTTCTTACAGATAGCCTAGCACACAGGTGATACATGTGAAAAAATGATACAATAAGTAAAGATCACTTTAATTATGCAACTCTCAGGACAAAATGTGGCCTTTGCTCCTTGGAGCAGCCTCCTGGCTCTCTGCCATGCCAGTTTTCTGACTTTCTCTCAGAATCTGCCTCCTCCTCTAGTTCCTTTTCAGTCTGCCATGTGTGACCTGGGTGTGCAAAGACGGCATTTAGAGAATCACGGAGACGTAAACTTGCCAGTCCCTCCATCCATGTGTGGTTCCCAAGCCTGGTGCAACCAAGGGTCCATTTTCTCAAAGTCTATTTGTCAATTTCTTTATAAGCTGTCAGCATCTAAATGACTTAAGAAATTTGGCTGAAGCAGAGAAAATGCACCATGTCTTGGAGGCTAGTGCTCCTGTTGATCACAGTAAGAGCAGCACCAGACAGGACTTCCTGAAAGGCCCCCTGCCCCCACGTCCATCTGCTCTTTGGCTTCGCAAAGTCTTCTCAAGGACAACATGTTCATTCACACTTCATCTAACATTCATCTGCTACGTTCTGGATAAAATACCTTATTTATGGGGAAATAATAACAACAACAACAATAATAATCAACTGTTTCAGAGAGGGGGACCTGTCGAGTGTATTCTAACAGAGATGCAATCTTTCCCCAGCTCTCCATATGCCCCTGAACGCCCTGTCCCAACTGAGGACAGGAGAGGACACCTGACCCATGCTGGGCCAATTATGCCTATTCCTGGGAACCTGGAATTAGACTTAACAGATACTGACTTTGTTAATTATGTGAAGCCAAGCTAGAAAGTCAGGTACAGACTACCTTTTTAAGGCAGCCAGGCACAACGTGATTAATGAATTGAGAAGGTCAGCAAAGAGAAAAGAAAAAAACTGGCACGCAGGAAAGGAGAGATACCAAGAGGCCTCAGGGGAGAGATGGAGAAAAAGGAGGTGGGATTAAAAAAAAGAAACTTTATAACTTTCTAGTTCTTATAAGTCCTACATCCTTCCTGAAATTAGATTCATAAAAATAAATTCCACCTTGGGTAAACTATTACGAGTCAATCTCTAGTCTCTGTAATGACAATGTACATACCAGTGGATTTCTTAGAATGAAAAATATGACTGCTAAGTAGTGATCTGTGAACATAAGGCTCGCTGTTTCAGTCATCCCTGATATTGAATTCTAAGCTCACCTTACATTTTCCAGCTTATTTTCTTCCATTTAAATTATTATTCCTATATCAGGATCTCCATATATCGTAGAATCATTCATTGAGCTACTTTGTGCATGGTGATGAATAAGGCAGGATTTCTTTGTGGTGGGGGGTGGAGTGAGGGTCAAAGGTGTAAACAAACAATGACAACAGCACGTGAAAAGTCTGCAGTAGAGGTCCAGGTTGCTGTTCTAAGGCTCCAGAAACATTACCTTATTGAATTTTTGCCTCCTTCAAAGATAGTTATGAGAATTGATACTTTGCGAAAACAGTCACACCAGAGAAGGAAACATCATTTCAATTTTAGCAATTTGCACTTGAAACCTGAGGCAAAGTGTTCTCTTGGCACATAACCAGCATTCGATAAATGTGGTCCCCCCCACCATGTCATGCCACGCCTAAGCACCTCCAATAACCATTTTGACAGTTAAAAATCAGGCACACGAAAAGACTAGGCAATTTACCAACTTCTCCAGGAACACAGCTTACTTTAAAGCTAACAATTGGGCAGCATTTTTTTTTTTTTTCATTCTGTGATAAAATTTCCCCTGACAGGTTGAAAATAAACAAACATGCAGGCTTCCAGTTAAACTAGACTGTTGAACAACAGGTTTATCTCCTCTCCTTCCAGGGATGGCATTAAAATGATAATGAAGAAAAAAAAAGTTTTAAGTATAAACACCAATGACAAAGAAAACAGGATAGGGGACATGAGCACATGGTCAGAAGAATAAAATCAGTGAGAGGAGCTGTGACAGAGGAGGAAGGGAACAGTGGGGGCCAGGCCCATTCAATGGAAGGAGGCTGACCCGTTGTGCCAAGACCCTGGGAGGGGCAGGCTGTGGCACACCACAAGACTGAAGCAAGAGTAAGAAAACTGTGGGGTTCCCTTTCCTCACCCCATGAGAACAACATGTCTACCTGCCCATTGGAGGCCCACTGGCAAAACTGAGAGGGAGAGCCTTTAGGACCAGGAAAATCTGCTTCAGAGCAAGAATAGAAAATGCACAAGGTGAAAAACATGGAATTTGAGGTTACATCTGGACCCCAGAACCAGCACTTAATGAACTGGGCTGCTACCCTATTGGCGGCAGATTAGAACATTTTTCTTGAGAAAAAGCCTCAGAGAAAATTTTTTCATATACCAACAGTGTTGAGCCCTTTCAACGAGGTAGGCTCTCTGCCTAATCATCCAGAAATGAAGGACACTGCTTGTCCTGCCACACACCCACATCCAGTCAACTTCAAAAACACAATTTACTGGGGCTCCTGGGTGGCTCATTTGGTTAAGCGTCCAACTCTTGACTTCAGCTCAGGTCATGATCTCACAGTTCATGAGTTCAAGCCCCACATCGGTCTGTGTTGACAGCGTGGAGCCTGCTTGGGATTCTCTCTCTCTGCCTCTCTGCCTCTCCCCTGCTGGCTCTCTTTCTCTCTCTTTGTCTCTCAAAATAAATAAACTTAAAAAAAATTTTTGTTGAGGTGATATTCACAGAACACAAAATTAACCATCTTATAATGAACAATTCAGTGGCGTTTAGTGCATGTGCAATGTTGTGCAACCACCTCTATCGGGTTCCAAAACATTTCCATCACTCTAAAGTAAAACCCCTTACCCATTAAGCACTCTTTGCCCCATTATCCCCTTCTTCCAGCCCCTGGAAGCCACCAATGGGCATCCCATCCCCATGGATTGATCTAGTCTGGATAGTTCACATAAATGGAATCGTACCATGTGTAACTTTTGATTCTAGTTTTTCTCATTTAGCATGATGTTCTAGAGATTTGTCCATGTTGCAGCATATATCAGAACTTCATTCATTTTTTAGGATTGAATAATATTCCTTGGCATGTATATACTACAATCCAAATCAGCTGCTGATGCCTCAGTCTTGAATAAAAATGACTAGAAATCACCATACATAAGACAAAAGAGAATAAACAGAAAAGTGGAACTGGAAAAAACAATATAGTTCAGGAAACACAATAAAACTTCCAAAACAGCCACAGCTCTAATATATTTCCCAAGAGATTAAAACAACACACACACACACACACACACACACACACACACACACACGTCTATGTATATGTATATTTATGTGTATACACACATATATGCACATAGATACATAAAAGGCAGCCTTAAAATAAGAGGGTGCTGTGAGAGATGAACACAGGTTTAAAAAAAATTGGCCAAAAGAAAAATAACACAAAGAAGGTTAGGAAAGGTTAAGGAAATATCCCAAGAAGCCTGACAAAGACACAAACTTTGAGAAAAATAATAAGAGACTTGGAAAAGTGTGAGGTGATTATGCAATGCCTTAACTATTCTGAGACAAAAATGTTTCTGGGCCTAAAATTCTACACTCGGTCAAATTATCAGTCAAGGGTTAGAGCAAGGCCATTTTCTGACATGAAAAGTCTCAGAAAATTGAGATTTTTAAAAAAGGAATCTACTGATATGCTCCAACAAAATGAAAGGAAAAAGAAAAATCGTGGACCCCCAAAACAAATGTAAGCACAGAACACCTCCAGTGTGGCAGCTTTGCGCTCAGTCCGGATTTTTGCAGGAAGACTGAAGACTTGCAGAAAATCATCACAAATACACTATATAGATATAAATGCCATACATTTCCACCAGCAGAATACATAGCCATCAAAACCTAGCCCCCACCCCAGGAAAAGTTGGTATGGCTAAAAAGAATCTACATTTTCATCAGCTTCAAAAACAATAAGCTTGTAGGAGGAGTTAAAATGGCAGAGAACTAGGGGGACCAGAATTTCCCTCATCCCTCAAACACAGCTTAAGGTCAGAACACTTGGAATACCCAGGAATACAGGCTGTAGAGTGATGGAAAAATCTCTACAGGTGTACAGAAACAGCTTGGCAGGACAGAGATGCACGTTTATGAATTGGGAGAGATAAAAGTGGCAAGCAGCATAGGTATGGAGGAGAGGGGACCCCTTCTTTGGAGAGACAAAAGGAACACAAAGAGAGGCTGTGGAGGTGTGGTATTTGAGCAAGAGGAAAACCTCCCTGGACCACGGACTGGGAAAAAAAACAAAACAAACAAAACAAAAACCACGGAGAGAACCAGTTTCTACTTTGCAAACTGCTTTAGGAGCTAAAGATTGGAGTTTTCAGGGGTGTTCAACTTTCTCCAGACCAGAGCCACTACCGTGTGTTCATGCCTGGTGGGGAAGGGAGCTAGCCCAGGGTGTGATAGCAATCTTGGGGCCACACTGGGAGATAACAGTCCCCTCCCTCAAGTACTGTGGGAAGAGGGTTTATTGATTCCCCAAGGACAAAAGACCCTGCAGGTGCCAGCCAGAGGTCTTTCGTCAGCTGGGAGGAGTGGTGCTAACCACTTTCATCAGCTGGGGGGAGTGGTGCTAACTCCAGGCGGAGCAGGATCCTTTAAGACGTTGGGTTTTGAATACCAGGAGGGGCCAAGATGGCAGAACAGCATGGAAGTTTTTTGCATCTCGTGTCCATAAAATATAGCCAGATCAACACTAAACCATCCTACACACCTAGAAAACTGATCTGAAGATTAACACAACAATCTGCACAACCTGAACCATAGAATTCAGCAGGTACACCGCGCGGAGGAGCGAGAAGCCGCGGGAGGGCAGGGAGATGTTTTTGCTTGTGGAGAGAGGACAGAGACACGGAGAGTATAGGAAGAGCATCCCCCCAAAAGCAGCTGGAAAGAAAGTGGAAAAGTGGAAACAGCCGCGGGGACTGAACAAAAAAAGGAGAAAGAAGAAAGGAGAGGGTTAAAATTCCATTAAGACTCTATAAACAGAGTGCAGAATCTGAAACTCCACAGCTCGATACCTGGTGGTGCTCTGGTGGGAAGGACGAATCCCCAGGAGTGGAGAGCGAGGTGTTGGAACAAGGACGTTAAGGGGGAAGCCGGGCGCTAGATGTATGTTGTGATTTTCCATAAACCTTGAAACGTTGCTGCTACAAGATCATGTGAACGTTTTCTGGGGCGGGATGGCACCCAGCCGCAGTCTCTGGGCCCCTGCAGCAGCACAGTCTCGTGAATGTTCCTGGGGCGGGCCCACACCCAGCCATTGCTCAGCAAGACCCTCCCCCAGAGGATCTGAGCAGGTCAAAGTACTTCAGAAATGAGTGGCTGGAGGGAGGGGCCAACATGGCGGAGAAGTAGGGGGATCTGAAGTTCCCTCATCTCTCAAACAAAGCTGTGTTGAGGCCAAAAGATTTTGAACCCCAAGAGTCCGGGAGGAAAAGTGACACAGTTGCTTCCAGGGATCCAATGCGACAACCCCACCGGCCATAAGTGGGACTTCAGCGAAGGGAACTCGTCTCACAGTGGAGGTAGACCCACCCTAAACTAAGCCATGCCCCTCCGTGCCTGGTGCCTGGTAACTGTGTATCTACTGGAGCAGGATTAATGCTGATGAACCAGACGGCCCCTCCTCCAGACCAGCATGGTTGTATTGCCTGGTTTAATTCGGACAATGCTTATTATATAGATATATTCTTCCTTCCTTTTTTTCTTCTTATCTCTTCCCTCCTCTAGTCTGGTTACGCTGGTTGTTGGTTTGTTTAATTGAACATATTTAATCCATTCTCTTGAGACATGTTCTACACCTCCTTCTTTATTTTCTTACTCTCTGGATTAAGCTGTTATAGTTTCTTTGGGTTTTGAATCCCAGCCGAGCACCTAGGAGATGAGGGAGACTGTGGAGCAGGGCAGGGTGCCTGCCTGGGCTACTCTGTGAGGGCTGCCTAACAACCTGGCTTGAGACACCCAGTTTCAGGAGGAGAGATTGGGGTGTTGCCATTTTCTCCCCAACATCAACACTGTGGGGCTTCCTGGAACAGGACAGATGCCCCCAGTGGGGGCGGGACCCCTTACACCAAACCTCTCCCCTCCGTGCCTGGTAACTGCATAACTGCTCATCTACCAGAGTGAGACTGACACTGACAGAACCAGATGGCCTCTTCTCCAGACCAGCACAGCCACTGGTCCCAGGCACCAACAGACAACTGTCCTGCAGTTTTGTATGTTAATCTGTTTTTTGTTTTGTTTTGTTTTGTTTCTTATTATTAGTTTTTTCTCTTTTCTTTCCTTTTGTTCTCCCTTTTTCTTTTTACCCTCCTCTTTTTTTTTTTTTTTTTTTTCCTTTCCTTTGGAATCAGACTCAGTTTCTCATTCGACTTTTGGTCAATTCCTTTATATATAGCTTTTTTCTTTCTTTCTCTTTTTCTTTCTTTTTTTCTTTCTTCTTTCTTTCTTTCTTTCTTTCTTTCTTTCTTTCTTTCTTTCTTTCTCTGTTCTGGTTGTTTGTTTAATCAGGGATTTTTACTCTATTCTTTTTATATCTTTTCTTTATCTTCTTCTTTGTTTTTCTCTCTTTCTCTGGATTAAGCCTTACAGTTTCTTTGAGTCTCTGCCTGTTTCTTTTTTTCTTTTTACCCGACTGTTTCATTTTATTTCTCTCTTTATATGGGATGAGGTATCCCCCACACTTTTCCTTTTTCCAGGGTTACTTCAGTGAACAAATCAAAGCACACCTGGTGGAAGGTCCAAAATTTCCACCACTACGAGCAGTGGGATAGAGCAGCCAAAGACACAACAGAGTGCACACAACACACTCCAAAAACACTTCCTGGAGTACGAGGCCCTGGACAGGGTCTGACCCCTTTTAAATATAATAGTACTGGCAAGTTCAGGACATATAACAAGCTATAAAGAAACCTAGCCAAAATGACGAAATGGAAGAATTCTTCTCAAAAGAAATTCCAGAAAAAAATGACAGCCAGGGAATTGGTCAAGAGAGATATAAACAATATATCTGCACGAGAATTTAGAATAATAGTCATAAAACTAATAGGTAATCTTGAAAAAAGCATAGAAGACAGCAGAGAATTTATTGCTGCAGAGATCAAGGACCTAAGAAATAGTCATGATGAATTAAGAAATGTTGTAAATGAGATGCAAAATAAACTAGATGCAGTGACAGCAAGGATGAGAAGCAGAGGAGAAAATAGATGAAACAGAAAGTAAAGTTATGGTAAATCATGAAGCTGAAAAAAGAGGGAAAAGAAATTACTAGATCACAAAGGCAAAGTTAGAGACCTAAATGATTCAACGAAATGAAATAATATCTGTATCATAGGAATTCCAGAAGACGAAGAGAGAGAAAGGGGCAGAAGGTTTATCTGAACAAATTATAGCTGAGAACTTTCCTAATCTGGGGAAGGAAACAGACATCCAAGTCGAGGAGACACAGAGAACTCCCTTCAAAATAAACAAAAACAGGTCAACACCATGACATATCATAGTGAAACTGGCAAAATACAAAGATAAAGAGAATTCCGAAAGCAGCTAGGGACAAATGGGGCTTCACCTAAAAGGGTAGATACATAAGGGTAGTAGCAGACCTGTCCACTGAAACTTGGCAGGCCAGAAGGCAGTGGCAGGAAATATTCAATGTGCTGAATAGGAAAAATATGCAGCCAAGAATACTTTATCCAGCAAGGCTGTCATTCAGAATAGGAGAGATAAAGGTTTTCCCAAGTCAAAAAACTAAAGGAGTTCAAGGCCACTAAACCAGTCCTGCAGGAGACCCTAAGGGGGACTCTGTGAGTGAAAAGCAGCAAAGACTGCAAAGGATCAGAGACATTACAAGCAGGAAACCTACAGATAACACAATGACACTAAATCTTTATCTTTAAATAATCACTCTGAATGTAAATGGACTAAATGTCCCAATCAAAAGACATAGGGTATGAGAATGGATAAAAAAAAAAAACAAAAACAAAAAACAAGATCCATCTATGTGCTGCCTAGACCTGAGGACACCTGCCAACTGAAAGTAATGGGATGGAGAACCATCTATCATGCTACTAGAAGCCAAAAGAAAGCCAGAGTAGCCATATTTATATCAGACAAAGTAGATTTCAAAACAAAGACTATAACAAGAGATGAAGAAGGACAGTATATCATAATTAAGGGGTCTATCCATCAAGAAAAGCTAACACTTATAAATGTTTATGCCCCCGACTTGGAGCATAACAACAAGCATAAGCAAACTTACTGATAATAATACTGTAATATAAGTGACTTTAATACTCTACTTATGGAAATGGATAGATTATTTAGGCAGAAAACCAATAAAGAAACAATGGCCTTAAATGATAGATACACTGGACCAGATGGACTTGATGGATACATTCAGAAGTTTTTATCCAAAAGCAGCAGAATACACATTCTTCTTGAGTGCACATGGAACATTCTCCAAAATAGATCACATACTGGGTTATAAAACATCCCTCAACAAATATAAAAGGATTGAAATCATACCATGCTTATTTTCAGATCACAAGACTATGAAACTGGAAATAAACCACAAGAAAAAATTTGGAAAGCCTCCAAATGCATGGAGGTTAAAGAACACCCTACTAAAGAATGAATGGGTCAACCATGAAATTGAAGAAGAAATTAAAAAATATATGGAAGCAAATGAAAATGAAAACACAATAGTCCAAACTCTTTGGGATGCAACAAAGGCAGTAGTAAGAGGAAAACATATTGCAATCCAGGGCTATCTCAAGATGCCAGAAAAATCCCAAATATAGAACCTAACCTCACACCTACAGGAACTAGAAGCAGAGTGGCAAAGAAACCCCAAAGCTAGCAGAAGAAGAGAAATAATAAAGATTAGAGCAGAAATAAATAATATAGAATAAAAAAAACAAGTAGAACAGATAAATGAATTTAAGAGCTGGTTTTTTGAAAGAATAAACAAAATTGATACGCCCCTAGCCAGACTTCTCAAAAAGAAAAGAGAAAGAAACCAAACAGATAAAATCACGAATTAAAGAGGAGAGATCACAACCAACACCACAGAAATACAAACAATTATTAGAGAATACTATGAAAAATTATATGCCAACAAACTGGACAACCTGGAAGAAATGGACAAATTCCTAAACACCCACACACTACCAAAAATCAAATGGGAAGAAATAGAAAATTTGAAGAGACCCATAACCAGCAAAGAAATTTAATCAGTTATCAAAGATCTCCCAACAAATAAGAGTCCTGGGCCAGATGGCTTCCCAGGGAAATTCTACCAGACATTTAAAGCAGAGTGAATACCTATTCTTCTCGAGCTGTTCCAAGAAATAGCAACAGAAGGAAAGCTTCCAGACTCATTCTATGAAGCCAGCAGTACCTTGATTCCCAAACCAGATAAAGATCCCACTAAAAAGAATTACAGTCCAATATCCCTGATGAACATGGATGCAAAAATTCTCAACAAGATATTCAACAGTATATTAAAAGAATTATTCACCATGATCAAGTGGGATTCATTCCTCAGCTGTAGGGCTGGTTCAATATCTGTAAATCAATCAACATGATACATCACATTGATAGAAGAAGGGATAAGAACCATATGATCCCATCAATAGATGCAGAAAAAGTATTTGACAAAATACAGCACCATTCTTAATAAAAACTCTTAAGAAAGTTGGGATAAAAGGAACATACCTTAACATCATAAAGCCATATATGAAAGGCTCATGATATGAGCTAATATCATCCTCAATGGGGAAAAACTGAGAGCTTTCCCCCAGATATCAGGAACACGACAGGGATCAGGAACATGACAGAGATGTCCACTCTCACCACTGTTGTTTAACATAGTGTAGGAAGTCTTAGCCTCAGCAATCAGACAACAAAATGAAATAAAAGGCATCCAAACTGGCAAAGAAGAAGCCAAAGTTTCACTTTTCACAGATGACCTGATATTCTACATGGAAAACCTGAAAGACTCCACCAAAAATCTGCTAGAACTGATACATGAATTCCACAAAGTCACAGGATATAAAGTCAATATACAGAAATCAGTTGCATTTCTATGCACCAATAATGAAGCAGCAGAGAGATATGAAGGAATAGATCCCACTTATAATTGCACCCAGCACCATAAAATACCAAGGAATAAACCTAATCAAAGAGGTAAAAGATCTATACACTAAAGACTATAGAAAACTTATGAAGGAAATTGAAGAAGACACAAAGAAATGGAAAAACATTCCATGCTCATGGATTGGAAGAACAAATATTGTTAAAATGTCGATACTACCCAAAGCAATCTACACATTCAATGCAATCCCAATCAAAATAACACCAGCATTCTTCTCAGAGCTAGAACAAATAATCCTAGTATTTGTATGGAACCACAAAAGATCCCAAATAGCCAAAGTGAAGTTGAAAAAGAAAACCAAAGCTGGAGGCATCACAATCCAGACTTATCCTCCACTACAAAGCTGTAATCATCAAGACAGTATGGTACTGGCAAAAAAACAGGACACATAGACCAATGGAATGAAATATAGAACCCAGAATTGGACCCATAATTGTATGGCCAACTAATCTTTGACAAAGCAGGAAATAATATCCAATGGAAAAAAGAGTCTCTTTAGCAAATGGTGCTGGGAGAACTGGACAGCAAAATGCAGAAGAATGAAACTGGACTACTTTCTTACACAATACACAAAAAGAAACTCAAAATGGATGAAAGGCCTAAATGTGAGACAGGAAACCATCAAACCCTAGAGGAGAAAACAGGCAAAAAACTCTTTACCTCAGCCACACCAACTTCTTACTAGACATGTCTCCAGAGGCAAGGGAAACAAAAGCAAACCTGAACTACTGGAACCTCATCAAGATAAAAAGCTTCTGTACTGCAAAGGAAACAATCGACAAAACTAAAAGGCAACCAACAGAATGGGAGAAGATATTTGCAAAAGACATATCAGATAAAGGGTTAGTATCAAAAATCTATAAAGAACTTACCAAACTCAATACCCAAAAAACAATAATAAATAATCCAATAAATAAATCCAATAAATAAATACCCAAAAAATAATCTGGTGAAGAAATGGGCATTAGACATGAACAGACACCTTTCCAAAGAAGACATCCAGATGGCAAACAGACCCATGAAAAGATGCTCAACATTGCTCATCATCAGGGAAATACAAATCAAAACCACATTGAGATATACCTCAACTGGTCAGATTGGCTATAATTAAGAACTCAAGAAACAACAGATGTTGGCGAGGATGTGGAGAAATGGGAACACTATTGCCTTGTTGGTGGGAATGCAAATTGGTGCAGCTGCTCTGGAAAACAGTGTAGAGGTTCCTCAAAAAATTAAAAGTAGAATTACCCTACAACCCAGCAATAGCACTCCTAGGAATTTATCCAAAGGATACAGGAGTGCTGATTCATAGGGGCACATGTACCCCAATGTTTATAGCAGCACTATCAACAATAGCCAAATTATAGAAAGAGCCCAAATGTCCATCAACTGATAATTGGATAAAGAAGATGTGGTTTATATATATAATGGAATACTACTTGGCTGTGAAAAAAATGAAATCTTGCCATTTGCAACAATGTGGATAAATCTGGAGGGTATTATGCTAAGTGCAGTAAGTCAGTCAGAGAAATACAGATATCATATGTTTTCACTCATATGTGGAATTCGAAAAACTTAACAGAAGACCATAGGGGAATAGAAGGAAAAATAAGTTACAAAGAGAGAGGAAGGCAAACCATAAAAGATTCTTAAACACAGAGAACAACTGAGGGTTGATGGAGACAATGGGGTGGGCGGGGCGGGAGATGGGTGATGGTACTAAGGAGGGCACTTGTTGGGATGAGCACTGGGTGTTGTATGTAAGTGATAAATCACGGAAATCTACTCCTGAAGCCAAGATAGTTAACTTGACAATTAATTATTTAAAACAAAAAAACAATAAGCTTGTAGTTAAACAGGTAATCTACCCAGCTGTCTATGACATGGCATAGCTGTGCTCCTTGTGCCAGTTTTCTCCATTTGCCTCTCTAAATCCATTCTCCATCCTTTTTTGTCCTGCTCTGTTTCCGGAAAGGCTGGCTTCCAGTGAGTGCATCGCCAGGCTACCTTGCCCTATTGGCCTGCAATTGGGTTTGGCTGATGGGAAGCACTGGTAGGCCATCAGGAGGTAGGAGAGACCAGGATATGTATTCTCCTCTCTCCCCATGCTGTTTTGTGAGCAGCCATTCCATTTCTCTGTGGCCACAACTCTTGTCTTTAGTCAGGTAGTCCCTCCTCCATGGCTATAGCTCTCACCAGGACCCTGGACATACCTTCCCCCTTAGTAATGACTTCTCAGAGTTGTCAATTCCTAGATGCTTCACTCTCCCTTCCCAGTTCCTGACATCTGCTCAGACCTTTGTGAATAGTCCCTTTAATATAAAACTCTATTCAGTTAAAACCTATGAATGTGACATCTTTTTTTCTGCTGTAACCCTAACAAACTCTTACACATCTTAATACAAAGTTCAAAACTTTACAAAGGCAGGACACCGGGGTGGCTCAGTCTGTTAAGCATCCAACTCTTGATTTCAGCTCAGGTCAAAAATCTCACAGTTTTTGAATTTGAGCCCCACCTTGGGCTCCGCACTGGTAGTGTGGAATCTGCTTGGGATTCTCTCTCTCCCTCTGTCTCTGCCCTCCTCTGAACATGCTCTCTTCTCTCTCAAAATGAATAAATAAACTTAAAAAAAATTAAAAAAAATCTTTACAAAGGCATTAGTATAGTACTGTAGAAGATGATTTCTTTGTTAACTTTCCCTTCAGAGTTTACCTAACAAATCATTTGTGGATGTGTGTGTGTGTGAGAGAGAGAGAAAGCAATAGAGAGGGAGGGAGAGAGGGATGATAAAAAAAAATGTGTTTTATTTCTGGTTCTGGCAGTAATCAGATGAACAAAAAGACTCTTTAGAACTGATGCTTAGGGACCATGTTTTAAAGAACAGGACAGTTATGCAATGCTTAATACTTGGCTAAGCTTAGTAAAGTATATATTCAGTATTTTATTACTTT
Organism: Prionailurus bengalensis; assembly: GCF_016509475.1. Lineage (NCBI taxonomy): Eukaryota > Metazoa > Chordata > Mammalia > Carnivora > Felidae > Prionailurus > Prionailurus bengalensis. The sequence continues at coordinate 72,071,656 of NC_057349.1, read as the reverse complement.
GCAGTAAGCATGCTAAAAAAGAAATTCCCTTTTAACATGATATAATTCACAGTCCTCACTTTAACACCGCTGTTATGTTCTCTATTCCTGTGTAAAAAAAACAAATCAGAAGTAACAATAGTTGTAATTATAATACACATAAAATTTTGCATCCTGATTTGTCCACTTAAAAGTATATAATGAGCATGTTTCCATGTTGCTACATAATTTTCATAATCATTACTTGCAAATTCTACATTGTATCTAATCATACAGATGTATCATAAATCACAAACCACTATAGCTCCTTTTTTTTTCCTAGGCAACTTTCCCATAATCTATATGAAAATTGTTACCGTGCACAGAACATCAAATAAATCTGAGAGACATGAGGTCTTTCCTCACAAGAGTAAACCAACTTAGGACTGAAGTATGCTTGCTCCAGGATCTAGAATTGTCTGCAAGACTGGCAGGCAAGTTGGCTGCTGGTCTCTGTGTACTGAGAAACAGAGCAGCTTTGTGCAGAAGCCTATTCTCAGAGAAGAGGGAGGTAGGGAACCAGACATAGACCAGTGGCAGGGCTTGAGCCCCAGGAAGGGACAGAGGTTCTACGGCCAATTGATCTCTTTCACCAAATATCCATGAGAGACTGGGGGCACATGGCCACACTATCTTGGGATCCATGTATCTCAATGGGAGATGAGAGACTTTCCTGCGTCCAGGGAGAACACAGCACTCTCAGGACTCCAGGAACCCAATGAATAGCATTAATAGCAAATGCTATGTGGGAGGCTCTGAAGGGACATTCAGGGCAGTAAGTGCCAGCTGCAGGTGACCCCTGAGATAGTAGCAACCCCAAGGAGACTCCCATAACAGCTAGCAGCAGATATTTCTGCAGGGAACTGGAGCCAGAACCAAAGAAGCATGGACTCCACTTGGTTGTTCAAATGACTGTTGTAAAGCAACCCTCCAGCAAATCCCCTAAATAAAGAAACTTCTACGAGGCTGTCTAGCAGTTGGGACAAAATTGTTTTAAACAACACTTCTTGTTACCATTAGTAGGGCTTTAAGATTTCCTCCGGGTTAAGGCAGTCTAGGAAAGGTGAATTGTACTTTACAATTTTTATGTTAGATGGAAGGTACGCGGACATTCACTACATTGTTCTTTAACTTCTGAAGTATTTCACATAAAAGATGAAGGGTGAAAGCAAACATATGATTTAACAGAAGGAAGGTAAATATAAGGAATTTGCACAAAGTGTTCTCAAAAAAAAAATTGCTATTGGACTGACAATAGGCATTTTAAATTTCTCTGAAAAAGAAAATTCCCAAGGGCTGTTTTTCAGCCATATGGGTAAGTTTAACAACAGTTCTAAGGTCTCATGACAGCAGTAAAGAATTTTATATGAATAAGCCCCAAAGAGTACATCTTCTAAAAGACAGATGCTGTGGAACTGCTCATTTTCCTGGCCTAAGGGAAGGTTGCAGGCATTCAACTTTTGTAGACTGAAAGTCTGAATTCATTTATTTTATGGCTAAGACACTTGACATTAATACACCAGTATTTGCAGCTAATTTGCATGTTGTAGATAAGAAAAAATATCAAGCACAATACCTATAGGAGTCCCAAAGGTGGAGAGTTTTATTCAAGTATATTTTGTTAAAAACACATGGGCATTCTCTTGTCAAACTGAATGCATTTCAAAGCATTTAGAATGATTGAATTAGAATGTGTTTGGTTGCAAACAACCGAAATTCAGCTTAGAACAAAGAAATAGTTTATTGTTAAGATCCTGGGGTAATTCTTCATGAAAGGAAATATGGAACCATGAGGCTGTACACGGCAGAAGAGGAGCTGGCCTTGGGGGTGACTGATTCCAGAGACTGAAATCTGGCCAGGACAGACTCCATCCTGTGCTGCAGCCTTCCTCAGTCCAAGGATTCTGTTCTTTTTCAGATAATGATGGTAGCCATGGGTCCCTCCAGAATAACATCTTTTCAGATCCATTTGTTTGAAAAATCCTGAAGAAGAGCTCTGATTGGCCCAATTTTGGTCACCTTCTATCCTGCAACTAGCCATTGTGAAATGGTGTCCTACCATTGCACACCTCAAGTCTACCTTGCAGGCTCAAGTCTACCTTGCAAGGCTACCTTGCAGCCTCAAGTCTACAGACTCTACTAACCACAAAGAAGGGGATTATAGCACAGCTAGGGCCACTGGGAGGATAACCCTGAGCCAGGATGACCTTTCATTTGTGACGCTAAGAACAGAAATTAAGAAAATAGAGGGAGGAGCCAAGACGGCAAAACAGCATGGAAGTTTTTTGTGTATCTTGTGTCCATGAAATACAGCCAGAACAACACTAAACCATCCTGCACACCTAGAAAACTGATTGGAGGATTAACACAACAATCTGCACAACCTGAGCCATAGAATTCAGCAGGTACACGGTGCGGAGAGGTGAATTTGGGGAGTGAGAAGATGCAGCGGGCAGGGAGCCGCTTTTGCAGGTGGAGAGAGGATGGAGACAGGGGGTGGGGGATGGGGGGGACAATACAGGAAAAGCACCCCTCCCCAAAAGCAGTTGGAGAGAAAGTAGAAAATTGGAAAGAGCCGCAGGGACTAAACTAAAAAGGGAGAAAGGAGAAAGGAGAGGGTTTAAATTCCATTAAGACTGTAAACAAGGGAAGCGCAAAGTCTGCAACTCTGCAGCTCGATACCTGGCGGTGCTCTGGAGGGAAGGGCAAATCCCCAGGAACAGAATGGGGTCTGGGAGGTTCTCAGGCCACACGGGGAAAAGCGGTTCCACTGCTGGTAGGACATTTGGTAGAGACTGTTGAAGCCACCTGGTCCCAGCAGACTCCAGAAAATGGCCACATTTGCTGATGCTGGAACAAGGTTGTTAAGGGCGAAGCCTGGTCCCTGATGTGAGTTGTGATTTTCCATAATCCCGGAAACGCTGCTGCTACACTATCTCGCGAGTTTTTTCCGGGGCAGGCTGGCACCCAGCCATAGTCTCGGGGCACCAGCAGCAGCAGGGTCCAGCAGGCATTCCTGGGTGCAGCCGGCATTCGGCCATTGCTCAGTGAGACCCTCCCACAGAGGGGCTGAACAGGTGAAAGCTGCAATCCTTCAGAAGTAAGGGGCTGGGGAAAACAGCCGTATCTGAGACAAAACTCGGGAGAGAGGTACTGCCTGGGGCCTGGTCACAGAGAGTGGAAAAGCGGGAGTGGATGAAAGCTGAAGACAGAGGTCGGGTGCGCGATCGCTGATCCCGGAGAACAGACCGGGTACCTGGGTGGAGCCATTTTCGCCGCTCCTGCACATGCGCATACACACCTACAGCACCACAACACTACACCCCAGTAGGCTAGCAGCGCCATGTAGTGGAGAGCGGAGCAGTTACACTGAGTCCCGCCCAACTGGGCCAACCTCACTCTTCAAGAACACAAGTTTCACTGCCTACTTAGTTTATGGACTATAAAGCGCTTCATAGTCTGACTTATAGGGAAAAACGAAGTAATTTCTGTCCTATTTCAATCTGTCAGCAGGTCCATCTATTCAATTTCCTTTCCTTTCTTTTTTTTTCTTTTTCACTTCTTTTTCTTGAATACAGAAAGAGAAAAAATCATTTTTATTTTCACTTATTAAAAATATTTTTCTTTAATTTCTTTACTATATTTTTTACTTTTGTGTAAATTTTTTCACATTCTATTTTCCTTCCATCATTTTTTTTAGTCTACTTCAGTGTATTCACTTTTTCAAATTTGCAAATGATTTCCTTTTTTTCTTTCCCTTTTCTTTTTCATTTCTTTTCTTTTTCTTGAATGCAGAAAGAGAAAACCTTCATTTTTATTTCAATTTCTATTAAAAATATTTTTCCTTAATTTTACTATTTTTTTGCTTTTATGTAAATTTTTTCAAATTCTATTTTACTTCCATCATTTTATTTTAGTCTACTAGAGTGTATTCACTTTTTCAAATTTTCAAGTGATTTCCTTTTTTTTAATCTTTTTTCTCTTTTTTGTTTCCTTTCTTTTTCTTGAATACAGAAAGAGAAAAAACATTTTTATTTTTAATTTTTATTAAAAATATTTTTCTTTAATTTATTTCTACTATATTCTTTACTTTTGTGTAAATTTTTTCAAATTCTATTTTACTCCCATCATTTCATTTTAGTCTACCTCAGTGCATTCATTTTTTCAAATTCTCAAACTATTCCCTCTCCCCCCCCTTTTTTTTCTCTAATCTGTTAAACCACTTTCAACACCCAGACCAAAACACACCTAGGATCTAGCATCATTTATTCAATTTTTGTGTGTATGGGGGGGGGGGCTAATTTTTTAATTTTAATATTTTTTTAATTTTAATTTTTATACTTCAATAATTCCTTTTCTCCCTTAAAAATGACAAAATTAAGGAATTCACCCCAAAATAAAGAGCACAAAGAAACAACAGCCAGGGATTTAACCAACACAGATACAAGCAAGATGTCTGAACCAGAATTTAGAATCACGATAATAAGAATACTAGTTGGAATCGAAAATAGATTAGAATCCTTTTTTTGCAGAGATAAAAGAAATAAAATATACTCAGAATGAAATAAAAAATGCTATAACTGAGCTGCAATCATAGATGGATGCCACAGCGACAAGGATGGGTGAGGCAGAACAGAGAATCAATGATATAGAGGACAAACTTATACAGAATAATGAAGCAGAAAAAAAGAGGGAGATTGAGGCAAAAGAGCATGATGTAAGAATTAGAGAAATCAGTGACTCATTAAAAAGGAACAGCATCAGAATCATAGGGGTCCCAGAAGAGGAAGAGAGAGAAATAGGGATAGAAGGGTTATGTGAGCAAATCATAGCAGAAAACTTTCCTAACCTGGGGAAAGACACAGACATCAAAATCCAGGAATCACAGAGGACCCCCATTAGATTCAACAAAAACCGACCATCAACAAGGCATATCATAGTCAAATTCACAAAATACTCAGGCAAGGAGAGAATGTTGAAAGCAGCAAGGGAAAAAAAGTCCCTAACCTACAAGGGAAGACAGATCAGGTTAGCAGCAGACCTATCCACAGAAACTTGGCAGGCCAGAAAGGAGTGGCGCGATATATTCAGTGTGCTGAATCAGAAAAATATGCAGGCAAGAATTCTTTATCTAGCAAGGCTGTCATTCAAAACAGAAGGAGAGATAAAAAGTTTCCCAGACAAACAAAAATTAAATGAGTTGGTGACCACTAAACCAGCCCTGCAAGAAATTTTAAGGGGGACTCTCTGAGTGGAGAAAAGATGAAAAAAAATTATATATATATCTCAAAAGCAACAAAGATTAGAAAAGACCAGAGAAAACCACCAGAAACTCCAACTCTACAAGCATCATAATGGCAATAAATTCATATCTTTCAGTACTCACTCTAAATGTCAATGGACTCAATGCTCCAATCAAAAGACATGGGGTAACAAAATGGATAAGAAAACAAGACCCATCTATATGCTGTTTACAAGAGACCTACTTTAGACTTAAAAACAACTTCAGATTTAAAATAAGGGGATGGAGAACCATCTATCATGCTAATGGTCAATAAAAGAAAGCCGGAGTAGCCATACTTATATCAGACGATCTAGACTTTAAAATAAAGACTGTATCAAGAGATGCAGAAGGGCATTATATCATAATCAAGGGGTCTATCCACCAAGAAGACCTAACAATTGTAAACATTTATGCACCCAGTGTGGGAGAACCCAAATATATCAATCAATTAATCACAAACATAAAGAAACTCATCAATAGTAATACCATAATAGTAGGAGACTTCAACACCCCCCTCACAGCAATGGACAGATCATCTAATCAAAAAATCAACAAGGAAACAATGGCTTTGAATGACACACTGGACAAGATGGACTTATCAGATATATTCAGAACATTTCATCCTAAAGCAGCAGAATATACATTCTCCTCCAGTGCACATGGAACGTTCTCCAGAATAGACCATATACTGGGACACAAATCAGCCCTAAGTAAGTACAAAAAGATCGAGATCATATCGTGCATATTTTCAGACCACAACACTATGAAACTCGAAATCAACCACAAGAAAAAATTTGGAAAGGTAACAAATACTTGGAGACTGAAGAACATCCTACTAAAGAATGAATGGGCCAACCAAACAGTTAAAGAGGAAATTTAAAAGTATATGGAAGCCAATGAAAATGATAACACCACAACCCCAAACCTCTGGGACGCAGCAAAGGCGGTCATAAGAGGAAAGTATGTAGCAATCCAGGCCTTCCTAAAGAAGGAAGAAAGATCTCAGATACACAACCTAACCTTCTGCCTTAAGAAGCTGGAAAAAGAACAGCAAATAAAACCCCAAAACAGCAGAAGACAGGAAATAATATAGATTAGAGCAGAAATTAATACTATCGAAGCCAAACAAACAAACAAACAAACAAACATAACAAAACCAGTAGAACAGATCAATGAAACCAGAAGCTGGTTCTTTGAAAGAATTAACAAAATTGATAAACCACCAGCCAGTATGATCAAGAAGAAAAAGGAAAGGACCCAAATAAATAAAATCAAGAATGAAAGAGGAGATCACAACCAATACAGCAGAAATACAAACAATAATAAGAGAATATTACAAGCAATTATATACCAATAAAAATGGGCAATCTGGAAGAAATGGACAAATTCCTAGAAACATATACACTACCAAAACTGAAACAGGAAGAAATAGAAAATTTGAACAGACCCATAAGGAGGAAGGAAATCAAATTAGTAATCAAAAATCTGCCAAAAAACAAGAGTCCAGGGCCAGATGGCTTTCCAGGGGAATTCTACCAAACATTTAAGGAAGAGTTAACACCTATTCTTTTGAAACTGTTCTAAAAAATAGAAATAGAAGGAAAACTTCCAAACTCTTTCTAAGAAGCCAGCATTACCTTGATTCCAAAACCAGACAGAGATCCCACTAAAAAGGAGAACTATAGACCAATTTCCCTGATGAACATGGATGCAAAAATCCTCAACAAGATTGTTAGCCAACCAGCTCCAACATACATTAAAAAAATTATTCACTATGACCAAGGGATTTATACCTGGGATGCAGGGCTGGTTCAATAGCCACAAAACAATTAACGTGATTCATCATATCAATAAAAGAAAGGACAAGAACCATATGATCCTCTCAATTGATGCAGAGAAAGCATTTGACAGAATACAGCATCCTTTCTTGATAAAAACCCTCAAGAAAGTAGGGATAGAAGGAGCATACCTCAAGATCATAAAGCCATACATGAACCACCCAACGCTAACATTATCCTCAACAGGGAAAACCTGAGAGCCTTCCCCCTAAGGTCAGGAACAAGACAGGAATGTCCACTCTTGCCACTGTTATTCAACATAGTATTGGAAGCCTTAGCCTCTGCAATCAGACCACACAAAGAAATAAAAGATATCCAAATTGGCCAGGAGGAGGTCAAACTTTCACTCTTCGCAGATGACATGATACTCTATATGGAAAACCCACAAGATTCCACCAAAAAACTGCTAGAATTGGTTCATGAATTCAGCAAAGTTGCAGGATATAAAATCAACTCACAGAAATCGGTTGCATTCCTATACACCAACAATGAAGTGACAGAAAGAGAAATCAAGGAATTGATCCCATTTACAGTTGCACAAAAAACCATAAGATACCTAGGAATAAATCTAACCAAAGAAGTTAAAAATCTATACACTGAAAATTATAGAAAGCTTATGAAAGAAATTGAAGAAGACGCACAAAAAAATGGAAAAATATTCCATGCTCCTGGATAGGAAGAACAAATATTGTTAAAATGTTGATACTATCCAAACCAATCTGCATATTCAATGCAATTCCTATCAAAGTAACACCAGCATTCTTCACAGAGCTAGAACAAATAATCCTAAAATTTGTATGGAACCAGAAAAGACCCCGAATAGCCAAAGCAGTCTTGAACTAGAAAACCAAAGCAGGAGGGATCACAATCCCAGACTTCCAGCTATACTACAAAGCTGTAATCATCAAGACAGTATGGAACTGGCACAAGAACAGACACTCAGATCAATCGAACAGAATAGAGAACCCAGAAATGGACCCACAAACGAATGGCCAACTAATCTTAGACAAAGCAGGAAAGAATATCCAATGGAATAAAGACAGTCTCTTCAGTAAGTGCTGCTGGAAAAACTGGATAGCAACATGCAGAAGAATGAACCTGGACCACTTTCTTACACCATACACAAAAATAAACTCAAAATGGATGAAAGACCTCAATGTAAGACAGGAAGCCATCAAAATCCTCAAGGAGAAAGCAGGAAAAAACATAGGTAGATGTTTTAAATGACCAAGAAAACATTTCAAAAATAATTATTCTAACTCTTTAGTCACTGTATCTTCTGAAAATTTTATAGTATAATAAAATATTTATGGTAGCCAACTAGGCTTCAGCAAGAAACTGAAGGACTTTAAGCAAAACAAGACCTTAGTAATCATTTTCTTAAAGTGATGGACTAAAATATCCTAAAAACAAAGACATTTACTTATCAATACTATTGGTGAACAATTAGGTTATACTAAATAATTTCCTCCCATCAAAGGACCTGACAGGATTAGCCATTGTAGGACCAGCCATTATGTGGCCTTTATTTGCTGATATTATGATAGGAAAAGATAAGATTCAGTAGGCAGAAAGGGAGAGGCTAGGACTTGAAGGTCCTTGGGTGGGGAAAAACACACATTTTGGGACACTGCTGGGAGCCTCTGACCGCAAGCCAACTCCCTGAGGCGTAAGGTTCCTCTTCAGAATGTAGCAGACACCACTTACTCCCCCTCAGGTTTCCTTCAGGAATTTGACCTAACTAAAAATAAGTAGTAGACCCTAATACGTACCCACAAGGAATGGTATGGCCATAGACCACCTCTCATACAATGGAAATGAGCCAATCGAAAATGATTAGGCATTTAGAGTTACCTAGCCAATAAGGTAGGACCTGAGAAGAAAGAAGGGGAAAGGAAAGGGGCCAAGCAAAATCCTATAAAACAAGGCCCCTTGCCTATAGTTTCGGGCATCCACTTTCAAATACTCCTTTTCTGTAAAGAGAGCTTTTGTACAAGTCTTACTTTTTTTTTAATGTTTATTTTCATTTTTGAGAGAGACAGAGCATGAGCAGGTGAGGGGCAGAGAGACCGAGAGACATAGAATCCAAAGCAGGCTCCAGGCTCTGAGCTGTCAGCACAGAACCCAAAGTGGGGCTTGAACTCACTAACTGTGAAATCATGACCTGAGCTGAAGTCAGATGCTTAACCGACTGAGCCACCAAGGCGTTCCTACTATTCTTACTCTCTAATCTTATACTCTGATAAACTTTTGCCTGCTTCTCATTTTATTCTGTGTCTACTTCTTCATTCTTCCAAGGGGTGAGAGAGAGAACCCTGGACATTGAGGTAAAAAAAAAATCCTGCAACTATATCATAATTACATAAAAAACATATGTAATATTCTTTCACATGGTACAGACATTAAAAAATGAAAGAAAACTTCCATTTTGATGAAAAAATAATTTTTCTCTTACAATTTATTTTTCCCATTTGGAACTTTCTGCTTTTATTTGCTTTTTATTTTCTTTATTCTATTTTCTTGTTTTTTAAAATTATTATTCTTGGGGCGCCTGGGTGGCGCAGTCGGTTAAGCGTCCGACTTCAGCCAGGTCACGATCTCGCGGTCTGCGAGTTCGAGCCCCGCGTCAGGCTCTGGGCTGATGGCTCAGAGCCCGGAGCCTGCTTCCAATTCTGTGTCTCCCTCTCTCTCTGCCCCTCTCCCGTTCATGCTCTGTCTCTCTCTGTCCCAAAAATAAAAATAAAAATAAAAACGTTGAAAAATAAAATTATTATTCTTGAGCTTCTTCCTCCTTTATTCTTGCAATCATGGATTTCTACTTTTCTCTTGAAAAGATTTAAAGTCTACGATTTGACCTCTGAGTAAAATCTTGGCTGAAGCATATCAGTGATATTAAGTTGTCAATATTTTGTATTGTTTTACATTTCCTCCTTGGTTCCATAGTTACTTAGCTGGATATGTTTTTATTCTAAGTAGTTACAAATGTTTGTTATTAATTTGGAATATGGAGGAAAAACATGGTGCTTTTTAATACTTTTTTTTTTTTGCTTTTTAATATTTTTCTGTGTACCTTAGTATTCGATCAATTTTTTTTAACTATGTGCGCTTTAAAAGGTGATACAGTCTCTGTTTACAGGGACAAAGTTTAAGATATATTTCTGTTGACTCCATTCTATTATTTATTCCTATCTACTTCATCTAACAAATTTACAGTGGGATCACAAAGTTGTCTTCTACAACTATTCTGTCCATATTTTCCTTTTTATAAGTTCTGCTTAGATTTTTATATTGCACCCTTAGAACAAATAATCTGGGGCACCTGGGTGGCTCAGTCATTTAAGGGTCCAACGTTGACTCAGGTCATGATCTCAAGGTTCATGAGTTTGAGCCCCACATTGGGCTCTGTGCTGTCAGTGCAGTCCCAACTTCAGATCCTCTGTCCCCCTCTCTTTCGGCCCCTCCCTTGCTCATGCTTGTGTGCTCACTCTGTCGCTCAAAAATAAACATTAAAAAAAGAATAACTTAACTGTTATATCTTCCTTGTAGTATATTTTTTGTTACTATTGACTGCATACTTCTCTCCCCTTGTCTTTTACTTTGTCTGATATGAATTCTGCCACGTTTGTGTCTTCATATTTATTTTTTGCCTAACTTTGACTTGTTCATTTTTAAACTTTAACCTCTCTAGGTCAACTTATTTCAAGATCCTTCCTTAGTATATATCATTTAACTGGATTTTGTTTGTTAAGCCACTCTACATTCTTTCTTTTTTAACTAGGGAATTTACCCGGTTATATTTATAGTCATAATTGTTACATTTGGCCTCGCTTTTCCCTACTTTTCTTTCCTTGTTCTTTAAACATTTTTTTTCCCCATTTTCTTTGCTAGGGATGTTTCTTAATTAAGTCTGCATCTTAGAATCTAGCTCAGTACCTGGCCTATGACAAGTATCCACTACAACATTTGTGGAATTAATTAGTAAGTATAGCATAGATGGTTTGTACAATGCTATGAAAGATACACATGCTGCTTTTAACCCTATTAGTGACTAATTTTCGGAGCATTTAGAAACCAATCTTAAACTTTCAAGACTAACAAGAGAATAATAAAGTTCTACTCCTCTTTACTGAAACTGAAGAATTTGGCACTTCTGAATTCCTCTTGGCAAACCTACTACTCTAATCTTTGTCAATTTAAGTCACATTTATTATCACGACCATTTTCTTATTTTTACAATAGGGAACATTTGTTTTGCATAAAAAGGGTAGTTAAGACAATTGTTTTAGATATAGATCTTTTTATTTAACTTGTTTTCATTCTTACTTCCAGTCTTTTCCAGCTATGATTTCCTCATTCTTGTTCTTATTTTCTCCTTTTCCTGGCAAATATCTTTAATTATGATGTTTGGGGAGGTATCAGGTATCAGGGTTTCTAAATCTTTGCCCATGTATGAACATTTTCTATTTCTTTCCAAACTAGATGGCCTCGGGGAGTGTATCAGAGTCTCCAAACCTCACGTCTCTCTGGAAATTCTGACAGGATGGCTTTGGGGTCACGCTTCTCACTCCTCAGCCAAGCATTTCTGCTAAAGGCAACACTGTGTGCCTAGCTGGTTAACACCCATCAGATATATCCTCAGGTATACTTGAAATAGGTACAAGTGTGAGAACCAGTCTTTCAGAATTTAGCATCGTTGACAAGGCTGAGGCCAAGTTTTGTTTCTGCACGGGTAACCCGACTTTCCATTCTGAGGCATTGGATGGGGCTGGGCCAGGGCCATCTCTGTGGCTAGTGCTGAATGGCACTGGGGTTGGCAGCCCCTCCAGAGCCACATGCAGTGGGGCGGGAGTTCCCAACAAATGTTCTCAAACAAACATCAGTGCTGTTACTAGAAGGTGGGGGGTAGGGATGCCTGGCAGCTGGAAACCACACATGTCCACCACAGGCAAGCTGATGGGAAAGGGATTTCACTCAACCAAATGTGGACCCTCTATGGGGTATCTTCTCAGTATTCTTACTCAGAGTTTCTAGATTATGTGACTTAAACCTAAAGGGTTGAACTGAGGTCATTTTCTTGATCTTGTGCTTGTGATCTTGATCTTGTGTTTTTTCCAATGGATACAGGTCTGTACACGTAACTTGGGTAATACCTATCCGTTGTATAGAATGTGGACGTTAATCATGTTTTTTTCCTAAAGGAATTGGGAAGTATGAAGTGTAGAAGATTACCTTCACTTATATATCCATGTTGTCCCAGAGAGTGTGGCCTTCCTGTGCTGAGCTGAGAGTCCTGGGGACTTGGAATTTAGTGTTCATGTAACACCTCCTAGGCGTCTCATTCCACCGTTCTCATTTTTATAGTGTGAAGCATTTGCGTCATGTAAAGAAAATGTACTTATCACAATTATTTAGATGTATATATCCTCTGCCACAAACTGAGTTTAATATTAACTGTAAGCCATTTATTTTGGGAGGGAAAAGGGTGTTTAGTGGTGGGGACTGAAGGGCTAACTGGAAGGGGAAATGCCTTGAAACTCAGGCTCCTAGTGTGTAGATTATCCGCACAGTTGTCTTCATGCTTGCTATTTCAAAACAGAGTAACAGAAAATAAAATTAAAATGGCTTAAGGGAAAATTCTTACAAGACCAGATGAATAGAAGAAATAGTATTTAAAAGATATCAATGGCAATTAACTTAAAATAAGTAGCTTTAACTAAAATTATAAATTATATCAACTAAAAAACCTCGTGCAGCTAAAACAAATATGTTTGAATAGAACCCATTATAGGCCAAGATATGGTTGACTACTGCATATTTCCTGGTTTTCCTAGGCTGACCATGTGAGTTAAGAGTTTCCTGCAAGGATGCCTCATGACTTTGGAGGACAGTGAAAACAAAGTCAAGGTCCATGTTGAGTTTTGGCATCTTAAACTCAGAATGTCTTGTATCATAAGCCAACTGGATTCAGTAAATGTCTTCCAAACTTGTTGCTGACAAATACATCTTTTCCCATTCTATAATATACAGGTGTTTCTATTTTTAAACCAAGCACAGGGCTTTATTTTTACCCTAACAAGTGCTCTGGTTCTTTATTTCAGCCCATTGCTATATAGAATCTGTGATAAAGTGCCTTTAATTTACCTCCAAGTTTCTTGCTAGCTACAAATATCACTGTAGATTTCTGTATCCTCCAAATATATCTGATAAAAATGAACAGAACACAACTTTTTAAATTTTAAAAATTTAAAAAGTTTTAAAGTAAAATAAACATTTGTCATCATAAGAAAATATCCATTATCTTCATAGAGAAAGGAAAATGCTATATGGCCCGATTTCTCTGATTTGTAGGGAGGTGGATCTTTCTGCTGGAACTGGTGAGAACAAACTTTTCTGGAATCTACGGAAGGGGTAACAGACCTCATGGCACCATCTGTGAGGGCCGGGCCCGCAGAGATGAGGTGTTCGGTGAAGGGATTCCTGAGGCTGTTCAGGCCTGTCTCAAACTATGATGAAGGGCAGGGTGAGAGATGAGGGGCCCTGGCAATGTCCCCAGCCCAGAGGTTTCCTCTGCCAGAGCATTTGTTGTTGCTCATCTTGTTCTGCTTTCATCTACATAATAATAGAAAGGGCATGGAAAAAGATATTTGCTTTGCAACATCATGGCAAAAAAAAAAAAAAAAAAAAAAGTTCCAACTGTATCAAAAGCTTGGCAATTTTATAACAAAAAAAGGCTCATACTGTCCAGCTCCCACAATTGGGAAGCGAGGCAGCAAGGATAATCCTGCCACGCCTGCCAGCTTCTGGAGAAAAAGTGAGTATGTCCATCAGTGGATCTTGTTGATACAAGAGAGAAGGACGAGGAAAAATATTCCACAAGTTTCATACATACAACCATCTTAACCACAAAGAACTATAATAAATATAATGAAGTTGAAAATCTGCATTTCTAAACATTTCACTTTCATTCAGATTTAACTGACAAGATAATCTATTACTCTGACTAAAATTCTTTTAACTAATGAAAAAAAAAAAAAGACACATGACCTAAGGACAATCTGATTTTGCTTTATTGAATATTATCCCAATCCAATATTTACAGATGTAATTAAATGGAATTTATAAGACTACCAAGTGGAACATTTAAAAAAGTTAATCTGAGACACTCTTACTGGAAATCATCGATTCATATGTGTTAATACCATAACTAATTTAAAATTTTCAGCCAATATCCAAGGTGGTTCAGTTCATAAAAACTCTTTTCAAGAAGAGAGAAGTCTGAGGAAATAAAAAGAAAAATGTTCAGAAAAATATTTCCGTATCTAGTCACAATCTTCCAGTTTTTCTGTAAAAGAAATTCGATAACAATTATAGACATTCTGTCCACCACGAACTAACAGATTTCTTAACTGCATGACTATTTTCCTCAATGCCATATTTTGCTTTAAGCACAGAAAAACTATTTCTTCTTTTGTCATATTTTCATGATAGGCTTACACATTTTTTTATGTTTAAAAAGAAATATATATCCAAATTTAAATCAGCACCTACATACTATGGCCACACATTATTATTACCTTGACTGTCCATTAGAGATAGTCCATGGAAGGTATAGGATGGACAACAAAGATGGCGTTCCTCTAACCAGTCGTAAGCGTGACTTACTGTAGAAGCCAGTGGCTTTCATAGACATTCAGAGGACACCAGATCTACTATTGTCTGAAAGAACACCAGGGATATGTTCCTGGTGTTTGGGACTAAGGGCCCCAAATTTATATCTGCAACATTGTCAAAATAGAACTGCAAAAAATTGGGGATCACAGTGGCAGATGGGGGGGATTTTTTTCTCTCTCTGTACAAATTTAAAGGTATCTCTCTGCTTTTAGGTGGGCTAGGTTTACTCCTCAAACACAGATTCAAGAATTACAGAATTTCTTATCTTGAAGAAGTATGTGCTTACATTACTACACAGAGTCTATTCTCCTTTTTTCTTAGCAAGATGGTGGTTCTTCAAAATGTATTGTTATTACTATTTTTAGATATTAAAATGTAAATATCACATGTTAATATTCAAACGTTAAATCTAAAATTTAATCCTATCTATGTATTTCAAAAATGTCAAGATAAAATAAAGCAGTGTGTCAGTGATAGTAACTTCTATATTAAAGCCCTGAAAACGAAACGGTTTTTAATGGTATTCATTTTTGCTAGAACAATACTGCCAAAGGGGTAAGCATGACATGAAAAATCATAATGAATAAATATCAGTTTATTATCCACAATTTAAAAACATTCACTTTAAAAGAAAAAAGAAATAAAAACATTCACTTGGGGGAGCCTGGGTGGCTCAGTCGGTTAAGTGTCAGACTCTTGATTTCAGCTCAGGTCCTGATCTCGCAGCACTGTGTTGGGCTCTGTGCTGACAGTGCAGAGCCTGCTTGGGATTTTCTCTCTTTCCCTCTCTCTCTACCCCTCCCCCTTCTCTCAAAATAAATAAATAAACTTTAAAAAAGCCAAAACACATCGCTTCTCGGCCTTTTGGCTAAGATCAAGTGTAAAAAAGCCAAAACATTCACTTGCCAGAAAGGAATCTGGAAATGGCAGTGGTTCTGGATTCTTTTAAGTAAAACTTCCCTATACACAATAAATAAGTTTCCTGCTCAACAAACCTGTTTTTAGATAATACAAATTGTATGTTATGGATCATCATATAGTTTAATTCACTGGAGTCCACATTAATGGTGCTTGAAGGCCCATTTTTAAAAAACAGAAATTAACCCTCTGCATGAACAGTTTAAATAGCTGGTAAAAATATACAGAAATGAGGATAAAACTGGAACCGTGGAGTAAGGTATATTTGCAATCCAACCATGGCACAGAGCATATGCACCTTCCTCTTTATTGATTCCTCAATGTTAATATGTGCACACATCTGTTTTATAGATATCCGATAATACATCAGATAATAATAATCGATGTGTTTCTATTCAATGTAAATATACCACTATGAATGTGACCTTTTTTCTTAAGTCCACATTTTGTTTTAGAAATTGCCAACACATTGATGACCATTGCCATTGGTTAATAGTACATTCATGGGTGGGGCGCTTGGGTGGCTCAGGTAGTTAAGCGTCTGACTTTGGCTCAGGTCATTATCTCAGGGTTCGTGGGTTCGAGCCCCGTGTTGGGCTCTGTGCTGACAGCTCGGAGCCTGGAGCCTGCTTCGGATTCTGTATCTCCCTCTCTCTCTGCCCCTCCCCCATTCGTGTTCTGTCTCTTTCTCTCAAAAATAAATAAACTTTAAAAAAATTTCATAAAAATGGTACATTCATGAGAGTGGCATGCTAGCTTTCTCAAAATGCAGGGCAGACTTACCAATATGGTTAATAGTTGATCATTTTTCGGAGGGCATCATAGCACTTCCATTTGTCTGGGATGTAGAATGGCTCAAAAATGTGAGGAAATGGTGTGTCATACCCACATACTCTTGATATAGGAGCCTCTAGGTTCAGGAAACATTCTTCCTGCAGAGAAGAACACAGATAGTTAACTTCAAGAATATTCTCTTTTATTCACAGAGATGAAATATTTTCATTTAGAATACAGTTTTATCCAAGGGCATTAAAATAATTAAGTATATTTTAATGTAAAAAAAAGTTAAAAAATAAAGTAACAAACAGCATGTTGGGCTCAATCCCAATTTTACTTAAAATGTTTTCATCTACAGGCATTTGAATTTATGCCTACACATACCTCTACTGCTTAAGTCTAATTGGGATTATACCAAACACGCTGTCCTACAAATACAAGTGTAAGTCATGACAAAATCATAATGAAATGTTCACAGGAAACTCTGCGGCTTGAAATTAGTGATGGTATATGTTTTTTCTTGTTTCCTGTGTTTTTCAAGTTGTGTATGCAATGGACATGCATTATGTTCATAATCTATGTTTGTAATTATTCTACACAGCCACACTGAACATCTACCAGTTACTTAGCTGTGCCTGCATTCTCTCATGGCTAGGCTTCTGTAGATGCTGATGGTCCCCTGCCCAAGTCACTGCCCAAGCCCATCACTCTCTGCCTGACTGATGTGTGCACATCTCTCAGATATCATGTTAGGAGTCACCTCTGCTGGGAAGCCTTCCTTGGTGGCACTTCCCCAACCCTATACCACTGATAAGAGAGGGGCTTCTGCCCTGAGCTCTCGCAGAACTGAACTCAGAAAGATCAGCAAGTTGCCTAATTGTCTGTCTCTCCTGAGAGACAATGAACTCCATGAAGCTAGAGCTCTGGTTCAAAAACGTAAAATCCCAACCACAGAAGAATCCTGTAGGAAATTATCTTTGGGGGAAAAAAAAAGTTATTCAGGTGGCAAATTCATACTTAAAATTTTTAGGAGGTTAAAAAAATCTGAAGATATATGATTAAACTATTGCTATGAAAATGATATTAATGTTACCATTCACAGCTATTACCTCAAATTAAACCTTAGGTGTTTTCCGAATGTTGCCAGAAAGAAGGGGAGTGGAGGTGTTGAGCAAAGTGAGAGGGAGGTACAGGCCTCCAGTTAGAGAATGAGGTAAGTCACGGGAATAAGAAGCAGAGTGTAAGGAACACAGTCAATGATACTGTAATAGACATGTAATGGAAGGCAGCCACACTTGTGGAGAACATAGCATGATGTATAAACTTGTCAAATTACTAAGTTGCATGACTGAAACAAATGTAGCACCGTGTGTCAGCTACACTAAAACAAAACAAAACAAGAGCAACAACAACAGAACCCTTAGGTTTTTTTATGCACCTGCATTCTACATTACTTTGCTTTACAAAGGATTTGAGGTTCACCTTTCCTTACGTATTTTACTTAACTGCACTTTATTTTTTTTGCTTAACACAAATGTTTTATTTTTTTAAAGTTTTCATTTAAATTCCAGTTAACATACAGTATAATATTAGTTTCAGGTGTACAATACAGTGACTCAACACTTCTGTACAATAGCCGGTGCTCATCACAAGTGCACTCTTTAATCCCCATCACCTATTTCACCCCTCCTCCCCACCCACTGACCCCTCTGGTAACCATCAGTTTGTCCTCTATAGTTAAGAATCTGTTTCTTGATTTGCCTCTCTCCTTTGTTTCTTAATTTTCACATATGACCGAAATCATATGGAATTTGTCTTTCTCTAACTTATTTCACTTAGCATAATACTCTCTAGCTCCATCCACATCGTCGCAGATGATAAGATTTCATTCCTTTTTATGGCTGAGCAATATTCCATTGTGTGTGTGTGTGTGTGCATGTGTGTATATATGATTTAAAAATATATTTTACATATTTATAATATGTGTGTGTATATATATGCATGCCACCATATACATACACCACATCTTTAACCATTCATCAGTCAATGGACATTTGGGCTGTTTCCATAGTTGGCTATTGTATTATTTTGACATTTTCATTTGAGCAGAAAGTTTTACATGAAGGAAACATGACAACTCATGTTCAATACCTATCCTCTGTGGATATTTCAAGTGACAAGCATATTAGGGCAGAAAGAGCCTGGGAACAGAACAAATTAGCATCAAGATACAAGCGGCCATTAACAGACCTCACTCTGTCCCCATAACCACTGTGGTTTATATTATCAAACACCAAGTAAGTGCTAGTTTTTCCTCACACCAGGAAATCTTCATTAACAACTTGAGAACACTATATACATAAGGCTTAAAGAGTAACCTAAGAAATTCCACTACTAATATGCTAAAAAAAAAAAAAAAGACAGGTGGATTGTTTCTTGACTGCAACAAGTAATTTTAAAGGGATTTAAATTATTGATGTGGGATTAACTCAGTTTTATTACTTTAATTGATATGGGCTTTTCCCCATCTTCCCTGATTATTTTACTCTTCATAACTGCAAGTATAGAAAATCAAAGGTAAAACATTTTACTAAATGCCCTTGACTTTACACCTGCTATAAAATACTGCTCTTTCAAAGTTGGAAAGCTGGGATACAACAGAATGATCTGCCAGTATTTGTGAAAATGACTCCTTTTAACATAATGACTAACATCATCAAACTTTTTTTTCAAATAGCAATGCTCCTAATTCCTCAAGAATGTTAAAGTCACTCTTTACAAGATACATCTGTGTGTACAAAACAGATGAACATAAGGGAAGCAAAGGTAATGAAAAAAAAAAACAGGTAGGGGGACAAAACATAAGAGACTCTTAAATATGGAGAACAAAATAGAGAGTTACCGGAGGGATTGTGGGAGGGGGGATGGGCTAAGTGGGTAAGAGGCATTAAGGAACCTACTCCTGAAATCATTGTTGCGCTGTATGTTAACTAACTTGGATGTAAATTTAAAAAAATAAATTAAATTTAAAAACAAAAACAAGATACTTCTGTGTGTTTGCATGGGCACAGAAAAAGGTCTGAAATGTCACACTTAAACTATAAGCAGTGGTCACCCTCTGAGGCAAAGAGGTTTTCGAGAAAGGACTCTACTTCACACTTTAAATGTATTGTTTGAGTTTTTATGAAACAGTATTACTTTCGTAATTAAATGACACTGACATAAAAGAGTAAAGGATCACCTTCTTTATGTGAATAAAAATTACTATTTTATGTTAGTTTTGTAACTTCTTATGTGGCATTTCCTTAATTTGGAAATAATTACTGTACATTAAATGGAATTAAAGGATTATAAAGTACTATATGTAAATATATAAAGTATATTTTTTAAATCATGGAGGATAATATAAGGATAGATAACAGAGGACTATGGCTCAATTTTTGTAAGGATAGGCCCTAACCAACTGAAACAGTTTGAAATTTTAATGCTTTGCTAACTGATGTAATATTAGAGATTTAAGTTATTCCTTCCACGGACTTGTGTTAAAACTTCTTGTAAAGAGATTGGAAACAAGATGTTTGGGTCAAGCAGCTGCACACAGTGACTCCCTACTGAACTGGTTCATACACAAATGATTTATGTGTGGCTATATGTTTCTTTCTGCAACCATCAAAACAGGGCAACCTTGTTCACCCTGTTTTTTTCATACAGAAACTATACTCACACACACATTTACAAAAAAATATTTGAATTTCATCAGCAGATTTGTAGATCAATGTACCAGATTAATCCTCCAGAAATCACATCTCTATTATATACCACATTATGACACCATAATTATAGTAACCATGTACCTGAATTTCCAAGACAGGCCAGATTAACTCTATTTTTCTTTTTCATTGACTGAATAAGTACACTCATTTTAAAAACTGATGTTTTTTTGGAGTTCCTGGATGGCTCAGTTAGTTAAGTGGCCACCTCTTGATTTCAGCTCAGATCATGATCTCATAGTTCATGGGATGGAGCCCCTCGTCCGACTCCGTGCTGGGTGTGGAGCCTACTTAAGATTCTTTCTCTTCTCTCTCTCTCTCTCTCTCTCTCTCTCTCTCTCTCTCTCTCTCTCTCTTTCTCTCCCCACCACCATCCCCCCAGGCCCTCTCCTGCTCATACACACATGCTCTCTCTCTCTCAAAAATAAAAAAATAAAAACTCTGATGATTTTTCATTCAAAAATAGTAACCCACATAAAATTAAAGAAGAAATAATTACCTAACCCACAGAGTTGTGAGAACTACAGGTCATGTCCAGCACAGGGGCTAACATGGGAAACATCGGTTTCTGCTCCTCTCCTTGGAGAGCTTGTATGTGGAGCAGCTCAGTCCACATGGGACAATTACAGATGTAACTGTGAGGTTCCAAAGCAGATTACAGTGTAATATGTAACCAGGGACATCAGAAGAGAACCAGACAGGTGCCAAGAGAAACTTGTCTCCAGCTATTCATGGTCCTAAGTATCACCATGGATCCAGTGAGAAGGAGTGAACATGAACCCTGAAGCAATCGCCTAGTTACACTTACATACATTTTGTTGTGGTGTGTGCTTTCACATAAGTAATCAGGTGCTTAAAAGGAAACAGAAATTCCTTCCAAAAGACCATTGTGTGACATTCTAGTATATGGTATTCAAAATTTACTTCTGAATATCTGTCATTATGAGAATTTTTTTTTCTAAAATATGTTAACAATAGGGTGCGTGGGTGGTTCAGTCAGTTAAGCATTTGACTCTTGGTTTTGGCTCCGGTCATGATCTTGTGGTTCATGAGTTCAAGCCCCACATGAGGCTCCACACAGAGCATGAGCCTGCTTGGGATTCTATCTCTCCCTCTCTCCCTGCCCCGCCCCTGCTCTTGCTCTCCCTCTTTCAAAAAAACAAACAAACAAAGAAAAAAAAACCTTTAAAATAAAATGTTAGTAATAGTAACCAGTACTAACGATGTAACAGGAATGGTACTTAATGAATTATACTTTTTATCTCTAACAAATCTACGAGGTAGGTATTATATTCCATTTCGCAGATGAGGAAATCAAGGTGAAAGAATTTGTCCAAGGTCAAATAGCTACATACATAGCCAATTAAGATTCCAACTGGACTGCAAAGCCCGTGTTCCTAGACACTCTTCTGCAAAATGACTATTGAGGATAGTAATAACAAGAAAGATGATAGATAGATAGATAGATAGATAGATAGATAGATAGATAGATAAAAATAGGAATAAAGAAGAATGGTAAAATAGAAAGCAGGCTGGGATGGAGGTTTTAGAACAGAGTCTCAAGAGGCATAATGGGTTAAATGCAGTCTTATACATAAGGAAGGCAGAGGCTAAGACATGTAAAGAACTTGAAAAGCACACATGTAAGCCTAAAAGTCACACATAGAGCAATAAACAGATGGTCCCGGGTATCAGCAACCTCCTGAGTTATCCTAAGTGATTTAAATCAACATAACTCAAATTGTTTACATATTAGCCATCTGGGTTGCTATGCATATTACAACCAGAAAAGGAAGCAGACAATCTGAAATAACAATTCCAAATCATAAAAACTATAGATGTGAATGAAATATATTCCTTATTTGCCTATTTGTAACAAAACAAAACAAAGTTTTAAGTATCTTGTTAAGATAGCAGAGGACAGAGATCCTGCATATTTTTTAGCAGGTAAGAGAGAACAAGTAAAAATTAATTAAATTGGATCCATTATTGTTTGAAGAAAAATAAAATTAGCAATACATTTCTAAAAATTAAGTGTACTACATTCAGTCCTGTGTTTTAGTGACTGTAATATAGATTGTATAGTATGTGCATGCAAATATGAATATATTAGGGCTTTCATGGGATCTCACAAAATCTCTCAACATGTAACCTCATCTCCCCATTAAAGTTTTAAGTATATCAACCATAAATTCTCCTGTCACAATGTCACAGGAGTTATGGCACTGAAATCAGTCTCAGGCATTCCACATTGTGGCTTCAATCGCTCTCTCCACAAATCTTTTCACTGTTTTTATGGCAAAGCTGTATAATATAATTGATACAGCATGGAATTTGGAAGTCTATTTAAAGGGAATCTTTGTTTTCCTATGATTTCATTTCTCCAAGCCCCTGTTTACTCAATAGCAAATTAGAGGTATTGAAAAATATTATATTATCCTATTGTTTCATAACTCTATTGTTACTTTGCCTATTTGCGTCTCCAGACGTAAATAGGTAGCATATGAAGAGTACCAGGTTTCAAGCTTGACACATCATAGTACTCAGTAATTGCTAGGTTTTTGTTTTCTCTTAAGATTTTCTAAGTTATAATAAACACAAAGTATTTGAAATGATAGATCAAATCATCAGTGAAGAGAAGATTCTGGTATACAGAACGGTCAACACTGAGAAGTAATATCCCTTATAGCACTGTGCCTGAACAGCTACCCGTTACTGGAGACTTACTAAGCCTTAAAAAATGTAAGAAAATACCAAAAATAACTAAGTGCTGTATGAGGAAGGAGGGTGGAAATCACTGAGGTTATGAGAGAAACAGGCTACATTCAGGCCTCAAGGAAAGAAAGGGTCCGGTGCTGCCCCCTGGTGGGAGTCAGGGAATGTGGACACAAATTGCCAGTTCCTGGGGCTGGAATGACAGATTGTGTGGCTAGATAAGAAAGTCAAGAGCTCTGGAAATGGTTAAAAAAAATCTACCCCTCTCCCCGAGAAGAACATAATTTCCCAGCAGGGCCACTATAGAAAAGTAGGCTGTCAGTTAGCTACTGGATGGTTACAAGTAAAAGAGCCCAACCTAATTGAATGTAATCAGGGCATATATACTTTGAAAAACAGTAAAGAATAAAGACCATGCAGTATCATTTAATTTAGTTTTAAAGTAATCATTTGGTTTTGCATTTTATTTCAAGGCAACCCTAGGCTTGGATTTCTTTCTAGGAAAAATTCTGGATAATTTTTATTCAGTTCTTCTAACGACAGAAAGTTGGATACAGCCTATTGTGTAAGACCACATACCTTCTTGAGTTGGAAAGTTGTGAAAAAAAGTTAAAAGTGAGATAAGAAAACTTCAGGGTTTTTTATGTATGTACCTAATTTCTTATAGCTGATATAGGCTGTTTACATTACTTAAATTTTCCTGAAAAACTAATTTTTCTAAACATTTAATGGAAGGTCAGAAAGGCAGGACACTGTAATGAGAAACACATCACAAGTCAGAATAGGCATACATTGCCTATAGGATTACCTGATAAATCAAGATTTTATGTTCCTCCTTGGAATAATGAGAAACATCAGTTCATTACTTAATTTCAAAGTTATAGCTCAGAAAATTGATTTTTAAATTACTTTGCAAACAAAAAGGTCCCAAATATATCACATAATCATTATTATGCCACCAGTAACCCATTTAAACTATGAGAATATATTTTGTTTCCAAGAGGGGGATAGGATGGGAGTAAATTAAGCTATAAATGTAATAAGCACCAAGCCAGACATAGATCACAGAGTTATCATTTCTTCTCTAGGAGAAAAAAAATAATACACAGCTTTAAATGATTTTGGATGTGCTTACTTTCCAACCTGAATTCCAATACCATTTAGTCCTAATTTAGTTAAACTGTTAAATTAACAATAAAACAAGAGATTTTGCTTCTAAGTTCAATTAGTTGTCTAGAGGTCATAATGAGCAGTGCAAGAGTAAAACTCTAAAAAATATGAAAAAGACCTGAATATACCAGATGATGTAAACTTGATAGCCATAAAGTCAATGAACTTAGAGACTTAAGTTGATTAGTCTTATCTATGTAAGGCTAGACATCACCCAGCCTCCCAATACTATCAGAGAATATTTGTTTTAAATTTGATTTAAATCTGCCATCAAAACTTGCCCATAGCCAAAACATGAGCTTTAGCAGATGAGAAAAAAATGATTCTGGTGTCTTGAATCACACTTCCTTAGCAAATGAGTCACAGAAACCTGTGAAGGCACTATGCCAGCAACTCCAAATTAATTTCATTACTGAATTAAATAAATACAACTTTTACTAATGTAACATATTATTTTTCATTTAAATAATGGTTTAAGTAGTATGTATCATGTTTTTAAAATATAGCTTAGAAGACATATTAGGCTGTACCAATTTTCCACATAACACAGACCTATGAAATTAAATCTTCAGATAGCACAGTCCCTAATTTGCCCTCAAACATTAGAGTTACATTTATTTTATGTTTCTAATACCATATGCACACAAGATGCATTCAACAAACACTTGTTGATTTGAAGCTTCTCACGTTTAAAACACAGCTGAACCAGTGCAACTAACTGAAACAGTATATGAGTAATATAATTTTATCTAGCTTTCTATAATACCTAAAAACATGTATAGTCTGTCCCAAAAACATGTATTTCAGCAAGGCTTCTCTGTAGAATCATAATCTTGACTAAATTAAAAGCTGAGATTTCTATTATTTAACTTCGCTGCAATGTCTTCAGTATCTGAGGACTTTAAAAAAAAAACCCATTTCTTCCTCTTGAATACAAATTACTGGCAATCTGGTACAATTTTTGTTTTCTATGATTTCTTTAGCTAAAGAGTGGAGCTGAATTCTAAATTAGGATTTTCATTTAAATTCAAATTCCATTTTTAAAATGGAAGCTTATTTTCTGAACTTAGAAATATTATTTCTGAACTAAATGTGTTTCCCTGGATATAGTCTAGCTACCTAAAACAAAGTTGGAGTATGATATTAAAATCTGCATAGAAACGATTCATGCCTCAAATTCTATAGTTGTTAAGATATAAACATGTTACTATAAAATTATCTATGAATCTCAACATATTAACTGTGGAAACTAAAGTAGAACACATTTTAAAATCAAACTATAACATTAAAACAAACAATTTATTATATAAAAGGGATTGCTTTTGTTTCTCAGAAGATGGCTTTTATAAATTTCACTGTTTTAAAATCAGAAAATAAGTGAGAGTAAGTGATAACTCATGTCTACAATTTCTGATGTTTTCTAAAACCACTTTTTAAGAAAGTACATAGTGTTCATTATGGCCCAGGGACTGAACTAACTACTTTACAAACACTAACTCATTTTGTTGTTCATAAAAACTAAATTAGCAACCACAGAGGTAAAACTAGCACCCCATCCAAACCACTTTGGTTTTCCAGGTAAAACCGGTAAAAGTTTGGTTCTGCTTCCCAGCTTTGCCCCAGATACTGTCTTGAGCTGCTGCATCACCTTCACCTGACCAGCACGGTGAGAAACAGCAGCTAAAAAGGTCATTTCTTCATTAAGTCTTCCTGCAAAGAAGCATCGTGCTTATTTGCAGCAGTCAGTCTGTTCTGTTCTGAGGCTTTAAAAGTTCAAAATTTAAAGTTAAGATTCTTTTCAGATATCCTATGTGCAGATATATAAATGTGCAGACATTCAAAACGTACCGCGGCAACAATGCTTTTGTTAAAACAATTCGTATTCAATAGAGAGGGGGAAAAAAGGCAATGCTCTCAAATTTCCACAGACGCTGAAGCTTCTCAAATTTTATAGTTCACAATTCTTCCCTATAGAAGAAAGCATCGGCAGCAGCAAAGTTTGAAAGTGGAATTTCCTGAGAATGTGGGTGCATAACGATAAACATAAGCGGCGTGCAGTACTGGGTCGTCTCACGAACAAACCACTCTCTGTCAGGTAGGATTCTTGCTTTTGTTTGACAACAGGAAACTTCAAATACTCCTGTAAAGCAACTTTTGATGATTTTATAAAGCATTCCGTTTTTCTGATTGTCTTTACCATAAAATTATTCCTATAGAATTCTACTGCTACCAAATGGTCCTCGGAAGGCAGAAATCAATCCTTGGCAAGAGCAGCTTAATGATTCCTTTGTCTCGTGACACAAAAAGTAGATTCTTTTAGAATTTGGGAAACTGAACCTGAACTAGGAAAACTTCTATTAGGATCTGTCACTGCCCCAATTCTGCAACCTGTTTTTAAGTTTTGAGGCTGATCACAAAACGAAACTACTAGCCCCTATTTAGCACCATCTTTCTAAAAAGCTTGAGAAGCTGGATAAAGAAATGATGGCTAAAATATTTGCTATTCTATGAATGATTTCTTGTTACAATATAAAGTTTCATGTGTGTGTGTGTGTGTGTTTACTGCTTTTTCATTTTCTTTAAATATGTCAAATTTCTAGTTTATGTTTTAGTTTGTTTAAAACATGCTAAAGCAACTTGCTAAATGTAGAAAAGGCAAGGAAAAGGGAAAAATCAATTTTATTTTATCTACAGAATGCCCAAAGAGATGTGTCAGTGTTTTTACTGAAATTAAACACACTTTTTTTTTTAAAGTTAATCTTGGGTGTCATAGCGACATAGCCTTTAAGCTGGGTTTTGCTGAATGAATAAATTAGACCAGGTTATTTTTCAGCACTTTAATTCTGGTCACCAGATAACTACAATTTTACTAAGAAAAGCACAACAGAAATGAATGTTCTAAGGCTATCATCAATTATTAGGGAGATGTAGGCAAAAATGTGTTAATTGGATCCCTGCAGTAGCAGCCCTCCCAAAGTTTAATAACTGAACAAATTAACAAAGCAAACAAGTTTTTGGCAGGAGTCTCTGACCTAAGTAAGAAGAGGCTTGTTAGGGCTCTCATTATTTATATGCAGATGACTTTTGCTAATAGGATGCGTTTAACCTTTTCATTAAAACAAATCTAGCACTTGTAATTGTTGTCTGCATTCAATTAAAATAAAATGCAGAATCCAAAATATATTTTCCTCTTTACTGTATTTACAGATCTATGTTTCTACCTTTAAAGTTGGTTCATATTTCTTACAAAGAAGCTTTTCAAATTAAATGTCTATGTTTTTGCATACACACCTTTTCAGAATTTCAAGAATAAGAGATATTTCAGAATGAGGGGAAAAATCCACATACTTCCTTTTTTTACTCCTATAACTGGGTAAATTGTATGCAGGTAAGATGAATCCAATTCTCACAAAGACCATATTGCATGCTCACTGTGGACAGACTTCTAATAAGCCTGATAAAACAACAGACACACTAGTGAAAGGTGGTTAGTAACTGGGACCTGGTTCTGGATAATTTCATAGTTAAGTGCAAAAATATAATATTAAAAATGCCAAAGGTACTGTTTTTGGATGAACTCAATTTATGTAGTTTCTGTAAAAGGGTGATGTTCACACAGTTTATTTAAATGGACCAAAGCATTTACTTACTATTTTTTATCTACTTACTTGAGGCTGAACTCTATAAAAGTTCAATCAGGTCCCTCAATGAGGAATCAGGCTAAAATACATAGCACGGATTCCCCCACAGAGATCACAGACGTTTCCCTACTGGGCATAGACACATGGACACAAATAATTCTGTATGTATCAACACATCCTCGTGAATATCCCGAGAAACAATATGGAGGCTTACAGGAAAAGAAATGTATTTGTCCATATGCCTGTCACTTCAGAAAAAGGAATATGTACATGTTTACAGAGAATAAAAAGCCCAGACATTTACTAAATAGTAACCAAAGAGATGTTCTTGTTTAATAATAAACAAGTACAATTATTTATGTAGTCTCAATTCTTTCAACAACCCTATGGAGTGTCAAAGCGAACCTTGCCACTGGCAAAGGTTAAGTGCGGTGGCCAACATCACGCAGGTGCCCACAGTTCTGTTGGTATTCAAACCAGCTCTGCTGCTTACTCCTAGGTATCCTGCACAGGGCTTTAGATTTATGAGTAGGCAAGAGAATACTGCTTGGATATAGGGCAAAATTTGTATTTAGTGCTCTCATTATACCTGTGAAAGAGAAACTGGTGGAATTGTCTACTGGTTTATGCCAAGTCCTATATATATATATATATATATATACATACATACATATATATGTATGTATGTATGTATATATATTAGGTCTAATAAAAAGCTTATTAGCAGTATAGAGACTTGGGTCACGGTGGTCATTAGGAAGAGATGGGTCTCTAGAGGTACAGCAGATTAAGCTCAGATTTATTTGTTTGGCTTCTTTTAGATACTTGTTGGGGAGAAGACGGGAAAATGAGGGGAAGGGAGGACATGAATAGATCTTGTTTCTACTATTGGTTTGATTGAGTGCAGGGCACAAACTGCCACTGTGAGTTCTGAAACTGACTTTGAATTCTGAGGAAAAAACCTGAATGTTCCACCAGTGGTTAGGCTGGGAGCTTAAAGTTTCTTTTACTGTAAGAGTAAAGACAATAATTTAAGTGCTTCATCAGGAAATGAAACTCGCTTCCTTTCATTTCCTTATCTATGGGAAAATCGAGATTTAACTTAAGTAGCGAAGTGATTTGATAAGAATGTGACAGCTTTTTGATAGATTGGAAAAATAGTTTAAATACACACAGGTTTACAAGTTTTACCCTAGCCTTTAACTTAAGTTGGAATATGAAATTTAATCCTCTCCTTGCAGTAAATATTTTATAGCTATTCTCCACGGTTAACTCACTTAGTAGAGCTCTAACAGTACTGAAGAAAATTCCTGGAGTGAAGAAATGTCTTTTGAGAATATGATTAAATTCTTTTTTTTTTTTGCAATTAAAACAACAATCAACAAATAAGACATTGCAATTAAATTAATCTGAAATTAAAGTGTAAATTTAAGTGCAGTATGGGGTCTCCTTGTCTCAGACTGTACTCACTGGCTTCAATTAGTGGTTACTGGCACAGGCTCCACAGCTGGCACTGGGGTGTTTATTAAATAGCTGTGGGCTCTCATTATAGGTGTAAAGCTAGTTGCACACACATAAGTGCCACCAAGTGGACATGATCTGTGTGTGGACGGGTCCATCCCCGTGCGTGAAAACAGATAGGTCCCAGATGTCTCGGACAAGAACTCCAGACATCCCGAAGAAAATCTCACATTTAAAAGCTCAATTAAAAAATCATATATGTATATAATATATCTGAGTTAGGATGCATTAAAATTTCATCATTTTCAATTCTCAGTCCCCTGAATGAGCATGCTTATATGTCTGACAAAACAAATCACCAACCCACGAGGATTTTCCTTAGGTTTCCTCAAATGCTAATTATGTAGCAAATCTAATTAAGTGTGTATGATTCACTTCAGCAGTAGGTACTTCAGTTACTTCAGAATTGCCGAAGGGGATCTGAAGTGTCTATTCTCCCTCCAAGACAATCATGCTGCGTGCCAAACTGATAACCATTAAACACAGCTGCAGAGCAAATGTGCGGTCTTGGTCCTGTAAATACAGTGTTCACACATCAATCTGCCCTGTGAGCAATTTCGGATTCAGAACTACCGATTACAGGTTTATGTTACTGTTAAATAAGTATTATATACGGGTATTTTCACCCAGCACAGCTTGAACAGATTTCTATATGTCATGAGAGTTTCTTCCACCTACGGATACTCACGGAAACTCTGAAAACCCCAAACAGTGATAAATGCATTCGATCAGCATCTTGTTGAACTGGTTTTCAAGCTCTATTCCTCACGCAAGAAAAGTCAAAGTTGCTTTGTTGTGTTTGAGAACATATTTGTGGAATAATTAACGTGCAGTATAGTTAACCTCATTCCTGAAGAAAATCACATATGCTGTGTTTATTGTAAATGCTTTTCTTTTAGTTACAGTCAGTAAGTGTGCAAAACAAATCTATGGACAAATCTGAATTTACAGAAATTAAACTATTTTTATTTCAGTAACTCAAATAATCTCCATGGAAGGAAATTCTTTTCAGAGGGGCTCTGCAAACTGGGTGGGTTGCCGGATGCTTCAGGCCATGACTGCATTCCCTCCAGAGGCTGTTAGATCACTATGGCAACTACCCTTTCCCTATCAATAAGCAACAGCTCCAAACACTGATATTCTTAAAAAAAAATGATTTCCTTTTCTGTGGCCATAACGATATGAACTAGTTTCCAGACTGAAATATCCCACTTTTCGTGCAAAACAAACAACACATTTGCTGACTGAATTCACTAGAATTCGTCTTTATAAATAAATGTAAAACTAGTGAAATCAGCCACTGTACCCCAGTTCAGTTTCAAAACAAGGTAAAAGTTGTGACGTAAGTAATCTAAGGATGTCACAGCTGGAATGTGTGATGTGTGGAGGTCCAAGCAGAAGAATAAAACTGGTCTCCCGAGAACAAATGACATATCGGAAGCAAAACTTCCAAGAAAACAACATATGCTTCCACCCAGCTCTTGGAGTCTCTTAAAAGAAGCACACATTTGAAGAGCTGCATTTCTTATCTGTAGTTATTTCCAGATACGTAATTATTACTGTGCAGGGTAGTAAATAAGCTGAGTACATTTATTAAATTAAATAACATCTCCCTCCTACTTAAGGAGACGAGCGTTTGCCAGCTTTGTCTTCACCGATTCAAGTATCCATCTCTCCAGCTGTGCCTCACTCGAGGTGTGCAAAACCAACACTACATAGTCTCATGCACACTGCTCTCCACAGCCCATCGTCTTAGAGGTACATGCCTGACACAGAGTGGGCCCCAGTAGATATCCCCTAACCGAACAGATCTAGTTTCTCCTTATATTGTTTCACTCTGGGGCATTAATGAGCTTAGTCACTGATGAGGCAAAAAAGTCAACAAGACAGGAACTGGGGTGTGGACATTTTTGCTCCTTAGCGATTACTGAGTGCTGCCTTACTCATCTACCAGACGCACACTGTTTATTGTCATCGTGCCCTCCCCTAGTTAAAAGCTTTCCTTGGTTCCCCAAAGCTTATTCTTTATTTACCCCGATTTCTCTCACAGCCCCGTGCAGACATGCACAGGCCCACCTCCATTCCGAAGCTTATCATTTTATAACACTGCCTTTACACAAACCTCTCTTCACCAATTCCCTGCTTTTGCTATCCTTTGCTAGCTTCACACAGTCCACATTGCAAAATTAGCTCAAATGCCCTTTTCTAGGGAGCCTCACGACCTTGATGTTGATTTTTAAAATTCATGTATTCAATCATTCGTCAAATGCTTCAGAGCCTATTATGTCCCTACCTGCATAGAGTTTTATATTCTAGTGGGGGAAATAAGTATGAGGAAAGGAAGTATGCAGGGGTCTGTGACAGATCATAACAGGGAGCTAGAGCTCCAAGAGATACCGAGAGCTCAGGAAGGAGCTTTCTGAGGAGGTGGTATTTGAAAACCATGAGCAACTAGCTCTGCCCAGAAACAGGTAGGAGCATTCCTGCCAGGTCATACAAGTACAAAGGCCCAGGGGCAGAAAAGAGCCTGGCGTGATCCAGAGAGGGAGAGAAAGCTGGTGGGCCTGTAGCACAGGAGGAGGGGAGAGCTCGCAAGGGAGGAGGAACAACGGGGCGGGACAACCAGATGGCCAGGTGGCCACCAGACCAGCCCTGGCAGGAAAACAGTAACATATGTTTTTGATACTTCACATATCTATATTTTACTGAGTACATACAAGGGTACCTACAGAGATTTACAAGATTCTCCAGGTAGACCCAGGGTTCATTTTCAGGAAATCAGAAATATCATCAGAGATGGATACTGGACTTGCTGATAATGAGACACCAAAGAACACAGGGACGAGGGTAGTAAGTCAAAGCACACAACATAAACAGACTATTTGGGGGGGAATTTAGTCTCCAAATAAATTTTTGGGAAATGATCACTTCATTCAGTAGAAAACTTTCTGAGGATCAACACTGAAATGCCCACTTCTGAGGAAAATAAAAATAGGGGATTTTAGAATTGGAAGTACTTTAGTATACTTTGTGGCTAACTGGAATCCCTTCCTGGTGAATATTCAAATACCTTTTCTCTTCTAGTAATTCAGTAGATTTACTACCATATCTAATTCCTTAACGATAATATCAATTTCCCATTTACTCACACTACTGACTTCCTCTCCCTGTTTCTTATCTCCACATCTCTCTCAGTGGTTTTTTTTATGGTTATGTATTATAAAGAAAAAGGCTCAAAACGGAAAAACCTAGCAACGTGCATGAAGATTATATTTTTGTAAGTGTTATTTATTGTTCCTTTGGCAAGGATTAGGAATCCATTGCAGATAGAAACATATTTTCATATGCTCCATCTAGGGGCAGTAGAGAAAAACCTTTCCTCTCATTCATGTGCTTGCTGGGGTTTTGTTTTGTTTTGTTTTGTTTTGTTGTGTTTTGTTTATTTATTTATTTATTTATTTATTTAGAGAGAGAGAGAGAGAGAGAGAGAAAGAGAGCACATGTGTGTACATGCAGGAGAGGGGCAGAGAGAGAATCCCAAGCAGACTCCAGCTGTCAGCACAGAGCCCAATGCTGGGCTCGATCTCACAAACCATGAGATCATGTCCTGAGCTGAAATCAAGAGTCAGATACTTAACTGACTGAGCCACTCAGGAGCCCATCCCTGCTGGGTTTTCTGTCATCAAAGCTGATTACAGTATAGCATATTCTGAGCTAGTCCCATAATAATGTTGCTACCTAGCAAGCTGGGGTGATTGTGAGGTAATATAAAAATGAAGGAAAAATATAATTAGGAAGTTTCCCATGCACTCAATTAT
This sequence comes from Prionailurus bengalensis, assembly GCF_016509475.1. Classification (NCBI taxonomy): domain Eukaryota; kingdom Metazoa; phylum Chordata; class Mammalia; order Carnivora; family Felidae; genus Prionailurus; species Prionailurus bengalensis. The sequence goes on along the minus strand of NC_057349.1, from coordinate 72,038,515 downwards.
ACAATGTTGAGAAGGGTTTATTTGTTTTTGCTTAGCATTTATTTTAATTTTGATTTATAAAGATTCTGATTATTTGAAAGTTCTGTTATTTGGAATTATTAGTTGAAATCTCTTAGAAAGTTTAATTCCAATTAGCTGTCTTTTTGTTTTGTGGAAAAATGTTCTTTTTGTGAAAAAGAATGACAAAACATCTCAACTTCTTTGGTTCTCGGACTAATTACTGTACCAGAAAGTAAAAGACTCGGGTCCTTGTCCTGAATCTGTTATCAGCTAGGTAAGTGACAAGACAGTGTGGCTCTAGCTTCTCTTAATCATTCACACTGCCTGCCAGGGTACATTGATCAGCATGATAATAAGGGAAATTGAACTCCAGTCACTGAAAGAGTAAATGCCCTTCCTGAATCCCTTTACTAGAAGTCATCCTAGCATACAATGTCTGGCACACAGCAGGCACTCACTCAGTAGAGGTTTACTTGGAAAACTCCAGTTTTCACTTATCTTCACATTTTTCAGACAAGGAAAAGGGCAAGGGCTTGAGAGTCATTTGCCCTTCAATACTGAAAACAGAAGCCAATAGATACTGAACAAAAAGAATTTCAGCCCTGATTTCTTGACAAAGCTTAGACTCAAAGTTGTCAGATGACCATTTTGACACTCAAATGGTAAAAAAATGATAATATAGGTGGCCACAGAGCCAAAACAAAACAAACAAAAATAAAAGGAAGAAAACAAAAGAAGCCCCAAGGACCTTAAGAAGTCACAAAATGCTTTTGTTTAAGAATAAACACTGGGGCTCAGGTCATGATCTCGTGGTTCCTGGGGTCGAGCCCAGGGTTGGGCTCTGCGGTTGGCAGCATGGAACCTGCCTACTTGGGATTTTCTCTTTCCCTTCCTCTCTGCCCCTCCCCCACTCACACATGCAAGTGCTTGCTTGTGTGCGCTCTCTCTCTCTCTCTCTCTCTCTCTCTCTCTCTCTCAAAATGAATAAAATAAAACATTTAAAAAAAAGAATAAACACTGAAAGGGTCTAACTCCATAGTAAGGAGATCAAAAGTACTTAAGAGTTGGCCATATTGGTGAAAAATATCTTATTAATAAAATGGGTGGGGAAGACATCATCAAAGAGAAGTGTCAGAATCTCGTGAATAAGGAGGGCAGAGGGGGTAGGGAAAACACTCTTTCATTGGTAAGAAAAACCCAGAAGTCTGACAAAAACTTCTTTGATGATGAAATGAGAAAGCATAAATTCCTGAGGTTAAAAGGTAGTAGCATCCCTCAAGGGAAAATCAGAACCTCTAAGACATGGTAAAATGTTTTATTTAGCAAATGTAGGCATAGGAAAGACTGGAATCAAATACCTGCAAATCACTTATCTGGCAGAGGTCTTATATCACAGGATATGTAAACAACTCTCCAAACTCATCAGTAAACAAAGAAATGATCCAATTAGAAAGTGGGCAAAACACAGGAACAGACATTTCATCAAAGAGGAGATAGATGCCAAATAAGTACATAGAAAAATATTCGACACATTAGCTACTGGGGAAATGAAAATTAAAACCACAATGAGATATCACTACGCACCTATTGAACCAAAAATAAGGATAGTGACAACACCAAATGCTGGTGAGAATGTGGAGAGATCTCCCATACATGGGTAGGGGGAACGTAAAATGGTATAGACACTTTGGAAAACAGGGTGGCAATTTCTTATAAAACTAAGCATCCACTCATACCATATGTCCCAGCAATTGCACTCTTGGGCATTTAGCTCACAGAAGTGAAAACGTATCTACACAAAAACATACAAATTTCACTACAACTTCTTCATAATAGCAAAAACTGAAAACAATTCAACTGTCTTTCAATGGGGGAAATGGTTAAAACATTGTGGTATGTTCAGACATACCATGAAAAACTAATAAGTAATAAATAGGAACAAACTATTCATATACACAACAACCTGGATGGAGTTCAAAGGCACTATGCTTAGTGAACAATGTCAAATTTCAAAAAATTCCATTCATATAAACATTCTTGAAATGACAAAACTATAGAGATGCAGAAAATATTAGTGGTTGACAGTGGACTGGAGATGGGGGAGGGTGCAAATATAAAAAGGTATCGTGATGGAACAATTCTGTATCTTGATTGTGGTGGTGTCTATTCAAGTCTATACAGGGGATACAACTACATAGAACCGCGTGTACACACACACAAATATAGGTTGAATAAATGGTGAAAAGTGTTGTAGTCTAGTTAACAGCATTGTACCAATGTCAGTTTCCTGGTTTTGATATCATACTAGAGTTATATAAGATGTCACCATGGAGGGACACTTGGTGAAGGGTACAGACGTCTGTGAGTACTATTTTTTTGCAACTTCCTGAGTGCTTCTAATCAAACACTTATTTAAAATATTTTTTTAAAGGTATAGGTTAAAAAGAATATCTTGCTGATGTGCATCTCTCCATAACAAAGAAGGCATTGGGGCACCTGGGTGGCTCAGTCGGGTTAAGCATCTGACTCTTGATTTCAGCTCAAGTCATGATCTCATTGTTGTGGGATCAAGCCCTGCATCTGGCTCTGTCCTAACAGTGTGGAGCCTGCCTAGGATTCTCTCTCCCACATCCCTCTGCCCCTCCCCAGCTCATACTCACTCTCTCTCAAAATAAATAAATAAACTTAAAAAAACAAAAACAAAAACAAAACACAATGAAGGCACACATATAAAGAGGTATAAAGGCCTAGAATTGAAGTAATAACCAGGCTCTTGGGTGGAGTCTAACAGGAAGCATCTGACTCTGGGAAAATTAGTCTTCTGAATCTCAGTTTTTCTCATTTGTGGAAATAGTAGGTCTATTCCACAAGCTTCTAAAAATTGGATGTGTTAATTTTAGTGAAGTCCAGTACGTGCTTGCCACACAGTGGATGTAAGTTTCCTGGTTTCTTAACCTATACTACATTATAGTGAAACAGCCAGCCAGACAGAAGGAAGGTCATAGGCCCGGAAGAAGTCCAAATGTCAAATCTCAGGGCTACCTCAGCCTCAATGACTGCACAGAGGACTCCAAAGAACACAGGACTTCTGGCCTTAGTCAAGCAGTAGCTTGAGGCTCGGCTGCCGTTACCTTGTGGTAGAAAGTCTTTTCTGCAAAATATGTTCCCCAAAATTAAAAAATAACTTTAAAATAGCTTTACACTTACAGAAAAAATTGTGAAGATAGTACAGAGTTCTCACATACCGCGTGCTCAGCTTCCACTATTACTAACATCTCACATTAGTAATGGTACATTTGTCACAATTAACAAAACAATGTCGATACATTATTATTAACTAAAGTCTACTCTTTATTCCTATTTCCTCAGTTTCCTGCTGATGTCCTTTTTCCACTCCAGAGTCCTACATCCTATTTTGTCTTCTTGTTACATTAGCATCTCCTTGGCTGTGACATTTCTCAGACCTTCCTTGTGTTTGATGACCTTGACAGTTTTAAGGCGTACTGGTCCGGTATTCTGTAGTATGTCCCTCAACTGGGCTTTGTCTGATGATTTTCTCATGGTTGGAGTGAAGTCACAGGGTTTTTTTCTCAAGTAATTTTAGTCCCAAACTTTAATCCCAAATTGAAGAGAGGTGATTAAGTTGGACAATTTAAATTTCCAGAAACTAGCAAGTGGTTTTGTTTATTCTCTTGTTGAGAAACTGCTTTGGGATACTAAACATTTCTTAAGAACGTTATTGTCACCATTAAACAGATCAACCTAACATTTGCCAATTACAACTAAACACAAAACAGTTCTAAGACTGATGGTTATGAGCTTTATCCTAAACAGTCTTCAGACCTCTAACAACCTTCTTTTATTTCAACTGCGTAGGAGGCTTTGACAGTCCTTTACCAAGCTCTCATTGCGGGGTTCCTGGGTGGCTCAGTTGGTTGAGCATTTGACTCTTGATTTCCTGGCTCAGGTCATGATCTCATGGTTCCTGACTATGAGCTCCATGTCAGGCTCTGTGCTTACAGCATGGGGACTGCTTGGGATTCTCTCTCTCCCTCTCTCTCTTCCCCACCCCCCTGCTCTCTCTGTCAAAATAAATAAATTTAAAAATACATTTTTTAAAAAGCTCTCATTAGCATTTGTTCCATTCTCTAGGCAGAGTTTGTAGAATCTTCAAATGATATACCCAGGAACCACATTTTTCTATAAAATAGCAACCAAAAAAAGGATAGCAATCTGTTTGCCTGATAATCTCCAGAAATATGATGATATCCCCATGTATTTGGGGGAAAGCTGATACTTTCCCCAGTTCAAGCGTGGGCCTCTACTGATTTAGCAAATTGGCATATTCCATTCTCCTGACATTAGTCTCTGGTTCAGGAAATATGACTTTAAATATTTATTTTATTTTTTCATTTTTACTTTGTTAAAGTCTGTTTACTTATTTTTGTGGAGAGAGAGAAAGAAAGAGAGAGAGAAAGCAGGAGGGGCAGAGAGAGAAGAAGAGAGAAAGCTCCACACTGTCAGTGCAGAGTCCGACCCGGGGCTCAAACTCATGAACAGTGAGATCATAACCTGAGCCAAAACCCAGAGTTGGATGTTTAACCAACTGAGCCACCCAGGTGCCCTTATTTTTATTTTTTAATTTTTATTTGAAAAGAGAGAGAGAGAGAGGGTGAGCAGGTAAGAGGGGCAAAGGGAGTAAGAGAGAGTTTCCCAAGCAGGCTCTATGCTCAGCGCAGAGCCTGATGCAGGGCTTGATCCCACAACCCTGAGATCATGACCTGAACCGAAATCAAGAACCAGACGCTCAACCAACTGAAAGAAAGAAGGATGGGGACAGCAGAGAGGTTACTGGGGAAAGGAGAGGTGTATCAAAATTACCTAGAGGTTTTACAAACTTCAGGTTCATCCCTGACCCCTAAATTGTCAACTCACCACCCTAAGGAACTGGCTGAGCCTCCCTGCTATGTATGCTGATCCAAATATGCTACTAAATTGTTACTGATATGTACAAGCTATGGTTCCTTGAGGTGCAATCCTATCTCTCTTCTTTCTTTAACCATGAAAACTTAACAAAATGATAGTCCACATTTCCTGTCTTGGTTTCTTCCCCTGCCACTCATTCTTGCAATTATTCTAATCTGTGTCTTACATAACACTCTCCCAGTGTAGGGCTAATATTAAAATCATTTGAAGGGGGCGCCTGGGTGGCTCAGTCGGTTAAGCGTCCGACTTCGGCTCAGGTCATGATCTCATGGTCCGTGAGTTCGAGCCTCGCGTTGCGCTCTGTGCAAACAGCTCAGAGCCTGGAGCCTGCTTCTGATTCTGTGTCTCCCTCTCTCTCTGACCCTCCCCCGTTCATGCTCTGTCTCTCTTTGTCTCAAAAATAAATAAACATTAAAAAAAAATCATTTGAAGGGCTTCAAAACTGATGTCTCAGTTCCAAACCCCAAAGGCTCTGATTTCATTGTCTGAGGTATAGTCAGGTCACTAGGAGTTTTAAAAACCTTAGGAGACTCTACTGTACAAGTAGGATCGAGAACCACTATACCACTGTGCAAGCTGCTACAAATGACCTCTGAATCACTGGAGTCAATGAATTTTTCTCAGCTGTTTCTCCCTTAAGCTGGACTGGTAGAAAATAGCAAAGAGGAGAAATAATACTTTTTTTCACCAAATGTCCCCTGAAGTTGGAAAAAGAGAAGAACAAAATCAATGTGCAGAAAAGAGCTCTAGGAATATATGTAACTTATGATAGCTAAAGTGCCAGAATTTTAAGGGAAACAATACTGCTTGAGAAAGTATATGTTAGGAAAAATACTAAAGGGAAAAGAGGAGAAATCAGTGCACACAAAATGATCATCAAATTCCTCTCTACTACAGAACAATTGGAAATGGGTCTCTATAATGTGTAAACCCACTTATTAAACTGATTCAGAAAAACTCCTTTAAGGTGTTACAGTGCCTTAAAATTTCTTTGTGGTGGGAGGTGGTGTGTGTGTTAAAAGAAAATGAGATACCAGAATTTCTTTTCTGTGTGTTTTCAGAGACAAAAATGATCATTAAAAAAGGCCTATTTGTGTTATGCATTCACAAGTAACACAATACTTCAAGAGATAATACTTCGAAAGCAGAAAAAAATTACAAAGGTGTCTTTCGGTAACTGAAATAACACTAATAATACTATCACAAATAGATAGCTTCATCTACCAGGGTGCCAGTATTAAGTGTGACTTGCATTATGTCATTAATCTTCATGAACCCTGTGAGAGGAAAGAAACTTCATTATCCTCATTTTAGAGACGAGGAAACTGAGGCATAGAGGTAGGTCACTAGTCCTGTTTGCATGCGCCAGAAACAGTATTTGAAACCACCTCTGTCCATTTCCAGAGCCTGAGTCTTTAATTGATATGCTCTTTTATACACTGTTATGAATCCACCAAAATGAGTTAAAAAATCAATTTTTTTTAACCCCCAGACACACCAGACTATATTTTAAAAAAAAAATCATTACGCAAATTGACAGAGAACGTGTTGGGCAATTACAGGACAGCAAAAACCAAAGGCAAAAGCAAGTTTAACCTAAAACGTAAAATCCAGAGCCAGTCACTCGGGGTTTTCCATGAATGTTTATTGGTGATGGACAAATTATAATTTTATACTATTCTTGATTCATGTTATTTCTGCAACTTTAAAGTCTTCCCGTTGTGAGTATATTTCCCAATGGCTCTGCTTTCCATTTCCAAACAACCACAAGTCACTTTGGCAAAGTCTCCAACTAAAGGTGGCTAACCAGCTCCCAGTTCCTAATGAATTCATTTCTGTTCAGAATACAGACACTACCAGCTGGCTTCCATGGTCTTGAAAATGAAGCTTCATAGTAAATAAAGGAGAAATGATGGCAGTATTCTGAAAAAGTACTCACCTTTTAGCTGCTAAAAAATATACACATTATATGCTCTATATAGTGATGATACAAATTAGAGCATCTCTCCTCTTAGGTGAATGCTCCTTGAAGGCAAGTACCATATTCTACTCATCACTGTTTCTCTACTGCCCAACACATGTGGTAGACGCCATATAAATACCCGCTGAGCTCATTTAACATTTGATATTCAGCAAAATACTACAATATACATATTAGATGAGGAAACACATTTTATTTCCGATCATATTTTTCTATGGAATATCTTACATGTAGTTGTTTAATTTTACAAACTGTAACTGGGAGTACATAGAAACAGAAGATCAGTAAAGGAACATTTTGTTTTGATAACTCCTGAATATTTTATAGCTCTCAAGAATATGAGACATTATTTTCCTGTTTCATATTAATTGAAATACATTAAAGATGATGATGTGTGAAGAATTATCCAGCATTTAAGCATCCCTTTTTTTAAAATTTAGGCAAGTTTGGGTTCTCTGAAAGTTTCTGAGGATTCAATAAGTTGCAGTTATGTTAATGAAAAATATACATTTTTAGGTTTCAAAAGGACCTAACTTATCAAGCTCCCACGTTAGGAATCCGACATAATCTTCATGACCACATGGATGGCAATTCATCTATGTCCATGTGAGTTAACTACCATGACCATTCAGTCTAGAACTAGAAGATCTAACTGTAGCAATCACACAAGAAATAAAAGGTACCCAAATTAGTAAGGAAGAAGTAAAACTGTCAGTATTTTCAGATGACATGATACTAAATATCAAAAACTCTACAGACTCCACCAAAACAGTATTAGAATAAATGAATTCAGTAAAGTTGCAGCATACAAAGTTAATACATAGAAATCTGTTGCATTTTCTATAAACTAATAATGAAGTAGCAGAAAGAGAAATTAAGAAAACAATTCCCTTTTACAACTGCAGCAAAAAGAATAAAATACCTAGGAATAAACCAAAGAAATGAAATATCTATACTCTGAAAACTATTAAGAAACACAACACAAAACTATAGGACAACACAAACATATGGATATACCATGCTCACGGATTAGGAATTAATATTGCTAAAATGTCCATACTAGTCAAACCAATCTACAGATTCAATGCAATCCCTATTAATATACCAATAGCATTTTTCACAGAACTAGAGCAAATAATCCTAAAATTTATATGAAACCACAAAAGACCTCAAATAGCTAAAGCAATCTGCAAAGCTATAGTAATCAGAACAGTATGGTTCTGGCACAAAAACAGACACATCGATCAACGGAACAGGATAGAGAGCCCAGAAATAAACCTACACTTATATGGTGAATTAATCTATGACAAAGGAGGTAAGAATATACAATGGGGAAAAGACAATCTTTTCAATAAATGGTGTGGGAAAATCAGACAGCTACATGCAAAAGAGTGAAGCTGGAACACCTTCTTATACCATACATAAAAATAATTTCAAAATGGATTAAAGACCTGAATGTGAAACCTGAAACCATAAAACTCCCACAAGAAAATATAGGCCATAATCCTAGACATCAGCCTTAGCAACATATTTATAAATATGTCTCCTCAGGCAGTGGAAACAGAAGCAAAAATAAAAAGCTCTTGCACAGTGAAGGAAACCATCAACAAAATAAAAAAGCAACGTATTGAATGGGCAGATATCTGATAAGGGGTTAGTATCCAAAATATACTATGAGCTCATACAACTCTATATCAAAAAGCAAGCAATCTGATTAAAATGTGGGCAGAAGACATGAACAGACATTTCTCTAAAGAAGACATACAGATGGCCAATAGACACATGAAAAGATGCTCAAAATCACTCATCATCAGGGAAATGCAAATCAAAACTAGAGTGAGATATCACCTCACACCTTTCAGAATGGCTAAAATAAAAAAAAAAAACACAAGAAACAACAAGTGTTGCCAAGGATGTGTAGAAAAAGAAAACTTCATGCACTGTTTTTGGTGCAGCCAATTTGTAAACCAGTATGGAGTTCCTCAAAAAATTAAAAACAAATATCATATAATCCAGAAATTCCACTAGTGGGTATTTACCCCATACCAAAAATATAAAAACACTAGTCAAAAGGACTATATGCACCTCTATATTAATTGCAGCATTATTTACAATAGCCAAGATATGGAAGCAACCCAAGTGTCCATCAACAGATGAATGGATAAAGAAAATGTGGGCTATATACAATGGAATATTACTTAATAAAAAAAAGAATGAGATCTTGCCATTTGTGAGAAGATCGATGGACCTGGAGGGTATTATGCTAAGTGAAATACGTCAGATACAGAGAAAGAAAAATACCATGTGATTTCACTTACATGTGAAATCTAAAAAACAAAACAAATGAACAAACCAAAAAAACAGACTCTTAAGCACAGAGAACAAACTGGTGTTTGCCAGAAGGGAGCTGAGTGGGGGTATGGATGAAATAGCTGATGGGCATTAAGAGGTACAAACTTCCAGTTACAAAACAAATTAGGGAGATGCAAAGTACAGCACAGGGAAAATGGCCAATAATATTTTAATAACACTGTATGGTGACAGATGATGACTGCACTTATCAAGGTGAAAAGGAAAAAAAAAATTACTATGACCATTCCTCAGGTGTCCTGCTTAGGTAATCCTCCCTGACAAAGGATAGGACTACAGAAACAGGGTTTTCCAGGAAAGGTGATTCAACAAAATTGGGGAAAGATCCCAAGTCAGGAGTCGGAAGATGAGGGGTCTACTGTTCTCTATGTCCCTTCCACCCAAACATTTAAGGATGGAAAATGTGTGCCACTCCTCACCCACTGCTGTCATTCCCCGCCTGTGGCAGACCAGATGGCAGCATGTTTCTCTGAATGCAGTAGCCTTCTCAACACACACTGGAGGTAGCGCCTACCCAAAATGACAGGAGTGGCATGTGAAATGAAAGCTATCAGCTTTAGGTAGCTGATATCAGCTTAGATAAACTACACTGTCTAATTCTTTTTCTGATAAGATGTCACAACTTTTATAATGTGAGCTTGCTTAGATCATAATAGACTCTATCCTGGGGTATACTGTCTCTGGGTATTTTTATTGGATTTTTATTAATCTCATACTTTTTGGGGAGAGCATGTCACAGGTATAGTGCAGAAACATCTCATTTTTGTGAGATTATCAAAGGTTTAATTTATTCAGTGGCCAAAATAATCTCTGAGAAGCCTTTACATTTCAAAAGTATGGTTGTTGTACATGTATAAATGTAAGAAAATATTTATTTACATATATTATAAAGCAAGAAGCTAAAAGAAAATAATGTATGGATATATTGGTTACTACTTACAATATGATACTGTAATTAAAGCAAATTTAAAATATAAACATACTCTATCAAATTTGGTAGAAAAAAGGAGTTAGTCTTACTTATAATGCTTTCATGGAAGTTGAATTCATGCTTTCTCTATTAAAAAAACAAACACATGTTCACTTTGGTATGAGTCAGATTTCATTTCACTCATTTGAGACTAAGGAGAAAGTGCTTATATTTGCTACATTTAAAATTTAGCAATATATTCATTTAGCAACACTTATACAATGTTTCCTATTTTATTAAACATTCATAAGCAAATATAACATACGGCTGATAATCCAACTCCAAAAAAACAATTGATTCTACAATCCTATTAATATTTTAAAGAAGCTACTTTGAAGGTCACATTTAAGACTAATCATATAGCTTATGGGGTGCCTGGGTAGCTCAGTTGGTTAAGCATACGACTTCAGCCCAGGTCATCTCACGGTCTGTGGGTTCAAGCCCCGCGTTGAGCTCTGTGCTGACAGCGCAGAGCCTGGAGCCTGCTTCAGATCTGTGTCTCCCTCTCTCTCTGCTCCTCCCCTGCTCATGCTCTGTCTCTCTCTCTCTCTCTCTCTCTCTCAAAAATAAATTAAAAAAAAAGACTAATCATATAGCTTAAGCATAGCAAAAATTAGTTTCTTTTAAATTATCATTCTCCATATTATCTCACCAAATTTATAAACATACAATGCTTAAAGAAAAATGTGAGCTATCTTCCTAATATAAGTTAAGCATTATAAATTATCTTGCGGAAACTGACAATTCCTATATTACATTTCTGGGTCTGTAGGTTGTATTCACATGACTTCACTTATGGAATACAATCAGAGGACATCTAGGTTCCTTATGCATCCAGAGGCAACTCCTAAACCATAAATAAGAGAGAAAAGCTGGTCTGAATCAAGACATTTGTTCCATATTATGATGGCAGAAAAGTGATGAGTAATTCAAGAGATATCATGATGATAAATGGTGACAGTAATATATTACAACAATTATTGAATGTTTTTTGTACGCTGCATGCCATTCTAAACGCTTAACGTTATTAACTCATTCAAACCTCACAACAATTCAGCGAGATGGGTGCCCCCAATGGAAAAACTAAAGATAGGTTAAGAAATTTGTGCAAGACTACACTCTCAGTAAGGTGTCAGCCAGTATTTGGATTCCTATTGGTTTTCTTTAAAAGCAAGGGGTGAGAAAGCAAAAAAAAAAAAAAAAAAAAAAAAAAAAAAAAATGCAAGTTGTGCCACAGAATTCTTTTTTTTTTTTTTTCAACGTTTATTTATTTTTGGGACAGAGAGAGACAGAGCATGAACGGGGGAGGGGGGCAGAGAGAGAGGGAGACCCAGAATCGGAAACAGGCTCCAGGCTCTGAGCCATCAGCCCAGAGCCTGACGCGGGGCTCGAACTCACGGACCGCGAGATCGTGACCTGGCTGAAGTCGGACGCTTAACCGACTGCGCCACCCAGGCGCCCCCACAGAATTCTTTTCCACATCAAAAATTCCACAAGCATAACTCTTTCCACAAAGATAGGGTAAAACCAGAAGACTTCTCTGGTTAGCCTGGTCATACCATCATCTGCCCAACCCTAGCTGCCTCTGGACAACTGTGTCTGAATCCCCCAGGGAGACTTGAGGGCTTACCTTCCCTGAGCTCCCATGATAATACACACACGTGCACATACATAAATGTACGCACATATCCATCCATCCATCCATCTTGTAATGGCAATGATCACACTGCGTATCTTCCTATTAGATTGTTAGCTTCCTGAGGAGAGGGGCCCTAAACTTTTTATCTGATTATCCTTATACTTTGCACACTTGAGTGATTAAGTGATTAAATTTCTCATCTGGTTTTAGAAGCCTCAACCTGCTTTGATAGAGAAAAGCTTCAGTGGGAATAAGTAGGAGACAACAGGGTTTTGAATTATTGCCCAAACACCCACCGTTGTTGGGATTTCGCTGCCATCTCTGGGCAGCACAGTGTACGTCCTGATGCAAGGAGTTGAGGAAAGTCACAGGAAGAAGAGAAAACTGGAATTTTGAGAACTCAGGGGGAGAAAACATGTCAAAGCAAGACGTAGAGCTGCTGGAGGGAATTAGAGGGAGAGACAGTCAGAATTCCAGTCTGTTAAACAGAAGGGCAACAGGCTGAGAAGCCTTTATCTATGCACTGGGTTTTGTGCTTTTAAAATAACTATATCCTGGGCCTGCTATGAGGAAGAATAGGGATGCTGGTCTCCCTCAGGTCCCCAGACTAGTGTGACCTGCTGACACAAAGGGAAGCAGATTGTGGCAGGAAGGGTGATTGCCCTGAAAAATGCCCCTGTCCTAATCCCCAGACGCTGTGGAAATATTACCGTATGCGGCAAAAAGCATTTTTCAGAAGTTAATTAAGATCGAGGATGTTGAGATGAAACCAATACCTGGATTATTCAGGTAGGGCCAGTCTAATTGCATGAATCCTTAAATTTGGAGAACTTTCCCAGCTATGGTCAGAGAGAGGGTGCTAAGACAACAGAAGAAGACAGAAAGATGCAACACTGCTGGCTTTGAAGATGGAGGAAGATGGAGCCATGAGCCAAGGAATGTAACCAGCCTGTAGAGGCTGGAAAAGGCAAGGATGATCCCCTAGAGGATCCTCCAGAAAGGAACGCAGCCCTGCCAACGTCTTGACTTTAGCCCAGTGAGACATGTGTTGAATCCAGATGTACAGAACTGTAAAATAATAAACTTATGTTGTTTTAAGCCACTACATTCGTGATAATTTGTTGTGGCAGCAATAGAAAACTAATACAGGGGTCTTCAAATTCTCAGTCAAGTCTGCCCCTTGAGGGATCATTGCAGAGGCTCCAAGTTTGTGTTAGAAGCTCAGGAAGAGAGGAAGGCCACATATGACCCTGACGGCTCAATGAAGCCTGAGAGGAATTGGAAGGAAAACCTTTTAGAGAATCAGAGCAAGCCCAGAGAGAGTACCTAATATAAAAGGCTGATAGCATAAATCTTTTTCATCCTTGGAGGAATGCTGCTCTGATTCTAAACCCCACCCCAAGATTCTCTTCTGGGAAGGCTGATTTGAGCCAACTCAGAATGTCTAAAAACAAACAGAATAAGAGTCACACTGTTCAGTGCTCCTAAGCGGTCTCTGCCCTCCATTGCAATCCAAGGTCAGAGCAGTCTGTGCATGAGACGAGGAGCCAGTCCACAAAGCTTTCTGGAACAAACCCCATGCCCAAGAAGCAGGGAAACAATAGCTTGTTACCACTGAGAGATCAAAACAAGTAAGATCCCTTTCCTCTCATTTTTGCCAGTACTTCTAGGCAAAGAAAGCAAAAATCACAAGGCAAATGTTAGTGGTCTGAGGCATTTTATTTTAAGAACTCCTGTGGGAAGTATCTTGATTTCATAATTCTCTCCATTAATTAAGAGTGAGGATAAAGTGAACGAAGAATGGACATCATAAACACATTTGCTTATGCTGTTACCCATCATATAATCATATAATACGAACCTGGTAGTTGCTGGGAAGTTCTGATGGAAAGAAGCATATTTTTATCCTTGTAAAGAATTAAAATAATGACCATGTAATATGGAAAAAAACACAGATGCAAAGTGAAATAAAAAATAGCCTGTTTGTGTTTGAGATTCGCTGAATATTATGTCGTGTAATGATACAGAACTAGAATTACTTTTCATTTACAAATTAAATCATTATGATTCAAGGAAAATCTAAGATAATCAAGTATAACTTTAGTTCTTAAGATGATTGGACGCTCAATTAAAAAATAGCTCACTGAGGTTTGTAAATGTTTTAACATCTGTTTTAGGATTTAACTGTCAAACTAAATTATCCTAAATTTGAGACTGTACTACCTAACGAAGCCTACCAGTTGTTTTCACTGCTTCAGAAACTTGAAATTACAGAATCTGAATGAAACCTGAGAGGTCACTCTAGTCCAACAACTTGCCTGGTGGGATGATATCCCTGACAGATATTTTTACTTTTTAAAAGGCTCCAATTGATAAAGCATTTTTCCTTCTATTCTCTCCTGCAGACCAGTTTGTGCCCCAACTCAATGTTGCCAACAAAGAAGACAGAGAAGGAAATGGTCATTTATTCTGTGCCTACTACATGTCCGATATTGCAGTAGGTGCTATATAAATATTCAAAGAACTCCTTTTCACATCATCCCAGTGAAATACTATGAGCTACATTTTATAGATGAAATAAACAACAGGCTAAAATACCTGATAAAACTACTTCCTCTCTAAAAGAACTAAAATTCACTATTATACAACAGGTAACTATTTCAGAGAAAAATATTTTAATAAAATTGAAGTGGCTATAGAAAGTGTGAGACAAAAATAGTAGGTAAATGCATTCTTTTTTTTTTTTTAATTTTTTTAATGTTTATTTTTGAGAGACAGAGTGTGAGCGGGGGAGGGGCAGAGACAGGGAGACACAGAATCTGAAGCTGGCTCCAGGCTCTGAGCTGTCAGCTGTGAGCCTGATGCGTGGCTTGAACCCATGAACCGTGAGATCATGACCTGAGCATGAAGTTGGACACTTACCCAGGTCCAACCCAGGTGCCCCTAGGTAAATGCATTCTTGTTCCTCAAATTCACAGCCAATAGTCTATATTTTTAATAGTAAACCAGAAAATATCCAATAGGTTTATAATGAGGAACTAGTGTAACAAAATATTAAAATTGTAGAGAACAAATGGCAACTTGGACATTTAGACCATGTCCCATATTAAAACAGAATATGCCTAAAAGTGAACACAAATAAATTATAAATTTTTTAAAATATCTATGTATTTTGTAGTTTTGTTACCCTTTCTGTATGATACTGACATTTTTCACTAGAAGTTATTTTTGTAGACAGTAATGGACACATCTGGAGACTTCTTAAGTTTCATTGTACTCAACTGAAATTTTAAGAGAAACATGCTCTTTCATGGGGGATGTGTCTGAAAAAAAGGTAACAGAAAATCGTTAGCGCTGTGAAGCACAGAACACTGACAGGGAGGGAGCAGAGACATTTAATATTGGATATAGTCCAATTTTAGATGGTGGAAAAAATAATACAAATAACTTACTGCATTTCTGTTATGCATTTGGCAATGTACTAGTCACTTTGCATACATGATTGCATATGATCAGTGCATGTTAGATTGATCGTCTCCATTTTTCAGATAAGGAACTTAAGATGTATAAAAGAAAATCACTTTCCCAAGAAAACACAGCTATCGTGTAACAGATTCTAAGCCCAGGCTATTTAATTAAAGCCTTTTTCTCCCCTTGGAAAAGAAAAGTTGGTGGTGAAGGCCCGTTGAAGGACTGAGGAGCAAATCTCAGAATAAGCTAGTGGTTATGTAACGTAAATGACAGGAGAAGCTTGAGAACCCAAGTTCTGCTTCAAGGGTGAAGAAATTTCATGAACAGGTCTCAGATGGGCTGGCGCTTGGCCTAATGAGCAATGCTTCTGGAAACTGACTTTCACGTCCTCAGTCGCACAGCAAATACCATTCAGAAATGTGCTGTGGTTTATTTGTACCAGCCAGTCGCTCTTGATTAGCAGGTGGGCTTAGAGCCAGTCTCCAGAAGGAGAATCTCCAGGAGGAAGCTGGGCTCAGGACAAAGGCAAAGGGAAGTGTTTGGGCCTGGTATCAATCCACAGCTGCCTGACTGCACTGGAAAACGCAAAGCTATACCTCCATGTGACAGCATGCTGTGTCCTCACCGGATTTGTTTCATAAGTTTCTGTATCATTTTCTCTTAGTGAAACTAAATTCTTCATCTGTGTCTGATAGTGTCTTTCCACCAACACACATCCTGTTGCCACAAGGTTAATAAATACTTCCTTCCTATGAATGGAACTCCAGTCATATCAGCCCTGGCGTAGCTGCTTACTGTCTAGGATACCTTTACTCATTCTTCAAGTCTCCGAGAAAATCCTACATTCTTTAGGAGTCTTCTGACTGCTTTTCTTAGGTTCGTTCAGGCATAATTTTCTCGATGTTCAGATTGTATTGTGTATGTATTGCCATTGTACTGGCATCTCGAAAATCACAACATTCGCTCACAAATGTCTGTCTTCACTAAACCTGTATCTTTGGCCTGCTAGCTCCTCTTTAAACCCAGCCTACAGTAGGTGCTCAGTATTCATTTGTTAAATAAACCTGGTATTCTATCTGTTGTTCTTATCGCTTCAGATATATACTGTTTGAACACCAGCATTTTAACACTGAATTAAACCTAAAACAAGGTATTTTCAAAAGCTGGCACATTGATTAAAGTATTTTGAGAAAAAGAATAACAATGTAAAGAAATAAAAACAGTAACAGCAAATACTTCCTGAGTACTGTGTACCAGATAATGTTGTGCTAGTTTTACATGAAGTAATTCATTCATTTACTCCTCACAGTAACACTTTGCAAAAAAACCAAAAAACAAACAAAAACACAAAACAAAAAAACCCCAAACAAACAGTTATTTCCCTCATTTTCCAGACAAAGAAGCTGAAGCAGAAGAAGATCAAATGCCCATCAGCTCATACATCAAATACGGGCTGGAGCTTGTATTTCAATCTAAGCCGTGTAGCTCTGCGGTCACTGCTCTGAACCACTGTCAGTCAAAACCTTCCCTGTATTAGTGATTTATACATTCCTTTTCATTTAATCCTCGAAAGCAGTTCTATGAGACAGGAGGAATGAACATACTAGGAGCATAAATCAAGTTGAATCCACTGATCTGGTCCCATGGTTCTGCAGGTGAGTGGCAGGGCAGACAGTTCTCAGCGCTGTGTAAGCGATGCTAACATTATCTGCACATGCACTTCTCCTTCTGGGTTAGTTTGAAGAAGAGATTATGCCTCATCTCATTCTTCCTATATAACATTTTAGCATCAATTTGTCAGTTTCAAGAAAAAAGTCTGGATTTTGTTTGAGGTTGGACTGAATCTATAGATTAAACAACGACTTACTATTGTAATCAACTTCCCTATCTATAAACATAGTCTTTAAAAAATCATTTAAAAGTTGTTTTTTAAATGATTTTGTAAGTTTTATAATTTTCCCATCAAGGTCTCAGTAATTTTTTAAAGATTACTGTCACACAACTATAATTGCTGCTGTAGATACTAAAGTGTTTTTTTTTATTTTCAGTTTGTATTTGAGGTTTATCTATAGAAATATTGTCAAACTCTCCAATTAATTCTAATAAGCAATATAGGAATTAAGGTGGGTTTTCTTTGTAGAAAATCACATTTGCCATCAATAAATGACAATTTTCTTTCTTCTTTTCTCCTATTCTTACGAATTTTCAATTCTTTTTCTTGGCTTACGGTGCTGGCTAGGACATCTAGTATAGCAATAATTAGTTACAGTAGGTACCCTGGCTTCTGATTTAAAAAGTAATGCTTCCAACATTTACCATTAAATATAAGGTGTGCTATATATTTTTGGTGGATGGCCTTGATCAAGTAAAGGAAATTATTAATTTGCTAAGAATTTTTTCCTACTTTTAATTATAAGCAAGTTCTAAAAATTACTGACTATTCTTTGTACATTCACTGAGATGACTGTGTAGTTTTTCTTCTTTTAGTCAGCTAACATAATGAATTATATTAATGGACTGTCCAGAGCTAACCCAATTTGCCATTCCTGGAATAACTTCAACTTGGTCTTCAATATTTCTGGATTGAATCTGCTATAAGAACTTTGCATCTAAGTTTATGGGTGAGATTGGTCTCCAGTTTTCTCTTCTTGTATTGTCCTTTTCTGGTTTTCAAGTTATAGCAACTTCATCAAATGAGATGGGCCAGGATCTTTCTTCTATTCTCTAGGCGAATTTCTAGTCTATAAGCATATAAAACATTGAACTCTGGTAGAACTTACCTATACAATCAAATGTGCCTGCTGTCTTTAAGAGAAGATAAGCTAATGGCTGGATTTCTTTCAAACTACAGGAAGATCTGAGTTCTTTTTCTTCTTGGGTCAATTTTGGTTCATTTTTATTTTTCTAGGAAAGTCAGAACTACGCATTAAACGGACATCCACAAAATTAAATTCAGAAGTTTGGAGGGGTCATTAGAAAACAAGTAAAAATTTATAGCAAGCCCACTAAATCAGATTCAGAAATCCCAAATCCAAAATGCAGCAATGGTAAAAGATATCAACAGATGTCTACCCCACTAAAGATAACAATGACAATCCAGATTTGCCAAAAGCCCCTTATAATAAGAACCAATGAAAATACCATAGCATTGCTAACATGTCTACTTTCTTATACTCTTATGACATTTTTACAAGTGTAATTCAGAGCATTTAATCTCATCAGAATGGTAACTGCTTTTGAATTAATCAGTTATTGTTACCATAGCCTTCCTTATCTCCAGCAAATTATAAACTATTTTCTAAACTTTATTTCTTTCCAACATTCCTTTGTGTTCATATAAAACAATCTTTAGTTTGGTTCCATTTTTTTACTTTTTCCCCCCATTAAATTAGCATCCCAACTTCAAGAAGATGTTGACCAAATTACACAAAACTATGACACTCAGTCATACTTCACTCTTAACTGATATTGAGCATTAGGCCTTCATCTATCAATCAGAAATAAGATTACAAATCCGTAGAACCTTGTGCATGAGCTGCTTCAGCAATATGTCATTTCTTCCTTCAAATTTCTGTAAAAAGAGCTGGGGTAGAGCAAATAGACCTAAGGAATTTAGGAGTTAAAAATTTACATGGCATCTCCATCTAAAGCTTCACAGCAGAGAACCTGTCTGTTACCTTAAAGAGTCATTTAGAATCTTGGAAGAAAAAAAATTAGTGTTTGCTATGATTTCTAAAACACCATAAGTGATCTGAAATATAAAACTTGTATTTTCTAAAAGCCTTTTATAAAAGTACTCAAGTTAACATTTTCAGACAATAGCTGTCTTTGAAAGAAGTAGCATCTGTTCATCTTTAAGACCAAGAAAAATTTAATCAGTAGTCACACTGTGCTCCCAAGCTTCTACCAAGCAACTCAATAATAAACTCCACAACTAAAGGGAATTTCAAAGTCAACTAACAAGTCCCCAGGATGATACTTAAATGGCTCATAAAATCATTAGTTTTTAAAGATATATGGAAGAAACAGCAAATGGTTAGGAGGCCCTAAGTGAGGAAAGCATTATTTAAAAAAAAAAGGAAAGAGGAAAGTATTATTGTTTTTTTAAAAAAAGGGGGGTCTTTAATTGGGAGGAGCAAGGAAGAATAGTAAAGAAAGAAGATGTGACAGAGTCTCAAAAGAATTCACAGATGGTGTTAAACTGCATCCAATTTTTTTTGAGCTGTTAAGAGGTCATGAACAATTTTCTCACTCTGACATTTTAGAGGTTCCTGCAACCTCCATCATAACGGTGTAGGTTGAAAACAGGGTTAGTTGATTTCCCTGAAATATCAGTGTGAGCAAACGACCTAAGAACCATTATTTCTCCGCTTTCTTCTCCCCATGGAAATAAGCACAATTAATAGGAAATATAACGATGGCACAATAACGAAGTTAGGGAAATAGGAAGTTAAAAACAAAGCTGAGGGGAAAAAAGATGTTAAGTAAGTTTACTACCTTCTCCCGTGCCTAGAGGGGAAGCTTCCAGCTTAAGCATAGAACAGCTCCTCTCCTGAGTGAGGACTGGAGCTATAAGACCAGCAAACAATATCCAGTCTCTAGACCTGCAAATTACCAACCCCAAAATGCTCCAGTGCCCCCCAAAAATGAGATACAATTTCCCCAAAGGTTTTATGAGTACCTCAACTCTATTCACAATTCATTCAAATAAGATATTCACTAGTAAAACTAAAATCCAGGCACATGAGTTCACAGAAATCAGGTAGTGACTAAAAACAACCAAGTGCTGAATAACAGCTGTGCTTTCTTGATATTGTTATTTTTAAGAGTATTTTTTAACTGAGTCAACTAGGTAATGAAAATCTAAAACCTATATTCCTTCTCCAACTATCTATATCATTACAATGATTCATGCCCACTTACAGCTTTTGTTCATGTTTGTTGATAATGTAATTTTTTAAAAGATGTATACAATTAACTCATTATGTATTTCACCTCTTTTATATTTAATATTGATTTTAAATTCTAGAGCATAGTAAAAATAAAAGTTTTAAAGGATATTAAAATATGGAAAAGTTTCCTTGCATTTCTATTTCTTAGGCAAGAGTCTGGTCGTCTTACAGAATAAGCTTATTAACCAATGCTGGGAAATAACATTACAAGTTGAACATCTAATTAAAGATCAAATACTTGGGGCGCCTGGGTGGCGCAGTCGGTTAAGCGTCCGGCTTCAGCCAGGTCACGATCTCGCGGTCCGGGAGTTCGAGCCCCGCGTCGGGCTCTGGGCTGATGATGGCTCAGAGCCTGGAGCCTGTTTCTGATTCTGTGTCTCCCTCTCTCTCTGCCCCTCCCCTGTTCATGCTCTGTCTCTGTCCCAAAAATAAATAAACGTTGAAAAAAAATTAAAAAAAAAAAAAAAAGATCAAATACTTCACACTCAGAACCCACAACATACAGACATACCATCTAACAATTTACTTATTTCTATTGTCTTTGAACAATTGTAAAGTAAGTCAGAAAGTTTGCTTGCCAAATTTCTCTTATCATTAATGTAGAAGTTAATTGATATTTTAAAACTTGGATTATCTACAAACTTTTAAATTGTATAGAATGAAACCTTATAGTTCTTGAAGAAAAAAAAAACCCAAATAACATTATCACAAACATGATGTTACAAATAATAGCTACTTATGTAAAAACAAAAACAAAAACAAAAAAACAACCTGGCCAAAATCTATGGTGATATCAACTGTGGCATAATTTCATAATTTAAAATGCTTACAACGTTATTTTGCTGTTTAAAAATACAAAGGATTGTTCAACTAGGGATTATATGCAGCATTTGTTTTTCTATCAATAAAAGTGTATTAAAACAGATGGAAAAGTCATCCTAAAACTAATTCCAGTGGTTCAAATTCTTCATAAGTGTGCTTACAAATATTTAATGGAAGTATTTTTTAACTTTTACTAGAGATATAGTATTTGTTTTTCTGTCAGACAAATTTTAGGGAAATTAAACAGTCTATCATCAAATGACCAAGGTTTAAATAGGCTTCCTGCTAGCTGTGTGATCTTGATCACGTTGCTAAGCTTCTCTGTGTCTCAGTTCTTTCATCTGTAAAATGCAGCCCAGAGGGGGTTCTATTTGATAGTATCATTTTTTTTTTGGTTACAGTTTTGTATTA
Source organism: Prionailurus bengalensis (assembly GCF_016509475.1). Classification (NCBI taxonomy): domain Eukaryota; kingdom Metazoa; phylum Chordata; class Mammalia; order Carnivora; family Felidae; genus Prionailurus; species Prionailurus bengalensis. The sequence continues at coordinate 72,016,913 of NC_057349.1, read as the reverse complement.
ACAGTATTATAAATGAAATAACCCAGGTAAAAAGTTTAAAATGGTGTCTAGCATAATAAATGCTGGCTATACATCCTTTATTTTCACTTTTCACATTCCCTATTTTCCTTAAACAGAGTAGCAGCAAACCCATAGCAAATGGTAAAAAAAATGAATTAAAGTGGAGGGAAAAAAACTTTAAAAATGTATCTCTTTGAAATTAATTACCTAGTTTGTACTTCAATGGCCCAATTGAATTCCTTAATTACTTAGCTCCAACATATTTAAAACCTTGAAATGTATAAGATTTAATTAAAAAAATTTTTTAATTTAATTTTTTTTAATGTTTATTTATCTTTGAGAGAAAGAGACAGAGCACAAGTTGGGGAGGGGCAGAGAGAAAGAGGGAGACTGTCTGAGCTGAGCTGTCAGTACAGAGCCCGATGTAGGTCTTGAACCCACGAACTGGGAGATTATGACCTGAGTAGAAGTCAGACACTTAACTGACTGAGCCACCCAGGTGCCCCTTAAAAAAGTTTTTTTAAATGTTTATTTATTTTTGAGAGAGACACAGAACACAGTGGAGGAGGGGCAGAGAGAGAGGGAGACACAGAATCTGAAGCAGACTCCAGGCTCCAAGCTGTCAGCACAGAGCCCAACATGGAGCTTGAACTCACGAACCACGAGATCATGACATGAGCTGAAGTCAGATGCTCAACCGACAGAGCCATCCAGGTGCCCCCACATAAAATTTTTTTAAAAATTACTGAAAAAGCTGAACAGTCTTGGAACACTCCTTTTAGTACAGGCTGTTCCTATTAATATTTTCTTGGAGACCCATCTAAGTGGAACCTTCAGCTGTATAATATATAGCACCATTTTATGAATTGGTACAATCGCCTACACACAAAAAAAAGAAAGAAATGGATGATTAACACCAGGCTGACTTGTTGGCAAAGACATTAACACAAAAGCCAATTAACACAATCCATTGATAAGAGAAAAACATATGTAAAAGAAAGACAAAATCGCAGAATAAAAAACTGTCCTTTCCAAGGAGGAATGTGGAAGTTTGAAGAGTTTCTATTTCCATTAAATAAGGGAAGGAAACAACACTCTTATTGTTCTCATTTTATTGTGGACTAATTTTTTTAAAAAAGAGATTTTGGCACAAGCAGAGTAGACTCTAGTCTTTTCTTAACTTGCTCTAGGCCTACAAACCCTTACTGGTTCTTATGCAGATGCCTGTGTTTGTCCCATGGGTGGGTTTGTGTGGGCACACTCATGAGCATGCAAAAACATTCCCAGGGAGCACAGGAAGTGGGAAGTTGGGTTGGACATTCTCTAAGATTCTTTTTTTCCTTAGGATTTCCTATGTTCTGCCCTAATGTTTAGTTTTCTTTGTCTGTCATCTATTTTTGCCAGACTCATGCAGTTACGACTCCTAAGTACATGTCGCTAGTTTTGAAAATACTTACTTTTCTCCATCTAGTCTGCTACATTTACATCACATCAGCACCAGAGGATCCTGACACAGGGTTATATAAATGCCGCTAACTAAGGCCAGAAGATACAACAGAGTTATTCTTTGAGTTCAGGTAATATATCATGTGAAGACTTTTCCTTGTATGTTTTTTTCCCTAGTTTTAATAAAATAAGGTCCTATCTATATTTCTCTGCCATGAACACTGGAAATTGTCTTTTTTTTTTAGAGCACCATCATCCCATTTAAGCTCCCACTGATGTTTGTGAATCTCAAACCAGAGTAGTGCTGCCACCTCATAGATGAAGTTTTCTAATAAATACTGCTTTGTTCCGTATGTCCACATTGCCATGTTTTACAGAATAGCTCATATTTCATTTTTTCCCCAGAATTTTGTTTCAGCACAACTTCATAGAGTATTTTCCCTTTCACAGTGTAACTGAAGAAAACCACAAATCTAAAGTATAGTTTAGAGCTAAACAAAAATAAAACCTCAATTAATGATAGAACTCATTGTTGTCAAGGTCTGACCAGTCAGAAAATGCAAATGCCTTTGGTTTACAATGACCTATGACAAATACTGTGCTAGCTGTATTAGAAATGCTTCTATCACCTACTTGACAACATATGGCTTTGCCAGACAAGTCAGCATTTCAAACAACCAGTCCTCCAACACTGTTCATGTTGATTATATCATGATTATACAACTCAAAATTCTGCAAAATAAAAAGATGTATTTAAGCTTTTGGCACTCACAAGAGAGCACAAAACTCGTAGGAAAAAATCTAGGATCAAAAAAAAAGAAAAAGAAAGAAAGAAAGAAAGAAAGAAAGAAAGAAAGAAAGAAAGAAAGAAGAACGAAAGAAAGGAAAAATCTAGGCTCTGTTCTCAAAAACAATTTAGTATAACAGTTTTAATTATATATTTAATATGAAATATATTTCAATACCTGCAAAGATACTTCTTTCCTAGAATTTTAACATAAGCTTCACATACATATTTCTGAGATGAATCACTGAGCCAGCATGAATTCATCTCCTAATGTAAATATTTAAGTATTATAAAAGCTGAATCAGAATGCAAAGGAATACTTACAAAAGTGTATTCAATTGTATCTTTCATTATTTTTAAATATGTTTGAAAATATTTTGCATTCTACAAACAGAAACAATCTTTTCTTGACACATTCTACTTGCCAGATATAATAAGGAAATAGCCATTAAATTAAAAAAAAACCTTTTCCTAATGTGTGTATATATACACATATACATATATGTACATATATGTGTATATATACATACATGTACATGTATGTACATATACATACATACATATGTACATATACGTGTGTGTGTGTGTGTGTGTGTGTACCCTGAAAGAAAACAAAATAAAATCTATTTTTCTGAGTGTTATCACTCCTCCTTCATAAGAATGAATATTTAATTACTGAAATGCTATTAACATCCATGCTGGGGTGGAAGGTACTTTCAACTTCATGGGAAAAACGTTTTCTTAATATTCAAAGTATTTTATAACACTCTTCTGCTTAATTTCAATGGATTTCAGGGGTGCCTGGGTGACTTAGTTAAGCGTCTGACTCTTGATTTCTGCTCGGTCATGATCTCACCCACCGTTCATTGGTTCTGCACTGACAGCGCGGAGCCTGCCTGGGATCCTCTCTCTCCCCCTCTCTCTCTCCCCCCTCTCTCTCTCCCTCTCTCTCTCTCTGCCCCTCCTGCACACACATGAACTCCCTCTCTCTCAAAATAAATAAACTTAAAAAAAAAATGGATTTCATTTACAAATAGAAAAAATGGGTTTTGCGAATATGGAACTTAAAAAAATAATTACATTTTGAATTGAAACAGAGGAAACAACATGGTCATCAGACAGCTCTGAGTAACACCCCACCTAGGCGTCCAGTTTCACATGCTCAGTTAGTTTTCTCCTTGGTTTGCTTGGATTAATTACTGCAATGTTCAAAATACATAAAGAGTCAAGGGAGCATATGGAACCTGGAGGCAGATGTGGGGCAGTTTCCGGTTCCTTTACTTGCCTGCAATCTAGCGACACGCAAATTAACTACCTTCCCTGAGCCTCAATTGCCTAATCTATAAAAATTAATATAACAGACACTTCATTAAGATGGCAAGGGATGAAATAAAAGGTGTGTCAAGTTCCCAACAGAGCACTCGGCACACAGTAGGTGCTTGAGAGCTGCCCCGCCTTCCACTCCCCTCCCACGTCCTGTCCTTGCCCTTCAACCATTACTGGAGAATGGGGACCAAGGAATGCCTAGCACATAAAGTTATTCATAGTATTCCTTAACATCATTTTGATCTTTCTTGGGTCTCTCTTTTTTTTTTTAATTGTTTCTATTATCATATTTATTATTTCCTTCCTTCTACTTACTATCGGTATATTTGGTATATATACTATCGGTATACTACCAGTATATTTTTCTTTCCCTACTTAAGGTGGAAACTTTAAACATTGTTTTAAGGTTTTTTTTTTTCTTTCTAAAATGAGCAAATACAGTTATGCATATTCCTCTAAATACTGTTTTAGCTTCTCTGCATATATTTTATTCTGCATGGTCATTAATATTCAATTCATAAGGTTTTATAAATTCCAGGGGCGCCTGGGTGGCTCAGTCGGTTGAGCACCTGACTTTGGCTCAGGTCATGATCTCACAGTTCATGAGTTCGAGCCCCGAGTCGGCTCTGTGCTGACAGCTCAGAGCCTGGAGTCTGCTTCATATTCTGGGTCTTTCTCTCTCTCTCTCTCTCTCTCTCTCTCTCTCTCTCTCTCTCTCTCTCTCTCTCTTCCCTCTCCTGCTCATCCTGTCTCTGTCTCGCAAAAATAATTAAACATTAAAAAAATTAAATATAAGATTTTATAAATTCCATGTTATTTCTTCTTTGACCTATTATTATTTAGAATTTTCCTTTTAATTTCCAAACATTTGAATATTTTTTAGGTATCTTATTGATACCTCATTTAATTCCATTGTGGTTAGACAACACATTATGTAAGATTTCAAACGTTTGAATCTTATTAAAACTTGTTTATGGTATAACAACATATGGTCTATCTTGGCCAACATTCTCTGTGCACTTGAAAAGAATGTGTGTTCTGCAGTTTTTAGTTATAGATCTAAGTTACCATCTGGTGTTGTTTCCTCTCAGCATGAAGAATTTCCTTTAGTATTTCCTGTAGCACAGGTCTAATGGCAGTGAATTCTCTCATTTTTGCTCATCTGAAAAATTTTTTTATTTTTCCCTCCATTTTTGAAGGCTAGTTTGACTGAATGTAGATTTCTGGGTTGGAATTTTTTTTACTTCCAGCCCTAGAAAGATGTCACTCCATTGTCTCCTGACTTCCATTATTCCTAATGAGAAATAAGACAACTTTGAGTGCTGTTCCCTATATGTATGTAATTTTCCTCTTTTTTCCCTCTGGCTACTGTCTGTCTATAAATTCTATCTATGTCTTTGAATTTCCTATCCGTCTCCTTCCCTTCTGAAACTTCAATTACATAATTACTTTTATAACATTATTAACAGTGTAATGGAGAACAATTCTCATCATCATTTAGTTAAGTTACAAGGAGATAAATAAAAAGTCTATGTGGAACAATTTTTTTTAAAAAAAGAAAGTGCTACATTGAATTTTTGTTAACTGAGTTAGTGATTAAAATTACATAAAATTTTGAATTACATACAACCAAATGTAACATTTATCTAGGAAACTAAAAGAATTTTTCAGAGCTACTTTGATAATTACCTAAATCGGCATTAACTATATGTTGCAACTTGTGTTATTCAAAATATGGCATTATGAGAAAGATGAAAAATAACACCATACCCTATGAAACTTAAGTTACTTGTCTAGGGCATTTTTGCATTATCTGGATCAAATTTTCTAGTTTTGTCTAATTACTAAGATATTCTGAAGCTATCATCAGAAGTATCTGCTTCTTGCCTTATGTTTAATTTTTTTTTTTTTTGACCACAAATACATTCATTGAAGGAGCAAAAAGGTCCCTGAGGCTAGAAAAGAGTGAAGAATTGCAGAGAGAATTTGAAAATAAGATTAAGAAGTAGAGCTGCTCAGGCTATAGTAAGGAGTTAGGGTTTCATGGTGAGAGTTGGGGACTGAACTGGGACAAGGAAATACAGGATCTAATTTGTACATTTTAAAGGATATTCCAGCTACGTTGCAGGAAAAACTTGTGAGAAGTTGATAGTTCAGGGAAGAAAGATGCTGGCTTTGACTTAGGTAGTAGAGGTGCTAAGTGGTCAGATTAGAGATATATTTCTAGAGCAGTGCACCTCCTGGTGTACTGAACACAGCACACAGGGAAAACAGGCATTCATGAGGCCTCCCAAGGTTTTGGCCTGAGGTAGGGAACACTGAGAAAATAACAGTGGGTTTGGACATTTTTTTTTTCCTAAAGAGCTTTCAGAGAGCCAAATGGAGATATGAAGCAAGCAGTTGGAAATTTTGGAATCAACAAGGCCTTTGATAAAGAATTAAAAATCACTCATACATGCAATTCCTCTCCCTAGAAAAAACAAACATCTACTAAAGTTTTAGAATAATTCTCTTGAATCTTTCTGAATAAACTTGAACGATAACCTTCTCTAAATGATTTTACCCAAAATTGACTATATATAAATATCTCAAAAAAGAAATACAACTATAATTTAAAGCAGAAGTCCCCTTTGATCATATCTTTTTAGCATCCAAAGGTTTCTCTGAAAACTCTAAAAAGAACTCTTTATTAAACAGAAGTACTAGCATGTGAGATAGTATCTGTCGACCCTAAATATATTTAACTAAATTTTCTAGTACAGCAAATCAAGATGCTATGGGAACTGGCCAACTATACCAAGTGACAAATGATCTGTTAGTTATTTATCACTTAAGATTACAAATGACCACTATTTTAACATTTATTTTTATCATTGCATTTTGTTCATTCCTTGATATTTTTGCAGTTAATCAGTCCAATTTGATAATTACTTCACCACCTTATATAATTGACAATCCTACCTTTTCAAAGGGAGAAATCCAACTTTCTACTGTGTACAACCCTTAAAGAGCTATGGAATCAATAAAAAGGTGGCTATATTTCGCTTGAATTTTGCACTCTGCAGTAAAATTTTAAATGCAACCATATTATCTAAAATACCTTACTAGCAACATAAAAAAAAATAATTCAAAGAAACCCCTCTTCTCCCACACACAAAAATAAGATATTTAAAAGTTCTAGAAATACACAGATTGGCCCTTCAGTAACCATCTAGCAATGAGCGTTTTACCAATCGCTTTTGCTGAAAACAGCTTCACATTTGTCCACTAGAGTTTTAAAATGTGACAGCTATTTATATATGTGCACAGTTACATTCTGTCCCCTTAAACAAAAGGACGCTTAACCACTCCTGCTTTCTACACCTCCGGCTTCTAAACACTGCCTATTAGACACTGCATACAGGAACCAAGACCAGGCAACGAAAACCACAGCCATAAGCCCCAGGACAATGTGTGAAAAGGCTGGGCAGTTTCATATGTATTTTGCCCAGATTTAAGGAAAACCACACACACACACACACACACAAATAGCTTGTAATGCAAAAAAAAAAAAGTTTTAACATCTTAAAAGAAGATGAAGTTTAAAAGCTAATGTTTAAAAGATGAAGTATAGTCTGTATAACACAAAAGCTGTGAGAGAATATACCTGATGGTGCATGTGGTTCTGCACCATTGTGCGAAATAAAGATCACTCAGGAGAAGGGGTGCCTATGCAAGAGGCAAGTCCATTTTCCACTTTCTTTTGGAAGTAGTATCCTGATTTACCTTACTTTAAGTACATATTTAAAGTATTTTTAATGTCACATTCGCTCCTACATCCCTATTATCTATGAGATCTTGATCTTGCCAAGTGGGTTTTTCTCATCAAGGCATTTTTCAGAAACATACACCCCAAAGTCAGTAAGCAATTAAATAATCGTTATAGAATCATTTCAGGCATCCCAATAATTTGATTCAATGCAATGAAAATAAAGTTTACTGAAAGACTAAAGTCACTGAAACGGTTAATGAATCTCCCCAGATTCTTAATTTACCATTCAGGAACAATAAAATTTCCCCCTTCAGCAGTTATTTCAAAAAGTCAAATTTCTAAAAATTAAAAGCTGTCACTAATAAAAAGGGTCACTTTGTCATTCACAGAATGGTAGAGCAGCTAAGAAGTAAAAGCCATATTGCGTCATATTGTCATATAATTATATTTTCATCTTCATTTTGTACATAGTACAAACAACCAAACATTCACTTTAGGGGAGATTTTAAAGTTATTTTAAATACATTTAGAACTTGTTGACATTTTAAAACTATTAAGGATTAATGTCCAGCACAACAAACAAGTCATTCAATGATTCCCAGGTAGTTTGCCAATAACTAAAAATAAATTACACATGAGAACAAGCAGCGGCAAGCCACTAGGCAAAAACAACCCATCTTAAATTCTTCTTTTACATTTAAAAGACATAACTGAAAGAAGAAATGGCACTAATGCTCTTGAGTATTTCATGTTTGTTCTTTTAGTTCTTGGACATTTAAGAAATCTAAATTTGATTTAGTAAGAATCTTTCCTCCATAGTTCTAATTCCACTGTTACTACTCTTTAAGATTAATTGCATAACATGGTAGTTGACATATTCCCTAAAGTGCCCAAGTCAGTAATTACACATCCTGGTTGTCATGGAATGACCCCAATTTATGCCTACTGTCCAAATTTGGAAGATAAAATATACGATCACCTTTGTTACACTACTAGGTCAAGTTCTCACTGTCCCTATGACAGGCTTCCTATTCAGGCAATTGGACATGAGAATAGGTGGGAAAGGAAATAACTTTTTAAATAGCTGAACCAATTTCTTTACTTTCTACCAGTTCACCTCTCTTTAGCCTGAGATGGAAGCTGAGACTACGGTCAGTTACTATAAAATTTGTGAACGTTTATTCTTGAGATAAATGTATCCTAATATAGATGTCAGTTCTATTTGACATACAGATGACCAAAGTCTTCATGAAAACCAAAGCAAAGAGGAAATCACCTTAAAAATGCTTGACTTGCAAAGAATATGAAAAGATAAATATTACAGGTGATCATACTTTAACTCTACGACACTAAAGAATAAAATAAGTCACTAAAAACAAAGGACTTTAGATTTCATCTATGAAATAGTTATCAATTTTAAAATGTTCTAGACAGTAGAGAGACTGTTGGCTTTGCAGTTGTGAGGCAAAAGACTTTCAACAGACAAACTAGTATCCACTTGATAAGCCCACCCATCCTTCCCTGTAACTCAAGGGAAGCATCTCTATTTGTATAACATGGAATTCTATCCTCTCAGAAAACATTATTTAAAGATTGTCCCTGAGGAAAGCAAACTCATTAGCTGGAAGCAAGTGAACTAAGCCTTGGTTCTAAAAGAATTTTCTTAATAGAGGTAACACAGTAATGATGTTAGAGACAACTCTGCTTTATATTATTAAACTAAATGCATCTTCATGAATGAACAAATAATATTCTGTCCCAATTTTGAGTGATAAGGCAAGTAGTAAGAAAAGTCATTCAAAATGAACTTTTCAAGGGCTTAGCAAATTTCTTCAAATAGGATAACCACTAAATGAACATGAGAATTTTTTTTTTTTTTTGAGGATGTTTGTTGTGAAGGAAAAAAATTGAAAATTGGGTCTTCTCTTAGGCAAAATAAAAAAAAAAAGTTTTATGGACTTCTGCTTGTTCTTTTATTTATTTCAGATTTGGAAAGGAATGTCTTTGTTAATTATGTGCCCTAATGATCCCTCTAGTTTCAACTTCAGTAAATTATCCTCTAACAGCATCATTAAAACTACTGTTGGAGGAAATTAACAGCGTAGACAGAAGCATCCCACATAACACCCCATTCCCTTATTCCATTAAAAAAATCACCAGTAAAAAATATACATGCACATACTTCGTACTGATAAATGATTGCCTTTAAAAATGTGTCACAAATGGTATTAATTCCATACATTTTAAAAAGATCACCTTTGATCAACCATGTGAAAAAGAAAAGCTTTGCCTACATCTACCTTATCCCTCTACCTTCAACCAATATTACAGGATACTTCCAATTTTTGCCTACTAGGAGGGAGAAGGCTTTCATAAGCACAAACTACCCTGAATAATGCTAGACTGTCCAAGGTGAGAAGAGAATTATAGTTTTGCTGCAAAGATCCATATGTTTGCTGAGGCTAGCATAAAGAAAACTGTCAGGAAAGGCAAGGGGAAAAGAAAGGGAGGGAGGCAAGATGGCAAGAAAGGAGGGGGAAAAAAAGATACTCTTGGTCTCTGGTGGGCTAACAAAAGGAATCTGGCCTGCTCACTAATAGGAACCTTTAGCTTCAACCACACTACTGTGGCTCTTGTGACTCTAAATATAGGTTAGTCAAGGTCCTAGCTTTGTAAAATACATGGGTTTTATTAAAATGGATATTGTATTTAATTTATTAGGTAAATTGATAGCTGCATACATAATAAAACATTCCCTCACATTAAAAGACTATTTTATCAGTATTTGTATAATACTTCATTATTTTAATGTACCTGAACTATGTTTTTGGAACTGCCATAGGAAAGCTGGTTTTAATAACACAGGACTGTGTGATGCTGGAATATTATTCACAAAATACATTCAATTTTGTGTGCTATGCACTCGTAGGTAGAAATCGATGCCCAGAAATTTCACGTTTAGAAAAATAAAGCATAAATTTATTGTTGGGGTGCAGAGGAAGGAGACTCTTCAGTAATGAGTTGTAAAGGTAAGGCTAAGTTTCAGTTTCTTTAACTGCTAATATAGAGCTAACCATTGGTATTTTTAAAGGAATAAAGAAGAAAAATGGTGCTAGAAAACTTACAAATATAAGCCATCTCAGGGAAAACCAAGGTTATGTCTCTCTGATCCAGAAAGTACTCAAAACACAGGCATGGGGTGGGGTAGGGAGCACCTGGCTGGTTTAGTCGGTCAAACATGCAACTCTTGATCTCAGGGTTATGACTTTGAGCCCCACATTGGGTGTAGAGACTACTTAAAAAGAAAATCTTAATTAAAAAAAAAAAACAGGCACAGAGAGTATTTTATAACATCTGTATTCTAAGCTAGGAATATAAAATTGGTGCAGTGAAGAAATGCAGAAATGTAATTATTAAGAGGGTAAAATAATCCTACCAAAAGAAAGGAAATAATCAGGACTTGTTTTAAACAATGATACAACTATAATTGTGGATGATATAAATAAGGATATGGATTTTGAAATGTTAGTCATCTCAAGGCACTTCTTAAAACATAAATATTTAGACCTTCTTACGAGAATAGTTACGAATTCTACTTCTCACCTAATAATTTTGATAAAGAAAATTCGTGTAATATAAAACTACCTTAACTACCTTTAACTACCTTAAATAGTAAATATCATTATATGGTCCTTTAAAGGATTAAAACAGAAAAGTGTGTCTCTTCAAGTAGATCAAGAATAAAAAATAAAGTACCTTCTTTAATGTCACTTGAAAGAAAATAATCAAATATTCAACATTTCCCCAAATGCAAATTTTCAGACATTCTGCAAATTAAAACATCTCTAACACTTTCATTAATTTTGATAGATTTAAAAATCAAAACAATTATAAACTAGATGATTTCTGCCTATAACTTTCATTTTCAACTGCTTGTTTTTGAGGTAAGTGTTGATTTTAACTTGTCTTAATTTTCACAAGTGTTTGGATTCAAGCTGAGCAGAAAATTCATTAGCAGTAGTTAATCTTCATTTTAATGTCTATTTTAAACTCAAGCATGTTTTGGTGAGCTGTGAACTCATTTATGAAAAGAGATGATGGCCCTTGTAACAAAGCATAAACTAATTTGAGCTGTAAATTTAATTACACTAAATTACCGAAATAAAATGAGCTTTCAACAACAGCAACTTTACTGCCCACCAAGAAGCATGACGAACTAGCTGAGAAATTTTGTTGTCTCCAAGAGCCAACCCAGCCCCTTATTGTTTGTGAATACAATGCTGACAAAACATACCTAAAATTTCTTGACAAGTTTAATATGCTTCTCCACATTTGCCTCTGATGTTACAAGGTGGCCGAGAGAGTTGGCCAGGTCATGGATAGATTCTCTGCTGTCTCTCACTTACAAAACTTTAAATAATTTTATTTTAGTTTGAAAAACCTTAAGATTATACATATTTTAAAAGAAAAACTATTTCACACCAAATAAGGAAATGAAATATTTTCAATCAATTATAATTTTCTTTGAGGCTACAGCCAGATCTTCAAGAATTGCTCTGAAAGTAAACTACAACTCTTTAGGTGTTAAAATATAACTTAAAGGTACCAAATCAAAGAAATTACTCTAACTTTTTTTTTTTTTTAGTTTTATTTTTTAAGGGAGCACAATTCAACTTATAGGAAGTCACTGTAACTTTCAAAAGAAAGTAATGCTTTTCTATAAGGAATTTATATTACTCATTAAGGAGTCTATTCATTCTAGGAAACTTCACCGGTAACTATATAAAAGAAAATGTCTTTTTTAGCCTCACTAGAGAATTATGAGGATTAAAAAAAAAAAAGTATCACCAGATTATTCAAAAGAAATGAGGACACAAAGTAGAAATGTGAAGAACACCAGTACATGATATCAGTGGTCATTTTGGAAGTTAACTCATAAACAGAACAAATCTTTTGGGGTTGCAGGGGCAGTCAACAAATTGGGGTGTAGGTATACAAAAGGCAACAGTCCAATCTAGCAGTTTTCATGACTGGCGATTTCTATATACAACACAAACCAGCAAGATATCATTCTTCTTCAAAGAAATTGCTAACAGCAGTGATGCTGGGGGGCAAAAAATTCATTTAATCATCTGAGTGCCTGCTTAGCATCAGGCATGGTTCTAGCCACCAGGCTGGCAGATGTGAACAAGCCAGACATGGTCCTTAAGCTCATGAAGCTTGCCTTCTCCTGGGCAAGAAGGGCACTAAACAAATTAACAAGCAACCTACAGACAGTTCAAGGGCAATGAGGACAGTAAAACAGAGTAATGTGATGGGGGAAATCTCTGGGGTGGACAGCCACTATAGAGGGGACATCTGGGAGAGCCTTTCTGAGGAGATGCTAGTTCAAAATTGAGGCTATTGGGGAATCCACATACTCCTTTAAATAACGTCTACCTCATGATTAAGGACTACACATTTATCACATAACCCTTCACTTTTCACATTTCTTTTCAAACATTCCAGCAGTTACTTTTTCCCATCCAACTGGCAGATCAGTCTGTCTTAAGCAGGATGGACAGGAGTGGTCTTGGGACATCACCAAAAGGACACAACAAAATGCTAACCAGAGGTTACAAAGAAAGGGAGAAAGGAGGGAGGTACGTAATGAATGTGCCTTTGAATTCAAAGGGGACTACTTCTGTCAGGGAAAATATTAAGGATTGTGTGAGAAAAACTGGAGTACTTTATCATTACCCAGAAAGATGGAATGTGGATGATCTTTCTTCTGACTGGCTCACATCCAAAAAGATTTCAAAAAGAATGACAGCAATCTTTTGTAAAGTTAATACCAAAAGGGGGGAGAGAAAATAAGCAGGATTTCCAATGTTAGTCTCAGTATCACTAACCAATTAACATAGGAAGATTAAATAATCTGAATATCTCAATATAATGCTGCTTTCACTTTTATGATGAGAGCAATAAATCATATAGGCCATACATGTGAGGGACGGAACTAATCTGCAGAATAACCTAATCTATGTAAGTAGGGTTTCCTGGTTTTAAAACTATCTCAGTTTACAAATCTGAGTAGGTAGCCACGATCACTAAGGACAGCAGCTCCCCAAACACAAATGTACATGATTAAGGAACCAAGTCAAAGTAAAGTACTATGATATTTTAAAAATCAAATTTATGAGCAAACATGGGCTTTCTTACTTAAAACAATTTAGCAAGAATTGGAAGATTTACTATGACATGTATTAGATACATCTAACTACAATAAAGCTTTTAATTACTATAAATGATATCTGTACATAGGAAATGAGGAAATTATTAGGAAGAATATATAAATCAAAAAGTCACATTTTTTCCCTTATACCTAGATATAGATGTTGTTGATTTTTTTTCTTTCCACAAAGCTGGGCAAGTAAAAACACCTGTAGGCTTGCATAATGAGTTTTTCATTTAATGTTATATCCATAGAAATGCTGTCAACTATTCTTTTAACAATTTTAATAAATCTATAACATTCATCCCATGGATAAACCATAGCTTGTTCAACTATATTCCTGTTTCATTAATATTATTCTCAGTATTTTCTTATCATATGGCTGGCACTGAGAAAAATGTCCTTACACCCTTTGGTATGGAACTCCAAAGTGAGGGTTTCTGGAATTAGTCAGAGAACATGCACACTTTGAAGAGTCTCAATAGACATTCCCAAACTGCTTTCCTAAAAGAGCAATCCATTTTTAGACTTGTGCTGCACCATCTCAACACTAAATACAATTTATTTTTAATCAGCACCATTCTTATTAGTAACAAATGACAGTTATCTCATTTTTTTTTGAAATTTACATTTTTAGTCATAAGTGGCATATATTTTCTTTTTTCTTTTTTTTATGTTTTTATTTTATTTTTGAGAGGGAGACAGAGTGCGAGCAGGGAAGGACAGAGAGAGAGGGAGACACAGAATCCAAAGCAGACTCTAGGCTCTGAGCTGTCATCACAGAGCCAAACACGAGGCTTGAATCCATGGACTCTGAGATCATTGCCAGAGCCGAAGTCAGACGCTTAACCAACTGAGCCACCCCTGCGCCCCAAGTGGCATATATTTTCATCTTTGCCGGCCACTAATAGTTCTAAAAAAAAAAAAAAACAATCTGTCTCTGACCTTTGAAATAAAGGTATTATTAACTTCCTTATTGATATTTAAGAATGTTTAATATAATATTAATTTTTTATGTGCCTCAACACTGACCTAGTTGTCATTCTTTTTTTAATTGTGCTTGTTTTCTTTACTTTATGCAAATATATTAATCTATGACAACACGGTGGGTAATTGTTGCTTTTTAAAATCTGCTCAAAATCTTCTTACCCATCTTAATATCAGTTATTTCCTACATTTTCCTTTTAGATTGTGTGGGGTTTTTCTCTTTTCTTTTTCTTTTTTTAAATTTTGCGTATTTTGAGAGACAGAGAGAAAGCACGAGTGGGAGAGGGGCAGAGAGAGGGAGAGAGAAAGAGTCCCAAGCAGGCTCTGCACTGTCAGTGCAGAGCCTGATGCAGGGCTCAGTTCCACAAACCATGAGCTCATGACCTGAGCCAAAATCAAGAGTCGGATGTTTATCCAACTGAGCCACCTAGGTGCCGCTCTTTCTAAGTCCATTTAGGGTTTATTAGAAAAGTAGAAAGCAAAGGGCATGTTTGAGAGATGTTTAAAACTCAATGCCACATGGGATGGAGAGGTAAGGGAGAAGACGAGGATGAAGAGGCAGTGAGGGAGTGGGGTTCAAATGGAGAAAAATGGCTTTCTATGTTAAGTGAATAGCATTTAGAGATTGATTTCTACTTTATGCTTCTCCCTTTTATTTATTAAAAGTCATGTTTCTTAAAGTCATGTTTCCTTGTTTCAAGTCTTCCCCACTCATTCACTCACCAGCCCAAATATAACACAGCCACCATCCTGGCTATCACCCTACATTCATCAACGTCACCAATGTCTTCAGTTACCAGTGTCTTCCAGTTACAACCATCAGTCTTTAGCTAATTTAATAATGCTGACTACATACACTACGGTGAAATTCTCCATACTTGTTTTCTGTAATGGCTTTTTTCTACTCCTTTCTCTCTGACCACTCCATCTCATACTCCTTGACAGCTTTTTCCTCTCTTCCTCTTAAATGTTGATGTACCTGGGGACTTCTTTAGAAACTTCCCCTGTGATCATAACCATACCCATGACCTCAGCCATCACCATAAGATGATAAATCATTAATCTTTTCCTACACCTTAGATTCTCTTCTGGGCTGAAGACACACTTTTTCATCCTCATCTCAGATTCTACAAGTCCAAAATGAATTCATCATCTTCCACAAAAGATATGCTTACACCTGTTTTCCAATGAAACTGCACCTCCGTTCAAAAATCATCCAACCTAGAAACCAAGCTAAGCCTTATTCTTAACTCCTGCCTGCCTCTGTCACTCACCTCAGTTCCTTCACTGCTCATGTCTCATCAGTCAACAAGTCTCTTTCAAATTCCCCGTTTTAAAATTCACCTTTCTCTACAACACCACTCTCATGCCCTTGATTAGAAGACCCTCAAATCTTTCATTGAAATTACTCAAATAGTTCCTTTGTTAATCCCTGTGACTTCCTGTCTCAGCCCTCACCATAAGTCCTCAACACAAGTGCCAAAGAGTCTTTCCTTTCTAAATTGCAAATCCTTCTAAGTTAATTCCTGCTTAAAATCCTGTTATGCCCTTTTACATTACATAATGAAAGTAATTGTGACCACCATTTTACTACTACAGATGGTCCCCAACCATTTGCACTTTTTCAACTTTATGAATGGTGTGAAAGTGATACACCTTCAATAGAAACTATACTTCGAATTTTGGATTGTGATATTTTTCTGGGCTAGTGGTACAATATTCCTCCTGATGCTGGGCAGGGCTGCGAGCTGCAGCTCCTAGTTGGCCAGGAATCACGAAGGGGAACAACCCATACACTTAGAAACATTCTAGTTTGCACTTTCAGCACAGTACTCAGTAAGTTAGTTACATGAGATATTGAATACTTTGTTACAAAATCGACGTGTGTGTGTGTGTGTGTGTGTGTGTGTGTGTGTGTGTGTGTGTGTGATGATCATGCCCAGCTGCAGACTAATATAAGTGTTCTGAGCATATTTAAGTTACGCTAGGCTAAGCTATGATGTTCGGCAGGTTAGGTATATTAAATGCATTTTTCAGTTACAATATTTTCAGCTTACAGTGCGTTTATTGGGACATAACCCCATAAAGTTAAGGAAGAGCTCTATTTCCTACTTGCCAGGAAATTTGTGAGGTGTGTTTTATTTTTTTTTTAATTTTTTTTTAACGTTTTATTTATTTTTGAGACAGAGAGAGACAGAGCATGAACGGGGGAGGGGCAGAGAGAGAGGGAGACACAGAATCGGAAGCAGGCTCCAGGCTCTGAGCCATCAGCCCAGAGCCCGACGCGGGGCTCGAACTCACGGACCGCAAGATCGTGACCTGAGCTGAAGTCGGCCGCTTAACCGACTGAGCCACCCAGGTGCCCCTGTGAGGTGTGTTTTAAATAAATTATATAGGAGAACTGAAATTTATTATCTATGGGAGCTGGCTCTACTCTGTCATCTTTTTCCTCCATGCAAAAACAAATTCCTTAGTATTACATATAAGATTCTTTAGGGTCTAAACCATACCAACTTCTTGATCCTTACCTGGTGCTATAACCTCATATACTACTCTTCAACCATAACCAAACCACTGAAATTGCTAGAAAATCAAATAGTTTTCCTGCCTCCATATTCCTTCTGCCTAGAACCACCACTGACCTTCACTCACAGGGTCATACTCATCCTCCAAGAGTTGACTCAGCTTGAATATGGGTTGGGTGAGTAAATTTTTTATAATCCCATAGTCCTCAGAAAATTTCTCTATCTAATCATGTACCTTTGAATAACTACCTGTTTAGCATCTATTTTTGCTACTAAATTTGTGTCACAAAACAAGAACTCCATTTCTTGAATGAAATGCCCAAATTAAGGCTGTGCCCAAAGCACTCAATAAAGTGTGGTTGCAAGAATTATCATTCAGGAAGTGGCCAGTAGGACAGTACATTGGAGTCACATAAAGATGTGAGAGATATTACTGGAAACATTGGTTTGGGCAGATGAAGATCTTCAGTGTCAACATAAAGATCTTACTTCTATAGCCCAAGAAGACACATTGGAGGTGTTCAAACAGAGGATGCACAAAATTTGATGTGTTTTAAGGAAACAGTAAATAGTAATCTGATAAGATGTGAGAGGCTGAGGGGCGGAGATAAATAACAAGACAATTTAAAAGGTCCCGAAAGAGTTGAGAAAAAATAAGAGTTCATTTTGAGATAAGCTGATTTCCAGAAACTGGAGGATATTCATGTGCTAATGCCCACCTTTTCTCAGTCTCATGTTAAAAATCCTTACACATACACCATTTTATCATACAAATTTCTTATCACTAGCAAAACTAGCATGAAGTTGAAATTTTTAGTCTAACACTCAAAAGGCAGAATAAGTCCTGAAGGATTTCATTTTTGAAAGTTTCAAGAATAGCCACCCAAAGGTTGGGACTGCCCAAGAAAGAATAGGGAGAGGAGGGCTAAAGATGGAGCCTTGGCCACATTTATACTACTGAGCAAAGGAGAAACAGACACTGGCATGATCAGGGGAAGGAGGAGGACCACTACATGTAACTGGGTTATAACTACAAACAGTGAAGCAGTGGCCCCGGCCGTGATGTATCCCTGGAAAGATTTAGTCTTTGGTTCATATCTATGGCCATAGAAACTGTTTGCTGAACACTGAACAGGCTTCCAGGCAAAGTTCCATGTTAAAGAAGGCCATCCTATATCTGAATACTCTGTGTTAAGCTGCTTTTCTGATGCTCTGGCTCCATCTAAATAGATTTTAATGCAGAAGTACATTTCTCCTGGATGTTATATCCGTTGTTGTTGGCAAATGCATCATTGGTTAAAAATATAAATTAAAAAATTAAGATTATAAAATTGCAATAAACTATTCATCAAATTACTACTCTGACAGCTTTCTCTGAAAACTCTTACTTTGTAACATCATAATTTTAATATAACATTTTCCACAATGATAAAAACTCAAGACCATTTAGGAGTTTTTCCCTCTTCAGATTGATGTTTTTAAACAGAGTGTTCATAAATTTGGTAGTAATAACAAGTTTATTTTAAAAAATCCTTCTGTATAATCCTTTCTAGCATGAAACAGTAAGAAAAGAAAAATTCCTTTATTTGAAATCATGAAAGTTTCCGTTTACACAGTGATTTGTGTAAACCCTATAAAAATCCTCTCAAACTATTAGAATATGATTACCTTAAAAATATATGTCAGTATGCACGATCTCTGAGTTCTTATTCTAGGAAAAGAGACCGCACAGAAAGGATGGAACAATGGTATGGAAACTTACCATCCTCTCCAATTGGACTCTTTATTGCAGACTTATTGCTTCCATGTGTTAAAAAAAAAAAAAAAATTCAAACCTTTAAGCCAACCCCAATCCCTAAAATTTTTGGCGCCCATATTAAGCATTGAATCCAGAAGAAAAAAAATTATCACAAGCCTATCAGAGTCAAGATTTATTTCATCACGATGGGAATGTGTTAGAAATTAATAATAAAGGTTGGTTTCTACAAGGCTAAAGAAATTATACTATTTAAAGCTACTCAAATACCATAAATTACTTGGCCTTAATATTTAAATAAATAATGCCTATTTTGAACATTGCATTCTAGAGCATATAATATAAATTAATTAGAGGAATATTAAAGTGGATAAGGTTAACACATTTCTTTTTGCAAAGGAATGATTTTTTTTTAACCTGAGGTTACATGAAGCTGAGGAATACAAACATCACACATAATTAATTTATATAATTCTCTGAAACAATGAAATCTTTGCTCAAACTACACTGTGAGGTCAATGAACCACCTAAACTGTTGTCTTTGTGCTTTTCTACAAATCAGGGTGCACAATGGAATGCATACCTCCCTAAAAGTAGCACATCTCCAAGTTTCAGTATGTGTCAAATGAAAGAAGGAAAAAGTTCCCTCACTCTCAAAGTGAGAACAGATGGGAATGTAAAATTAGATGGGAAGAGACAGGGAAGCTTTGGATGATGGACCAAGAAATCTTCCCCAGCGGGGAAGCCAAATACACCAGACCTCAGTTTGTTCTGCCTCTTAGTTAACATCCAAATTAAATCCAATAGGAATGCAAAGCAGTTCTTAGATTCGATGCATTGGTTTTGATTTCCGTAAGCGTTCATATAAATATCACGAAGAAGCTATTGACAAACATGTTCTAAAAATGTTATGTTTAGTCACTTCTGTGAGTTTAACATTACTTCATACTAAGGCTGTTAACAATGAATACTTTTTTAATAAAATAAAATTTTCTTTATGAAAAAGAGGCAACAGGCACGAACAAACTTAAGATGTGGACAATGAATTCCTTGTATGATGGAAGAGCATCTGCCGTAAATTGAAAAGTTATGTAAATAAAGTATGAATACATTTCATATTCATTCTTTTCATATTTTATCTGTAGAACAACAAAAAACCTTTAATAGTAATGCCAGCAATATACTTCCTATACCTAGCAGAAAAAAATGTTCTGTTGATATTCAATTTTATATAGTATGATCTAATTTTTCCATCTAAAAATACCAACCATACACTTAAAAGAATATTCTAAAGTGCTGTACTGCCTTCAATATTTTTTTTTATTTTTAATATGGGTAATAATTCAAAATTTAAGGGAAACAAAATGGTGCTCTCAGATTTGAACATATTTAAAAACTGTAGTTTTATTGTTAATCCTCATTCTCTGAAAATACTATAATATTAAGAGCAATTTTGTATAAGATTAACCATGACCTTTTGAAGTACCAGAGATCTTCCACAAACTAGTGCTTGTGGAGCAGATGTGTGTGTGTGTGTGTGTGTGTGTGTGTGTGTGCTCACTTTTACATAAAATTTACATTCGTCGATAAAACAATGAGAATAACTCAGTATTTTAATCAATAGTGCTCAAAATTTATAGATCATTCTCATCCATACTTTCAGACTTGTTTTCCAAGACAACAATGAAAAGTTCTCTGTGTACCTTTTCCCTGCTGTCCCAGAAAATTGGCTTTCAATATCTTAACCCTGCTTTGTCTTTTTTTTAACCTTACATTGTAGTTTATACGACAAAAAGAAATATGGAAATATGAATCATTCCAAGTGGTGAAAGTAAGTGCATGTCACACTTAAGTAATTTCAGTTTAAATCATCCAAGGCCCTGGTAACAGGATGTAGGTTTCACTTGTAACAGGGAACGAGGCCTCCCATAAAAAAAGATGCTCAATATACTACACTGCATTTAGCTGCATATGTGCGTGAAACAATTACGGAAAAGTAGATTTTATCATTCAGACATGCAAATTATATGCAAATTATATGCAAATCTTATTACCAACAACAACAAAACCTCTCAAGGTGTCTTTATTCCCCCTCTCTTATCAATACATAAAACCCACAATCAGCAAACATTTGGGGATACTATGTTGATATATTTTATTAAAATTCATTTTCCATACTTTCCATTTGTGCAAATAAAATGTGAATAAGCAAAAACACCTGTATTTTCAAATTCATCCTCATACTAATAAATCTAAATACTAATTCCCCAAAACATCAAATGCAGACCCCTCTACATCATTGCCTTAATTCATTTTGTGGTTGGTTGGTTGAATGATTTTAACATGGAAAACAGAACATTTTATAATAAATTTAAAACTTCTATCTTCCTCCTGGGATTTGGGGAAACCTTGAATAAACAGTGCATATGCACACACTCAACATTTGCTCCAGACTCCTGTCCTAGCTCCAGACCTTCCACTCTCTTTTTAAACTGGGTAAGTGAAATGCACTCTGGATGACAAACACGAGTGTGTGAAAGGGATAGGGTCAGATGAGGTCATGATTTCTCAGACTGTAGACTGCGGACACCTATGGGCATATTCTTGGGAGTCTGAGAGGGTTACAAGGTGTCTTGTTGTCTTCATGTTATGATACAAATATAATTATATTTTGGATAATCTCATTCACAACTTTTACCACCAATTATTATCAAGTAATTTCAGGATCTGGTCTTAACACAGCGGTTATGATCTTGTTCGTGTTAGCTTTTTGCAACGACTTTGTTTAACTCGTGATACGATGGTCCTCAAACTGAAATTCGCAAATGTATTCTTGAGACCTGACATTTTTCTGGGAACACAAGTCCACACATTATTCAAGACCGACAGACACTAAATTAGGTGATCCTTCTAATTCCTTTCCAGTCTGAAAAATATGTTACACTTACTGCAGCTTACTAATAATTTATGGAGATCAAGCTTAAGCACACTTAGAGAAAGTGAACTTCACAAGAGGAGTTATAATTTCTGTACTTGTTTTCTTTTTATATTTAAAAATGAAATTTCTGAGATAACACTATGGAATTCAGTGAGCAAAATGAATAAGGCTATGAGATCAAGATTCTATTAGCAAGTCACAAGCATTTCAAATGATTTAGTGGACTACATATTGACTAGGAGTCTGAAAATTCCAGTTTCTTTTTCCAGTTTTGCCTCTGACTTGAAATAGCATATTGGTATTAGGGTGATTTGTTCTTGCACCCCCATTTTTTTTACAAAGTTAGTACATTATGTTACTCAATGAATAAAATGTACAATACCAGGCACTCATGTTATATAATGATAAGCAACAGTATGCCTCAAATTTTAATTTATATACTAAATAAAAAAACAAATCTGCAAACTCAAATATCTGCTTTCCTTAATTCCGTTAGTGACAATATATAACATATAAAAATAGCAGTATAATTTTTTACTATAAATTACAGATTATGTCAATCTAGTTTTATAAACATTTGTTTAAATTTGCTTCATTTAATTTTAAAGTGCTTACAATGTCGGCAATTTGCACTTAAAGATAATTTATTGGTAGAAATCATTGTTTACTGGTTAAAAGCTTAACCTATAACAACTTATCATTATTCATATATCATAACTTTATATCAAAATTTTAAACCACATACACTTAAAGGAATTCTCAACTTACATGTATCTTAACAACAGAATCATCTGAACACCAGTAAAGAGAAGTAAAATGTTTGCAAACTGTAAAGATATTCTGAATTTAAAAAGCATATACTTTATATTTAAAATCGTTATTCAGTTTTTAATTTAAAAAACTTGGAAAAATGAAACTTATTTAAATCATCTTAATTTCCTATCTGTGAGATAAATGCAAACAAATATTTTAAAGCAAACTCCTCCATAAAGCAGTATATGGGAAAATTTGCTGCAGTTTAACTGAATTTTTTTAAAAAAAGAAGGCTTTAAACCATTTCTAAAGCGTGGCTAATAGCATAACATAATATGATTATTAATTAAACTAATTAAATTAATTATTGATTTTTGAAATTATTTATTGAATTTATATTATTACCTTCTGACAGATTCATCTTTTTTAAGGTGAATGCTGTGAAAATCAACATATTGCATAAAAAGCTTAAGTTTTATCAAAAGAGAAATACCACATTCGGATTTAAAAGTTTTCATTTCCTGTTATCCTAGCAGACAGAACTTACATTTGTTTTGTAAACTCACTTCAAACTTTCTTCTTCCTATAAAAATTTCAGTTTTTATTACTTCAAGATTTCTTTTCCAGAAGATGTAATTAGACCACTAACTAACTAAAGGACAGTGGAGTCAAATGGAAAACATGCATTTCCAAAAAGTGCATATATCGTGATAAGTAACTTTTTTCTTGGAATTGGCAAGTACCATCACACGAATGTTAAAATCAGTGCCAAGAAGTGACTCTACCTGAACCGTAGAGCTGATCTCCGACGCAAAGCCGCCTGTCAAGGGAGCCTCGTGACTGATTAGCAGTCGCCCTGTTTTGATCACAGACTGGAAAAGAAAGGGGAAATCTGATGTTGAAGAGAATACATGTTTTCAAGTATACGATGGCAGTTTTGATTAAGGAATAAAAACAACTGATTTCAGTCCAATAAATAATTTAAAATTAATAATACAATTTTATGCCAAGGAAGTTAAAACTCTCTCACACTGGACAGTCATTTGGTACTTGCATTGTTACAAAATTTTTCAATATAGTTTCTAATCCTACTACCAAAGAAAAATGCGATTTGTAATCTTGTCATCAAAAATGCATTCCATTATAAAATACTTTTGTGTTACAAACATAATTACTGTATTTCACACTGTCATCTCAAAATCATTTTTTCTTCATATTGCTTTAGGAATCAAAGTGATTTTTTTTTGGTTCATTTTGGGGTGTATTTGCAATATAAATAAATAGCCTTTGAAAATATTATTTTGTGGAAAAGGAAAACACAAAAATAGCATGTAAAAGCTGCACTGCAGGAAAAACTCAAGCTCCTAGATATTTAAGGAAACTGAGCAGGAAGAAATCCCTGCAGAAGTCAAAGCGTTATAACCATTTCTGTCCCTGTGCATTAAAACCTGGTTAACGACCACAACTCTATTTTAACATAGGAAATGTCACAAACAATAAAGATATATTCTCAATACCGGCTCACTGTGGTCGTTCACACAGCATGATATACTCTGTACAATAATAAATCAAAAAGAATAGCTATGATATCATAGCAGGATGCCAGCTGTGTTGGAAGGTAAAAAATATTAAAATCAACAGCAAGTTACTACTTAAAATACGTGGAATAATTACATGTTACCAAAGGGGTAATTTTCCTCTACACGTCTAATAATTTGATAACAACTTTCTTAAATTCTACATTAATATTTTGCGAATATGAAATAAGATCTTCCAAGCAAAAATATGTACATAAACTAAAAGATTTCCTTCATTCTAAGCAATTAGAGTTTAAAGTCTTAAAAGTATGTAACCATTTCAGTCAGCAGATGTTAAACCCTAAGATATGGCCAGTAGCCATGATAAAAATAAGTTATTGTATATACTGAGTAAATAGTGACTTAAGAACATAAAATTTTATGGACACCTTAATGAATACCATCCCCACCCCCAGTGAAATGCTAACCTTGGGATACTGCTACTTGGATTTTATGACCGTGATTAATTATGCCATTTACGAAAGTCACAAATTTCAACGCACCTGGTTAGGAATATACAGAGACAAAAACAGTCCAAAATCATGAAAAAACAAATGTGTTCTCAAAGTATTCTTTAAAAGGAGTGCTGATCTACCAATGAGAAGAAGCAGATTTGACAATTAAACCTTTCTTATTGCTCTGAAACTCAGAAATCTGCCAATGCCTAAGTGTCCAGAGATGACCTCGTTAAAATCCATCCCAGCTAGAGGATGCATCTCAAATCTCCAGGAGGTAGAAATGAGACACTTCTATAAAAATGCTACTGTTACCTTAGACCTCCACACAACAGATTTGGTGTTTTTTTATTTGAGCTGAGTCCCATGCAAGATCAATGACAGCCTTCAGAATGATCCCTGGAGGCTGATAACCAACCAGGGCAGACAGCCTGGCTTCCTAAAGCCTGCAGAATGTAGTGGGAAACTAAGCACAGATGTAGCCAGAACAAAAATCTCCAAGTCCAGAGACCATATGAGTGTCCTTCAGCAGGAGAAAGTCTAGATAAACCAAGCTATAGCAATACAGTTGGGTATTATACAGTCATGAAAAAGACTGAGGACATGGAAAGAGGCCTATGGTAAATTAATTGGTAAAATCAGCAAACTGCAGAGCAATATAATTTCATTTTTACAAAAGACAAAAAAACAAATAAAAAAAACCAATTACCACAGCAGTGGGACACCAATAAAACTAGCTGTATGTACTGAGTCAACTTGTGTAAACAGTCTGGAGGGATTTATTCCGAACTACCAAAACTTGTTCCTCCTAAAGAGCGACAGTGAAGGAATTGTTGGGAAAAGTCTTTTGTATTTCACTTTATGTAAAAAGTATTTTTATATTATTGAAAGTATTCTCAATAAGTCATAAATAAAGGTAAAGCCCTTGAATTAATGGTGAAGGCAACAAGTACTTGCTATGTTGTAGTCATAATCTCCTCAAAAAATGTAACAATGTGTTTTTGGGTTTTTTTAATGGCATTTTGGAGTAGCTTCACATACAAGGAAACCCGAAGGTCCCAAACTCCAGCAGCAAATAGGCACACTAAAAACACAGGGATTCAGCCTTCCCTTGTCAGTCTCTGTGTGATATGCTCCATGTCAGGATTATATCCAACTCACCTCCTGACCCTCAAACTGTTGGATCCTAGACAGCACGGTAAATCAGCTATTAGTATAGGAGGAAACAGAATTCTTCAGCACCTCCGTATGTGTGTTATGTACATGCATGTTCTTAGATCAGGAGTTATGCTGACAGTTACAGAAGAAATTCTAGAAATTTCTAGAAATTCTAGAAAAACACCAAGAGCTAAAGGGTAGACACAACAAAAAGTAATAACACTGTGAGTTTATGGAAATTATTATGGTATACAAACCAGAGGGAGACAGTGTGGCAGGAAGAGAAGAGACAGAAATAATGGTAATCATAAACAACTGGTTGTCCTGCAAGTTGCTATATGCTAGGCTGTGAGCTGACCATTTTAGATTGATTACTTAATTTAATTTGGAAAGCACCTAAGTTTCATTTTTGCTTCCTAAAATCAACTCTGACATCTGAAAAGCATGAAAATGTGTAAAATAAAATTACATCAAAATTCTGAAAATTGCCAAAATTTAGAAGTCACATTGATATTGTCAAAGTCTTATCATCAAAGAATTAGCATATATTATTAAAGATTAGTCTATAAATGCATTTCAATAATTTTGTAGGATATAAATGAATTCAACTTGGTATGTTCTTTTTTATCATTTGCAGTTTTAATTTACTAGAATTTATGATGATTGGTTTTTTCTATACTTTTGGAAATTATTAACACTTTGCTAATACTCTGATGAGATCATTACAAATCTAGAAAATTGGACAGTGTTACGCTATTCTTTGTGATTCAATTAGATATTCTGATTAAATTGCATATTTTTTGTCAACTTTAACAGGCATTTAATTTTCATACATTTAAGCACAATGGTACACAACTGCCAAGTAATACTGCTAGCCAAATTTAGTATTTTGATATATTTAGTAAACATAATATGGTGCCTTTCAACAGGGACAGCTGTTAACCTTTCTAAAATAACCATAAATATAAATACTAATAATACTTTAAAATTCATTTTCTTTAGAAGAAATGTTTAAAGTTTCAAGTTTTCTTCTGAGATAAACCTATTTCACCACTTGAAAAAAATTTAAGAGAGTTTAAACAACTTTTCAATATGAAAAGCTGAACCTATCAGAGCCAGGAAAGATCACGTAAGGCTGGATTTTCCAGTATCTGCTTCTTCAACTTTCTGCCACTAAGACCTGCTCCAGGATTCTGGCCTCAGGCAGACAGAGCACCAGTGAGTTAGAGGCAACAAATGGCACCAGGGAAAGCTAAGCCAATTAAAGACCAGGGCTGTGAATAACTGTTCTCCGTATCCCCTACCTCTCAACAAAAGGGCTTTGTTCCCTATGGCTCCAGAAGATTTGTCAAGAAAACTTTAAAAGCAATTCTGAAAGGCTAGGAGGAGTAAAATAGCCTGTGGCTGCTAAGTCTGTTAGTACTGGTTGGCCCTGGATTTCTCTCATGGAGTCTCACTTTCTCACTATTTCAGTTAGCCATCCTCTCCCCCAGGGCACCAGCGGCAGCCTATCATAAGAGGAGTTATCAGAATTTCAATACCGAACACTCAGCAAGGTTGCCTACAGCAGACAGATCAAGACACCTCTGTTCTGATGGAACCCTGGCGATGCCTTGTTCCTGGTCTGACTGTTCCATGATGTGTTCCTGTTGTACTTCTTCTACCCAGACGTCATTACAAATGGCTATCACTTCAAGTTCTCTATGCAGGATACCTAGTACGATACTCAGAATATGGCAGATGCTCCAGAAAAGTTAATTAGATAAAAACCTATTATAAAATAATTTCATTATATTAAGTATGTCCTCCGGTGATTTACTGAAGCTATTGCTTTCTCAGCTAGCTCCATTTTTAAGATAGGCAAAAGTATACTTCAGCACATCCCACAATTTAACTATGAAATAGTAGACTCCAAACTGAGGATATTTTAATGTAGAAATGACAATAAGATATCTGTGGTAATAGCAGGATTGCTAAGTTATACTCTGTTAAAATGACTGCACAGATTTTGGCTGCCCAAACATTGGACATATGTTTTAGTGAATGTAGCCTTTAAAGATTTTAACACAATCCAACCAGGATAACTGTTAAGCTGTCATTCCAGGAGAAAATGATACAGACAAGCGAAGCATTAAGCTTGCATACGCCTGAATGTGTAACACTGATATTCAAAAAGCAAAATATATATATATATTTCTTTCTCAAACTCCATAGCAAGACTCTCCTACAGAGCATTTCAATCCACCCAACACAAAGTTCAGTAGCCTATTCTGACTGCTCATAAGATAAAGTAAGAAAGTAATACTTTGGGTAGGTAATTTACAGTCCTTTTATACATTGTTTTTATCTGACTATAAAGCTAATGAAAAGCAAAAGAAACACCATAGCATAGCGGGCCCTTACCATTTCCTTTTGAAATCAAATGTTTATAAATACATATAAGCAGAAGTAATAGTAAAATCACACACCTGTGTTTCATTAATCAAGAATGTATTCATCAGTATTTTAATAATCCAGAATCATTAAGAACATGATTTAAATTAGCTTCAAATATCATTGCGAATGAATTTTTTTTTTAATGTTTTCTTGTTTAGTAGCCAAATGCACTTGAAATGTTAGCCAGAAAAAAATCACAATTAATCACAGGCTAGCAAATGTGTAATATGCCCAATAACAATTATTAATCTGCATGATCTTCATGCGCAGACCATGTACTGATATTCCACTGGAGAAATACCAATGCTGAAAGAGAAAGAACAGTCACGAACTCCAGAGAAAGTCCGGAAAAGTCCATTTTGGCAAGGATATTAGTGGTGGGGTTACAAATATTTTGCTATTGTAGGAAAGTGGAGTAAATGGAGAAAAACTAAATCCTCGGAGCTTTATCACCCATGTGGAAAAAAGTAGGTAAGGGAGCAAGCAGAGCACAGAGAACTGAGTAAAATCAACAGGAAAAGAATGAACAAATACTACTAAAAAGGCAAGAAATGTCTGGGAAAATTACAGACATCTTCACTGGTTCATTCTTGTCTGAATTATTTGTACAATCAGAGCTCAAATATTGAAGAGTCAAGGACAAACTACTCTTGCAAAAATTAAAAGTGGACATCTTTCAGGAGTAATTTCAAACCATGTCAGATAAACATGTTTCTACCAATCAACCTTACCTTTCTGGCTTGTTTCCTTAGAGTCCCTCTAGGCTTAGGTCACGTAAGACCATTCACTACTCTGTGAATCTGACCCATACTTTCCCACCTCTGACTTCCTTCCCCATATTGGCAGGCATTCTATCCCTCCCTCAAGACCCATCTCACACAATACCTCCTCGTTGGTCCCCTTTTTCATATTATATACATTCTAGCAACCATTTCCTAACAGAATTTGAAGTAGCCGACAATGCAAGGATATTCTATGAAATATAAAACCGGGGTACAAGGGCAAGGGTCAAGTACTAGGGTCAAGGCAACACTCATTGCTATCTCTCTCTTAGGAATACTAGTAATTTACCCTGCGTACATCTGTCATATTAGCCCTTCCAACCACACTCAAAATCACAAATTTGAAGGCAGAAACTGCTTATGTCTATTGCAGAACATACCATATGACAAATATGCATTAAATTGAGCAAATTATGCTCATGTTATTATTTGGAGACAAATGTATATATTATTAAAACAAACAGCTTGAAAACATACTTAAGCATCTTTTTATTTCTTTTTTTTTAAGGGTATTCTTTTTCTTAGAGAGGTAGGTGGGGGTATCTGTACTCTCTCTCCCAGCAGACTCTAACTCATTCAAAAGCACAAAATTCAGAAGGTATCATGTATTATGTACCTAACTACAATACCTAATGTATGGTTGTGGATGAGGACTCAAGAAATGTTTTAAGGTTCACTTAAAAAAAAGGAAGAAGCATACAAACACAGTGATTTAAATGAATCATTAAACATCCAATACTGTGATGCCCTTAAGCTTTTAGGAGAGACTGCACAGAGCTATAAAATACATTAAAAAAGAAGTCCTTTTAAATGCATACTTGTAACAAAAACATGAACAGAACATTTTCTTTCCCTGGTACTGAACATAAATTTCGTTTCTCTATTTATAAAAGGTCATGTCACCATGATGATAAAGGCATTATACTGGACTGGTGGACATTTATTAAATATGCAGTTAAGCCATGAGTAAATATATAAATAAATGTGTCTTAAAAGATCTTTTTTCATTTTCTCCGTTAGCTTAAGCAACATGCAAAACACAACCATCCATAAACATCAACATGTTTTTGTGCCTAAACAATTTTTCAATGACTAAAGCAGCCACTTCTCAAGCTTTTTTACTCTGTCCATTTTATCATGGCCCTATCGTTTTTCAGCAGGATTTAGAATATTTCCATAAACTCATAACCCATCTCCCCTGCAACTCCTATGCATTTTTTTCATGAAGAAAAGCTATAACGTCATTTGGATATGAACATTATTGACTTCCATGTTGTACTATTTGAGAAAACTGTTAACAAGAACTAGTGCAAAGCCAAGCTGTACTTTTGGAAACACAGGGAGTTGTATCTTCTGCATCTTCTAGCCTTAGAACCATGTTGAGCTCTAGGAGACTTTTTCTTTGGAGTTTACAGCAACAGAAGCATTCAGAAATACCACAACTAAAATTCTGCTGTCAGTATGATTATATTCTCACAATAAGTGAAGAAGCTGGAGTACAATAGCTCCTATACACTTCTTGGCAAATCTAGAACTTGATCCAACAGTGAAGACCAATGGTGGTACCATTCCACTACATGTATTAATTCAAGTAGTTTACCTTCACTGAAGTAGTATTATTTTGTTACCATGGTATTATAGACATATTGTGTGGGAGAAGGGGTTGATAATTCACAGATGACTCATGTTTAGCATCTAGGTTATGATTATGGGCTGACTGAAAAGTCCATACAGATAGTTTTGTTTGTTCCACTATTTTAATCACTTTAAAAAAAAAATTTAAGGTTTATTTATTTTTGAGGGACAGAGAGAGACAGAGTGTGAGTGCGGGAAGGGCAGAGAGAGAGGGAGACAGAGTCTGAAGCAGGCTCCAGGCCCTACGCTGACAGCACAGAGCCCAATGCAGGACTCGAACCCACGAACCGTGAGATCATGACCTGAGCCAAAGTCGGACGCTTAAACTGTGCCACCCAGGTGCCACCATTTTAACCATTCTGTTTAACTGCCCCCAAGTGTTTAACCATTTAACTGAACACTTCTATGGCATTAAGCACATTCATACTGCTGCACAATTATCAGCACCATCCATCTTTAGAACTTTCTCATCTTCCCCAACGGAAACTCTGCCCATTAAAACAACTCCTCATTCGTCCCCTCTTCCAAACCCTGGCAACCAGCATCTACTTTCTGACTCTATAAATGTGACTGTTGTAGGAGCCTCATATAAGTGGAATCATACAATATTTGTCCTTTTGTGATTGGCTTCTTTCACTTAGCATAATGTCTCCAAGGTTCATCCATGTTGTAGCATGTGTCAGAATTTCCCCCCTTGAGGAATAATGGAATAATATTCCATTGCATGCAGGTACCACATTTTCTATAACCATTCATCTCTCAGACATGTGAGTTACTTCCATACTTTGGCCATTGTGAAAATGCTGCTATGAACATGGGTGTAGAAATATCTATTCAAGTCACTGCCTTCACTTCTTTTAGGTATATACCCAGAAGTGGAATTGCTGATCACATGGTAATACTATGTTTAACTTTTTGAGGCCTAATCATACCAGTTTCCAAGGCATTTGCACTTTTTTACATTCCCACCACCAATGCATAGGGGTTCCAATTTATGTATATCCTCAAAACATTTGTCATTTGTGTGTGTGTGTGTGTGTGTGTGTGTGTGTGTGTGCGTTTATAGCAGTCATCCTAATAGGTATATGGTGGTATCTCATTGTGGTTTTCATTTCTATTTCCCTGATGATTAGTGAAGTTTCATCACTAATAATTCTTTAATCTTTTTCTTTTTTTTAAATCAGGCTGTTTGATTTTTGTTGTTGATGCAAATCGGTCCCTTTGGGATCTGGAAATAAAATCTCTTCATAATATAACATCCCAAATATAAAAATATATAATCAAACTTAATTGTTCATCATGCCCTCTTTCTTGGAAAACCATGCATCTGGTTTCCTCGCTATCCTCTGTTCTGAAACAGACACAAAGACATTTTTTTCCTAAGATCACTAACGCCACATAGATCCTTTCCCAGCTTGATTGTCTGAAATGGCTTTCCTCTCCCGAAAAAACTTCAAAGGTAAATCAGCCAATTAGAATCATGAAGATAACTTTACAGGTAGTAACAGCATCTGTAGTCCACTGCTCAAAAAAACAGTGGGGTCTAGTTACATAATAGAGAACCTTCTGAGCTTCCTGTCTTTGCTCCCTACTCTGCCAGTAATTAGGAGATAAAACAACGCCAACTGAGAAAGTCTGGAACATTGGTACCAACCAGAAAAAATCACCATCATCTTATTATGTTTCCCATTTAATTTCTCAATTAATTTTTAATGTTGTAAAAATTCCAAGGTCACTGGTTCATGTCAAAAACAATTTATTGAACTGTTCACATGTGCCAATACTAGGGAAACAAAGATGAGTTAACCCAGGTCCCAAAGGATTGTAATATGGGTTGCCACAATGTCCTAGGACAAAACATACTTAGGAAAGAAATTAAAGAATACTGGGATTAAAAATCATGCCATATTTGTTAAAAACAAAAGTTTTTTAGAATTTTAAACTTTAACTCCTAAGATCTTTTCTAAAATAACATTGAAAAACTGCATTTTTCTCTTCTGAAAACAAACCACAATTACTAATATTCTCTCCTTTTCTATTCATAAGTCTCCACTTGGCAAATTTTTCTCAAGTGTTGACAACAGAGGGAAATACTATGTCTGGCCATCATAAGAGTTCTACAGGGTAGAAACTGATATCATCCCCTGTGCTCCCAGCATACCATGAATAATAAGAAAGTGACCCTAACCAAAACCAGCACGGTCAGCCAGTTACGTTTTACACTGCTGTTTTAAGCATGTATCAAGGGTACAATTTTCCCTGAAGCCAGCTGGTTGTCTACCAAGGTAATACTTCTCTAAGGAATGATCAAAAGTATAAACACGGCTACAATTCTGCATCACCATGGATAAATGCTTTTATTTTCTAAAACCTGGTCCAATTCTGTTGAAGTAAATGGGTTTTTAGTCCATTACAAAACAAAAATCATGTGTAGTTCATAATACATGGGCAAGGCTTAAAATCTTTTGGGTCTTTTTTATGACTCAAAAGAGTAGTATAGTAAAACTCAAAAGATATTTCAGCAAAAGTTATACATGTAGTTTTGAGTATATATTACTAAGATGGCATACAGAAAAATAAAAGTACTTTCATTAAAACCAGGATGATGGGGAGAAGCTATTTATATCACAGGTAAAGTCAGGAAAAGAATCCATCTAGCAGGAATAGTAATATTTGTCTGCAAAACACTCATTGATTTGATGGAGAAGGTAAAGGGCTCAGAGGTACACATATCTCAAGGTAAGAATTACAGTATCAAAATCCATTGCTAATGAAATACTAGTGAGAAGTTATATGTGGTATAACAGTTTTCCAGAAATAAAACTCAATATTGAAAAATCAATTATATCTAGATTTAAACTTTTTTTTTCCCAGGGAAAACACCCTGAAATTTTCTTTCCTTATAAACCACAAAAATATTAACAGTCCACTCTTGTTTGATGCACAGTTCTCTGTTCTGCAACATTTTTATTGACAAGGACTAATAAAATAGAGTAAGATAACTGTGGCCATTATACCACAAAAAGTGAGACATACCTATTGCAGATAAATGATAAAGTCATTTTTTGAGGGGTGATCTAAGAAGATTTTGTGCTTGTTGATTTACTTTATCATAAGTTGCTCGTTTTACTATATCTTTTATGAATATTATTATTATAAGAGAAGATATCATTACTAACCAATGAAATGTTCCACTACTCTAATAAATTTTAAAATATAAATTAAAAAAGAATGAAATAATACCTCATCCATTAAAAATCACAAAAGAATTTAAATTTGAATTCTGGTTACAGTAAAAACACATTGCCTAGGCAATGTAAACCAGCATAAATCTTTTGAGAAACATTTTGGGAATCTATTTATCAAAAGCTACTAATGTTTAGTCTCTTTCTGCCATCTTGGAACCCATGGAGGCGTGCTGAGAACAGGACTCCTGAAATGACAAATATGTCTGGAAGGCTGGGGTCCAAAGCCATTTTTGCTGGTGTAAGTGGGGTCTCCGGAACCAGAGGGAGCACACAGCTCTTCTTAAAATTGAAGGTGTTTATGCTTGAGATGAAACTGAATTCTATCTAGGCAAGAGATGTGCTTATGTGTACAAAGCAAAGAACAACACAGTGACTCCTGGTGGCAAACCAAATAAAACCAGAGTAATCTGGGGAAAAGTAACTCATGCTCATGGAAATAGTGGCATGGTTCGTGCCAAATTCCCAAGCCACCTTCCTGCTAAAGCCATTGGCCAGAGAATCCATGTGATGTTGTACCCCTCAAGGATTTAAACTAACTGAAAAGTAAATAAAGGTGTAGATTTAAAAACAAACAAAAACGCTACTAATTTTTAGACTCCTAGAATAAGCAATCTCAGTTCTGAGATTTACTCTCAGAAAAGAATCCCCAAAATATAAAATATTGGACTTCTGTTTTAAAAATAATCATGTGCAGAGGCACCTGGGTGGCTTAGCCAGTTAAGCATTCAACTCTTGATTTCAGCTCAGGCCATGACCTCGTGGTTCATGAATTTAAGCCCTACATCGGGCTCTGCACTGAGTGTAGGGCTTGCTTGGCAGTCTATCTCTCCCTCCCTGTCTTCCTCTCTCCCACTCATGCTGTCTCTGTCTCTCAAAATAAATAAATAAACTTTAAATAAATAAATTAATTAATTAATTTAAAAAATCATGTGCATATACTTGGTCAAAAAAAAAAAATCAAAAAAAGTTTAAGAAACACTGTTTTAGAAACACGGCCTCACACAAAAGACTCCAATACCATATTTGGTTCATGGGCAAACTGTTTAAAGGGCAAAGCAGAGGGGCACCTGGGTGGCTCAGTCAGTTAAGCGTCAGACTTCAGCTCAGGTCATGATCTCGTAACACGTGGGTTCAGGCCCCATGTCAGACTCTGCTGACAGCTCAGAGCCTGGAGCCTGCTTCAGATCCTGTCTCTATCTCTCTCTGTTTCTCCCTAACTTGCACTCTCTCTCTCTCTCTCAAAAATGAATAAACATTAAAAAAATTATTTTAATAAAAAAATTAAAGGGTAAAGCACAGGCTCTGTTGGCTAAGCATCTGACTCTTGATTTTGGCTCAGGTCATAATGTAATGGTTCATGACATCACTGTTTGTGGGATTGAGTCCAGCCCCGCATGGGGCTCTGTGCTGAGCTTGTTTGGGATTCTGTCTCTGTCTCTCTCTCTCTCTCTGCCCCTCCCTCTCTCTCTCTCAAAATAAATAATTAAACATTTTTTAAAAAGGGCAAAGCACTTTAGAAATATTGCACTTAAATGCCTTCCACAGCCACCATACATTGCATACTGTCTAAGACCAATGGCTTCCATAATAATTTTGTTTCATCTGCCTAACTTCTTCAGGCCCCTGAGTTTACAGCCCCTGGTTCAGAGTGGCAGAGAAGCAGGTAGAAAAAGCTGGCAGGGCAGGAGCAGCTCTTACCTGGAAGCAGAGCTCCTATCCTGGCGTTCAGGCTGGGAGCTGCATGGCCTACCCTTTGGCCTGGAAATTCAAGAAAGGGATTCCCCCAGCAAACAAACAGGGCAGAATCAAAGTGAACCCCACACTCTGGCTATTGGCAAATGAGTGCGGACAAAATGATATCGCCCTGTTCAAAGATGAGTAAAGGAAGCAAAACAAAGAATAAACCATAGAGCCTACTAAAAAAAAAAAAAAAAAAAAAAAAAAAAAATGCTGGAAAGTACCCTGTCTCTGAAAATGATCTACTCAAGAGCCAGAAGAAAGTGTTAAGCAACTATTGTGTACTGTTAAGAGAATACAAGTTCTAGTCTCTAAGAGACAGAAATAAAAATTCTAAGGATATTGTATGGTTGGTGAAGGATATAGTTGACACTCGAAATTCTCACGTGGGAACTAAAACCACAATAATAGAACTAAAATTCACAGCAGTGACAGATCTGGGTATCTTCCCCTACTGCCCTCCACGACCCCAGCACAGTGACCCACGTTCTGTGGACTTCAAAACTGTATGCTGCATAAATGAGAATAGATTAATTGGACCCCACCCATGTGTCAAAAAATAACAGGGACGGGGCACCTGGGTGGCTCAGTCGGTTAAGCGGCCGACTTCAGCTCAGGTCATGATCTCGCGGTCTGTGAGTTCGAGCCCTGCGTCAGGCTCTGGGCTGATGGCTCAGAGCCCGGAGCCTGTTTCCGATTCTGTGTCTCCCTCTCTCTCTGCCCCTCCCCTGTTCATGCTCTGTCTCTCTCTGTCTCAAAAAAAATAAATAAACGTTAAAAAAAAATTAAAAAAAAAATAACAGGGGCAAGAAACAAGCACACAGGAAGACAAGATGAATAAGGAGAGGGGTGTTTTCTCTTCCTTCCCTGGCTAGAGCATGGCATTGAGCAGCCTTTCCCTGACTGCCCTCCACCTCCTTGGACATTGGGGGACCAGTGCTGGGGAAGCACAGACAGGACTTCTTCCCCTCTCCTTCCATTTTCCTTTTCCCAAAGTCCACCAGGGGCCTGCTATTGCCCAACCTGAGCTGAAGCCAAGAGGAGCAAGGAGCAGGAGCAAGAAGGAGGTTCTTCTAACAGTCCAATGGCAACTTCAGGGCATGGCAATCAGACATTGCCTACAAATAGCTTTCTTTTAGGAAGAGACACAAAAGAAACGTCTCAGAACCCTGGGGAGTAATGTGAGCAACTGAGGCAAAAGCAAGTGGTGGGAGTGTGGACAACCAGCAAACAGAGTCTCCAACCTAGGTGGTCAGACTTTTTGTTTTTAATACTGTAAAAGCCAAGCAAAATATGCCTCCAGTCCGGATCTGCCTAAGAGTTACAACCTATACTTTAAGGAAACATCTTTCTGGCAAAATAACACTTCTTTTTTTTTTTTTTTTCCAAATGTCAGGATGCACTTTCTGCCATGTTATCTTTACCACAAAATTATACACTGAGTTAGGCAGCCTTCCACCCTGGCCTTACCAAACATTTTGCAGATATTTAGCAGGATAAACATCCATTCTGTTGAATGTTACATTTAGCAGAGCAGACCCAGTGTTTCAGAAGAAAAACATTTGAGCCATTTCTTCACCACGTGTTTCTAAAACCCAGAAAAACAATAAGCTATCCAAGATAACGTGTAAACTAAGTTTTCGGTAGTCCTGCTGTATGCTCCAAAATGACATCATAAGTGGACAATTACAGCACTTGAAATTTTACGTGTGCAGGAAAAAACAAGTAGCCTACAGCTCTGAAACTCTTCCCTGCAATGCGCTCAGTAACTGTGTCCTACATGGCCTGACCACGAGAACTCCAGTGTGTTTGTACCCTAGGGAAGGGCTGAAAATCAGTGTGCCAATTATTGTTAGTCCTTCATAGATTACAACTTTTTTCTCCTATCAAAAACATAATTTTCTAGGAAATTTTCTTTATGTAAAAGGGAATCTATAAAACTCTTTATTACTCCCATCCACCACCACCACCAATTTTTGCAAGTGTAAATTGCTAATTTTGGCCATCAATATTGGACCTGGGCCAGGCCAACAGCAGCGAGAGTAATGTCCAAAGTTGGTGTGTCTGCCTTAGCTACAAGGAACAGGTAATAACAAGGAGGCATAGATGCCATGACCGACATTTTCAAGCAGAGGAAGAGAATGAAGGTGGTTCCATGAAAATAATCAGGTTTATTTCAGGACCCACACAGAAAAGGGGCTGGAAAATCCAAAGATCCAAATGATGAGGATAGGACCATAAGGTTCTCCTAACAGTCACGATGTGGCCTCAGGACGATGGGTAATTACCACCTGACCACCACTGCTACCATCCTCCCAAAGGTTACCAACCCCCCTATCTGGTACATTTTAGGTTCAAAATGCTCAAAAATAAAGGGTTTTGTCCTTCACTAATCATAAATTCATTTCTGCTAGGCATAAAAATGGATGTTATTGAATCTATAATACATTTCCCCTTTAGTTCTAATGGTGATTAATGTTATAATTATTTCCAGTGAATTAAGGGAAACATACTAGGGTTTTGTTATTCTTTTGAGTTCTAAAAAAAAAAAAACTTATAAGAAATCACTCATAAATCTCTGTCTTAAAGAAAAATAACCATTTTTTCACATATATTATTTAAAAAATGCATGACCTGGAAAATACGTGTGCTTGCTTCTATGCACACCTTTTTTTCCACACTTTTTTATCGATACTATTAGAAGTTCATATATTTTAAACGACAGCTTCAAATGAAACCAGGAAACCTTCATGAGCATGGAATATTAGCATAACCTTTAATGTTATTGCTCCCCAGTCCCACCCTCCTTCAAAGGAGGGAGTCACTTTACACCAGGACAGCCAACCATAATTCTGAAATCAGAACAGGGCTGGTTCTGCATGACTGACACTGAAACCATAATATTGTAGCTGGCCTGGGCCAGCAAGTTACCCTGCTCACTGAACAAGGCAGTGGGGAGGGAAGGGTGGCTGGGGAACACCATTTGAGACATAAATCTGCAGATTCTCAATAAGCTACAGCCACTTAGAGCCAGTAACCAATCTGAGAAATGTCAAAGACCAGTTCTTTGAATAAAATTAAGTGGTGGTATCAGTAATACTAATAAACATATCTGCCTTCAATACTGAACTGTTTGGGTGGCTTTTTTAAATCATGAGTTAAGTCTTCAACAAGAAGACAAGGTCATGGAGCTGGCATCTATCTTCAAATAATCATCTTTATGTAAAGAACTCTAAAGAGAAGTCAAATTCGCCAACAGGTGTCCCTAGCATACATTCCCATCTTTTCTAAAACACATATTCAGTTTTGAAATAGAGACAACATAACCGGTGCAATGCACATAGGTGGGGTGAGGGGGGTGTAGAAAGACTCAGATTAAAATGAAACCTAGATTCTCATTACCAGCTATGTGGCTTAAGGTAAGTAAGATAACTTCTCTGAGCCCAGGTTTTCATCCATAAAATGGGGATCGTATTGCCTACTTTCAAGGTTGCTGTGAGAACCACTAATTCCATACATGACATGCCTGGCACTAGAAAGTACTCACTTAAATGAATGATAATAGCTGCTTGCCTTTATCATCATCATCATCATCAACACCAAACTATATGAACTTAAAGACTGGGAAACTGGTCCTAAAAGGATGGATGACCCTAGCAAACGTGACGAATACCAATTTGGGGCTTTAAGTAGATTGTGGTCCCTAAACAAAATTGAACCTCATTTGAATTATGTGATTCCTAAGGTAGCCTCTGGGCTCCAATAGATTGCAAGCCCTCGCTGAGTGGAGAGTTTATAACTACAGGCTCCAAATCACCATCCACTGTCAGCAATGAACAACAGTGGTGGGCCTGAGGGGACACAGGAGGTAGACCTCAGAGAGAGAGAGAGAGTGTGTGCTTTCCCAGGACCCACGATCTAAGCCAGTACGCTGCAAACTGCACGTACAGAGGCCCTTGTCCCAGCTTGAATAATGTTCAGCTTGAATAATGTTCAGATAAACACCATTTAAGAGAAAAATTTTGAAAACTAATATATGAACTTATTCTGACACTTAAATGTGCATAAAATAAAATTCCTTATGTATATAGCTCTTATACAACCATACACCAAAGAAATTTCGAAGAACATATAAAAAAAAAGCAATGAAATGTATACCAATAATATTAACTTAATAACACCTCCTGAATCTCAGTCCCTGAAGAAAAGTCAAAATGAGGAGGTTATGACAGAATTATTGATATTGCTTTACCTACTTTGTTTTCATGTACACAGTGTATTAAGTATAGTCTTTATGTT
Source organism: Prionailurus bengalensis (assembly GCF_016509475.1). Lineage (NCBI taxonomy): Eukaryota > Metazoa > Chordata > Mammalia > Carnivora > Felidae > Prionailurus > Prionailurus bengalensis. The sequence goes on along the minus strand of NC_057349.1, from coordinate 71,977,103 downwards.
CAAGAGGTCAAGAGAGAAAGGTTCCCAGAACAAGGACAGGATCTGACCTGAGAGAAGTTAAAGAATGATCCATTAACACGGGGTATTCTCCATTCCTAGTGTCCTGACCATAGGATGCCATTCCTTAGGACATCTTATAGCAATAGCCTTATGTTAGGGGGAGGGGGGACATCAAATGAAGCAAACCATAATTAGAAGCACAGTGACATCCACTCTAACTCCAGCCTGGGAGAAAGTTCTAGGGAGGAGTTTGAGAGAGAATTACAACCAAAGAGTTATAACATGAAGTTGAAGAATATGGTTTATACTTTCATGTGTTAATTTGAGTTTCAGGGATAGAATATACTAGTGCTGCTCAACTGTTGCCCTGTCGTCATGGAATGAATGTTGATACCACCCCTATAATGCCTGTTCTCACAGGATCACTGCATAGGAGTTAACCAGGAATCTTGGGCCGAGAAAAGGCAGATCCTCACGCTCCTCCTGGTGCTTGGGTGTGGCTCAGAGCCATCTCTACCCCCAAGGCATCCAACCCACCAGAAGAGCAAAGTAGAACAGTGTCAACATGCAAGAAAGGTGGGAAAGAGAGGGTCAGTAATCACTGTTTGCTGCTTCACAATTTTTTTATTCCACACAGAACTACAGGCTAGTGATGACAAAATGTTTACAAGTCTTTTCTTAAGTTTATTTTTGAGAGAGAGAGAGAGAGAGAGAGAGAGAGAGAGAGAAGGAGGGAGGGAGAGAACATGCGCACAAGTGGGGGAGGGGGAGGGAGAGGGAGGACAGAAGACTGAAGCAGGCTCTGTGCTGACAGCAGACAGCCTGATATGGGGCTCAAACTCATGAACCCTGAGAGCACAACCTGAGCCAAAGTCAGACACTCAACAGACTGAGCCACCCAGGCACCCCAAGTTTGACTCTTTTTAAGGAAAGAAAGTTTTGTTGAAGATTTTCTCTGATATCCTTCTAAACAAAGAAGGAAGTGTCTTAATCCATTACTATGCCCCTTATTTGTAATCAGTGTTCTACTGGTTTTCTACGAGTTAGATGAACAACTGCCTAAGTCCCTTCAAGCTCCAAAACCCCCTGAAAATATGAATCCTTTGCTCAGTTTGGTGACCTTCTCTCTCAGATACCTCCACTATGAAAAGCTGACCAGGAGCTAGTGAAAACAACCTGCCACTGATCTCTGACTGCTTTTGAACTTTCAGGCAGAAATGGTGCCTCATTCGTCTCTTCATTTAATTTTGTTTCAGTCAAGCAAAGAAAAGGAAAAAGTCTGTGAACAAATTAATGCAGAGGACGTATTATAGAGACAGAACAGTAAGTGGAAAATTTAGTACACCTAATAGGGAATATTTAAAGGCAGAATTGAGGGGCACCTGGGTGGCTCAGTCGGTTGGGCATCCAACTTCGGCCCAGGTCATGATCTCATGGTTCGTGGGTTTGAGCCCTGCATCGGGCTCTGTGCTGACTGCTCAGAGCCTGGAGCCTGCTTTGAATTCTGTGTCTCCCACTCTCTCTGCCCCTTCCCTACTCACGCTCTGTCTCTCTCTGTCTCTCAAAAATAAATAAACATTGAAAAAAAATTTAAGACAGATTTGAAATCCTTAGAATGTGCATTACTGTTAAACATAATTCCCTGATTTACAAGTTATATCATAAAAAAAGAAAAAAAATATGTATGAGTTGCCTGACACAAGGGATTTATATATCTTATATACATACATATATGTAGATAGTATTGTATGTATGTGTGTGCATATGTATATATGTATTTTGGGGGTAAGGTATGTGGAGGTGTGCAGACAGAGACATTAAAGAGGAAGTAGGAATTTTTTTTTTAAGTAGTCAATCAGCCAAATGTAAGAATATAAGCCTCATACAGAAAGGGCTTTTTCTGTTTTTTTTTTTTTGTTTTATGTTTATTTATTTTTGAGAGAGAGAGAAAGAGCATAAGTGAGGGAGGGGCACAGAGAGAGGAAGACAGAATCCGAAGCAGGCTTCAGGCTCTGAGCTGTCAGCACAGAGCCCAATACGGGGCTCAACTCACAAGCCATGAGATCATAACCTGAGCCAAAGTCAGACACCCTAACAACTGAGCCACCCAGATGCACCAGACTTTTTCTTTTCTTTCTTTTTTTTTTTTTTTTTTTTTATGACTGGGCCTTGGTGCCTCAGTTGTCAAAGGGCTAAACATTTTTTTTTCCTTTTTAAAAGTAGTCTCATATATAACCAAGAAACTGCAACTCTAACGGGAAAATTTATTTTTCCAAATTTACTATTTATTCCCCAGCTTCATTGAGGTATAACTGACATATAATACGATGTAAGTTTAAGGTGTGTGATGTATATGTTGCAAAATGACTACCGCAATAAGGTTAGCTAACACATTCATCACCTCACGTGGTTATAGTGTGTGTGTGTGTGTGTGTGTGTGTGTGTGTATGTGTGTGTGTGTGTGTGTGTGTGTGGTGAAAACGTTTTAAAGATCTACTCTCTTAGAAACTTTCAAGTATACAATACAGTATTGTTAACTATAATCATTGTACTTCTCACAACATCCCCAGAACTTACCAATCTTACAACTTGAAGTTTGTACCCTTTGACTACCTTTACTCTTTTTCCCCACCTCCTACACCCTGCTCCTGGCTACCACCAATCTGGTCTGTGTTTCTATGAGTTTGAGGTTTTTTTCAGATTCTACATACAAGTGAGGTTATATAGTATTTGTCTCTCTCTGTGTGAAATTTATTTTTAATAATGTAGGTATTCACATTTTAGCAACTGGAGAAACCATAAAATTGTGCAAGAAACCACTAGATTTTAAAGGAAAATCACCCACCATAATATGCAAATTTGAAAACATCCTCTCCTGTTACCCAATAATTGTATAATTAGAAATCTGTTTTGAACAATATTGTTGTCAAAAAAAAGTATACTATGAAACAGTGCATTTATCATGGCTAAACAATATTAACAATTATATCTCCTGCCTGAAACGCTAACAGATGTCAATTGGTTTTTTAATTTTAAAAGTATGACTTAAGTCTAAAAGAGCTACCTGATTTCTCCAGCACAGAGAAAAGTGCTATTTAGTTGAACCTAGGAAGAACTACCATGAGACTGTTTTCTTTCTAAATAAAAAGCTAAACTATAAAAAGCATTACAAAAATTGGCAATTTTGTGAATTTAAATAGAGGTTTACGTAAACAACTTTACACATATACATATACACATGCATACATATAGGTATATAGACCTAATTACATATACATGCACACACATATATATAAATGCAACATTAAAGAAGTTAAATAATGTAAACATTTTTGCCAACTTTGAATTTTATTGACTTAAGCTTACTATTCAGCTGCCAATCTAAAGACCCAAAGGGAAATTAATGGTTTCTCAAAGACAACTTCCAACCTTTAGGGGTTTAAGATAATAGAAAATACATTTGGTTTCTGCCCCCAGTTCTTTGCACAGACATCTAAAACCTTATCATCCTGTAACACGGAAAACTACTGCTTACTCCATATTTAGTTTTTTCCCTACTGCACACTGTAATGTCAGGCTCTTTAGTGATGAACTATCTGTGGTGATCTGAATTTTGTCCTTTCATTTTTTGTAAATCAAAGTATTTGAGAAATTAATACCAAAACAGTTTTTAAGAACAGAAGAAGAGAGGCCACTATGAATGGAAAGAAAGAATTGAATGTGAAAAACCCTTCATGGAAGATTCATTTTTGGCAAACTCTAGAAGGATGGCTACTTTTAATAGATTTTGAGAAAAATATTAGTAATGATGTTATAATTCTCATAAAGAATTATATAGGACACATCTCTTTTCCATACTTCAGTTTATGTAGGTGCAATGTACACTCAGGAAAGCTAATAAGGTACAAAATCAATAAAAATAACACTTGGGCTCTGCCTTAAGGAACTTAAAAGCTAGAAAATCATTGAAGGTATATTTTAAGGTATATAGAGGGGCACCTGGCTGGTTCAGTTGGTTAAGCATCTGACTTCGGCTCAGGTCATGATCTCACGGTTTGTGAGTTCAAGCCCAATGTCGGGCTCTGTGCTGACAGCTCCGAGCCTGGAGCCTGCCTTGGATTCTGTGTCTCCCTCTCTCTCTGCCCTCTCCCCCACCATGCCACTGTCTCTCTCTCAGAAGTAAATAAACATTAAAATAATAATAATAATAATAATAATAATAATAATAATAAAATATATAGATAAAACATATACAACCTGTAGTGTCAATACAGATTCATTTTTAAACAAATAATGAACACTGTGCTCCAAAATACCAAAACCAAGAGCACACTGTCCACACTGTATGTTAGCCAATTTGACAATAAATTATATTTAAAAATTTTTAAATATACCAATATGCTATTCTAGTCATAAATGCTTAATGCACCTTTGGAATTGTTTTGGATTAACTTTAAAATTTGTTTATGGACAATTAAAAAGATCACTCACATTAGTTTACAATCACACTTAATAATACAGAATTTGGAAAAAAAAATAAATTCTCAAAAAGAATCTGATTAAAAACCATGACGTGTAAAAACAACAATAACAACAAAAAACAGGTTCACTAAAAGACAGAGGGATAGGATTAAGATAAAATAGCTATGGGTATAAAGTAACAATAATATATTAAGATACTAAGAAATCAGAGGAGAAATTTTTAGTTTCTTAGATTTAATTATAAACAGGGAAAAGGTTCTGTGGCCCATCCTTTATGATCCTATATGCACACTGCATAAAAGCCTAAATCAAACAAACATGAACATTGATACACCTTAGTTATTTTATAATAAAGGAAGGATCATGATTATTTCAACAGAGAAATGACTACTTATGAAATGTTGCCTAAAGATAACTTAATTCAATTTCTGAAGATATTTTAAAAGCATATTTCTGTTCCAACAATATTTAAATTTTAGAAACCTTGATAGGAATTAATGATCTATAAAAGCTAAAATTTACTATCTTCTCCTTTAGGGTTAAAAACAAGTTATGGCTTACAATCTTCTTTCACTGGGCTCCTGGGTGGCTCACGTTGTTAAACATCTGACTTTGGCTCCGGTCATGATCTCACAGTTCGTGAGTTTGAGTCTCATATCAGGTGAGGTCGAACCCCACTGTGGGTGAACACAAGCCCAGCTCTGGATGAGCATGAGCCCCACTTTGGGTGAGCCCCACTTCTTTCTTTCTCTCTCTCTCTCTCTCTCTCTCTCTCTCTCCCTCTGTCCTTCCTGGGATTCCACCCCCTCCCCATCCCCGCCCCCACCCCTTGCTCACTTGCGCCCTCTCAAAAAAAATTTTTTTTTCACCAATGTTCATTATGAAAACTACATAATATTCAGAAAAACATTATATATACAGCCATGAGTTTTGGACCAAAGATCCCCTGTTATTAGTATATTTAAAAAGATATATTATTTTGATGCGTGATAAAGTGACATGGAATAACATGACATGTTACAATTTTCCCTACCACCCATGCCCACTCTCCTGGAAGTGTCATCTGTAAGATGACATATTGAAGGCGCCATCAACCAAAGCACCTGACATTCTCTTGAGCAAGGAACGAACACAGAGCCCAAAGGTAAGGCTAATAACCTCTCCTGAAAGCTGACATATGAATAAATAGCATGTTTGCACAAAGGTCAAAATCTCCTTGACACCCCCCCCGGCCCAGCCAAAGTGACAACTGAAAAGACCATCCACTACTTGCTGCAACTTTCTTTCATCTCCAGATCTGCTGGGTATCCTGTTCTTCTAAGATACTTCTCAGCCATCTTAAGTCTTAGCATTCGTTAAAATTTAACATCTGCATGGCACACTGGGTTTACAGGGCTAGACTGCTAACAGGCTGGAAGAAATGGCCCCAGGAACCACCCAGCTGACCTTAGACTAAGGGATCAATATTTATTCCCAATAGATCAATATCTATAACGCACTATAAGCACATCAGTGTGCTTTGGCACTGCTCGAAGAGGCTTGATTCTTCTGACTGTACTCAAACTGTAAACTGCAAGGTACCCTAGATCACTCCTTTGCTTAACTAAGCCTGAGTGAGTTTCTCTAGCTTGCAATTAAAACACTGATGTAGAGTCTGGAAGAAATTGATGGAGAGGATAGTGATGATGATCATGAACAGGATGCTGATAGGAGGAAGAAGTGAGGAAAGAAAAAGAAGAAAGAAAAGGAAAGTCTACACTGTAAGAAACTTTACAATGAGGCATGTCTAAATGGCTTTGCTTTAACTGTGTGATGGCAGATTTTAATCGTTCAACTATATTTTTAATGATTAATATTTATCTGCTACTTGTAGTGTCTTACTTTTAGTATCTCTTAGAGTTAAATAAAATTAACATTTGTAAAACTTGCAATGTTGAGAATAATTTAAATTTAAATTGTTGCAAATATTAAACATATTTTCAGAGAGAAGTAGCTGTCTGTGATGGTAGCCATATATCACCCTAGTTTTGTGCAAAGTAGATAAGCTCTATTTGATGCTTTTAAAAACAATTTATAATTTTTCCTCAGTTTCTGTTCAGAAAACAGAGTGGAGAATTAAGGTACTTTCCTAATTCTATAACCATGTTCAGTTCAGGACACAGTCTTATTCATCAAATGCTAATGACAAAATAATCTGAATGATCTCAGCAGTAACATTGTTTGGATTTGAATTTCTCTAGAAACCACTCAATTTGCCACTTCACTTAATATACACAAAATCAAATCCCAGTGTTGTCTGAAGGAAATTTTGGAAATTTTACTGTAAAATGCAACTTCAGCACCGGCTTTAGACTTGGGCAGCTTGGATCAACCCCCAGCCCTGCAGCTCACGCATTGTGTGAACATGGGCAAGTGTCTCGACCTGAGCCTCAGTTTCTTCATCTATAAAATGGATGGAGCAGGAGTGCCGATCTAGTGTCGACCTAGGAGCACCGTTGGGATGTTTAAATGAAATAATGTACACAAAGGGCTTACCATAATGCCTGGCACCACAGTAAGCATTCTGTTAGCTGTTGTTAGGGCATAAAAGTGACTTTCTGTTCTGTGTCAGTTCTTATTCTCTTTACTTACAGTAGTTTTTAAATATTTATATGATAAAGTCCCTACTGACTTTTATGCAGCAGCAGCACAACCCCCTAAATTAACAGCTCAGTCAAAAACCTGTACACAGCTTATGACGAAAGTATTTTTGTGAGTTTGATTGGAGTTTTAATAATTTAACTCCCTGTTATTATGTTAAAAATAATATATGCAGGAATCAACCATCTGTTGATGTTGGTTGCTACCAACACTATGAAAACAAACAGAAATACGTAAAAGAAGAAGATGGTCTTTAAGACACGAAGCGTAGTTTTCCATGAGAATACAGAGTATGAGTGACACTTGAACTCTGAGGCCAGGGGTGAAAGCTGTTTTCTCTAAATTGTACATAATCTCCTTGGTTCACACGATAAACATACAGCCGAAGGAGAAAAATCTAAACACAGAAAGGATGAATGATTCGCACCCCCTAGAGCAACAGAGTGCTGGGAAACTAGGAGCATTTGGTTACAAATATCGTCTTCAGAGAATTTTGCCTTTGTCGTGGGTCCCTGTGACACACTGAGTGCTCTGGAGGCATTTTTAAAAAGTTTATACTGTCCTCTCACCTGGCTCAGGACTCCTTAAGACATAATTCAGTTGTAAAATATCAATTCAGCAACATGCTCTACTTGTGCATACTTACCTAAAAACGATAGGACTGTTTGTGAGGGACTTCACAGTTGCAGTGGCTATTCAAACTGAGATGAGTCAAGCTCAAATGAGTCACAAGATGCATTTCTAACAAGAGGACTGAGATTTTTAAATAGTAAAATAAAATTGAATTTCAGAGCTTAGAAAATGAAAAGATCAATCATTTCTGTGTATTGTTTTGGATATAAGGAATCCAGGGTGCACAAAGTTAAATGGCTTAGCCAAGGATTCTACCTCTTTAGTAAAGCCAAAACAAGAATCCTAATCTTCAACAACTTGGCAACAATTCTGAAGCCGTTATCACACAATTCCTGAGCAAATAATCTATAGCATTTAAACCATAAAAATCACTATGCACTTTTACACAACAATCACATTAAATCCTGACAACCTTGAGTTGGCCTTAAAGATGAGGAGTCATGGGGCGCCTGGGTGGCGCAGTCGGTTAGGCGTCCGACTTCAGCCAGGTCACGATCTCGCGGTCCGTGAGTTCGAGCCCCGCGTCGGGCTCTGGGCTGATGGCTCAGAGCCTGGAGCCTGTTTCCGATTCTGTGTCTCCCTCTCTCTCTGCCCCTCCCCCGTTCATGCTCTGTCTCTCTCTGTCCCAAAAAATAAATAAACGTTGAAAAAAAAATTTTTTTTTTAAATAAAAAATTTAAAAAAAAAAAAAAAAAAAAGATGAGGAGTCAGGACTGGAGAGGTTAATTAACTTGACCCAGACACAGGGGGCCAGTAAGCAAGCTTGGATAAACTCTATCCACTGCACCACGGAGACTCTCGTGAGAGGAGACTCATAGTTACCATACTATACTTACTCCACGTTTCCTGTACTGTATAACACCAAATTAGCCCAAATCTAGTTCTATCGCAAATGATAAAATACAGTTGCTGGTTCCAAAGTGTCCTATTCATTCCAACCAAATGACAGAAGTACATAGAAAAGGCCCTCGCCTCCCTCAGCTGTCCAGATACCACTCTTCTTGTCCCCAGGAGGAAAAGCAGTACAAAGACCTCCAAGCTCTGGTATTCTCTCCTTCTTCTGCAAGCCCTCCCATTTCTGTTAATCAAGACTGTGATCAGATTTTGGGGCGCCTGGGTGGCTCAGTCGGTTAAGCGTCCGACTTCAGCTCAGGTCACGATCTCACGGTCCGTGAGTTCGAGCCCCGCGTCAGGCTCTGGGCTGATGGCCCAGAGCCTGGAGCCTGCTTCCAATTCTGTGTCTCCCTCTCTCTCTGCCCCTCCCCCGTTCATGCTGTGTCTCTCTCTGTCTCAGAAATAAATAAAAGTTAAAAAAAAAAAATTTTTTTTAAAAAAAGACTGTGATCAGATTTTGAGAACATAGGTATGGATGCCTCTGAGTGTGGGCTGAACACATGTGACAAAGGCTTGAATCCATCTTTCTTCCTCCATTTGGTAGAATGAGATTAAGACTGGGGTTGGAAGTCATAATAGCCACAGTACTATGAGGCACAGAGAATGTGCAGTAGCCACGGACAGGAAGACATGCTGGAAGATCCGTGAGAAGAGGTGATACTACCAGCCTTAGCTCTCCCCAGCTGCAGGTCAGGGACACTAGGCTGTGAGGAAGGGCGCCAGAGGTCAGGGAAGAAATAGAGCCAACCAAAAAGGATGCTAAATACTCTCACAGGCTGCTCCCCAGGCCACTCTGCCCCACTGTGAACTAGAAGAGGGAGGAAGTGTGGGAGGTGAAGAAAAGAAAGTGAGCAAAGGGAACAAAATCCCTGTCCTCACAGAATTTGCACTCCAATAGAATAATTAATAGCATCCTTTCAGAGCAACATATATACGGGCCAGTGCTTGCCATTGACATATCTTATAAATAGTCTATTAACTGGGGTACTAATTCAAAGAGGACTGTTTCAAGCTACAAGTTTATTCAGCCACTAGAGCAGGTAACTTACCAAGTTACTTTCTTACATCCTTTTTCTTTATGAACTATAAGAGAGTATGCATTAAAAATTATTAAGCACTAGCTCTCATGTTTTAATATTTTTACATTCAAATTATTATAGCAAGCTCATATTTGCCTCACTTGAACACCACTCTCCACCTCCAACCCCAAGAGTATTCTCAGGTAACTCTTTTGTATGGTCTGCCTTAAAACACTTGGCACATAAGGAACTAGCAGCAATTCCACGAGCGAGGTCATTCTCTGGAGTGCAGCATCCCCTTCGTTTATATATGATTCACACAGAGAAAAACAAGATTTGATTTGAACCTAGCAGCTATTTGTGCTTTTATGTGCAGGACATAATTAAAAAAAAACAAAAACAAAAAACAAACTATAAAATTACTTAATAGATCTTCCAAGGTAAGTAACCTGCTTCCTAAATGGGGATCAGGATAATTGCAGAAACAAATGTACTTTTCAGTTGTTTGGGAAGAGAAAAGCTAGTGTAGCTCCTCCAAACATGCTTTACATAAACTCAAGAGAAGAACTTGCTCAGGTGGCTTTATCTAGCCCATAGGACATTTAGCAATGTCTGCAGACAGTCTGGGTTGTCACAGCTGAAAGCAGGAAGGGCAAGGAATGAAATGCTATTACCATCTAGTGGGTAGAGACCAGGGATGCTGCTAACCATCCTACAATGCACGTGACAGTCCCCCACAGCAAAGAATTATCTGAAACAAAATGCGAGTGGTGCCAAGGTGGGGAAGCTCTAGTCCAAGTCTGTCATTGATTGTCAAAACTGTAATTTCCAGAAAGTCCATCAATGACACTCAGCACGTAGATACCTCAACATCATGATAGCTATTTTGAGGGGTCTCCCCCCACCAGGATATCTGTTTACAGAAGAATAACCACAGCAAGCCTGGTAGTTGCCCAACATGGAATTCATCTCCCTTTTCTTTTGTTCACTCCCTTGGCTTCAATCTGCCACTTGGAATCCAAGCATCTCCTAGTCAAGCTTTCCCCATATCCCAAACTCAGAGCAATCTCTCACTACTCCCTGACTCTGCCCACCCTCCTCCTCCACTCCACCTCTGTGTTCCCAGACTTGGTGAATGGCACCACTACTGACCGCAACTCAAGTAGGAAGCCTGGACACCCGGGGCTCATCCCCCTCCCCGGTACCATCACTACACTTTGCACATAACTGGCACTTGACCTGAATGTTGAATTCGAATCAATCTTTTTTCAAACCAATGTGTAACTGATAAGCTCAAGAAGACTGGAGAAAAAAATTAAAACTATGCAGCAGAGAATGTAGTTCACACTTGGAAACATTTTCCATGTTCAAACAACAGGAAGAGTCACAGACCCAAAGAGAACCAAAGAAGTCCCAGGACATGGTTTAAAGAGTGGAAAAGATGCTGAGATAACAAATGAAACTGACCATCCAGGGTGCTGATTTTAAGCTTACTTCCTCTAAAAAAAAATCAAGCTTTCCAGGCATGAATACCTCAAACCAGTGAAACAAGAGAAAAGTATATGAAAGAGAAAGAGAGTACAGCAGGAGAGCTAATCAAAATTTAAAAATAACAACCTAACACTTGTATAGAGTTGATGCTTGCAATGTTCACATGTATTATCTCATTTTATTCTTTGAAAGACTCTGAACAAGCAGGCCCTCAATCATTCTGAATGTTAAGTAGCAGAAAACATCAACAGCAACCTGACACAGCCAGGGTCAAGTGGTTCTCATCATCACACAGACTTCCACTAACAGCCATGAGCAGCAATTCACAGTCGTGATCATCCAAGGAGCTGCTATTTCAGGAACTGAACAGGGTCACTTCAAGAATCATTTCTATTCATTTTACATCTCTAATAATAGAATTCGGTTGGCTGCTGACATCCTTCATTGAGTTTCCAAAAGTACAGACAATATGCTTTATTGTCATAAGTGAGTCATTCTGTCTGTTTGAGAGATAACATTCTGGAAGCTTTAAATAAATTGTAAAGACATCCATGTGAATCAGAGAGGAATCAGAATTTAAATTCTGACCAACAGTTTCCCCTCAACATCTAACATTAGCTCACCTATAACACATCTTTGACAAACTAATAATTCTGTTTATAAATATGCATGGGTATCATCAGCCTGACTCATCACAAAGTTAGGGCTATAAATGATTGAGGACTCCTCTCCCGTGACGTAACAACTCAGGTCTAGGCAATAAGATTTAACAGGATAATATTTTTGAAATATGACCTGATTTGTTTTTCATTCTTCCTGATTTTGTTGCTGTACCCAGTAAGGATGAGTCACCTTCAGCTTTGGGGGACAGGCAGATATAGCCAAAAACAAAGACTTTGTTGTTCAGATCTAACTTTCCAAAGAGAATTTTTAAAACAAGATCAGCAGAAGCAACTGTCCTAAAACCCATACTCTGTATTGCAAGAACTTGAGAGAGAAATGTCCCCAAAGCATTTGACTTGCAACACCTATGATTGAGAGTTCATGTAAAAGTTACTCACAGAGTATGACAACAGCACAACATAGTATTAGAGCAGTTTTCCTGGCTCTAGGAAAACAGACAAAAGTCTGATTGGCTGGTAGAAAGAGGTAAGGACCAAGGTGTCTAACTAGAGTTTAGACAATGTCTAGGTCCTTGAAGGTGTGTATATGCAAGTGAATGCCTGTAGGGGGATAAACAGGAGATGGGAGTGGTAAGATGGTAAAAAAAAAAAAAAAAAAAAAAAAAAAAAAAAAATTCAGATAGACTGAGAAGGGTATCCATAAACATTAGGGGCTTGTGCCCAGCTTCCTATCTAAACACCTCTGGGAGGACCATTTTGATGGGTCCTCCAAGTCAGTGTTGGGTAGATACTACAGAGCAGCAGTGGTGGCAAAATGGGATTAAGAGCTCTGCATTTCCCTATCGTCCCCGGAAGCCAGAATTTCTTTGGATGTCAAAGAAATCCAAAAACATTCCCATGGCCCCTTCAAGGGAGGTCTGGCAGAGCTTTTGCTGCAGCAATGGCAGACAGGGTTGGGATACTGAGCATGGAGAACTATGGGGTCAGCCAACGAATCCAACAAGCAGTCATCATGGTTTTAGCTCACCTAAAAAAATAAATAAATAAAAACAACCATAGATGCGGAAACCTGAAGACAAAGGCAAAGCCCTATCAGGATGAGACACATGAGAAAGGCCAGGTAGGCCCAGGGGACAAATGATTTAGATGGACACCTTCCTTCTTCCAAGGCTTTCCCTACATTGAGACTATCTGGAGTGTGCTGGGGAGTGGTGGGAGTGGGAGTGGAGGAAGAACCACAGAATGGGAACAGCTCTAAGAATGACTATGAGTTTTGCATTACATCTTGCACTTGACTAGGTTTTTACTCCCAAGTGCTAAGGAGAGATTAACTTAAAGGAGCAATACTACATGTTTGCTCATACCAGCAGAAAAGGAGTTTCCAGAGCTAAGCTGAGTTCAGTTACAGAGAAATATAGTCACATTTCTGCACACCCACAAATGTATAAATTTGGCATTGCTGAACAGTTCGAAGTTTTCACAGGTTAGAGCATCACAAATTATTAGAGCAAGATTATCTTAAAGTATGATTCCCACATGTTGATCTTAAAATGTCTTCCTTTTTCTCTTTTAACAAGATAATACTTATTTCTCTTCTAAATCGTTAGAACTGAAAGAGTGGAAAGAAAGGGTGCTGCCACGTGGGTGCTGCTCATTCTCTGTGGCCTCCTTCTAACTCAGCCCTGAAGTCAATACTCGGTCTAATACTACGGAGAAATGCACTTGGGAATAATCTTTTGCTATTCCAATTATTCCAAGGCTCCTAGACTCAGCTCGACTCTGTCACCAATAGTACAAATGAAAGACATATTGAAACTTAAAATGATCTCCATCATCATACCTAATAAGGAAAGAAGGTGAACCTAATAAGGAAAGAAGCTCCAAAAGCTACAAATGAATGTGTCCCAGCCTCTGGCTTCATCTACTTTTTGTTTCCTGGCCTTGTGGGGGAAATTTTTTCCCCTTTCCTACAGAAAACCTTTCTTTAAATCTACTCCAAAAAACTATCCCCCTAAGGCTGTTATTTTTTCCAGGTTGGGGTACCCATAGCAACCTTCTGATAATATTTTCTTGGCATTATCAGGAAATACCAAATTGTTGGGTGGCTTACCTGTCTCTCCCAAGAAGACAATGTAAACATCTTTAAATCCCCAGTCTCTAATTCAGTTGACTTTCTGTGCCAAAGTGGTGGGCACAGTTCTAAGTACTTTACATACATTTTAAATTGTAAAGTACAATTTACATAATTCAGTTCATCCTCAAAATAATAACAGAAGATAAGGACAACTATTATCATTTCCCCTTCAGAGATGAGGAAACAGATGCACAGAGAGGCAGAATAACAGAACTGAGGATCAAACTCAGGCTACACGTTCCAGAGTAGATGTTCAATAAAAGTTTGTTAAATTGAACCCAAGCTGGAAAACCTAGGATTCAGAAATCCGAAGTTCCTTCCTTCTAGATACTGCCTTTGGTCAGCACATTTTAAACCAATAGTCCATGAGAATCCAATTAAAGAAACACTGCATCTTTTGTTTAAATAATTTGTCTGTTGTATTACAGATGTCTTTCTTCCACAGCCATACTCCTTCACTTTTTCCAAGATATCATTATTTTCTTGAGCCAAAAATCATAATAATATAATGATTTTTGTCAGCTTCCACAAGCCTAGCTTTTTGGGAGAGAAAAAACTAATTCTTTCCATGAGCTGTTAAAAGACATTATCTGTTACTATTATAGTAGACACACACATACATAAAGTACAAACCACACAAACAAACGCCTGTTATCCATTTTTCCCTCAGAACAAAGGCAATTTTATTCTCTATTTAGATAACAACAACAAAATAAAAAAGATTTATGACTAATTCTTTTAATGGTAATTTTAACTGTTATTATTTTTTTTTTGTATAATTATGTTGGGAGTCCTTCAGGATTTGATTTATGAGCAACCCATTTTAGAATCTCTATGGGATAATACCTCAAAAGGAAGCTTAATTTCCTAACATGTTTCTGAAACCACTCATTGCCTAGCTATTACTTCTACTATAACACATGCCTTTAGTTACACTGTTTTATGGTTCAAGACATATACCTACACACACAATAATCTCAAAACTCTGCCCTGCCCTCTCCACGCCTCTCCAGCCTTCACTTCTGTCTGTCGTCAAACACCTCAGCCTTCCTCAAATATCAACACTTAACATGTGTTTCCCAGTTACAGTTTCCTCAACATAAAAACCCAGGAGCTTCTGTTATTTTATAAGCTCAGATTTATAGAACCAGTCATCATGAAATACTGTACTTTTTCATACCCATTTTGAATACATTTAGAACATGTAACTTCTCACTGTCATAGTTTACTGAAAAAGTTCTTCATCCTTAGGTAAACTTATTAAAATAGGCAAATATAAATATATCCTTCATAATTCTATGTCCCTGCCCTTACACTGAGACCCATTTAAAGTAAGATTTTTAAAAATATAGATATTAGAAAATTTTACATCCTCATTTTTAGCTGCTGTCAAACAATGATTAACTAAACCTGGTTTTATCCTGACCTGAGTTTGCTCTATCTACCCTCAATCTTCTTACATCAGAAATGTACTGATTCAGCTACTATCACCTCACCATGGACCAAAGTTTGTAATGACCCACAAGGCTCCCCACTCCTTACCCTTCCCCTGCTGGGGAAATTCTTACCTTTGGGATTATGCCCACTGACATTTCAGCCATTATGCTAGTGCTAAAGAGTAAAACATGACAGTATGCCTGGAAATGAGCTGGCTTAGTATTATTTTAATATCCCTGTATTTCCAGTTGGGTCTCAGTGCAAGGTCATGCGCCCTTTTGTCTCTTTTTAGCTTAATTGTACTCTGCTGTCCAACCTTTTAGTGACTATATCTTGTCTAGTTAGTCCTTGACTGGGATGTGTCCCTAGAGCTCTGATGTTCCATGCCTGAGCCCTTTCTCCTTAACCCCAACAGAAGGAACCCTTTTCCTGATGAAGACATGCCAATCTCTACCACCTGCCAAAACATTCTCTACTCTGACCCCAATCTGAATACTCAGATATACCTTTACCTCTGCTTGACTTGTGTATTTGGAAATTTACACAAATGGTACACTCTATATATTCTTTTCCACTTATCATAAGATCCCATTACCAGTGGACTCTCAGATTCTTCAAGTGTACCATTACTATACACTAGGAGTACAGGAGATGTTACTCAGTACCCCTTAGCCTAGTTACCAATCATACTGCTCTCCCATAATCCCTCCTTTCGAATAAGAAGCCATGTTCTGTAGCCTCTGGTGATGAGGAATATAACCAATACTGTACTGTCCAAAGTGAAAAGGGGATATTATTAATATATATTATATATATGTTATATAATATATATTATATAACAATTAACATAATTGTTCTGGGACAACAATTAGGCTGGGCAAACTGGGATGTGGAGTCATCCTATGAAGGACTGAACCAATGGTGAACACTTGACCAAAACAAACAAAAGCCAAAAACAGCCAATTTGTGGGCTGGCCAAGAACCTGTGACAAGATGGTTGGGCCATCTTAACAAGATGGTTGGGCCAATATCACAGTTTGAAATTTAAAATAGTATTGACAGGAATATTGCCAGCTAGTTGCAGTTACTACAGTTGAAAGGCTGGATGAGAGCTGAAGAAGTCAGGATGACCAAGGAGCTGGTTAATCAAAACCCACCTGATAAAGAGCCCTGAGACATAACTGGACTCCCAGTTCCTGTAACTCTCCTTCCCTAGATTTCCCTTCAGTCCACACAATGCTATCCAGATTTCTACTGAGCTAGTGGTCATAAATTCTAGTTCTTACAGTCAAAGTTAGTTAACTAAAATGCAGTCCTCCTGTGAATCTTCAACTATCCCTCTTCAATACTTCCTCTTATGCATCCAATCTCATTTAATAGGATCATCATTTGATTATCATGTTCCCAAGTCTCTTTCCTTACTCACCTCTTCACTTTCCTTAGTCATCAAGTTTTGGGGGCTGCCTCAGACAGCTTTGAAACCAGGCTTTCTTCTCCACAGTATCTCACTGATGCTAATTTGGGTCAGTCCCTCGTTATGGTCTCTCCATTTTAGGAGACTCTGCATCCAAACTGCCCTTTCCATGACTAATCCACTCAACCTCCATACAGCTCAGTATTCAGTGAGAGTATTCTGGACCAGTAATAGGAAAAGAAAATGTAATAGGAAAAACAATAGAAAGATCCTATTCATCACAGCAATTAAATCTGTAAGGTATCTAGGAATAAATCTAACCAAACATAAGCAAGAAGTTCATGGGGAAATCTACAAATGATTAATAAAGAACACAGGAAGGTCTGAAGAAATGGAGGGATAGAAAATATGAACATATTCATAGAAAGGAAGAATCAATAGTCAAGATGTCACATTCCCCAAATTATCTATAAATCAAATGTAATTCCCATCAAAATTCCAACAGAGCTGTGTGTGTGTGTGTGTGTGTGTGTGTGTGTGTGTGATCTGGCAAGCTAATCTTCAAATTCCTATAGAAAATACAAGGACCAAAAATAGCCAAGAAGAAGTGTGAACAAGAGCAAGTTGGGAAAATGTGTCCTACTGTTATCTAACTTTATCCTACAGCAATATTGTTAAAATAGTGAGGTATTAGCAGAAGGGTCTTTAGATACAAAGAAACACTCAAGAGGCCCTAAACAAACCCACACATACATGAAAATCAGATACTGACAGAAGATGTATCACAAATCCATGGAAAAGGACAGAGTATTTACAAAATGGTACAGAGTGAAAAATAAAATATGCTTCTTATCTTAAGCCCCACTAAAAATACCAAATATGATTAAAGACCTAAGGCTGATAAAACTTTAAACTTTAAAACTATAAACTTTAAAAACTATTCAAGATAAAACTTTAAAACTATTCAAGGAAATACAAAAGAATGTCTTTATAATCTTGTGATAAGGAATGATTTCAGTGAGACAGGAGAATCACAAACTATGAATAAAAAGATAAATAAATCTGACCATAGCAGGATTTAAAACTGTTGTGTATCAAAAGTTACAATTTAAAAACTGAAAAGCCAAGCAACTGACTGAGGAAAAATATTGGCAATATATGTAGCTCATAAAGCTTTTTTTAAAAAAAAATTAAAAAAAATTTTATTTGGAAAGAACTCTATACATCAGTAAGAAATTATTATTTTTCGCTGACAGAAAAATGGAAGAGTTAGAGATGAGAAACCAGAATTGTCTACACACTTAAAGATGTTCAATCTCATTAGTAATTGTAGAAATATAAATTTGAACCCAACAGGATACCATTTCACACAATCCATCACAAGACATCTCACATACTGTTGGTGAGTATGTACATGGTACTATCACACTGTAGAACAATTTGAAAATATTGATTAAAGTTGGCAATACAAATAAAAACCAAGACATTTTCTTTCCAGACATTTACAAGAGAGAAATGGTGCATGTCTGCACAAGAAAACATGAACAAAAATGTACATAATAAATGCACAAGGAAACATGAACAAAATGGTACATAATATATCTACATATAAACAAAAATGTTTATAAATGGATATTTATATTAATCCCATCTCTTTAAAATACAGAAAACAACATTCTTGAGCCTACTTCTACCACTCTGTACCATCTCTCCTGCTTCCAGTTCGCCAGTAACTCCTTGACAATTTTCTCCATTAGCAATTTTCAATTCCCCTTCCTTTATTTCTCTTAAACATCCCCCAGTCAGGCTTTTCCCCTAAAAATTCACTAGAATTTGTATCATTAAGTTCACCAATGACCTCTGTGATGATAAACCAACTGTTCAGCTCTCAGTACTCATCTTAGAGATCCTATCAGTATCATATGGCACAAGTGACCACCCTTCTTTCTCAACCCTAGGATTTCATACTACCTTGTGTATCCTACCTCACTGATCAATCCCCAGTCCCCTCCGCTGGTGCCTTCCTTCCTCCCTAATCTCTAAAGGCTGGAGTGTCCCAAGTTTGCCTGCTAGATCTATTCTCTATCTAGACTCATTTCTTTGTTGATCTTATCCAGTCTCGTAGATTATGCCTCTATACACAGATGACTTTGAAATGCATATTCCCAGCTCAGACCTCTTTCCCAAACTTCAGACTGAGGTGTATAAAACAACACAGTCAAAACTCTGTTCCCAATCTTCCCTCCATAAAGTGTATCCTTACAGTCATACCATTTTGTTCAATAACAACTCCACCCTTCCAATAGCACTGGTCAAAATGAGTCATCCTTGCTTCTCTTTCCCACCCTCTACACCCAGTTGCTCAGTAAATCCCATTGTCTCTGCCTTTAAAACACACATGCACACAGAATCTGACCACTTCTCTCACCACCTCCACTATTGTCCACTTTGGTCCAAGCCACCACCATTTCTCTTCCAAATTTCTACAATAGTCTCCTAATTGGTCTCACTGACTCTAATCAGTGTATTCCAACACAGAAACCTGATTAAGCCTTTTGCAATATAATACACCATTTCACTCTACAATAGCATGCGTTTCACTCAGGGTAGAAGCCAAAGTACTAATACTCCATTCTCTAACTTCTCCCACCTCCTCTATGACGAGACTTGCTGTCACTATCAATGCTTCAGCCACACAAACTTCCTTGGTGTTTTCTAAGTATATGAGACCACAATTCTGCCTTATGGCCCCTGCAATGACTTCCTCTCTGCCTAGAACATTCTTCTTCCACAGAAAACTGAAGGGGTAATCCCCTCACTTCAAAATCTGGTCAATGGACTGCTCAATGAAGCAACTTATTTAAAATTGCAACCATCCATCCCCTACCTCCCTAATATTTCTAATCTCCTTACCCCAGATGACTTTCCTTTTCCCTATAGTTTCTCCTTCTAGCTAAGTTTTCTCCTAGTTACTTTTTAGGAATGTCTATTGTCTATTATAGGTCTCCTCTAGCTAGAATATCAATGCCAAGAGAAAAATGATCTTTCTTTCATTTGCTTAATGTATTCAAAACACCTAAAACAATGTCAAGCACAGAGCAGTCCCCATAAATATTTGTTGAATGAAAAATTCTAAAAAATATAATGGAGAGTAAAAAAATACCACCTATTGTAGAAAAACATGTACAGTAAAAATTTTTTAAATATAAAACATCTAAAGCAATGCTATGCATACATATGCTGTAAAACTATATAAAAATATGAAAGATAAAATCATGTGGTCATCTCAATAGATGCAGAAAAACATCTGACAAAATACAACATCTTCCCATGATAAAAATTCTCAACAAACTGGGTCTAGAAGAAATGAACTCAACATAATAGAGGCCATATATGACAACCTCATAGCTAATATAATCAGTGAAGAAAAGTTAAAAGCTTTTCCTCTAAGATCAGGATTAAGACAAGGGTGCTCATTCTCACCACTCCTATTCAGCATAATACTGAAAATCCTAGCTGGAGCAATTAGGCAAGAAAAAGAAATAAAAGGCATCCACATCAGAAGGAATTAGTAAAGGTGTCTCCATTTGCAGCTGATATGATCTTATGTAGAGAAAATCCTACTAAAGACTCCACCAAAAAACTGTTAAAGAAGTCAGTAAAGCTGCAGGACATGAAAGCAACATACAGAAATCTAGTACACTAACAATGAATATTTGAAAAAAAAAAGAAAAAACAATTCTATTTATGATAGCATCAAAAAGAATAAAATACTTAAGAATAAATTTAACCAAGGAGGTAAAACTCTACACTGAAAACTTAAAGACATTGAGGAAAAAAAATGCAGAAAACACAAATAAATGTTAAGATATCCCATGTTCATGGATCAGAAGAATATTGTTAAAATGCCCATATTACCCAAAGCAACCTACAGATTCAATGCAATTCCTATCAAAATCTGAAAGGCATTTTACACAGAAATAGAAAAAACAATGCTAAAATTTGCATGGAACCACAAAAGACTCCAAATAGCCAAATCAATTTTTAAAAAGAACAACAAAGCTGGAGGCATCACACTTCCTGATTTCAAACTATAATACAAAACTATAGTAATCAAAACAGTATGGTACTACCATAACAGACACAGAGACCAATAGAACAGGGTTAAGAGCCCAGAAAATAACCCTCATGCATACAGTCAACTAGTATTTGACAAGGTAGCCAAGAATACTCAGGAGGGAAAGGATAGTCTCTTCAATAAATGATGCTGAGAAAACTGAATAATCACATGCAGAAAAATAAAATTAGCCACCTGTGTTACACCAGTCACAAAGATGAACTCAAAATGAATTAAAGACTTCAACATAAGACCTGAAATGATTAAACTCCTAGAAGAAAACATAGAGGAGAAGCTCCTTGACATTGGTGTTGGCAAAGACTTTTTGGACGCAATTCCAAAAGCACAGGTAATAAAAGCAAAAATAAATAAGTGGGACTATATCAAACTAAAAAGCTTCTGAACAGCAAAGGAAACCATCAACAAAATGAAAAGGCTACCAATAGAGTGAAAGAAAATATTTAGAAATCATCTATCTGATAAGCAGTTAACATCAAAAATACATAAGAAACTCACACAACTCAACAGAAAAAAAACTCAATTTAAAAAATTGTCAGAAAAACTGAATAGACATTTGTCCAAAGATGACACAACTGGCCAACAGGTACATGAAAAGATGGTCGACATCATGAATAATCAGGAAAATGCACTTGTTAAGAATGGCTAACATCACAGGAAACCTTTATGCATTGCTGGTGTGAATACAAAGTGGTGCAGCCACTATAAAAAACAGTGTAGAGGGATGCCTGGGTGGCTGTCAGTTAAGCATCTGACTCTTTGTTTCAGCTCAGCTCATGATCTCACAGTTCATGAGTTCAAGCCCTGCATCAGGCTCCAGGCTGACAGTGCAGAACCTGCTTGGGATTCTCTCTCTCTCCCTTGCTCTCTGCCCCTCCCCACCTTGCTCTAGCTCTCAAATAAATAAACTTAAAAAAAAGGAAAGGAAAGGAAAGGAAAGGAAAGGAAAGGAAAGGAAAGGAAAGGAAAGGAAAAAGAAAAGAAAAAGTCAGTGTGTTGGAAATGCATTCTCCTCCAGTGTAGTGCTAAAATCCTGATTTAAAAAACAGACAAACAAACAAAAACACAACAAAAAACAGCATACAGATTCCTCAAAAAAATTAAAAACAGAACTACTACATAATCCAGCAATCACACATCCAAAGGAAATAAAATCACTATCTTGAAGCATTATCTGCAGTCCCATGTTCATTGCAGCATTATTTACAATAGCAAGACATAAAGACAACCTAAGTGTCCATCAACAGATAAATAAAGAAACACACACACACACACACACACACACACACACACACAGGAGTAGTATTCATTCATGAGAAAGAAGGAAATCCTGCCATTTGCAGCAAAATGGATGAGACTTGAGGGCATTATGCTAAGTGAAATGAGTCAGACAGAGAAAAACAAATTCTGGATGATCTCACTTATATGTGGAATCTAAAAAGTCAAACTCACAGAAACAGAGAATAGAATGATGTTTTCCGGGGACTAAGATGTTGGGGAAATGGGTAAACATTGCCAAAGGGTATAAACTTTCAACTACAAAATGAATAAGTTGTGGGGATCTATTGTACATCACAATGGCTATAGTTAATACTCGCGGTTTTGAGACTGAACCCTGCCATCAAGCTCAGCACTGGGCACGGAGCCTGCTTAAGATTCTCTCTCTCCCTCTGCTATTCCCCTGAATGTGCATGCACACTCTCGCTCCCTCTCAAAAGTAAATAAATAAACATAATCTCCTCAATAACCATGTCAAGGAAGAAAGGAACGAACGAACGAACAAGCGAGGGAACGAACGAATGAACGAACGAATGAATGAAAGAAGAAGGGAAAAAGGGAGGGACGGAAGGAAGGAAAGACAGAGGCAAGGAGGGAGGGAGGAAGAGGAAAAGAAAAGAGTTTGGTTTTATGAAATCATGCCAGCCAAAATAGAACTTTAAAAAATACATTCAAGTGCTGTAACATATTTCAACTAGATAGGAAATGGTTTACACACAACAATTTCCTCACTCCTTTTCTCTTCCCCCATTCTTTCTACTATTTCATTCCTTGCTTTTTTAATAGCAGTCTGCTCCAATTGATGGAGGGGACTCACACTTTTCTCCTGATGTAAACAACAAAAGGCCACATATCGTGAGAACCATCACTTAATGGTTATCTTGACTTTCAATTTCTGACCTCGATTAGGAAGCTGTAAGTTTGTGCAGCAGTTGAGTGCATGGGTTTTGGAGTCTGAAAGTCTTGAATTCAAGTTCTGGCCATGCCAACTTACTGGTTAATGTAAACATGGGTAAGTTAACCTTAATGTCTCACCTGTAAAATAGGAAAAGACAGTAATAGTACCTACCCTACACGGTTACTGTGAAGAGTAAGTAAGGTAACAAATATAAGGTGCTTACTCAAATGCCTAACACATAATAAACAGGAAGGAAACGTTAGCAACAATTATTACCAAGTTTTATGAATGATTTCCATGAGCTTGATATCATGAATAAGTCTGTGATGCTATTTTCTGCAACCACTGTGATTAATGAGCAGAAATTTCACTAAAAATCACTGACCTATAACTTTTCTAGGTGGTGAGGTGTGTAATAAGAGTAAAGTAATAAAGCAAAACTGCTTGTGTGCCAAGTTATTAGAATCACTGAATTACAAGGAACTTTATATCCGGTCACCTCGTTCAATTATTCGATCAGCCAAGTGCTTGATTATCCTCAGTGACATGCTTTGCTTCCAGCCTATTCTGAGCATTCTGCTAAGAAAAAGCTCATCATTTTCTAAGGCAGCCCATCCATGAAGAAATCTCCTCGTTACATGGAGCAAAAACCTGTTGTTCCAAAGCATCTACAACCAAGTGGTCCTAAATTTATCTGCCCAAGCTATAAAGAACAAAGCCAAACTCTCCACTAATTTCTCCCTTCAAGTATATGAAAAACATTTTCAATTCATGATAAAATGTTCTCAAAATGAAGTATCCACATTCTCTTAAATAACATGACTTAAATTCCCTTTCTCTCCTGGTGGCTCTCTTCCAAACGCATTCCAATTCATCTAAATTCTACATAAAGTATATCTGTATGAAAAAAAAAAGTAATTGTTTTACTTCATGTAAAAAGCTGATGTTACAAAAAACATAGATTTTTCTGAAAAAAAGTTATATATTTTTCAAGAAGTGATAATGAGGCCCATTATAAAATTTCATACAAAGAACATTACTTGCAATTTCTCCCTTGACATAGACTGATATACATGCATGTGCTATGTACAGATAAACGAGGCAGCATAGATGGGTTAAGTGTACAGACTCTGGAGTGGGGCTGCCTGGCTCAGCCTTTATTGGCGGGCAACTTGGGACCAATTATTTAACCTCTCCGTACCTCGTTATTTTCGCTCCAGCTACCTCATGCTGATGTGGTACGGAATAAATCAGTTAAAACAGGTAAAATGCTTGAAAGAGCCATACGGTGAGGGCTTCTGCTCTTTTTCCACATAAATAATAGAAAACCTCGGGCTATATATATGGAAATATGTAAGACCACAAGACCCAAAATTACATCTATATTCATAGATGAAAGTTTCATTTTTCCAGCTAAACTGAGACCTATAGTTTGAGTTAAATTTAAGTGTCATATATACATTCTGAACAGAGAGATGTTGCACTTTAATTTTAGAGTTCAAATCAGTTCAATACCAACTGATCACCTAAAAGTCTGTCACCTATTGGAACACAAAATTGTGTAAGACAGCCCTTCTTTCAAACAGTCCTTGGCTAGGCTGGGAATACGCATGTAAACAAATTACCATAACACGGGTAGTGCGTTCACTGTATGGGTAAAGTGCTTTGGGAAGACAGGAACACCACATTAAAGATTTGAGGCAATAACTCATAGCCTACTGTTTTATTTAAAAAAACAACAGAACATCTAAATAGCTAGAGAACAACTGTTGTGAATAATATTTTGCACAAACTAGTCTTAAAAAATCAGTTTTACACTTCACTCCAAACTCAAAGGGCTGCAGAACCAGCCCTCTCACATGCAGCATGAGTTAATGCCTGGCTGAATAGCATAGCCTGATCTTACTGGCAAACTGGCCATTAATCCCCAGGTTCCGCAGCTAAATAGAGCCATTTCCATCTGCATGGCATGACTAACCAGTGCCACAGAAGCGTCAATTCCCAACAGTTTCAGACTATTATCTTATTCCCATCTTATGCTGTAAAAAGCTCAAAGATGACACAGTGAGACTGTCCAAGAAGAAGGAAATGAGTTATGCTGTCCACTACTCTGCCAGCAACTGCAAGGAGAATTGGTAGGACCTAACTTTATTCCATATAATTCTTTCCAAGGAACCTACTAACTGCCACTGGCCTTCAGACAGAATTAATGTGGCAATCAAATGAGAACAAATACACCTTAAAAATCAAGAACCCAGGCTTTGGTATCGGATTAACCTAGGTTTAAATCCCAGCTCTAATGCCAATTCAAAATTAATCTCTTCTACTTTACTGAAGACATATTCTAGGAATTGGCTTTTTATTTTCAGTGATTAACCACAGGTTAATTCAACTTGTACAAGTTTGGAAATGATAACAGCAAGTATTCCTTAAGGTTGTCAGCATTAAAAGAGGAACAAGTGTAATGTGCTTGGTCAATGCCTGACACTAGATGTATTAACTATTGCTGTTGCTCGAATCTGCTCTGAAAACTTGAAAAGTGTAAATTTAATATATCATTTACTGTCAACTTACTAACCTACTCAAAACCTTTATCCCAGCTCTGAATTTACAGATATAAATGCCTACTTCTCCACCTGAGGCACAGTATTCTATCTCTGATCATAGCCAACAAAAAGTTAAGTTCCCAACTATCAGTATCCACCTAAATAGCCACGATGCGTTTTTTTTAAAACTGTTTTCTTCGTTTCTTCATGGAATAAGAAAAAGACACAAGATTAATGTGACTAGACACTATGTCGTCTATACAACTGTTGTTATTTCCATTCCGTTTGACTTCTTGAAGTTTAGAATTTCAGGAAGTGAAAGACAGAACTCCTTTAGAGGCTTCTGAATAAAACCTGTTGTACGTTTAGAGTATCATAAAAGAGGAGGTAGCCTAACAAATTAAGACCCAGCAGTAGTATTTCATTTCATTGGGCATTTGACCAGCAAAGTAGATAAAAGGAAGAAATTAAGAACTACAAACGGATATGACATTTACCTAAAGAAATTCTAAATAATCCCTTTGAACTAAGAAAGCCTAATTAAGATGAATAGGTTTCACAGCGCAGGGTTCTATCCCACTATGACCCTGGGATCATGACTTGAGCCAAAATTAAGAGTCAGACACTCAACTGAGCCACCCAGGTGGCCCTGTAATGTCCATATTCTCCAAGCTCATTCACATTGTTCTTACAAAAGTCCTCTCCCTCCAGGCCTATGGAATCTCAGTTTGTACACAATACCAACACCAGCTCACTCTTTACTACTTAGAAGCAGAGATTAAAAATGAGGGAGAAAGAAAAATATAGTAAGAACTCACAGCAGAGGGAAGTGACAAGTGACAGCCTGACAGCAAAAGAGAAGAAAAAGACCAGAATAAAATGCATTTACCCACACTTCATTGAATTTTGCACTTTGGCATTCAGAGCACTGAACAGAAATCACATGGTGTTAGTACAGGGTGCAGACACTCAGGATTCTTCATTGTAATTAAACTGTGGGACTCTCCTGGTCTGTACGAGTACTAAATCGGCTGCTTGGGGTTGGGGGTGGGGTGGGGTGGGAGGCATTGGTGGCAATTTTGCTTCAACACCAAAGGCATTATCCCTGAAAGAAATAATTGATAAGCGGGACTTCATTGAAATTAAAAACTTCTGCTCTGCAAAAGCTGGTATATCAAGAGAATGAGAAGACAAGCCACAGACTGGGAGAAAATATTTGCAAAAGAAATGGCCTGTTAGAAAACTGTTATCCAAAATATACAAAGAACTCTTAAAACAGTAAGAAAACAAAAAATCCAATTTAAAAATGTATCAAAGAGATTAACAGACACCTCAAAAGAAGATACACAAATGGAAAATAAGCATATGAAAAAATGCTCCACATCATGTGTCATCAGGGATATGCAAATTAAAACAATGAGATACCACTTACACACCTGTTAAAATAGCCAACATCCAGAATACTAATGATACCAAAAGCTGGTGAGGGCGTGGAGTAACAGGAACTCTCATTCATTTCCAGTGGGAAAACAAAATGGTACAACAACTTTAGAAGACAGGTGGGCAGTTCCTTATAAAACTAAACCCACATTCTTAACACTCGATTCAGCATTTATGCTCCTTAGAATTTACTAAAAGAGCTGAAAGCATATGTCCACATAAAAACTTTCTGCATACAGCTGTTTAGAACTTGATTCATAACTGATAAAACATGTAAGCAACCAAGATATCATGCAGTAGGTCAATGGATAAGTAAATGGTGGTATATCCAGATAATGGAATATTATTTGACACTTTTAAGAAATGGGCTATCAAGCTATGAAAACTCATAGAATAACTGTAAATGCTTAATACCAAGAGAAAGAAGTCACTCCTTTTCTCTTTTCTTTATAGATTCTGTGTTTTCTGCCTTGTTTAAAAGTACATCTTCCAGGGGCACCTGGGTGGCTCAGTTGGTTAGGTGTGCAACTTCAGCACAGGTCATGATCTCGCGGTTCATGAGTTCAAGCCCCACGTCAGGCTCTGCGCTGACAGCTCAGAGCCGGGAGTCTACTTCAGATTCTATGTCTCCCTCCCTCTCTGCCCCACCCCCGTTCACACTCTCTCTCTGTCTCAAAAATAAACAAACACTAAAAAAAAAAAAAAAAGTACATCTTCCAGTCCTAGATTTTGTTGTTCAGTTTTCATACTTAAATATTTATCAAGAATTTTATTTTTATGTGTTAAGTTGGAATTTAATGTCATTTTTCCAGATTAATATAAATTTTGTCAGCACCATTTAAAATAAACCATCTTTTGCAAGTGACTTGAAATATCACTTTTGTTGCATATTGTGCTATCAGTTTCTAGGCACTATTTTGTTCTAAGATATATCATGAATTAGCAAACTACAGTTTGAAAAATAAATCCAATCACACCCATATAGCTGCTTTCACCCTAAAAGTTAAAGGAGTTAAGTAGTCTAGGCAGAGACAGTTTGGTCCTCAAAGCTGAAAATATTTACTATCTGGCATTTTACAGTAAAAGTTTGCTAATCCCTAATCTATATGTTAATTGCTAGCCACAGATTGTTAACATGGCTTTACAGTAAATTTAACTTCAGCTAATAGAAAATCTTCATTCTCTTTTTTTTCGGGGGCGGGTGCTATTTGGGGGCATTTGTTCTTCTATGTAGAGTTTCAAATATATTTAGGCAGTTTAAAAAAAGACTAAAAACTCCATTAGGACTTAAATTGGGGTTGCATTAAATAATTTATGTGATATTGCTGTACCATCCAAGAACACAGTCTATTTGAGCCTTTTTTAAGGTCTACCATAAGATTTTATTATTTTCTGTATACATCTACCATCTTTCTTATAAAATGTATTATTTTTTCTTAATGTTTACTTTTATGTTGGAGACTACATGTGCATACAAGCTGGAAAGGGGTAAAGAGAGGGTTGGGGAGAGAGAGAATTTCAAGCAGACTCTACATTGTCAGCAGAGAGCCCGATGTAGGGCTCAAATTAATGAACCGTGAGATCATGACCTGAGCCAAAATCAAGAGTTGGATGCTTAACCGACTGAGTCACTCAGGTGTCCCTCTTGTAAAATGTATTCTTGGGGTGCCAGGGTGGCTCAGAAATTTAAGCGTCCAACTTCAGCTCAGATCATGATCTCACGGTTCGTGAGTTTGAGCCCTGCATTGGGCTCTGTGCTCACAGCTCAGGTCCTGGAGCCTGCTTCAGATTCTGTGTCTCCCTCTCTCTCTGCCCCTCTCTCTCTGCCCCTCTCCTGCTCACCTCTGTCTCTCTCTGTCTCTGTCTCTCTCTCAAAAATAAGTAAACATTTAAAAAAACTTTTTAAAATATATTCTTAAGTATTTTATGGTTTGTTTTTATTATATATAGGATCTTTTGGACATTTTCAATTTCTGGCTATTTATCAATCGAATAGGGAAAAACTATTGTATTTTTAAAACATTTATTGTAGATCAAGCTTCTTTTCTCAATTCTTTTATTCTTAATTGTTTAAAGTCTCCCAGGCTTCACAAGTGTACAAACATGTCAAGTTCAGGTAGTTTTCGCTTTTCTATATTTGTTACAATTTAATGTTCTAGTCTCTATCATTACTTAGATCCTCCAGAATAGTGCTGATTAATAATAATGAGAGTAGGCATCCTTATTTTGTTCTTGATCTGCCTGCTGGTTACTTCTACAATCTTATCTCCTACAACCACACCAGCCTAGTTGCTGTTACACTAACAGGCAAAGCATATTCCTGCCTTAGGTCCTTTGCACGTGCTATTAATGCTGCCTATTGTTCCTCCCCAAATATTTATGTAGCTTCCTCCTTAAATCATGATCTGCTCAGAAGACTTCACCTGAAAGTGGTTATCCCTGACCAACTGTGCCCTTTCATGTCACTATTCCTTTAAGCTTTATCATTCTCCATAAAACTTATCATGATCTGACTTAAACATATATATATTTGTTTATTGGTTGTCTCCCCTAATAGAATCTAAACTCCAAGAGGGGAAAAAACAAAACAAAACAAGTATTCAGTTTGCTATGTCCTCCATTTCTAGGCCACCTAGAAAGTGCTAGCAGTTGCTCTATGACGAGCTGTCCAAGGAATAAGCTGAAAGGATAATTTTAATGTGAAAGCCTTTAGCATATCCTAGTTTGCCAGGGTGTCTTCTGTAGTATTTTAGGGAAGATTCCTTGCCATAGGACTACTGGGTAGGTACCAGGCGTCTCTGAGGAGTTCCCAGGCTCCCAGGCAGCTTTAACATCTAGGTCCTCACATGAGTCTCTCCACTGCTACTTTTTTCCCCCACCCATCCTGCAGAGTAAACAAAGTTCTGAAGCCTTCGGAGAGCCCAGGCTGGTCACTGTCTGAGTCAGGAAGACATCTCTCATCTCTGTACATGTGCTTGCTTTGGCTTGGGTCTGATTTGAACAGCAGTGGAGACACCAAAGCTTGGCTCTGACAGATATAAAGCTCTCTACCCCACGCCCATCGGAATAAACACAAAACCCAGATAAAAGCACTCCATGTGTAAAGAAAACACCATTTTAAGACAAGTTCTCTAGCTGATCCCCACTCAATCCCCCAACTTCCTTCTCTTAGAAATTCTGAAACTGCTGTTTTAGGTGGGTGAGAGGGAGTTCAGAGACACAGGTTTAAGATACCACCTTATCCAAAGTTTGCCAGGAACTGGATTTCACTCTACTACATGTAAAATACAATTTAATTTACAAAATTAGATCATTATTAGACATTCAGGAAAAAGAACCACACACCCAAGTGTGCTATCTGCTTAAATGCTTTTGAGTATGGAAAACAAAGACTCTAATAGTTCAAATAAAGTATTAGTTCACTGGAGGTTTTAGGTTTTACCAATCAATGCATTTTCCAAGAAATCATGAAATGAAGTTCAAGTAAACCATCATATAGTCTCACCTAAAAACTGGAAAGGAGTTAATTTCTAATAACATAACTGCTTTCTTAATCCATCCACACATTTCCCAAATTTTTCTGTAAGAGGTCACTTTAAATTTATTCCTTTAATATTGAACATTACATCTGGATGAAGAAAATGTCTTACATACTTTATTTATTATAAGTTATTTGGAAGGCTGTTGCTGTTTGTTCAAAAAGAGTACCCCAATGTCATTCCGAAGAACCTAATCACCACATATGGTGGTTGGAAAAAAGCATCCACTCCGTCATCCCACAATCCTAAGAAAGAATATTCCCAACCCCCTACAGTGGGTTCTTTCTACAGCTCATGGGAATAAAAGGCAAGGGAACTACAATGAGTCACAGACTTACTCTGATTAGATAACAGTTCAACCATTACTAGCGTGCTTTATACTTTTCAAAAGCTCGTATCAGACTTTGGCCTCACTGTGAGCTCAAGTCCCATATTTCAGATCCATAAACAGAGGGCTCCCTTGAAGGTATTTTATGGTTATACACCTAAAATCAGATTGCACTATTAGCCTAAGACTACAACTCAGGTTTTTAAAGTCTACAAATTTATAGGGTACCCAAATATGAGAAATGGAGGGTAAATGAGCTAATAAGGTTTTAAAGGCCTAATAGATTTCTGGGATACAAAAACTGAAGTCAATTTTATGTAAACTGGGTTACAAAAATCGGAATTAAATTTTATAAACTAGAACCCAAATACTTTTCTAGAATGAGAATAATTCATCCACTTAAAAAAAAAAAAAGCAAAATTTAAAAGTGAGAGCCTTAAAGAGATGAAATAATCCTGATACAATTAAAAAATTTGATTCACTAGATGATTTTAAAAGACCCATAAGAATCAACTACACCAACTGAGGGATTTTAAGGGGTTTCAGTGACTAAACAATCCTTCAGTGTTGCCTGAACATATTTAATGCTATAATACCATTTACATGGGCAACACAAACAACCACATTGCTTTTCCACAAAAGAGATCAAAATAATTTATACAAGTTAGACCAGACTTACATCTTTTATTTAACATAGACAATCTGGAAAAACATATTTGAACCCATTTGGGCCATTTCATTTAATTTATTCTTATAATCTGAAGAGTCAACCTATCTGTATTAACTAAAGTATTCAGAGAGGTGTTAACCCGTTCAATTTATTTAATTGTTATAAACTTTTTTAAGACTAAACAAGGGAAAAAAGTCTCCATTTTACAAAGTAGAAAGGAAAGCAGAGAAGAGGTTGAGTCACTTGCCCAAGGTCATCCAGCAACCAGCAGAAAACCAGGCCTTGAGATCCCTGTCCATGCCCTAGAACTCTGTGTACTAACCACACTATGCAGTCAGCTTTACAGTCTGGAAGCCTACAAAAGTCGGGATGGTATGCTTCATGGTAGCAAAAGAAGGAAAAACATTGGGCTATTCTCGCAAAAAGCTAAAGGCAGGCGCCTGCTGTAGAAAAAAACTGACAGCTTCAGTTGGAAGGCTTTGTACCCCATTCTCCAAAACAAGCTAAGTGAGCCAAATGAATTCAACTTCTTACCATATATTTCCGGTGAGTGACTTAGGGGAGACAATTAGTAAGATCAACAAACAGGAAATATTCACGACTCATATCCCACACTAGCTGAAGGACTCAACCTAACATCCATATACTCCTACCATCTTCATTTTTATTAATGGGCCAAAAAGGGATGCAAATTGAGCCTACGTTTGTATCCCTGGCTTGATAAAATGGCTAGAGGCTTCAGTCCAACAAGACCATGCATGCTTTTTCTCAAGATTAATAGTCATGGAAGTTTCAACGTGCCTCCCTTCCCTGAGAGTGAAACTATTACAAACCACAATTTACTTGAGAGATTTTGGGTTTTTAACATCCTTTCCTTATAACACCAGAACACTTTCATTGAGTGTCTTTACGTGCAATATATTATTGAACTAAATGTCTCACAACAGCCACACATTTTTAAAATTACCTCATGGAAAAAAAGACAGTAAGACTCTATACAGGGGAATGATGTTAACGTCATTAAAGAATCACTTATCTTAAAACAGACACCACTAAAGTTCTCATTGCCATAATTTGGCAAAATCAATCACCTACACAGTCCCCAATTTATAGCAAGGTCAATATATTTTTCAATAACTTAATTTTAGGATGAAGAGTAAACAATACTCCATTTACAAAAATGTCACTGATAAATGGCTCAGATTACCTAAGAAAGCATAGCGAACATTATCCTAAGGGAAATGGGTGAGTAGTTGGTACTGGTCAAAATAATGCTAACAACAATACTGATTAAGGGTTTTCTAAGAACCTACAACCTAATTGTATTGCCCCAAATGTTGGCTCTGTAAAGAAGGAGTAAACAATGTGGGCAAATATAGAGAAGATTAAAGCACTGTAGGTTGACATGAAGGGAAAATGTTGATGAGACTTCTGTGAGCTAAAAGTGTTTGACAAAAGATGCAATCTTTCACGGATGCAAAATAACCCTGCAAGTTTATTCAGGGATTGGTCAAAGGACAAAAGCATGTTAAATGCCCTTCTGAGAGAAGAATATTCACGCAAGCATTATTCCCAGTATTACGTACTCTAATTCGTCCTGTATTTTATAGTTAGTATTTCATAAAAGTACTTTTTAAATAGCCATTTTAATTTACTTTCGTAATGATCCTACACTCCTAATTTGCTGTTTATCTATTAACATCCTTGACACTCTGTGTATCTCCTTAACATATCCAATGACATGGAACACACTACCTTTTCAAGTATTTCAACACAGAAACATAGAAAGCATTGTTCTCCTTCTAGGTCATGACAGAGGTCAGACCTTAGGAGAAAACAAGTCCGAGTGGGCATGTGGCTGACAGACATTATCTCAAGAATCATTTTTAAGTCATTTGAAGTTTAAAGGGTCATTGGACCCTTTTGAGAGTATGTCCAAAGAATTGCCATCTGAAATCTGAAAACCAGAGGATTTAAGTGATAGGTGAGAGGGATGGATACAACATTTAGACCAGAGATGAGAAGTCTACAAGGAAACTTGAAAGGTGTCCAAATATTTGAAGACATGTTAAGTAAAAGTAGGTATAAACAAGATCTTACAAGAGCGGACAGGATTCAATAGGTAGAGGTTAGAGAAAACCAAATTTCACCTGAACTTACTAACAGCCAGAACTATACAAGAGCACTGGTCGCCTCATTGGACAGAAAGAGTCTGGCAGGAACCGCTGACCATCTCTGTCAGGTTGCTACAACGCAGTGCACAGGGAACCGAAGTGGGTGGCTTCCCAAGTCTGCTCACATTTGCCTACTTCTGTGCTTACAGGATCTGGGGCAAAACAATCCATTTACCTCTCAACTTTTAAAACTGTGGTAAAACAGTAGCATTATAATTTTGTGGTAGTATAAGAGAGAAGGAAAAGATCTGTCTTGCAGAGATAATGAAGCATTATACTGCCCTATGCCTGTGGTAGGTGTCTTAAAATTAACCTGATTAAAATGCATAAATATGGGATGGAAGAGTGAAGATCTTTATAAGACGCATGATGGAAGGATAAACCCCACGAAAGCCTTTGGAACCATCAGGAAGCAAAATACATGAAAGTGCCATGAGCACCCTAAAAGGCACCACTATGATCTGAGAGCAGAGGTACAGGTTACCCACGAGATGAGAGTCTAACTCCCAAAGAGCAGCTTAGCCACTGGA
The DNA here is from genome assembly GCF_016509475.1 of Prionailurus bengalensis. Classification (NCBI taxonomy): domain Eukaryota; kingdom Metazoa; phylum Chordata; class Mammalia; order Carnivora; family Felidae; genus Prionailurus; species Prionailurus bengalensis. Next base: position 71,942,798 of record NC_057349.1, on the reverse strand, counting down.
AAGTCTGGCTCTAACTCGTAGTTGTGAAAGCTTTTTAAGCTGCCAAAATATTTCAGTCACATGAAAACGGAGGTTGTCAGGCTCCCTTAAAATTCCATTCTTCAAAAATAAGCCTCTCATCCCTAGAGAGACTAATTAAAAACAAAAATCTCCATTTCTAACCATCTATGCTTTTGGTCAGAAATACTAATGAGAAACTAGACTCTCAGATAAAAGGCTACTTAACAGATTAGTCAACCCACCCTCCACCCGCTGGCACCACCAGCCCACCTCCCTTGGAGTCTAACCCCACTGAGAGACAAAAGAAACACGCCTCAAGTGATTCACACCAAGACGAATGGTTCCAAACCCCAGCACAGAGACTTGTACTATTACTATATATGGTAACTGTCACACCTCAGTATCTCCATCTTCAAAGATGGAAGCCCACTCCCCATATTTTTTCCTTCTCACCAATTCAGTTAAAGAAAAGTCTGAGGGCACCTGGGTGGCTCAATCAGTTAAGCGTCCGACTTCAGCTGAGACCATGATCTCATGGCTTGTGAGTTTGAACCCCACACTGGGTTGTGTGCTGACAGCTTGGAGCCTGGAGCCTGCTTCAGATTCTGTGTCTCCCTCTCTCTCTGCCCCTCCTCTGCTCGTTCTCTCTCTCTCTCTCTCTCTCTCTCTCTCTCTCTCTCTCTCACTCTCTCTCTCTCTCAAATAAACATTTAATAAAATGAAAGAAAAGTTTGGAAAATGTCAAATGGATTCAATACAAAGTAGCATCAGAATTAATGATATACTGAGATTTCCACCACTGAAAACTCATAAGCAGTTCCATAATTATAAGAACTGAAGAACAGTAAGAGCCAAGAGAAAGGGGTCATTTTATTAGTTTCCAAATGTGACATGAGAAATCAGAAATTAATAGAAAAATGCCCTAACAGAAGATCACTACATAACATTGTTAGCAATATGAATATAACCAAAGGGAAATTAATGATCAGAAGCAGAGCACCAGTACCCTGCAGCTTTCAGAAAGAAACTCAGCAAGAACTCATTTATCTAGCACTGTAGGAGGCTGGGTCACTCAACATATTTGAGAGTTCACCCAGCTCTTACCTTTAAGCAATAATATTGCATTTCAAACACAGTGCATAGAACAGAAATTAATCTCCTCATGATGATGGATAGAATGCGGAATATCAATTATAATACCATGCGAACAAGGCAGGTATCTATTTTGTCTCTACATTAACTGACTACAAACTGCTGTGATTTTTAAATATTCTTATATGCTTTTTATTGTTTTTCTTTTCCCATAGAGTGCCTTGTTCTCAGGCTATGATTGTATTAGCTTTCGTCTTGCCAACATCTCTACCTCTGACATCCTAACTTTGCCCACCCCCACATCTAATGTGAGCTATGACAGCAAGTAAACACATTTGTAAAAATTCTGGGTAAAAGGTAAAGGCACATGATCAAGGGCCTCATAGTCTCTCCTACAGGATTAGTGTGTGTCTGCTTTTAGGCACCGGGTTTATGGCTGTTCCCTCAAGCTACTTAAAAGTCTTTTTCTAACTACTTCAAGATTCTCAGCCACATGATGGAAAATGGAGATTCTACAGAACCTAATCTCTGAATATATGGAAGGTTCATTCATATATTATGGGACAAGAGATACATTTTTACTTCACACCTTCTATATGCTGCTGTGGTTGTGAAAACAGATATAAAAGGCAGCGTGGTGAGAGACATAGGTGAGGACATTAAAAACTACAACCCAAGAAAGCAGCTCTGAAAACTGGATGTAGTGCCCTGTGAACACTGAGAAGGTAACAAGACAGACTTAAAAGATGACAGGAGGGGCGCCTGGGTGGCTCAGTCAGTTAAGCGTCCAACCTCGGCCCAGGTCATGATCCCATGCTTCATGGATTCAAGCCCCGTGTCAGGATCTGTGCTGACAGATCGGAGCCTGGAGCCTGCTTCAGATTCTGTGTCTCCCTCTCTCTCTGTCCCTCCCCTGCTTGCGCTCTGTCTCCCCAAAATAAACAAACATTAAATAAATAAATAAACAAACAAACAAATAAATAAATAAATAAAATACGACAGCAAAACAGGTCAGGAAAAGTTTCCTGGAAGAGAAAACTTGTAAACTGAGCGTTGAAGACTAGTCAGAGCTCAGATCCATCCAGGGGAAGGAGGCGCAGAGGAAACCCCATACGCCAAGGCACTGCAGTAACAAAGAACAGGAGGTTTTCTGGGAACCACAATCAATTTGGTATAGCTGGGCTATCCTGTCTGTGTGGAGAAAATGGCAGAAAATGATGAGACAGCACACCAGGATCTGATAATGGGGGACCAAATATGTCATAGTAAGATTTTACATTTTGTCTCAGGAGCAATCCGAAAGCACTGACAGAATTGAACTATGAGTGGTAAGACCAAGAAGTTTTTCAGATTGAAAAATTACCCTGGCAAGAAGGAAGGACTTCAAAGGAGCAAGAGGACACTGTGTCCTGGGGAGAAATGATGCTAGTCTGAATAAGGCAATGAGAGTGGAAAATAACAAATGGTTTGAGAGGTACAGCAGGTGGCCCAGCCTACAGCAAAGTGGGTTTAAACGGGGGTGTGGAGGGTGGGGGAAACAGAGGGAGAAAAAAGAGAGTAGCAGCTATGGAAAGTAAAAAAGGTAAACACCAGAGAGGTTACAAAAAAGTTACTATAAAACTCAGCTAGTGGATGTCTGTTCTACTTACAAAACTGGAGAAATAGCATACTATTTGATTATGGTAAAAAGAAGATAAAGCTGGCAAAAGAAAAGTCTAGGAATACAGGTATTTTACTAGAAATATTAAAAAGGAATTTCCTGTGTAAAAGATCATGAATAACTTCTTCTGATATCTGTATTATTTTATTACATCATTTAATAGTGAGATAGAAAACCTACTACATTCCCAAATGCTAAAGGATAGTTTTCCTTTATTCCACACAATCTCTGACGTAGATGAGACTGGTTACGCCATCCTCCCCCTTCCTTCTCTTGACATTTCTGCCAGATGATCAAGTCTCTCCCATTAATGAGATTCTCACATCCAAAAAAGGCAGTTCATTTCATTTTTTGATAGTCCCAACTAATTTAAAGTCCCTTTAAGGATAAAACTGATATACAGTCTTTTTTACTTTGACAGATAACCACTTCCCTGCAACTTCCACCAAGGATTTCCAAATACTATGCCCTAGAGTTTCACATCATGAATCAAAGCAATTCTTAAAGCACCTTTAAAACATAAAAATAGGGGCGCCTGGGTGGCGCAGTCGGTTAAGCGTCCGACTTCAACCAGGTCACGATCTCGCAGTCCGTGAGTTCAAGCCCCGCGTCGGGCTCTGGGCTGATGGCTCAGAGCCTGGAGCCTGTTTCTGATTCTGTGTCTCCCTCTCTCTCTGCCCCTCCCCCGTTCATGCTCTGTCTCTCTCTGTCCCAAAAATAAATAAACTTTGAAAAAAAAAATTAAAAAAAAAAAACATAAAAGTAAAACAAGCAGTTGATTTCTTCTGATAATTGATTTATTGATAATCAATAACCAGGTATTTTTGTCCTTGTCATTTAGTTGTCAGTCATGTAGGCTGTATTTATCACATGCAGTATTTGTCCAGTTATGGTTGTTTCTCTAAGTCTTTACTGACGTTAGGGTAGAAGATCCATTATAGCTGCCAGTTACATAACTCATTTTCCTTGATTTACTGGCAAGAAATCATATTAATTTTGCTCCCCAACAATGAAAGCATCTTTGTCATCGGAAGTTTGGTAAACTCTACTGGAAGAATTTATTATTTTAAAAAGCTTATGTTCCTTTCTTTCTCATCTCCAATTCTGACTTGTGGTTACTGGTAAAAGAAATACAAGAGGTACTCAGGCTGAAAGTGCTAAATTCATTCACTCAAAAATACAACTTGTGTAGGAAATTTCTGATGTTTTGCTCAGTGAGCCAGGACTCTATATAATGAAGTCAATACTTTCTATTTTCTACTTCACAATTCAATCAGTTGAATATTAGGCTTTAGAAATATCACATTCAATGTCAGCTATCATCATTATCGTTCAATATTTTTCAGTGGTTTTAGTCAAATGAGAAAATATATAGAGAGTACAAGAAACAGAATTGGTCTTACTTGCAGAATAAAATGACCAACCTAGAAAATCAACTAAGAAACTACTGAAATGAATAAGATTTTGGTGAAAAGACAGTACACAGACTGAACTGTAGAAATCACCATGCTTCTTATTAAAAAAGAAAAATGAAAAACGTAACAGAGAAGATTTCCAGCTCAAGCTGATAGACTGAATATATGCTTTTGTAGCCTTTCTCTCCCAAGACAGGAAATGAATACAAAAGGGAAAAACCTGTAATAGTCAAAACAACATTAGGGAGGAGTAGTGATTACTACACAAGAGAGACTAAAACAAGTGTCTTGTGGACATGTGATGAAGGTACAGACGAAGAGAAGCCAAAGCCCAGACCCATGGGAGAGGGAGGGAGTACGAGGGAAGAGGAAGCCAATCTCCCCTGAGACCCCAGATGGGCTCACCAGCAGGTGTGGAAGGTGGGTGTAAGAATTGGGAGTGAAAACAGGGGAATTAAATAAAGCAGCTGTACCAATTGCCCCACTTCCCCCAAATAAAACACATCTTTCCAACCCTGACCCCAGAGACAAGCCAGGCAAAGAAGACAGTCTGTGATAAAACCGTTCAAACTGCCTACAAAGATAGGCCTATTCTGGGAGGGTTGAGAGGGTTGAGAGGGTTGCCAAAAGGCAAGCCTAGCTATTTGTTTATCTGGAGTCACCCACTCCCCTCATGCCTATGGACAGACTTCCCATTCACTCACCCTAAAGCAAAGTCTCACCCGGGTGCACAGATCTGCTCAGCTCTTCCCACAGAGATGCCTACTGAGGAAAGAGACCTATAGGAAAACAGCCAGTCAGAACTCCAAAATAATCAACAAGAAGAAAAAATTTATATTACAAAATAAACAAACTATTGAATAAACAGATAATTTACAGAAGAGAAGTTTTAAAAGCCTATTATATTTCCAATATAAATAACTTGCATATTATATGGATATACCCAGGAGAACTGTAGACATGGCATAAAACAAAACAACAACAAAGTACAAAAAGAACGGAGCATAAGAAAAAACTGATTGTTGAAATTAAAATATTCAATATAAGAATTAAAAGAAAAAAGAGAGAAAATGCTTAAAACACTACAAGAACACAATGGGACAAAAACTGAGACACAAAAGATGAGAGAGCGTCAATCCAGAAGGTCTGTTATCCCATTGATAAGTTTTTGAAAAGAAAATCTAGAAAAGAAAAAGGATATAATTATTTTTAAATAAGTAATAAGTTCCCAGAGGAAATGCATGAGAGGCAAAACAAGATGAATGAAAGAGACTCTCATTGAGCCTCACACCTATGGCATTTCAGTATAAAAGGAACAAAATTAAAAAAAAAAATCATAAAAGTTTCTAGAAAAACAAACACACAGAACAATCACTTACAGCAGGATGAGAATCACACTGGCATCACATTTTTTATCCCAACACAAGTATAAAAAAAAGTATTATCTTCAAACTTGTAAGTGAAAGTTACTATAAACCTAGAATTCTATAGCCAGCCAAATATCAATTCAGCGTGAATGCAAAATAAACACATTTTTTCCAAATGCAGGTGTTGAAAGCCTCCCCCCTCCACACAACTTCTGCTTGATGAATTATTTATGTTTCTCAGCAAGATGACAGAGAAAACCATGAAAGAGAAAGTCACAGGACCCAGAAAACAATGTCTTCAAGAGTGCAATGGAGAATTATCCCTGAAGATGAATTTGCAGCAGATTTAGAAAATGGTAGTCAAGGCTGGTAGAGGAGGTCAGAGGACTCCTGGAGGGAATGTGGACTCCAAGTGATGGTACTGATCTTCAAGATATGTTAAAGGCTGATTATGCTTTCTCAAGGAAAAAAGAAGAGGTAATTCAAAATTCTAAAAAATCTAGAATGATTCAGAAGAATGCTATGGCCAAAAATAAAGCATCTAAAATGTGACAAGATTTTGTGGAATTAATGAACTATAAAAGAAAAAGCCAAACCATTTGTTCTAGAAGCCAAGAATATCTCCTTTTGGGCACCCAGGGTCAGAGACAATAAAATCTTACCCCTCGGTCAACATAAAATAAAAATATGTTATCATAATAACATCAAGAGTGTTTACTGGTTTTTAACTTTTACAATCAAAAGTTTGGAAGATTTAATTATGGTTACAGAACAGAATTCAATGTTGTCAGTCTCAGAATTCAATGTTGTCAGTTTATTTTTATGTGTAAAAATAAATAGTTGCTATAAGACAGTACTTGGGAGAGGGGAGAGAGGAGAGAGGTGAAAACAGGTAGAGGGCATTAATGTCATCTTATACAGTGAAATGTGGAGGGATACTAAGAAAAAATTAATAGAACAAGAGATTTAAAACTAATGAAAATCAAAAGACAATCAGTGGAAGAGATTAAAAAGCTAGAAACTGGGGAAATGTTAAGGTGAAGCTAATAGATAATGCAAATACATGTATGTCAGAATGAAGAATAATGTTTAAAATTGATAAATGAAGGTATACACACATTGATACATACACTTATAGATGTGTATATACATATGTGAATATGTACGTATTAGACCTTTCATTGTGGGATAACCCAAAACTTTTGAACATACTCTCCATATTCTAAAAGTTTCCTTAATTATTAATCCCACTTTCTCAAGGTAGAATGCAAAAAACTATTGTCCAGTCTCCATCACAGCTAACATAAAGATGTAACCTAGGTGCTGTCAATCAAACCCAATTCACCAGTGAATTACATGAGGGACTGGGCAAGGGGAGTCCAATTTTCTGGCAAAAGGTACGAAGCCTATTTTTAGGTTAAAGACACCAGCAGCTGGTCTACTCATGTTGGCATATATGCAATTCGCCCTAGCCCATTAATGTTTTATGCTGCTAAGAAACACAGTAAGAGGCAAAGCATAACCATAAAGCTGAGAGCCTCAGTGAAAAACAGTTCCATACACTATGCCTCTTGACTCAGGCCAGCCCATCTGCTCTGTTTTAGAAGTGTTTATTACATGGTTCTCCCAACTTTTATGAATTTTGCCCTTAACTCCATAACTCAGCAGGTTCACTTCTTCCTGACTCTAGTTACAAACCCTTCCTTGCTCTAGTAACAAAGCTGTGTATGTTTTAAGAGATCTGCCTAACCTTCTTTTTTCCACAGACCCTGTTATTTTTGATACTTGTTTACAATTCAGGCCTTTTCAGAAATGAATAAAGTATTATAGCCAAAATACTTGTACAGCGCAGTTTCTTAGAGATATGGAAGTAGCCATCAGAACAAAATAGAGAAGTGGTTAAAAGTGGCTGGTTTGGGGTGGACCTAGAAACAGGGATGGAAAATGTTGCTTTGCATTATGTGCTCCATTAAACTGTATGTGTTATTGACATGTTAATGCATGACTTTAATTTTTTTTAATCTCTTCTATTACACACAGAAAAAGGGGGGAAACAGGAAAAACTAATAACAATGATGTTATTCACAATATCAACAGAAATGCAAAAAATACTGAAAAAGAAACTTAAAATGTGTAACAACTACATAAAAAAACATGTAACTTAAAGATATAAAAGAAAACAGGCAGGGTGCCTGGGTGGCTCAGTCGGTTAAGCATTATACTTCGGCTCAGGTCATGATCTCCCAAACCATAGGCTTGAGCCTTGAATGGGGCTCTGTGCTGACCACTCAGAGCCTGAAGCCTGCTTCAGATTCTGTGTCTCTGTTTCTCTTTCTGTCCTTCCCCCACTCATGCTCTGTCTGTCTGTCTCTCTCTCTAATAAATAAACATAGAAAGAAAGAAAGAAAGAAAGAAAGAAAGAAAGAAAGAAAGAAAGAAAGAAAGAAAGAAAGAAAGAAAGAGGAAGGAAGGAAGGAAGGAAGGAAGGAAGGAAGGAAGGAAGGAAGGAAGGAAGGAAGGAAGGAAGTTAGGAAGGAAGGAAGAAAGAAGGAAAGAAAACAAACAGGGGGTGCCGGGGTGGCTCAGACAGTTAAGCGTCCAACTTCAGCTCAGGTCATGGTCTTGCTGCTTGTGGGTTCGAGTCCCACATTGGGCTCTGTGCTGACAGCTCAGAGCCTAGAGCCTGCATCAGATTCTGTGTCTCCTCTCCCTCTGCCCCTCCCCTGCTCACACTCTGTCTCTGTCTCTCAAAAAGAAATAAACATTAAAAAAAAATTAAAAGAAAACATAAACAGAGAGAAAACCAAATTCCTGTAAGAAAAGCAACAAAAGTGTGTGACAGAGAATGTATGTATTTGGAAGGGCTGACTATCTATGACAGATAAGAGCAGTTTCAATTTTGGAGTAGATAAATTATAGAGGCAAATGGTATTATTCCCCAATTTTATTTTTTAAGAAACTTTGTAGATCACAGTTTCAACAGAGTTTTAAGTTAAATTATAACAGCTAGACACTGCAAAACTAGAGTGTTATAATAGAAAAGGCAAGGCAAACTTACCAATTATAGTATAAATGCTACAATTTCCTAAGTGTAAGTACCAGTTTAATGGCCATCCAAAAAAAAAAAAAAGAAGAAAAAGCCAACGAATGTAGATTTCTTACATTACACCGAAAATGTTCAACTAAGAACACAAAGTACCTATGAGCTTTTTTCACTATGAAATGAGGTAATGGATTTCTTTCTTTTCACTGCTATTCTTAACAGCGAAAGCAAATAGTTTCAACAAAATAAAATCTTGAGTGAAACTCAAATAATTTAAGTGTATAAGGGGACACATCAAATAGGATTAGAAATGGAAAAATGTAATTATAAAATTTAATCTTGCTCTCTCCAGTTCATGTAGAAAGGAAAATAATAATGCCAAATGAAATGAAATATGGTAATGTGATTTACGAGGTATATACAGTATTCAGGAATGTTATATTCTTTAAAAAATGTTACACAGGTGGGCAAATGTGAAAGAAAATTCTTGAAATGTTATAAAATATTTGCAAGCTCAAGTTTAGAAGCTTTTCATCAGCAAAACTCAAATGATACTTTCTAAAGCATGAAGTTAGATAATTGTAAAATAACTATCCTAACATGAGACATGGTTATACTATGAAAATGTCAGCATGCCAGGATTGAAGAACTAAGATTGAACTGCAGTTCTGCTACTTATTAGCCAAGTGACTTCCAGAGGTTTCTATGCTTTCTGAGACACAGTTTCCTCATTTCTAAAATGCGAATAGAAATTCTTAGCCTAGAGAATGGAAATGACTACATCAGAACACAACAGTTCTGACAGAAAGCCCAGCATAAAATAAACAGAAACTACCCCTCCCCATAAATACATTTCTATTGCCAATATCGTCTATACTTGCAAGTTACATACAAATTATAGCATCAATCACAGTTGTTTCATCACATCTGAAAAATATTTACAAATTCTGCTCAAACTCTGCTTGAGAAGATGCATGCTTCTCAAAGGCAAAGGCTAAGAGCCCAGTGATCTCATCAGCTTTGTGACCCAGATGGAGCAAGTTACTCTACCTTCTCCAAAGCTAGTTTTTTCACCTATAAATAATGACACTGGTGTCTAATTAGCAGAACTGTTGTGAATACTAAAGGAGGTATGCACAAAATATGTTGTTTTAAACTCTTATTTACCATCCATTAGCCAGGCACTATGTTAAAACTTGTTCTATTACGTATATTATACAAAGTTAGATCAGACCCCAGTTATTATCTTAATCTTTCTCAAAACATATCTAAAACATAAGTCTTACCAAAAATAGACCACGTAGCAGGGGTGATACTTTCAGGGTATTTTTTCCTACAGAAATTACCACTTTCTCCTTTAATTTCTTTCACTGAAAAACTGAATTATTATTACATTATTATTATTACATTTTGTGCTATTTTTGAAATTTAATAAGATCATTCAACAAATATTTACTGAGTATCTTCTCTACGCTGTACACTCTTCAAAATTCTGAAGGACACAGTAATAAAATTCACAAAACTCCCCTGCCCTCATGGAACTCAGAGGAATCTTCCAAGAGCCATCATGCAGGACAGTAGATGTAGAAGTCACATCCCAAATATAGCATCCAAGAACCTAGAACTCTCTCCAGTTAGCACAACTAACTGTTGTGGTCATGACAAAGAAAATCCTATAGGAACGAGGAGCTGGCAAAGGTGGACCCAAGTTCCAAATGGTCAGCCTTCCTATTTTGGAACAGAACAACTGTTCTTATCAGACAGGGTGACCTTGCCCTCCCTGTCTGCGTTCTTGGCAAGGTCAACCCACATCCAGAATAATTCCAAACTAAAAATGATAATTTCATTACTCCTAAAGGAAAGCATTTAATTTTTACCCCAGACAATATTAAGTCTAAAAAAAGATTTTTGAATCATTTCTTAAATAGATTTTTGATATTAGAAGCTTATTATAGTCATGAAAGAAATATACAAAATGTTAAAATTATTTATAGTCTACATCAGAAAAATATATACCACTCTCAATAATTAAACACAACATGGTAAATCAGTAACATTTTTAAACCTAAATATCCTTGCCGTGTCAAACAGACATATCATCTGGACATATTCTTTGATTACATGTGTTTACAAAAAGCTTATTTAGAGAGTGAAAAAGAAGAGCAGAGGGAGGTTCCTAATTTGTTTTCAACCTAACAGATCATCAGTTCTGATAAACACATTAAAGAAAACATTTGGGTTAGATTATAATATGTGTTCTAGGGAAAAAAATGCTCTCATACTATTTATTCAGAACTACAACATAAAATATGCTTAATTTACAATGACAGAGCCAGGCCCCACTATGGAAGCCTGGTTTCCATGAAACTTGGCTTAAGAGAGGCCTCTAGTGGATATAGGTAATCATTAGCTTTTCTTCCCACCCCAGCCCCCACACTCTAGTATTGCTCTAGTTCTCATTCATTCTCAGATTCTCTCTCTCCCCTATACCTCACAAACTAAAATCCTCAAGCCAAAGAGCTAGTATTCAATCAGTGAATTATTCAATCAAGTCCAAGAAATCAAGTAAAAACAATGTATATAACAGGTAGTACTAAACCATTGTAGATTCTCTAAAGACAAATTCTCCAACTGCCCCATAAAACCAATTTAGAGCCATTCGGTACAAAGTATACACCCTAAATATTACCTTGCTAGTGTTGGCAATCTTAATAAAAATGAAATCTAAGGTAATCTAAAATAAACCCTATGAAAATAAAAATAAACTCAAAGGCTACAAAATTACAATTAAAGTCATAAAATATAACCCTTATGAGTTTATCTTGATCTTCAATGGTAATATGAGTCTGCTGAAACTGTTTTGCACTATTCACAAATACACTAACACCAGGTACAGATATAGAGAGCAAGCAAACTTGGTTCTTTATGTATAAATGATTAGACACACCCAAATGACCAAGGTTTAACTTCTTCCCAGTTCTGCTCCTGTAATAAACCTTTCCTTTCTTATTGAAGCACTCAGCTCCCAGAACCTCCTGCCGTGACCCCAGCTGCCAATCTCAGAACCTGCCTTACCTTTATCCATGGTCCCAATTTGTTTCTTTTTTTAACATTTATTTATTTGAGAGAGAGAGAGAGAGAGAGAGAGAGAGAGCAGGAGTGATGAAGGGGCAGAGAGAGAGGGAGAGAGAATCCCAAGCAGGCCCTGAGCTGTCAGCACAGAGTCCCACATGGGGCTCGAACTTACGAACGCTGAGATCATGACCTGAGCTGAGATCAAGAGTCAGATGTTTAACCAACTGAGCCACCCAGGCACCTCACCAGGGAGGTCTTTTAAAGCAAGAATGGGGGGCACCTGGGTGGCGCAGTGGGTTAAGCGTCCAACTTCAGCCAGGTCACGATCTCGCGGTCCGTGAGTTTGAGCCCCGCGTCGGGCTCTGGGCTGATGGCTCAGAGCCTGGAGCCTGTTTCCGATTCTGTGTCTCCCTCTCTCTCTGCCCCTCCCCTGTTCATGCTCTGTCTCTCTCTGTCCCAAAAATAAATAAACGTTGAAAAAAAAATTAAAAAATTAAATAAAATAAAGCAAGAATGGAAAGAGCTGGAGTGCAAGGACAGGAGAAGAGGATGTTAAATCCTCCCTCCTGACTATAGTCACTTCCTCAGGCTACAGTGCAATTACTTCCAGCTGCTATCCCACATTATAGTATCACAGAGGCCTTGCCCTGCTCCTAAGATGCCCCCAAAATACTAAGACTACAGGTACCTCAACATGAAGCCAAAGAACAACCATTTGCATCAATGGGCACATCACCATCTTTCGGAGTGGAAAGGGAAAAGAGCGGGAAAGCAAGAGAGGTAGAGAGAAGAGCAAACAGGTAGGGAGGAAGTTCCTGTCTACACCATTTCCAAAATTTAAAAACGTAATGACCCATCCCCTGAGTACCTCTGAAAAAGTAGATTACTTTGGGGGAGAGGGGAAAGCGGTGAGGCTTTGAGACAGTGTGTTGTACCAGTCTGTTTGAATCGACAAAACCCCTCATAGGAAGCAGTGCATAATAGCTGTGACAGATGTTAAAAGTCACAGATCACTCCTGAGACCAGTAGAAAGGCCAAAGGGAACAGGCCCAGGCTGAACTCTTCCAGCTCTAAATTCCATAACAATGACCCACCTGCAAAGCAGGCAAGGAAATAAGAGGAGAAAGGTTCTGAAAAGCCCAAATTAGTATCATAAGGTTTGAAGAGTAAAGCATGTGTTCTTGATTCATGAGAAATCATTACAGGCCTTCCCCGGCCAATGTACAAGTCTCAGTTATAAAGTCTGGTCATCTGGATCCCATGCACAGCTGGTGATGATATGACAGCAAAAGATAAAAGAACACTCAAATTTAAAAAGGCTTAAAACCATGAAATTAAGCACAGAAATATATCCATGAAGTAAACAACCATATACCTTAATGAATGTAAATGTCTTAACACAGTGTAACAACTCATGTTTGTTTGGACTAAATTAGTTTCAAAAGATGAAATTATATACATTATGTTTTCCTTGAGAAAGTATAAGCGAAAAGGTTTTGAAAATATTGACATGCAAAAGGTTAAGTAGTTTTGAAAGCTGCTACACAGAAATAGTGACTCATCTATGCAGAAAATTATAACACATTTCTCAGAAATTACAGATAACTGAGGTTAAGTATAGTCAATTTCACTTTGATTTTTAGAATAAATTGGTCCTACTGTAATGAGAATTCAAATGATAATTTGTATATACCATTATGAAAAATGGACAACGGTCAAAAAAAAATAAAACAAATTAAAACTAAGGTCAAACTAAAACTTAAAAATAAACGCTTCAGCTTAAAATAAAAATTTTTAAGTTTATTTATTTTGAGAGATAGTGTCCACATGCTCATGAGCCGGGGAGGGGCAGAGAGAGAGGAAGAAAATCCCAAGCAGGCTCAGCACAGGTCAGCCCAGAGCCCGACACAGGCTTTGAACTCACCAACTGTAAGATCATGACCTGAGCCTAAATCAAGAGTCAGTCACTTAACCGACTGAGCCACTGAAGCGCCCTGACATAGATTTGTTCATAAAGCAATATTTTAGAGTTACTTTTTACGCATTTATATAAGCAACAAAAATAAGAAAAAGTACCAAAATCAAAACATTTCAATAGTAAACAGTTTTCATAGCATATTATCAAACTTTCTTTTGCTGATATTTGTATTAATTCCACAGCAAATATCTACTGAACACCAAACCTATGCCAGGCATTTTTTCAGGTACTGAGAATTCAACAGTGACCCAGCAGACAAAAGCCCCTACCCTCACAGAACTTACCTGCTAATAGGGGAAGAAAATAGTATAAATAATAAAATTACATAATAGGTTAGATCATTTAATCTCTCTAGAAAAAAAAAAAGGAAGAAGGGGTAAAAGGGAGTCTTGGTAAAAGGGATGGGATCTAATATTAAGTAAGCAGGTCAAAGAAGGCTTGAACGAGAAAATGGTATTTGAGTGGTGACCTAACACATTGGCTTGGCTGAGAGTCCATGAAGAGCATTTCCTGAAGGGGGGATGGATGATGGGGTGTGGAATGTGGTGAGACGAAGTAAAACCCTGTAGACTTTGCTAAGAAACTTGACCTTTCCACTAAATTTAATGGGAAACTACTGAGGCCATTTGAGACTAGAAGGAAAATGATGTGACTCACATTTGAAAGCATCAGTTCTGTCTTGGGCAAGTAAAGTGCAGAAGCAAGACTAGTTTGAGACTATGGCCAAAACCCAGGTGAGAAATGCTCACAGTGTGGACCAGGATCAAGGGTAACAGCATCAGAGGTGATGGTCAGATTTCTGGACATATGATGTAGACAAGGCAGCAGGATCTGCTTTGGAATTGAATGTAGGCAGGCAAAACATGAAAGGGAGAGGAATTAAAAAAAAGGCTCCAAGGAGTAAAGCCAAACCCTTATTTATTTAAATAATTAGCAGAATTTAATCTTCAACTAAAGTAATGCATGTCAAAGCTCTGTGTCAGAGCTCTCTTCTCTTCTCCATAAACATATGGAAATCACCCACACCTTATGAATTGTTGTTTTTCTTTTCTTTTTTGCACTGTTATGTAGTTGATTCTATGTTGAATGACAATATTATTCTTGAATCCTGAGTTTCTTTCAAAGACTGTCATCAAGTGCTTATTATCCATAGGCAGCGTCTCTGAATTTCTACACATTAAAAACAACAGCAACAACAACAACAAAAAACTTCATTTCAAGCTGGACAGCACCTCACACCTAACTCTATGCCTGGCCATTGTTTGTTTGTTTGTTTTAACTTGTAGCTCACTTTTTAACTCACTTTGAATGTGGTCTGTATCTCAGCAGGAAAGTCCACTCAAGCCCTCAACACTTAATCATGGTTCTTATACCTGGGGAGCTTGGGAAGAACAGCTCTACTTAGGGGTATGGGTTTCTGGCTGAATAACGGAAAAAACTCCTCCTGGTCAGAGCACACCAAAGCTCTAAGTCTATAAAAAGCTAACCAATGGCAGCACAGCAGTCCATCTTCACTCCAGTACAACGCGGTAACTACTATAACCTTGTAACATATCTTGACTTACGGTATGTGTGTCGGTTGCTTGCATCTTCTCTAATTTCTCTGAATAATATTTTGTGATTTTCTGTGTAAAGCTGTTACATATGCATCACTCAATTTCTCCCTAGATGTTTGATTCTTTGATACTTTTGCAAAATGTTTTCAATTTATTTTCTATTTGTTGCTGGTACATAAAAATACAATTATTGTATATTGACCTTGTTTCCAGGGGTGTTGGTACACTTAATTCTAATAATTTGCCTACCGATTCTTGTAGATCTTCCTACATACAAATCACATTATCTATGAATACTAAGTTTTACTTCTTCTTCCCAATCCATATGATCTTTGTATCTCTTGCGTTTATGTATGGGCATCCTTGTTGCATTCCTGGATCTCAATGGGAAAGTGGTCAAAATTTCACTAGGAAATATACTTTTCGCTGCAGGCTTTTTATAAAAAGCTCTTCATAGCTACAAGATAAAGTTACCCTTTATCATATTAATAGAATTCCATTCTATTTCTAGGCTACTAAGAAATTTTCATTATGAACGGATATTGACTTTTAACAAATGTTTTTCTGTATTATGAAGATCATCAGGATTGTTTTTCCCATTTTCTGTTCATGTGGGAAATTGCATCAACCACTGTGTGAATGTTTATGAATGTCAAACACCCTTTGAATACTTGAAATAAACCCTCAGCTTTGTCTCTTGATATATGGCTGGATTTGACTTTCCAATATTTTGTTTCAGATTTTTACATCTACATTCTTAAGAAAAAATTGTCTATTATTTTGCTTTATATACTGTCAGAAACAGGTTTCATATGAATATTAAGCCAGCCTTATAAAAAGAATGTGGAAGTTTTTCCTCTTGTTCTATTTTCTGTAAGAATTTATATAAGAATTGTGTTTTAAAGAATTCACCAGTAAAGCCCTATGAGTCTAGGGTTTTCCTTATATAAGCATTAATAAAAATGGATTAAATTTCTTTGATATATGACTATTGAGATTACCTAATTATTATTTTGAAAACATTATATTTTTGCAGGAGCCTGTCCATTTCACCCAAACTTATTTGTAAAATTATTCATGATATCCTCTCAATATCTTTCTATTGTCTGTATTCTCTGCTTCTTCATACGTGATATTTGTCATTTGTTTTTGTCCTATTTTTTTCATTAGTCTTCCTAAAGGTTTATCAAGTACATTAATCTATTCAAAGATCTAAATTTTACTTTATTAAGCTTCTCTATTGTACATTTTCTGTTTTACTGATTTCTACTTTTTATCACTACACTTATTCCATTTTCCCTAGGTTTGATTTTCTTTCTGGAATGGAAATTCATATCATTAATTTTTTGTTCTTATTCCTGTTTTCTAAATATATGTATTTGCACAGTCATACTGTTCTGTCTGAGCATGGCTTTAGCTGAATCTTGAAATTTTTGATATGTAATAACTTCATAACACTTCAGTTCAGTATTTTTCTAATTTCTATTGCAGTTTACAACCCATGATTTAAATGTAAATTATTTAATTTGTAAAAAGTTGAGGCTTTTCAGGTATTTTTTATTTCAATTTCTAACTGAATTCCACTGTTCAAACATACTCTAAATGACTTCAAACTTCAGAGGTTTAGCATTGTGTGTTTATGTCCTAGCATTTGGTTGGTTTTGATAAATGTTACATATTCAATCGAACTAGGCATATTGTGGTGATCATTTCATAAGGTATATGAATATTGAATCACTATGTTGTACACCAGAAACTAATACTATATGTCAATTATTCTTCAGTGGAAAAAAGAAAAAAGAATTATTCCTTATATAGTTGAGTACACAATTAGGACAAGTTTAACTCTTTAGATCTTCTATATACTTACTGATATTATCTGCTTGTTTGATCAGTTTTTTAAGAAGGGTGTCAAAGTCTCCCACTACGATTGTGGATATGTCTACATCTCCTTTTAGTGTTGTGTTTTCTTTTGCTTTATGTATTTTGAAACTATGCTGTTGAGGACATAATAGATTTAAGATTGTGACATCTTCAAGGTAGATTGATTCCTTTAGCGTTATGAAATGTTCTTTATTTCTAGTAACACATCTTGCCTTAAAAGCTTTATCTGAAATTTGTATGGCTATACCAGCGGTCTTTTTTCCATCCCTTTCAAACTTTCTGTGTCCTTATATTTAAAGTATCTCTCTTAAGCTACACATTGGTGTTATTGATTGATTGATTTTTTTAAAGAGAGAGAATGAGTGGGGGAGAAGGGCAGAGGGAAAGAGAGAATGTCAAGCAGGCTCCATGCTCAGCACAGAGCCTGACACGGAGCTTGATCCCACCAACCTAGGATCATGACCCAAACCAAAATCAAGAGTTGGACGCTCAACTGACTGAGCCACCTAGGTGCCCTATATTGGTGTTATTTTTTAATGAGATTTTTAATGAAGGCTTTTATTAGATTTAATCCATTTGTGTTTACTTACTTACATACTTGGGTTTATATCTATCCTCTGTTTTCTATGGACACATGTCTTTTGCTTTTTAGGTTTTTGGGTTTTTTTTTAATATATATTTTCCTTTCTTTTAGTTTAACCAAATATTTCTATTCATCTATAGTTCCCTTTTTAATTTGCTGGAAATACACTTTCAATATTATTTCAGTTGTTAATCCGGAGGTTACAACATGCATCCCTAACTTAATGTAATCTGATAAAAATTTTACATTTAATAATCCTAGAACAATGGAATATTTTAACTTCATGTAAGCCCCATTCTCACTGTCTTCAAGGATCATTTTCCTTCTGCCTAAAGAACTCCCTTGTAGTATTTCTTCTAGTGAAAATGTGCTGGTGATTAATTCTCTCAATTTACATTTGTCTAAAGTATTTTTTACTTCATTTTAATTTTTTTTTTAATTTTTTTTCAACGTTTATTCATTTTTGGGACAGAGAGAGACAGAGCATGAACGGGGGAGGGGCAGAGAGAGAGGGAGACATAGAATCGGAAACAGGCTCCAGGCTCCGAGCCATCAGCCCAGAGCCTGACGCGGGGCTCGAACTCACGGACCGCGAGATCGTGACCTGGCTGAAGTCGGACGCTTAACCCACTGCGCCACCCAGGCGCCCCACTTCATTTTAATTTTAAGAGTATATTTTCACTGGGTATAGAATGTTAGGTTGGCATCCTCAGCAAGTTAAGATGTCATCCCATTGTGTACATGAGTGTGGGGTTTTTTTTTTAATACATCGTTAGAGGTTCACACATCCTCTTGACTATAGTGATGTCCTGAAAGTTTCATGAGAAATACTTCTTATATTGTTTCTGACCAATTCATTCTCTCTTTTCCTTCTGGAATTCAAATCATATATGGGACAGATCCTTTGACCAGATCCCCAATGTGTTTTATGCTCCCTTCTGTTTTAGTCTATTTTATTTTCCCCCAATCAATCAAACTGTGCTTAAACATTTTCTATATACTTGCCTTCCAGTTCATTAATACTATCATGTTCTAAGTCCAATAACTTTATAAACGCATCCACTGAGTTCTTATTGACAAATATTTCTTTGGTTCTAAAATGTTCTCTCTCTCTCTCTCTCTCTCTCTCTCTTACACACACACACACACACACACACACACACACACACACACACACAAAACCAACCCTCTAGGATTATTCTCCACACTCTTACCTCTTTTGTTCCTTTTCTTCCTCTATGTTCCTAAACATAAATAAGTCCTTGTCTGCTAACTCCAGTATCTGGATCACCTGTGTTTCTGCTTTCTACTGTTTGTGTTTTTTCTTGGTTTTGAATCAAATGGTCCTGTCTCTTCATATACTTAGTAATTTTTTATTGAATGCAGATTCATAGAGGTTCCAGATGATGGGAGGACTGTTTCCTCATTCTGCTGGGCAGACAGAGCATAAGGTAAGTTACATTAATCCAGGAAAGGAACTGAGAGGGGGTGAGACTGATGCGGACTGGGGAAGCTGTGATCTACTTCTGGTTTGATTCATATCCTAAGACCTGACTCCACAGCTTTCAACTGAGAGTATGATTGGTCTTTGACACTTTAGTCTCCAGTGATGGCTTGGCCTTTTAGGTATTTATTTTCTGCTTAGCGCCCACCATACACAGGTTTAAAATTTGGCAAATATCTTTAATGGAAGACTAACTGTGTATTTAACACATACACACACAATCCCACCAAGTTTCCCATTCTGTCATTGCAACCCAATCAAATATGGAGTCTATACACCTGGATTCTCAATTTCTAGTTGAAACTTACTTGGCAGGTGCCCCCAAGTAAAAAGAGTCCATTTGTCACTTCAGGGCCTTCAACTCTCCTCACTGATGTTCTCCCCCACCCCACTCATACCCCAAATCCTCGGGGTAGGTCTTGGTCTCCTAGGCAACTCAAAACTCAGGAATTTTTATTCTGCTTTTTAGAGGTTTCCAGCTTAGCCCTTTAATATCAGGTTCAGAATTAAATAAATGAACTACGGTTCTTAGATCTACTCAGGTCTCCAATTTTGTAGCTCCCCTGAGCAACATTCAAAAACTCTGCTGCTTTCTGTCCCCAAGCAATTTTTCAAAATTATAACTTCCAAACAATGCTTCAAGGCTTAAGCAAAAAGTAGGACTATGTTTTTAAAAATGCAGTTAAATTCAGACTTCATTAACCAATTCCTCAACTGTCCCAGAGTCATTTACTATGCTTAGTGTGCTAATGTGTATTTTCAATAAGGATTTTTTTTTACCTTTAATAGGCTTTTCTTGATTAGGTTTTCCAAAAAGATGCATTTTGGTGCTGAGCTTAACATGTCATGAACAGAGTTGAGGGATCTGATTTTATCATAAGACAAAAAAAAAAAAAAAGATAAAACACAGCACTAACTGAAAGAGATAATAAACATAAATTTTGATTACTATGGAATTCATAAAGAAAAACTTAACTCTAGTTAAACAACAACAACGAAAGCCTCACTTTTAATGAGGTTTAGCTATAGGGCCCTCTTGTTAAAGTTATCTCCAAATCCTAGAAAGATGCCAAGTATCAAAACTTTCCTTTGATACATGAAAGGAAAAAACAAGATCACCATGACCAGCAGGGAAGAGAGTCAAAGAACCCAAAGTAATCAAGATATGACAAGCTGGCTTTCACTGTCATAACTGGAGGGTCATCAACCAGACAATGGCAAGATGAAAGCACCCGAACACAAGACTACAGTGAGGATGCTGGCGACTCAGAGATTTGATGCATCACCTTCTCATTGCAGCAGCGGTCTCTAGTCTCCTCTTTCATCTTTTCCAATAGTAAAGAGCCCTAAGGAAATAGGACCTACATTCCAGGACCATACAAAGGTGCAACCAGTAGATTTAATAAAAGGAGGAGGGGGAGTTCCACACAAGCAAATGATGTAGAGAGAAATATAAACAAATAATCTCCCCCTTCTTTTTCCTCTCTCTTCATTACCTTCCCAATTATCAGCTTGGAGTGTTGTTACATTTGTGTTTTACCATAAGCTGCTACAAACTCTGTTTGGACATATAAAAATGTAAATAAAGTTTAAAAGTACTTGTACTGCCCATATATCAGTACCCCCACTGTACCATAACAAAACATTATATTCCCATACAAAAGCACCTTTCACTTTATAAATATAAACTCCAAGAATAAGTGGGGTACAGTTGCAATAAAAGAAGCCCATTCTGAGGCAAAGGCCATCAGTTCCAGCTTTCCATGATTTGGAACAGCTGGCTACTTAAAAGAAAACCCAGCATCTGACTCGATTTGAAAAAGCCTAAAGAAGCATTACTTTCATGCAGTTACGAATAATTCAACCTAAAATACTGCCCTTAATGATGGAAGCTACAAATATAAAGACTTAGAATATTGTTGAAACCATTTGTAACCATGTCCAGTGTTTAGATGATGTCAAGTGAGTCCACGGAACATTTACTATAACAAATCTTAAATCTTTCATTAAATTATAAAACAATCTTTACCTAAATATAACCTATGCTGTACTTTTACATCAGTTGCAGATTTTTTTTCACGTGACTAACCTAAGAAACAGCCTATAAAAGCTAGGAGAATGCTAAACTTCTTTAAAAATAATAAATGTTTGGGAATTTAAGCTGGTGCAGCCACTCTGGAAAACAGTATGGAGGTTACTCAAAAAACTAAAAATAGAACTACCCTACAACCAGCAATTGTACTACCAGGCATTTATCCACAGGATACAGGTGTGCTGTTTCAAAGGGACCCATGCACCCCCATGTTTATAGCAGCACTATCAACAATAGCCAAAGTATGGAAAGAGCCCGAATGTCCATTGATGGATGAATGGATAAAGATGTGGTGTATATATATATATGTATATATACATATATGTATATATACATATATGTATATATACATATATACATATATATATGTATAAAGATGTGGTGTATATATATATATGTATATATGTGTGTATATATATGTATATATACATATATATACACACACACACACCACACACAATGGAGTATTAGTCAGCAATCAAAAAGAATGAAATCTTGCCATTTGCAACTACGTGGATGGAACTGGAGAGTATTATGCTAAGTGAAATTAGTCAGTCAGAGAAAAGACAAATGTCATATGACTTCACTCATATGATGACTTTAAGATACAAAACAGATGAACTAAGGGAAGGGAAGTAAAAATAATATAAAAAGAGGGAGGCAGACAAAACAGAAGAGACTCATAAATATGGAGAACAAACTAAGGGTTGCTGGAGGGGTTGTGGGGGGGAGATGGGCTAAATAGGTAAGGGGCATTAAGGAATCTACTGAAATCATTGTTTCACTATATGCTAACTAATTTGAATATATTTTAAAAAATAAAAAATAAAATTTAAAAAAAAGTGTTTTTTGTTTCCTAGAAAATAATCTTCTAGGAACTTGTCTTACTTAATTTTATATGTCTATTAGAACACTCTCTAATGTAGGTACTCAATAAATGCTGTGAAATAAATTGGTAAAAAAAAAAAAAATCAAGATACATAAACCAGCCTCTGCAGAATTAAATTTCTGGCTTAACTTTTAATAATTTATGGTCATTTTCCTCCTTCTTTGTCTTATACATATATTCTAAGAATACTTCTAATAATAAAAAATTTTAATATTCCTTAAAAAAATAAATGTAAAATACCCTCAGTCTTATGACTCACTTGTTATAACAGTAAATCAAGGAAAAGTAATATATGCAACATTACCTAAACTTTAGTAGATACTACCATCACATAAAAAAAAGGGCTTAATTTTCCTTTCCTACCACAGTGGGAATGTTTATCTGTACGTTAATATGAAAGATATCAGTTATAGCCAAGTAAATGGGAACCGAACTGTATTCTTGAGAAGGGACTACCAAGCGGTTGCTTAGACAGAAAACTAAGAGCAGCCAGAATCTCACAACATAACATTTAAACTGTGATTCACAGTATTAAGACCATGTAAAGAGGGGTTTTTTTGGTTTGGTTTTGTTTTGAACATAATCCATCTCCATCTCTTTTGGAGACGAGATAATGAAAATTTAGCCAAACCATTTAGCAGACTATATTAAACTATGCTTATCAAATCCTAAGTAGTTCAAGTGATAAATAGTTAAAAACACAGGTGACTTCCAAGATACCTGAAATGCTCCTATTTGCACTACTCCAGTTTTGCAATATTTTAAACAGAGAATTATGGAAGGGAAAAACTGTCAAGTGATTGGTTTCCTTGAGCATTAAACTGATTATACACCACATGCTTCTGTCACGGTATAAATTTTTAAAGTTTTCAATCAGGTGAAAGTGCTCATGAAGCTCAGAATTTCAAAACAATTCTTTGCAAACTGCCAGTAAATATTCCCCAAGAGTTTAAGCAAATGACACTCTATCAAACTATATTCATACCTTGCAAACTGTATCCATGTCCCAAGGTAGTATGGTCTTCAGATCAATGACTTCACAAGACACTCCAAGCTTTTCTTGAGCCATGGAAGCCACCTCTCGCATGACATGAACCTGAAATAAAAACAGCAGAGAATAACTACAGAGATTGAGACCTGAAAAACTAACTGAATTCTGATATCATTAATAGAAACAGTGTTTAAAGTCAGAGAAACTGATTTTCATGAAGAATTAAATGTCTTAGACATGTTGAACCCCATATTCTACCAAAATAATCAAACACAGATATCTAGAAAACGGTTGGAAAGATGTTCTCAAAGAAAAGGAGAGCAGTCATTGATGAGACATTGATTCTAAAGATACCAGCATACAGAAGGTAAAGTCACAGGAGTAGGTTGAGTTTCTAGAGAGGGCATGAGGAAGGAGAAGCAAAGGGAAGATTGTGGAACGCTGTAGGTGACCAACATTTAAGGGGAAAATGGAGAAGGAGGAGCTCACTTGAAAGAAAGAAAGAAAGAAAGAAAGAAAGAAAGAAAGAAAGAAAGAAAGAAAGAAACAAACAAACAACAACAACAACAACAAAAAACACGAAGAAAACTCAGGAGACAATATCTCCCAGAAACTAAAGAAGAAAGTGTTTCATAAAAACAGCAGCCAGTATCATACACCATAGCAATATGGGATAAGGGTTGGATTTAATCATTAGAAAATTAGGAATGTTAGCAGAAATAATTGTAGTAAATTAGTGGGAACAGAACTCATAGGTACAAGAACATAAGGAAGTTAAGGAATTAAATATAGGTAGTAGAAAATGGTTGTTCAAGTTTAGTGATAAAAGAAAGGAGGGAGATGTACTGGTATTTAAGGGAAAAGCAGGGTAGAGAAAAGGTATTTTTTAGATAGAGAAGAAATACACACCTTTTTAAATTTTTTGCAATGTTTACTTATTTTTGAGACAGAGAGAGACAGCACAAGCAGGGGAAGGGCAGAAAGAGAGGGAGACACAGAATCCGATGCAGGCTCCAGGCTCCGAGCTGTCAGCACAGAGCCCAATGCGGGGGCTTGAACTCATGAACTGTGAGATCATGACCTGAGCCGAAGTTGGACGCTTAACCGACTGAGCCACCCAGGCGCCCCTAAGAAATATACACCTTGTTAATAAAAGGGACGTGGAAAGAAGAAACTGAAGATGCAAAAGAGAGAAGGGACTAGCTGGTAAGTTACAGACCTGGAGAAGGTAAAAGAGAATATAATCTGAAAGATTTGTAGAGGTAGGTATAAAAACCAGACACCTCTTCTTTTGAGTACAAAGAGAAAGAAGAAAGGAGTGGCAGCAGACATGGAAGGTATGAGGAAAAAGCAAGTTATAGGACATAGTATCCAATACACTAACTTCCCTATTACAAAGAGAGGCAAGGATGCATGCTGCGTGAAAGGGATACAGATACAGGATTTTCCCACTGGAGGTAAGAAACCAGGAGGACTGGCTCTCCAAGCCAAACATCGAGTGGAGAGGAGAGTAGGAGGTTGTGGTATTACAAATGATTTCTATTATTTTCGTTATTTAACGTTGCACCAAATTTTCTAAAAATAAGTATTTCCTTTACACAGAAGAAAGAAAAATGGACCATTTCTTTAAAAGAAGGAGAGAGAAGAGTCAAAGATAGAAGTCTATGGCCAGAGGAGCAAAGAGTCCCGAGTTTCAAAGTCTGGAAGCAGGGCAGCATGACAAGCACTGGGAAAATGGAGACAGATCAGAATTGAGGCTCGCTGGAACAGGGGAAGGTATAGAACTCGGACGCTGGATCACTAGATGTCCCACGTGGCCAGCTACATAATCACATGGGATGGCAGCAGATGTGATGAAAAAGACACCAGGTCAAGTGCAGAAGCCAGAGTGAGTGATGTATAATATGTGCCTCAAAAGAAACAGTTTTGAATGAATCCATTTGCATAAACTCAACAGATTTTAATGGTTTTACCACATTCATATATATTTTAATATAACTGAATAGGCATCTCACTTTCAACCAGAAATCAATACCAAATACAGATGTAGCACAAGCAAGACTAAAATTTGAGACAGAAGAAAAACACTTTAAATTTTTATAGTATCAGGATTAAAAATGAGAGCTTCCAAGCACAATATGGACATTATTGGTTCTTATAAATGTTACTGACCTGAGTGCCCCAGGCAACTAGAGTAACATCACTCCCTTCCTGTATGACTTCAGCCTGGGACAGGGGGATGTGGTATGGTTCTACAGGAACCTGTTCAACTGAATATGTAACGGGGGAAAAAAATAAAAAGTTATTTTGTTTTCATGGGGCACTTGTGCATAAGAGAATATAAGAATTTCATTGTGGCAAAGCTTTATTTTACTCTTCCCCCAAATTCCCTAAGTTATTTAAAACAGAAATAGCATTTATTATATGGCTCCATGACATCACTACACATATGAAAAAGTACAATGTAAATGTATAAAATATATCAGCTACCCTGTAACAGAAGAAGGACTTTGGATAAAAACTAATCAAATCTTACTTAAAGTTAGGGCTTTGGTCAACAATGTGTCAATATATGTGTCAACTGTAATAAATATGCCATACTAATAGGAGACGTTAATAATACAGAAAACTACATGTGGTGTATATAGGAACTCTCCTGTACTATCTCCACACCTTTTCTGTAAATCTAAAACCGTTCTAAAAAAAATGTTAACATGTCTGCTAAAACTTGATCAGACTGAAATAAGTTCTCAGACAAGTTTTCTATCAAGGAGCAAATTTATGGGGGTTTGAAAAATGAAACATACATAGTAGGGCCAAATATTTAAGCATATTTTATTTTTGCGCCTTACATCTATGAACACTTCATCCATTATGGCAGCCGACAACACCCTAATTTTCAGAGCTGAATCCTGTAGATCTCGAAGAGATATGCTAAAGCAGCTCTACCGGGCTAAAGGAAGCATAAGCCACTGGCATCCCAGAGAAAACTATTTCATGATTATTTCTGCCCAACCAAACACAAGCAATATAGAGTTGACTGAATTCAAGAGGAAATCATGAGGTGAATTTTTAAATGAAATTGAGTAGGAAGTTGATGGAATTGCCCCGTTAGGCTAGGAAGCCGTCTTGAATTCCATGTGAGAGCAGTGAAACAGCAGAAGTGGTGGGGAAAAATAGTTCCCTTTTGTTGACTTTCCCCATAATCTTTTATCATTGTTGTTTTAATCTTTTTTTTTTTCTTAAATTCAAAGAGCAAAGAAGAGTAGAAAAAAAAAAAAAAAAGGTTCCCTCTGAGCCCCAGTTAGTTCTTCCAACTCCACTGCCCAGAAGTAATCAATACCAACAACTTCCTGGGTGTCTGCAGGGACAGCTTTCATTCTTTCTGTCATCCACGCTTCTTAATCCTCTTCCTAAATTGGGGAAATGCCCCATCTGATGAGGCAAGGCACTTTATCCACTACAGAAGTAAGGTCCACATATGCACTTTCCCAGCTTCCCATGCAGCTAGGGCACAACATGTGGGCTCTGCCAATCAAAGGCAGACTCTGAAATGGAAGCTGATGACACAGAAGAGCAGAAAGTACCCAGAACTCATCCTAGAGTACAGGTAACAGTGGAGGCAGATCCAGCATTCAGATTCAGTGGTATCAATATTCAAGACTGCAGTTCCACATCCACCAATAGGTGCTGGGGCATCTTTGCAAAACCAGTTATGCGGTGGAATTTTGGGTATTGCTTTAGACATATGGCCTCTAAGCCTGGCTCTTAGGCATTGCAAAGATATCTCAGCTATCCATTATCCTTCAATAAATCTTTTCTGCTTTTATATTGGCCAGAGTTGATCTCGGCTTGAAAGTTAAGAACCATGACTGATTCAGTGTCTTTTCAGATATTTGTAATAGTCAAGTATGCACACTTATCAACACATGTGAATCTTTTTTTCCACATATAGAATCACATTGTACACCCTGTTCAGAAGTCTTCTATCATCTCACTATTTTTTCACATGGCAACATATCTTGGCCATGTTTTCATGTCAAAAATATAGATTTTACTTATAAATGATTTTTAAAAAACTACCAAATTTAGGGGCTCTGTGCTGACAGCTCAGGGCCTGGATCCTGCTTCAGATTCTGTGTCTCCTCCTGTCTCTGCCCCTCCCCCACTTGTGCTCTGTCTCTCGCTGTCTACCAAAAATAAATAAATAAATAAATAAATACTATCAAATTTAATGGTACTATTCTCGGTGATGTGGAAAGTTTTTTCTTTTCTTTTTTTATATTTCCAATCCAATAACATTTCTATAATCAATGCCAGAGAAAGAAATGAATATTTTTAAAATCACCAATACATTTAAACTATACACTAAAATCCACAAAACTACTCAAAGCAGATGACAATTAAGCTAACTAACAAACATGAGACACAAGCTGTGTTAGAAAACTCATAAGCAGGGACGCCTGGATGGCTCAGTTGGTTAAGCATCTAACTTTGGCTCACAGTTCGTGAGTTCAAGCCCCTGCATGGGGCTCTGTGCTGACAGCTCAGAGCCTGGAACCTGCTTCAGATTCTGTGTCTACCCCTCTCTCTGCCTCTCCCCTGCTCATGCTCTGTCCATCTTTCTGAAAAATAAATAAACGTTAAAATTTTTTTTTAAACTCATAAGAATTAAAAGCATTTCTTTAAAAGTTCTTGTGTAGCACAGAAATTATGTTGAGCCAGATACTTCCATCCACACCAGGAGTAGGCAAGTCAATTTTTATAAACAATATTTTACTGGAATACAGCCACATCCATTCATTTATATATTATCTATGGCTGTTTTTAACCTACAACAGCAGAATTGAGTAGTTACAAAAGATAGCATGGCCTATTGGCTAAAATTCTTACTACCTCTTCCTTTATAGAAAAAGTTTGCCAACCTCAATTCTAAACAGTGCTTTCAGAGGTTAATTCCAGCCCATTTATTGACAGCTTAAATCCAGTATTTGATGGACAGATGAACCAACAGATATATGGCTGGATAAAGGAACACACAGAAGGAAGACAAACATTCAACTGGAGTAGTATATTCTACTTAGCAGTTCTCAGTTGCTAAACCAAAGTGATGGTAGTTTGCTGATGATATCCAGCAAACTTGTGAAAGGTAGCACCATAGGCTCTTTGTCATCATCAAGTAGTCTTTCCTAGGGCAGCAAGATCTGCATCAATAGACAAGGCTTGAAGCCAGTACACACACTGTCTTTTCAGTGAGTCAGTGGCTGTCATTCAAGAGTCCCGTCTTTCCCGCCTTTTATATCAGTTGCCAGCTGATTAGCAAATCCCTGGAATGCACAATTCTAATGGCTGGCACACTAAAAGAAGTGGGTTAGCATCTTGGCCCACTTCCTCTGAGAAATTGCCAGTGAGTGACTAACTGCTTCATTGTATTAAATAAATTACCCAGCATAATAAGACCTCATTACTTTAACACTTAATTAAGGAATGAGATGGCAAACAAGGCATTGCTCTCCATCAACAAAATCGTGCAGGGAATTATATTCAAGAAGAGCCTCATATTAATAACAACCAAAAAATCTACTAGAGTCACATAAATTTAATCCTGAGAGCAGGAGAATAAGAATACAATTTTAATATGTTTGTTTATTTAAACGTGGCACACAGGTCACTTAGAGGGTAAGCCGTAACTCACAAGTACCTTAGCTACCCCAATGTAAAAGATACTCCAAGAGAAGGCTATTATTACAAATAAGCATTCTTGCATTCCTACCCCATGACTATGTGATTTTTTCAACGTTTATTTATTTTGGGGACAGAGAGAGACAGAGCATGAACGGGGGAGGGGCAGAGAGAGAGGGAGACACAGAATCGGAAACAGGCTCCAGGCTCCGAGCCATCAGCCCAGAGCCTGACGCGGGGCTCGAACTCCCGGACCGCGAGATCGTGACCTGGCTGAAGTCGGACGCTTAACCGACTGCGCCACCCAGGCGCCCCGACTATGTGATTTTTGAAAGAGAACAGGTAAGAGGAGTTACAGCAGAAAACTTCAAGAACTGAAGAGCCCCTAAACAGTCATATTACAGAATCCTGTTTTCATAGCAGTGGTACCAAATGAGACCATTCCATTTCACCAAATGCTGATTACATTCAAATCATAGCACTAATGAATATTCCAGACAAACCCTTCAATATCAGATGTATATTAACAAAAATGTGTGACCCAGAAAAATAAGAACTCTGAAACCAAAATTAAAAAATGCAGTTTTTTGCTCAAATATCAGATTTTTAAAACATACATTGTAAATTCCATATATGTTTCCTTTGTAATTGCAAATGCACTTACAGTCACATTACATATATACTTACAGGCTCATGGCATGAATTAGCTCATGCCCACCCCAATTTTTTTTCCTCATCCTCCCACTTCCTTCCTTCTAATTTTCTTGTAATTTGTTTTGTCATCTTAAACACATTTTTAAAATAAGGCTGTATATAAATGTATATACTATGTATTATATATCTTTATTCATTTAATAGTTATTGTATAGCCAATATATACAGGTATCACACAGCATACTGGAATATGAAATTAAAAGAGGCAGTCCCTGTCTTTGACAAGCACATACTCAACTGGGAGGTATAAAGATGGGAAGACACAATCATCAAACAAAAACATGAGACAGTGGTAGGGATAAATTGTTCTAGGAATACAGAGGGAAGCAACAACCTGGTTGTAAGGATCAAGGAAGCAGTACCACCATGGAGGGCACAATTGACAGGGGTCTTGGAGATGATGGCAAAATACAGAGGGAATTCTATGTAGAAAGCAAAGATGTGTACAAAGAAATGGAGGTGTGAAGTTGTGTGTGTGTGTGTGTGTGTGTGTGTGTGTGTGCATCTACAAACACCAGTCAACACACATTTATGTGCTGTTTCAGGTAAAGGGGAAAGCTTTAAATTATATACCAAAGTCCCCAGGAAAACCTTTTCAATTCCTTCTGGCTTCATATATTAATAACACATGCAGAAAGTGTCTGCAAGAAATAATAACTCACTCTTAATGATGCAAGTTTCCCTGTGAGGCACAATATTACCATTACAGAGATAATAGGGTCATTTCTCTGCCCTGGCACTAATCTGCAGTAATGCTAGTTTCCTCACAAATGTGAAAGTCAGTAGGGCTTTATTCATGTTGCATTATACATGACGCAGTGATAAAACATAAATGTTCTTCTTAAAAAGAAATAGAGTATATTTCTAAAATGTTACTTCAATGCTGCCTGATTACTAACAACATATTGGAAGTCTTCATACCTGAGAAAGTCTACGGAATTTGTCAGAATTTACAGTCTAATGGGAGAGGGTGGGAAAATTCACCCAACCAAGAACCCAATTCCCAACCCTTCTGTGCATCTAACTAAATTGGTGATCTCTTACAAAGCATTGTAGTACTTTTATGCCCCAGTATCCCATCTGTAAACTGTGGAAAGCAGCATTTGTCTGTCGACCATGTCATAAGGACAGAATGAGGACATATTAAGTTAATCACTGTGGTCATCATTTCAGTTCTTAGGAAGAAGACAGTTTTACATTTGAAATAATTCAATGTCATTGTTATAGTCATTAAAACTATAAACTTTTCATTCTAGGAACGGTTATTCTTACTACTATTATCATTTGCTGTATAAAACTGATATTTAACCATCAACCAGTATCTCTGTATTATAATTATTATTTTTCCAAATAATCTTTCAGGTGAGGCTACTAATTATGATCACACTTTTAACAGTTTTCACTTCCATACCAACAACTCCTCCTAACACTGATGTTAAAGATAAGAAAATATATGAACAAGAAAACTAAGTGAATTTTTTTGGTATAATTGTAGTAATTATAGTAATTACTATAGTAATTATAGTAATTGTAGTAATTACTTTTAAATTATTCCCCAATTTTCCCATCATCTCTTCACCTCAAAATACTGAAAATCTAAAGATTAACAGTCTATATGAGTAAGACCAAATCAATATACTGTTACCAATATTATTTGTCAATATGAGCTGTCCTTATAATAGTTGTCATAATATCACTATCTAATTAAAAGACAAAATTAACTTTTAATAAAGAATAATTAAGTACTAAACTTTTCATACTATTTTAACCGGTAGTGATTATTGGGAGCATGTGTGGACAGCATAGACTGATACAGTAAGTCTCAATATCAAGGGAGTAAGCCAGAGAAGTCTCTTAGAAGGGACAGTGATTGAAGATCACAGCCACATGATAACATAGGTCTTCACACCATAAGCATGTCAAGGTCTTACGGAGAACTAGAGTAAAAAGATTGCAGAAAAGTGAGAAAGCAGATGAACTAGAGCAAATAGACAAAACCACAAAAAAAGATAGATCCTGAAGAATGAATATAATCAGATGCACAAAAGCAAAAGGTTGGCATTCTAAGCAGTAGGGTAGTATATACAAATAACAGAAAAGTCAAAACAAGCAAGCTGAGAACACCATCATGTGTTATCACAACGTGATGCTCTGAGAAGGGCACAGCATCACTTCAGGGGTATCCTTGCCCAAATATCTACATAACCTGAACTTAATCATGAGGAAACATCAGACAAACTGATTGAAGGACATTCTACCAAATGTGAAGGTCATAACTGACAAAAAAGACAAAGGAATGGTCTATCCCAAAACAAAGGAGACTAAGGAGACAACAATAAGTGGAGACTCTGGAGATGCCTGGGTGGCTCAGTCCCTTAAGCACCTGACTTTGACTCAGGTCACGTGATCTCACAAATAGTTAGATCTGCGCTGCGAGTGAGTTTAGAGCTGCACTGACAGTGCAGAGCCTGCTTTAGATTCTGGGGCTCAATCCTACAATGGTGAGATCATGACCTGAGCCAAAACCAAGAGTCATACACTCAACCAACTGAGCCGCCCAGGCACCCTGAAAACATAATCTTAATAAATTATTGCTGGGGCGCCTGGGTGGCTCAGATGTTTAAGCATCCCACTGGATTTTGGCTCAGGTCATGATCTCGTGGTTTGTGAGTCTGAGCCCCATGTTGGGCTCTGCACTGCCAGGGCAGAACCTGCTTAGGATTCTCTCTCTTCCTCTCTCTGCCCCTCCCCAACTCGTGCTTGCTCTCTTTCTCAAAATAAATAAATAAACACTTTAAATAAATAAATAAATAAATAAATAAATAAATAAATAAATAAATGTTATTTTCCCTGAAACCAATCAAGATTTAAATCTAGATTTCTCATTGACCTCCAGCAATTCACCCTCATTTTCTCAAATTAAATTTTTAGACATTAAATGGGCCTTATATTCAATAAAGCAAATATTCTTTAAACTCTCCACATACATATCACCCTGTGTTGGTCTCTGTGTGTTGTGCTGTGTGTCACTCCTTCATATCTTTCTTTTTCTTTCATATAAATCCCCTCATATCAAATTATGGATTAAAACTACCTAATTATGAAGGACTCCAGGCATACTTACACAGCCAGAAACTATGATTTGTAGTCTAGTGGCTTAAGTCAAATATCATTTACTTAATAGTCACTTCATAATCCCGAGTTATATTCAATATTAGAGATAAAAAAGATAAATTAGGTAGAATCCATAAATTCAAATACAACACTGACGGATGCTAAAAAATATTGATAAAATTGATAAATATTTCAAGTTATTAAAAAACTTTTTCCAGCTGCAATTTTTATAAGCCTGACCACTTTATTTCTATTTGTGAAAAGTATGTGAAAATTACTAAATATAACCCTAGTGGTCTTAAAAATTTAGTGCTTACTATCTAACTTGTAAGTATAAGTAATTTATACATCTTTAACTTTTTGTTCAATGCACACTCACATACATTAAACATGAAAACTCCTAAAGAGCTTTTTGTGTGCCTTGTATTCCTAATTTGAAATTCTTTAGATCAGCTATGAAAATATCAACTAAAAACACCCCATCTGCTAATCAACAATTCAGTTTTGGCTTGTTAATATTACTGTCTGTATGCTATGTCATTGACAACTATGTGCACATGGTGAGGTTTAACTGGAAATTTTATATTTTAACTTTCTTCATAAAGAACACTTTGTCACACGTAAGTCCATATTTTACTTTTAGACATCTGCCTTTGCACACATTTTGAGAAACATATTAAGAACTGCCTATAATCAAAAGTAGAAGACTGGTTTGATTTAACATGATACAATGCACATCCAACTAGCTAGCATATGTCGTAAATAATCCTAAATAATCTGTAAGAGTCCCTGAAGGATTAAAAATGTCCTAGAGTGGCCATGATATGACCGCCGACCCAGAAATTATTCTTCCCCACCTTCTTGCGAAAACTGAATTGCCCAACCAACACATCCTAAACCACAAGATCAATCTCTCCCTCTTCACAAAACCATTTTGGACCAGCTATTCCTGAAACTGGCTGAACGTTGGCTGGCCTCTCCTGCTAAAGTTCTCTGAAATCTTTACCTTTCTCTCTCTCCTGAATTCAAATACTCTGAGTTGTGCTCATGGCTCAACAGTCTGCATAAAGTTTATGCTTAAGATCGTTAATATTAAAATAAATCATTGGAGATTTTTAAATAATACAGAAACATCTTTTAGTACACGACATTTATCAAGTATTAATTATCAGATAAGCATGATAAATAATTTACATGCATTAATATATTTAATCAAATGATACTAGGAAAGAAAAGTTTTATACTACTAAGTTTAAAAATCCAAGGAATAAATACATTATACAAAGATATAAATGACCAACATTTACTCAAGAATAAGTAGTAGTCCAACAACCATAAAAGATACTCAAAAGAAAGTCAAAGATGTGTCCCCAAACTCACAAGAACCAGAGAGTTTTACAAGCAAATTATATTAAACCTTATAGAATAGATCATTCCTAGTTATTCAGTCCAGTCTGGAGCACAGAAAAAGCAAGCATGTCAGTTCATCCTGTAAGACTGGAACAACTTTGATTCTGAAACCAGACTTGGGTAACTTCTGATTCTGAATGAATGATAAACTATAGACCAATTTGACACATAAATATATGCTTATATTCATACATGTAAATAGAGAAAACTATGGTGCAATTTTACATATGAACATAAAGCTCTTTTTAAAAAATCTTCAATTGAATCCAGCAATATGCTGAAAGAGCAATGCATTGATAAAGTAGAATTTATCCCAGGAATACAAGAATTGAAACATCAGAAAATAGGTTAATGAAATATACCCTCATCAAGAGATCAAAGAAGAGAAACCAGATAATCATCTCATCAGATATCTGGAAAGAATTTGGTAAAATTCAACACCTTGGAGGGGCACCTAGATGGCCCTGTCGGTAGAACGTCCAATTCTTGATTTTCGCTCAGGGTTCGGGAGATTGAGTCCCATGTAGGTCTCTGCACTGTCAGCATGGAGCCTGCTTGGGATTCTCTCTCTCCCTCTCTGCCCCTCCCCCACTCACTTTCTTTCTCTCTCTCTCTCAAAATAAATAAATAACCTTAAAAAAAATTCAACACCTTGGGAGACGTGGGAAGAAGGGAACTTTAAGTTAAAAACAAAGAGATATTTCCTTAACTTGATAAGGAGTACTGACCAGGGCCCCTGTTAAAAAGGGAAAAGACATCTTTATAATAATAGTAGTGATAACAATGACAACAACAACAAAAATACATGTCTCATTAAAAAAAAGAGTTATAGGGGCGCCTGGGTGGCGCAGTCGGTTAAGCGTCCGACTTCAGCCAGGTCACGATCTCACGGTCCGTGAGTTCGAGCCCCGCGTCGGGCTCTGGGCTGATGGCTCAGAGCCTGGAGCCTGTTTCCGATTCTGTGTCTCCCTCTCTCTCTGCCCCTCCCCCGTTCATGCTCTGTCTCTCTCTGTCTCAATAAATAAACGTTAAAAAAAAAAAAAAGAGTTATAAGTATCATTAGCTATAGGAGATAAGGTTTTCCTAGAAAACCTAAGATACTTAACTAAAATATTACCAGGGAATTGGCAATGGTCTCCAAAAGGAGTACTAACCTACAAAATCAATACCTTTTCTATATACCAGTAATAAAAACCTATTGGAAATATGTAATGGAAAAAAATATCCCAACCATACAGGCAAAAAAGACCCTAAGCATCTCAAAATAACTCTAACAACAAAGGTGTCAAACCTAATTAAAATATCTACACAATTTATCAGGGGACACAAAAGTTAGAATAAATAGAGATAACATGTTCTTGGAGAAGAAGAATCATTACACTGAAGATGCAAAAAGCAGAAATAGAATGCTTTAATGTTTTCTGCTTACTTAAACAAAGACTTTAGAACTAAAAATTTAATTAAAAGACTAAAAACTAAAACTATAATTTAGAAATAACAGGTTAAACGCTGCTCTCAATGACATCTAGTCTGTGGGCACAGATACTATGATGACATTTCCAAGAGGGTAACAAACTGTTGAGATCAGTTATTTCAAGATGAACTTCTAACAAAGAAGACTAACATTTTTATGTTGACAGAATACAGAAAAAGATGTCTTAAAAAAATACAAGAACAAGCAAAATTCTGATATACAAGAGAATAAAAATGCAAGACTTTTATTCTTAGTATTCTCAAGTTAAATGTCCTAGCAAACATTTCCAGCTTTCATTCTTAGCTTTCAGGCCATAAACAGGTAAACTGTCTCCCCACAGGACCTGTGTCAATATACCTTATCCTTCTAGTTTTTCCACTGCATTTAGAGACGTGCAGTGTCTGGCTTTAATCATTTATTACTCAGGGCTTAATCAATGAATATATGAGACTTTTCAAAAACAAGAATGGAATTAAGAAACATAGGTTTTATAATTTAAACAATAAAGAACATAGGCTTGTAATTTCTTCCTTCCGTGCATGTGCATGTGTGTGTGTTTGTGTGTATAAAACATATATGCATATAAATAAAACAGAGATGTTTACTTCAACATTGTTTAGAATAAGCACAATTTACAAATAACTCAAAGTTCCATAATAGGAGAAAGAATAAAATTCCTCTGAGTGTGCCATAATTTATGAACTAAAAATCAGCTAAATCATTGAAATTGTATACACTGAAATATATCCAAAATAAATTACCATATTGGTAAGTAAAGCAAATTACAGAATAGTTATAATGTTATTTTTATTATATGTTTATATATGCTCTATACATTCACAGATTTGTATAAATGTAAACACATGGAAAAAGACTCAAAAAGTAAGTTATAGAACAATGTCTATAGTATGATCTTATATAACTGTTTATATGTAAATGTGTTCTATAAATTCATATATGCATGCAAATAAAAATGCACACAAAAATGTCTGAGAAAAGGTGTTACGGGTAGGGAAAAGGAACTTTCACTTTCTGTTGATGCTTGAAATTTTTACAGAGACATTAATTTTATAACTTGCATTTCTAATAAGCTCCCAGGATGCTTACGCTGCTGACCCAAGGATCAACTCTAGAGAACATCCATATAAAGATTTTGATGGCTAGCTTTTTTCCTCGCCTACTCTCTTCTGCAGAGAAGTTCTGTAGCTGTGAAAGAACTTGTGTTTTTCTGTTTACTGAGCCCCTAGAGGTCAAGAAAAGATTCAGAGTTCAAGTCCTTGAAATGGCACATAATCAATCACTGGGAAACTTCTGAAAAACTTTTGAACCCTATTCCTCATCAGGGTCTTTCATAATCTCTCCTAGGGCCCAGGCTATAAAAAAATTTCTCAAGCTCTTTCTCTTAGCTAGAATCCTGTCACATTAAACATTTCCCTTACGAATCTTGGTTTCAAAATTTGCAGCAAAATGAATATTACTTTTCCAAGTTTCTTATTCACTCCATTCATTAAATATGTACTGAAAAATTCTGCATTCGTTGATTGGCTTGCACAGTTGGTTGGCCTTACAAGTATAATACCCATAGAGTATCTACAGTAATCAGCAAAGAGTTATTCGGTGTGATGCCATCAGTGTTTTCCTATCCACCTCAAGACTTTAAATTCTTATGCTATTTTTAATTCCATAATGAGATATAGATCACAACAGAGTTCCTAAAAAATGAAAAGATTCCATTTAAAATATGTTTACCTTAAGAGCACTGGAACTCTGAAACATTTCCAGTGAAAGTATAAAATGACATGACCACTTTGAAAAA
The DNA here is from genome assembly GCF_016509475.1 of Prionailurus bengalensis. NCBI lineage: Eukaryota > Metazoa > Chordata > Mammalia > Carnivora > Felidae > Prionailurus > Prionailurus bengalensis. The sequence goes on along the minus strand of NC_057349.1, from coordinate 71,905,459 downwards.
CTCTTCAGTAGATTCTTACAAAGTTAAATCTACATCTACCTTGTGACACACCAATTTCATTCCTGGTGTATTACCCAAAAGAAAGGAAACAATATGTTCATAAAGCACCTGTGTAAGAATGTCCCTAGCAGCTTTGTAAAAAATAGGCAAAAACTAAAAACAGTGATGGACATTTGTTCATCAACAGGAGAATAGATAAATCGTGATTACATTCATACATATATACAACAGAAATGCTACTCAGCAAGGAAAAAGACATAAACTGATGATACAAGCAATAACATGAATGAACCTCAAAACATTAGGTTGAGCAAAGAAGGCAAAAACAAAATAGTATATATATATATATATATATATATATATATATATATATATACTCTATATATATATACCATATATATATATGGTATGACTCATTTACATGAGCCCTCAAAACGTGTAACTTATCTCTGGGGACAGAATCAGCAACTGGCTAAGTTTGGTGCAAAGAGAATAGATTGGCAAGGAAGAGGCAGAAGGAGCTTCCTAGAGTAATGAAACTGTTCTAGATTTTGTTTTCACAGTCTTTACCTGGATTTCTAAGAATGTCAAAAAATCTACCAAACTGAACACTTAATATCTGTGTACTTTATTGTATGCAAATCATATCATGATAAAAAATGTTAGGCCTAACTATTCAAGAAAAAGAAATATTTGCCAAAGCAATGTCCTTTGAATTCAAAATAAAATATACCTCTTTGTCATTTGCTTAAGATCAAGTTTAAAAAAGTAAAGCTGGTAACTGGGTCTTTGTCATTTGCTTACAGGTAGGTTTAAAATATATACTTTAGACAGAATAGTTTGATATTTAAAATTTCCATTATAGCTGATAAGTAATTTCCATTATAGCTGACAGATGAGTGGTTACAGGATTATGATTTTGAACTTAAGGAAATGTAACTGAACATCTCAGTTTGCCTTAGACAGTCATTCCAGTGTTGACCTGATGTCACAGCATTAACAGTGCCCCTTTCACTACCAAATGTATTCTGATTTAGATAAAGACCTATAAAGACACTTTAGCTGGAAAGACATTAGATATTATTTGGCACAATGCACTCATTCACTTTTCCATTCAACCTACGTTTACTAGGCATCTACTATGTAGCTAAATAAGTCCCTATATTCTTACTAACATTTCACATTGATTCTTTGTTTCCACAATCAAAACATAAAACAGCTAGATGCATTTTCCCTAAAGTTAAATAAAATATACAGTGAAAGACAAACTAAGTATAGAAGAGAGCAATCAGAACCTTCTATAAATAAGGAAAATATAAATCAAGCTTATAAAAAAGTTATAATTTTTTTGAGCTATGTAAAACAAAATACATAAAGATATTCACAACTATCAAATAAAGGAAACCTTTACCTGCTGCCCTGTAAAGTATTTTAGGTTCAAAAAAAATACAAGGATTTTTATCCTCTATGCATGACAAAAGAAGTCCCTTGGCCTGGAAAGGGCTTCTGGGTACAACCACCTGCAAAAACAGATTTTTTAAAGACAATTTCAGTACAAAATGTAGCCCAGTAAACTCACTTATAAAGGGTTGATATTTCAGCAACTAATTGTTACTAATTATAGAAATCTTGTATTTTTAGCCTAATTCCCACTTACTATAAATTTTACATGTTGTCCCACCCCAAAAAAATTCCACCTGTTAAACGAGTATTTATCAGATGTTCACCATATTCTGGTAACTAAGATATTGTTCTTCTCTTAAAAATCTAAACTTGCAGGGCACCTGAGTGGCTCAGTCGGTTAAGCATCCGAATTTGGGCTCAGGTCATGATCTCACAGTTCATGAGCTGGAGCCCCGTGCTGGGCTCTGTGCTGACAGCTCAGAGCCTGAAGCCTGCTTTGGATTCTGAATCTCCCTCTCTCTCTGCCCCTCCCTGGTTCAGGCTCTGTCTCTCTCTCTGTCTCTGTCTCTCTCTCTCTCTCAAAAATAAATACTAAAAAAAATTTTTTTTAAAAAGCTAAACTTGCAGACACATAATAAAAGGAATCTGCAAAAAGCAAAGTAGTCAGTATCTTCTAATACTCTGCTGATACTTTCAAGTGTAACTCTTCTCTAATTTTAATATATGAAAATCTCCTCCTTTCCCATGAATAATAGGGTCTTCATTTCCTAAGTGGAAAATAATCCACTGGACTTTATGATCTGGGCAATAGAATGTCCAGTTACATTGCAAAGCTGAAAGAAAACTGTGGATACTGCCCACTTCCAGTCAAAAGGAAAGGGCTCCAGGATCTTCTTGAGAAGAACTCTGACAAGGAAGAAGATACCAGCAGGTGGCACATGTGTTAAATGGGCCAAGCACTCCATGTGGATACTACTGTTCATAGTAACCCATGAGGAGGCTGCTATTATTTTCCTCAATTTAGAAAGAGAGACACAAAGGATTAAAAGAAAGACCAAATAATCTGCCAAAGTTACACTCTTTGCTACCCCAGGGATTCTCCCACAGTTTTGAAACCAGAGCCTGAGGTCTTACTACACCACTTTGTCCCCAATCACAAACTTATGTCTAGTTTTTAATGACTGTTCAATAACTGCATAAATACCAGTGTTACAGAGGAAGAGTTATTAAAAGAAATCTGAATTTATCTCAAAGACTCAATTAAGATTCCTTGAAACAAACTACATTTGGCTTTCAGAATCAATTTTACACTATTTTCAATAGAAGGATTCTGATTTGAAAAACTAGCACAGGGGCACCTGGGTGGCTCAATGATCTCACAGTTTGTGAGATGAAGCCCCATGTCGGGCTCTGCGCTGACAGTGTGGAGCCTGCTTGGGATTCTGTCTCTCTCCCTCTCTCTCTCTCTCTCTCAAAAAAATAAATAAACATTTTAAAAGATAGCACAAATCTCACTATTTTCTGTAAAACAGAACACATTGCTTACCATAATACACAATGTCTTTATGTTCCTACTTTAGTTTCTCTTCATCTGCTTTCTTCATGTGTTTTTAGCATTTTGTACTGTTTTCATTTGGTATTAAAAAGAAAAGAGAAAAGAGGGAAGCAAAGAAAGTAGGGATCGAGAAACAAAAATCTATTCTAAAAAATCCTGGGTAAGCATTTAAACTATAAATGTGAATGAATGTTCGGCTCGAGCACAAAAATACCTGTTACTTCAAATGTGGCTTCTGTCCCAACCTACCACTTCTAGCTTACATTGAAAAATTATGCAACCTCTACTCAATTGAAAAAACAAAAACAAAAACAAAAAACCTTTATGACTTTGCTCTGGTAGAAAAAATAAAAATAAAATAGACACATGTTTACAACCAATTCATGTTAACAAACTCACACACAGCCCTAGGTAGACATAGGAGTTTCTATCATGATTCCCTGGAAAGCTCTTGCAAACAGAAATCGAAAAGATCATGGAAAAAATTACGACATACTGGGGCACCTGGGTGGCTCAGGTCATGTATTCACGATTTGTGAGTTCGACCCCCACATTGGGCTCTGGGCGGTCAGCCCATAAAGCCTGCTCAGTATTCTATCTCCCTTTCTCTCTGCCCCTCCCCCACTTGCTCTTTCTATCTCTCTCAAAATAAATAAAAATAAACTTAAAGAAAAGAAGAGAGAGATGCTTCAACCTTGTTTGATCAAGTATTACTTTACCTGGACTGGAAAACACATCTGGATAATAAAGGTTTTGTCTTAGAATGAAGCAAAAGTCCTATCCCTCTGACTTTCAGGCAAATATGCATGCACTAAACAGATTTATTAAAATTAACCCAGAATCACTTAAGTGAGAAAGGCCCATTAGAAAGAAACAGAGCTGGGGCGCCTGGGTGGCGCAGTCGGTTAAGCGTCCGACTTCAGCCAGGTCATGATCTCGCACTCCGTGAGTTCGAGGCCCGCGTCAGGCTCAGGGCTGATGGCTCAGACCTGGAGCCTGTTTCTGATTCTGTGTCTCCCTCTCTCTCTGCCCCTCCCCCGTTCATGCTCTGTCTCTCTCTGTCCCAAAAATAAATAAACGTTGAAAAAAAAAAATTTTTAAAAAGAAAGAAAAAGAGCTTTGAAAGAGGGGGAGGATAAACCAACTATGTTCATGGTCTTATTCTTTGAAGTCTGTGAAATTAATGTCAGGGTTAAGCCAGTGCTACTTCAATAAGAATATTCCATAAACCTGGGAATTGGATAGCTGATCTAAAATAAATACTCTCTTTCTAAAAATAAAACAAAAATTCACATAAATTCCATAAATCCTGTTTGCTTTCCTCTAGATAAGCACATTAGTTGACGGAATGAACCAAAATGGAACTATCCAACAGAGATCAAATGTAGCACACAAATGAGGATACCTTGATTCCTGGGCAGTGAGCAAAAAAGGCTTCAGGACTCTGAGAATGATAAAGAGCCCCATGGCCGACGCAGCCCCAAGGGGCCCGGATGGTGAGGCTTCCACAATTAAAAAGATCTCCAGAGCGATAGCGGTACTTGGCAGCTTCATTAACAATCTGAGGGGGGAAGAGAGGAAGGATGGGTCATGAAGAGTCCTTTATTCCCATCCATATCCTTAACCATTTTATCAGATCTTTAAATATATGCCCATAACAAAATAACTTGTAACACATTAGCTCTAAGACAACAACAACAAAAAAATTCCCAAGATCAGAGGTGGGAAAGTGGAGGCAAAACTTCAATACTTCCCCGAACTCTGTCTAGGAAATGTTCAATTATAGTAAAATGAAATCCTCCCACCTGATCAAAAGCAGGGAAAATGTAATCTGCAAACTGAATTTCCGCAATGGCGGTAGCCCCAGTGACTGCAATCCCAATTCCAAATCCAACGATTCCTTGTTCACACAACGGGGTGTTGAAAACTCTATCTTTTCCTAATAAAAAGAGTATAACAAATGAGAGTAATGTAATACACAATACAAGTGAAAATTCAGGGAGTAAATGGTGATGGAGAAAAAAAGCGTAGAATAGGTGAAGGAAGTAGAAAATAACTACCAGGTGCCTGGATGACTCTGTCATTAGGCATCTGACTTTCTGACTTTGGCTCAGGTCATGATCTCACACTTTGTGAGCTCAAGCCTCCCATTGCGTGAGCCCAAGCCCCACCTAGGGTAAAAACACTAGCCACACTGTATCAGGTGCACCCCACTTCTCTCTCCCTCTCTCTCTTTCTCTCTCTCTCTCTGTCTGCCCCTTGCTCACTTGCACCTTCTAAGAAAGAAAGAAAGAGGGGCGCCTGGGTGGCGCAGTCGGTTAAGCGTCCGACTTCAGCCAGGTCACGATCTCGCGGTCCGGGAGTTCGAGCCCCGCATCAGGCTCTGGGCTGATGGCTCAGAGCCTGGAGCCTGTTTCCGATTCTGTGTCTCCCTCTCTCTCTGCCCCTCCCCCGTTCATGCTCTGTCTCTCTCTGTCCCAAAAATAAATTTAAAAAATGTTGAAAAAAATTTAAAAAAAGAAAGAAAGAAAGAGGGAGGGAGGAAGGAAGGGAGGAAGGAAGGAAGGAAGGAAGGAAGGAAGGAAGGAAGGAAGGAAGGAAGGAAGGAGAGAGATGCCTGGGTGGATCAGTCAGTTAAGCATCCGACTTTGGCTCAGGTCATGATCTCGCGGTCTGTGGGTTTAAGCCCCACATCGGGCCCTGCGCTGACAGTTTGGAGCGTGGAGCCTGCTTCAGATTCTATGTTTCTGTCTCTCTCTGCCCCTCCACTGCTTATGCTTTGTCTCTCTCAAAAATAAATAAATGTTAAAAAAAAGTTAGAAAGAAAGAAAAAAAAAGAAAAGAGAGAAAAGAACTAGCATGATAGCTAGTTTAAATGAAAACATAATTATATTAACCATAAGTAATCTTAGTGTTTCACTTGAAAGAAAGGTTGTCACTCTGGGACAAAAGAAAGCAAAACCCAAGTACTTAAAAGAAAACACTGAAACAATAAAGGTAACAGTAAAGTCCTAAGTAAAAAGGAAGAAAGAAAACAAACAATGAATATCCTAACCAAACAAGTTGGTGTCACCACAGGAATCACAGACAAAGTAGTCTTAAAGGGAAAAGGCATTACCAGAGATAAAGCCAGAAAATTCATACTATTAAAGGGGTCAAGTCACAAGGAGGACGTAATTCTAAAGTTATACTCATGAAACAACATGGGCTCCAAATAAATAGGGAAAACTAACAGAATGAAAAGGAAAAATAGATAAATTCCCACTATGGCTGGAGATAGTACTGTATCCATCTCAGTAACGGACAGAAAAAGCTTACCAAAATATAAGGCAGGACTAGGTAAGATTTGAATACAAATAGCAAATACGACCTGACATGAACAGGACACTGCACCTGACAGCCAAGAATACAAACCCTTTCTGAGTGAGCACAACACTGACATTCATTGACCATAAACTGGGCTATAAATCCAACCTCAAGAAACTTTGAAGGAAGAAAATCATACAGGGTGTGTTCCCTGAGCATGATGACATTAAGCTGGAAGTCAATAACAGAAAGAAATAGAAAATCCTATGTTGGAAAAAAAGTTTAAATATGTGTAAGTATTTGTGGCTCAAAGAAGAAATTATAAGGAAATTATAAAGTATTTTGAAATGAATGATAAAAACTATGTATCAACTCATTGAGGTTCTGAATTCAATAATGGTAGAGTAGCTTTTTTAAGTTTATTTATTTATTTTGAGAGAGAGAGAGAGAGAGAGAGAGAGAATGCACTCAAGTGGGGGAGGGACAGAGAGACAGGGAAAGAGAGAATCCTGAGCAGGTTCCACACTGCCGAGCCCAATGCAGGGCTTGAACCCATGAACCGTGAGATCATGACCTGAGCTGAAACCAAGAGTCAGACACTTAACCAACTGAGCCACCCAGGCGCCCCTAGAGTAGCTTTTTTCAGACTAATCCTCCCACATATATTATAAACTCTGGACAACATATAACAAATAACTACTTAAAGGCATTGGAGAGCCAAAAAGCAGGCCTACACCAAAGAGGGCTTAACCTTTGAAAGAAAGGAAGAGCAGTGGACAAACAACATTTATAAGGCTTGTCCCCTGAGGAGATTCCCCATTCTCTGTGACAGGGGACTACCAGGGTTCAGACAAGACAGACTCAGTCTTTATTATCTCGAGATATCCGAGAACTGGGTCCAGGGCCACCACTGGCAGAACATTGAGGGACTAAGCCCCTACAAGAAGAACACTACATAGGAGCACCCCAAAGTCTGCAAATAAACTCCGCTCAAATCTTTGGCTGACCTCTATGGCTGCAGAAGACTCCAAGAGTCCAGCAGATAACAGCTGGAAGTGCAAAGAGGTGAGCAGATTTGCTCTACCCACTAAGGAGAACACAGAGTTTGGAGTTTGAGACTCTTCAAATTAAAAAGCTTGATAAACACTTCACGCTTTCCATTGAAACCACAAGGTACATGTTGCTAGCGTTCAATTCTCCTTTGAAATTTCACTACCTCTTGGCCAATATCAGCATTTCATGAAAAATCCTCATTTCAGGGAGCTGGGTGGACACAAGTAATGACAAGTCTGGCCAGGTAACCCAAAGTTTGTGGACAGATAAGGGATTCATATTTCAGTTCTGTAATCGAGGGATACCAGTTCTTCCTGGTGCACAGAATTCACTCTCAGCTCAATCATGCCTTCTGAATATGAACCATGAAGAGGGCAGGTGTTGGAAAACGCCAGGCAGACACATCCTGTAGTTTGCACTCTGAAAGCAGCTGCAGAGACTTCAAAGCATGATTCATACTCATCACAATCTGTGACTATCTTCTGAAATTGTGACCTCTATCACTCATCAGTTCCCTATTTGACTGAGAAAAGCTTGATCATTTCTGAAAATCTGTAATTCCATTGAACTAAGAACAATTCATTAGTAGAAAATGAACAAAGATTCCAGGTGCCTCCAGTGGAATCCACATCCCTGGAATAACTGAGCCACCTTAACCAGATGCAGTGTTCTTATTTATTCCCTGCTGCTTCAAGTTCCCTGGATTCAGGTATTTTTCATCTCAGCAAATATAGCCTTTTTTTTTTTCCTGCTAGAAGGTGGCAAAGTTGAGTTTCTCAGAACCATTACTCAAAAACATGCTTGGTCTGAGGAAACAGCTTAATTTAACAACAGCTACAATGACGTGAACTAAAATCTGTTCCTATTTTCTCCCAGAAAGGTAATGATAGAGGGTAAGAGCACAGAACACACGTAAAATGCACAATACTGATGACTGCCTCTATGGGATAATGCAATTAACCTGATAAAAGGTTCATACACACAGTATTCCAATGGGTAAATTAATACATACAGGTATTGCACCATGAGGCAAGACAGATCTGGTTTTCAGTTCTATCTCCACCAATTACTAAACTCTCTGTGGTCCAATTTCTTCTCTGTAATGGAAGAATCATGATACTAAAAAGATTAAAATAATTAACATACTTATTGAAACATTTATAAGTATTGAATATTGTAGGGACTCTATTCTAGATGCAGAGAATAAACAAACAAAATAGAACAACCCTATCCTTGTGTAACTTACATTCTACTCAGAGGAAACAGACAAAAACAAAATAAATGAGTAAAATATACAGTGTATTAGATGAGAACAGTAAAGCAGGGAATAGGTAATTAGAAGTAGGAGGCAGGACTACTGTGATTTTAAATAGGAGGATCAGGGAGGCCCCACTGAGAGGTGACATATACAGGAAGAGCTGAAGGAATTGAGAAAGTGTACTGTGCATATACCTGAGGGAATAAAATGTTCTGGGCAGAGAGATTAGCAAATGCAAAGGTCCTGGGGTACGAGCATTTTTATTACATCAGCAGAAAGGTAAGAAGTCCAGAGTGCCTGATCTGGAGTAAGAGAAATACTGGTAAGAGATGAAGCTGAAGAGTAAAGAGGGTGGGATGGGAGGTGGCACAGGGCAGACAGGGCCTTGTCGATCACTGTAAGCCCTCTTTTACTAGGACAGTGAGTGAATCAACAAGTAGATGAGGGAGACAGGAAGCCACTGAGCAAAATCATGCCATTCTCTCAACTGCATTCCATCTCTTTAGCTGGTATTTGGTGAATAGCTTCTAACAAGGCAAGAGGGACACAGCAAGTCTGATTACAGGATACTGCAATAATTCCAGTTGGGAGATGATGACACATAATTGCAGAAAAGGTATGAGACTGTATATAGTCTAAAGATAGAGTCAAAAGGATTTGCTGATGAAATGGATGTAGAGTATGAGTCAGAGAAAAATGCCAAGGATGATTTAAAGGCTTTTGGCCCAGGTCAAGCAACCTGAAGGAGAGAGTTGCCCTTAACTAAGAAAGGGCAAACTATGAAGTATGTTGGGATGAGATATCAGGAGTTCAGTTCTGGAGATGTTAAATTTAAGATGCCCTCAGATGTTAAGGCAAAGCTATCAAATAGACTGTTGGATACAGGAGTTGAAAGTCTTCAGCATAAAGATAGCACTAAAAACACAGGACTGGATGAGACTGCCAAGCAAATTTAAATGAGTACATAAAGGAAAGATCCAACGTTAAAAAGACAAGAGGTGAGAACTAATAGAATCAAAATTGAAAAGAAAAAATAGCCACAGTTTAGAGGAAAACTAAGAGAATATGCTGGCTAGAAGCCTCTCCTAAGAAGCGAGAGTAATCAACTTGTGCTGTTTGTTACCAATTCAATGTGAAATGAAGGCTGAGAATTGTATGATATTGACATTAGTAGTATGTGCAAAGTAGGAGGGACAGAGAAAATAAAAACCTACATCCAGAGGGAGCGGGAGAAGAGAGATTGGAGACAATGAGCAATGATCATTATTTGGAGAAATTTTGCTGTAAAGAAAAAAAAAAGGAGTCATAACTAGCGGCACAAAAATATGGTATCAATAAAGGGAATTTTTTTGTAGGACAAAAAAATAAAAGTATATTTGGAGGCAGATAAAAATGATCAATAAGAAAGGAAGAAAGAGTTGAGAAAATTAATGAAATGGAGAGACAGAAGAACAACTGGAACTATGTCTCTGATGGGAAGGAAGGGGTCTAGTATGGAGAAGTTAACAGGAACCCCTGCATTCAGTCAGGGTGCAAGAGGAAAGTGTACGGGCACTGACATAGGTACATGAACATGTGTTGGGGTAAGAGCTTGTCAAAGTTCTCTCTTCATTGCATCTACCTTCTTGGCAAAATATGAAACTATATTATTAGTAAAGAGTAAGGATGGGGGAGGCAGTGTTGAGGAGAGAAAGGTAGGAAATACTCATCTGGGAAAATGGAGGACTGAATGGACCAAGAACATACAGCACAATGGGAGGTAGTGTAAGTATCCCCTGGAGACTACTAGTCTGTAACTAAAAGTGACATCAGCTACAAGAGGACTTTTGTCCCCCAGCAACATTCTGTTTAAGATTGAGGGTTTATAGATTTTGGAATACTAACCCTTTATCAGATATGTAATTTGCAAATATTCTCTCCCATTCTGTTGGTTGCCTTTTAGTTTTGTTGATTGTTTCCTTCCCTGTGCAGAAGTTTTTCATCTTGATGAGGTCCCAATAGTTCCTTTTGCTTTTGTTTCCCTTGCCTCTGGAGACATCTTTAGTAAGAACTTGCTTTGCCTAGGTCAAAGAAGTTGCTGCCTGTGTTCTCCTCCAGGATTTTGATGGTTTCCTTTCTCATATTCAGGTCTTTCATCCATTTTGGATTTATATTTGTGTATGGTCTAAGAAAGTGGTCCAGTTTCATTCTTCTGCATGTTGCCATCCAGTTTTCCCAACACCATTTGAAGAGACTGTCTTTTCTCCATTGGATATTCTTATCTGCTTTGTCAAAGATTAGTTGGCCATATAATTGTGGGTCCTTTTCTGGGTTTTCTATTTCATTCCACTGTCTTGATGACTACAGCTTTGTAATATAGCTTAAAATCTAGAATCGTAATGCCTTCAGTTTTGTTTTTCTTTCTCAGGATTACTTCAGCTATTTGGGGTCCTTTGTGGTTCCATACAAATTTTAGGACTATTTGTTCTAGCTCTGTGAAAAATGCTAGTGGTATTTTGATAGGGATTGCTATGTAGATTGAATATGTAGATTGCTTTGGGTAGCATAGACATTTTAACAATGTTTGTTCTTCCAATCCATGCTCTTTCATTTCTTTTTATTCTCTTCAATTTTCTTTCATAAGTGTTCTATAGTTTTCAGAATACAGACCTTTTACCTCTTCAGTTAGGTTTATTCCTAGGTATCTTACGGTTTTTGGTGTTATTGCAAATGGGATCAATTCCTTGATTCTTTTTCTTCCGCTTCATTATTGGTGGATAAAGATGCAACAGATTTCTCCACATTGATTTTATATCCTGTAACTTTGCAGTATCCAAAATCTATAAAGAACTTATCAAATTCAACACCCAAAAAACAAACAACCCAGTTAAGAAATGGGCAGAAGACATGAACTGACACTTTTCCAAAGAAGACATCCAGATGGTTAATAGACATATGAAAAGATGCTCAACATCACTCATCATTAGGGACAGACAAATCAACCACAATGAGATACCACCTCACACCTGTCAGAATGGCTAAAATTAACAACACAAGAAACAACAGGTGTTGGCGAGGACGTGGACAAAGGGGAACCCTCTTGCACTGCTGGTGGGAATGCAAACTGGTACAGCCACTCTGAAGAACAGTATGGAGGTTCCTCAAAAAATAGAGCTACCCTAAAATCCAGCAATTGCACTTTAAGGTATTTACCCCAAGGATACAAAAATACAGATTTGAAGGGATACATGCACCCCAATGTTTCAGCAGCATTATCAACAACAGCCAAACTATGGAGAGAGCCCAAGTGTCCATCAACTGATGAATGGATAAAAATGTGGTATATACATTCAATGGAATATTACTCAGCCACCAAACAGAATGAAATCTTGCTATTTGCCATGATATGGAAGGAGCTAGAATGTATTATGTTAAGGAAAATAAGTCAATCAGAGAAAGACAGATATCACATGATTTCACTCATATGTGGGATTTAAAAACAAAGCAGATGAACACATGGGAAGGTGAGGGGAAGAGAAGAGAGGGAAACAAACCACAGGAGACTCTTAACAATTAGAGAACGAACTATGGCTTGTTGGAGGGAGGTGGATGGGGGAGGGGCTAGATGTATGATGGGTATTAAGGAGGCACTTGATGGGATAAGCACTGAGTGTTGTATGTAAGTGATGAATCACTGAATTCTACCCCTGAACCCAATATCACACTGTATGTTAACTAAAATTTAAATAGATAGATAGATAATTGAGGAGTTAACTACAATTGGATTTTGTCAAGCAAATAATGACATGGAATTTAAACTAGGTATAAAGGGAAGAAAGGTCATCAGGAAAGTGAGATAAAGTGACAAGGTGGCAGAATGCAGGGCTTTTAAGAATAAATAAGGTCAAAGGGTTATTGAATTACAGGTACTAGAAGCAGTGAGCTGGGGAGGTCAAGGTGGAAGTCTGAGTTGGAGATGCTTTAAATTGAGATCTTAGAGGGACCTCAGTTACTGCAGGTCAGGTCGTACATAGAATGGATAGCCCTGAAACACATGAAAATTTGAAATCTTTATCCAGATGATAAATAAATCTAAGACCAGTTGCAATTCCTAACCCTCAAAGGCAGCTTGCATCTAATGACACTATAGTTTCTAAGCTTAAGCAGAGCTGCAGGGAGGAGGCTTCATTAAAGTGCTGTCAATCAAGCTGAATAAATGTTCTGGTAGGTAGCCAGTGGCTTTGATTTCATAAGAAGGAAATAACTATCCCTACTCTGAAAGTTCTTCAGTGCCCAACAAGTTTTGACTAGGTCAGAAAAAAAGGAAATACTATCTGAATTACTTCTTTCTAAACCTTAAATAACAGAGTAAAGTTCAATTAACATTTCAGATAAACTTACTGCTACAGATACTACAGATACCTAGAAGAAAGGACATTCATACAACATGCCATCTTCTTCTTAAGTTTTGCTACCTGTGCTTAAATTTTAGGTTCTCTCTTTGTATAATTCCATGATCTCAAGTCCACACAAACATGGGTCTAGTAGATTGCCAGACGTTTGATCATTTAAATAACTCGCACATCAATATCTCATATGTTGACACAAAATCAGGGCATAAAGTTGTAGCACCACTTTATAATAGTTTTCTTCTTTTGTAAAGGGAACATGATTAAGAAGTTTCACATCACTGGCAGCACACCAAGACATTAAAGATACTGTCCACCACGTAATGTCGAATATCAAAAGAAAACCAGCAGACGGCTTTTCTAGCCAAAGAAACACAAGTAGACAGAACTGAGTCCACCAGTGAACCCTGCTCCCTACCACAACATTGAGGCCACAACTAGCGCAGAAACAGTGAGAAGAGTGCAAAGAAACAACGGTTAGAAAAAAGCAGCACCAACCATGGGTTAAGGCGACAACCAATGACCTCCTGGGAGGTTACAGAAGTCATTGAGTACTTCCATCTGTTTAGTGCCCATTTTTTGGAACCCAGAACTAGTTTCAAATGAGCTTTCCTTGTGAACATAGTGGTCCTGCAGGTTATTCAATCTACCTTGTGTAGAATTAAAATTTTTATTCCCATAAAACTTCTGAAAAGGCAGCTTTAAAACTGCCCATCTCTGAGCAACATGATTTCCTTAGGACACAAATCTGAATAGGTGAGAGTATTCTTCCAGAAAAGAGATCAACTCCATAAGGGAAAATGAGTCCCAGATTTCCTGAGCAAAAGGGTAAATGAGGACATGAACCATTCGTGACGAAGCTACAAAATAAACCAGAGGAAAAGCCATTATAGATACGATTTTGGACGGGGGTGGCAGGGGGCAAAGAGGGTAGATAACATATCTCAATAATTTCAGTCACAGACTTTCTGGAGTATGTTGTGATGTTACATTTTAAAGTTTGCTGATAAAGACTTTGATAAAGATGAAAAGCATTTACTTCAGGGTCAAAAAAAATAAAAATAAAAAGTTAATCTAGGAGATCACTGCTACCTCTTAAAATAAGTAGAAAAGTAAATAGAGTATTCCATTCACCAGAAAAACATTTAGAGAATAAACATGCAAACAAATTTTTAAAAAAGAAATACTAAGTAGAATGACAATACAATTCATGGTCCAAACTGTAATGTCCAGAAGTGTTATGGATACTAAAAATAATTATCAGATGTTAATTGATCTCAACAGGCCTAAACTGAGTAGTCTCAGGAAAAACAGAGCTGTTCTGAATAAACCAAGACTTATAGTCACTATTCTTAGAGTTAAGTAATATTATCATCCCTATAAAAATAAGGAAAATATAAAGCCAAGCGCTCACCTTAGCCATAAGTAATCTACCATGTATTAGCATCCTAAATTAGGAAATTCATGATTCAGAGCTAGAAAATTAAAAAATGAATTGAATAAGCCATTCTACCATCAAGGTAGTGGTCACAGTTTACTGTCCAGGGCAGCACCGTGATGCCTGCAGCCCAGCTCCCCAGGCATGGAGAACTTGTTGCCCTGCTTGCTGAGAATGCTGTGGGCAAACAGACATCAGTGGTCAGCCCTTATAGGGGCTGTATCAACTGTAATAAACTTTCTAGTTCGAGGTCATGCTCCGTGGCCACCATCCAATGATTAGTAAGTGTGACAGTATAAAGGCCTGGTCATTTCAGCACAATTAGAAAAAATTGAAAGGGTCATTATGACTCTAGAGATCCCACAGGGTTTGCCAAGGTGGTCCTAGGACCTCTATCACTTCTGGACATCTCCCTCTGCCTCATCCTACTTTGACTTGAAAGTAACACTATATTTATGGTTCCAGATGACTCCAGGTTCTAAGGTTTCCAGATTTAGGAAGTTCACCTGTATTTACAATGATCTTACAATGTTTTCCAAATGCCTCCAGGCAACAATGGGTAGAAAGGGCTGTTTGTGAGCCTTATCCTACAGATTCTACCTCTTTCTCAGAATACTCTTGGCAAAGAGATCTGAGTCATTATAATGGGTGAGAGGAAAATTAAAAGATGAAAGTCAATCAGGAGCAATTACATATGCTTAGTAAATGTTTACTGAGTGAACAGATGGAGGGATGAAATGCAAAAGTCCCTTTGTCATCGAGAAGTCTACAATTCTGGGAGCAGATCCAAAAATACCCACAGATTCGACAATCAGTTCCAAGGATTCAATGACTAGATTAAAAGTTGTAAGGTCCTTTCCTGAGAACACAGACTGCTTCCTTCATCTTTGGACATTCAATAGTATCTAGCACAATGTCTTGAATTTACTAGTCATTGAATATTATTACTTGAATGAACAGGCTTAAAAGACCCATCATGCTTGGGTTGAAAAGGCATTTAAGTCTGTGGCAATCAGAATGTGGTAATGTCCCACCAATTACTGAAGACACGTAGATATGACATCAAGGCAAAAAGAAATCTCATTGAAATAGACATGTACTAAGTAACATATACATGAAATTTTTTCTTTTAATATAGAATAGGAAAATGAGACCACAAGGAGGGACCACTCAAGCATAAAGATAAGAATCACACTCAATTATCTCTATCAAGTACCAGTTCTTAAACATGGCAACATCTAAAAAAATATTTAAGTAGGTGAGTGAATGAAAAAGTGATCAAAATAATATTAAAATAAAAATGATAGCCCAAGTCAGGGGAAATTATAAAATCAGACTAGATCATAATATCTTGAAAATCCAATTATCCACACACAAAATTAATTGCTTATTTACTTCATCGCCATATTTTAGTGGCCACATCTTAGAGAAATAAGTTTTGGAAATTGACAGAAAAGCAAAAGAGTTAATTTTAAGCAACTCATCGAGACTCACAGGGGTAACATCTGGCTGAAGGTTAGCCATTATGATTATGATAAAATAACACTCAACATCATAGACCAAGCTTTCTCAGACCAGTACTAGATGGACAACTTGGTTAAAAGAAACATTCGCTTGCACTCCTAATGTCAAGTTCAATCAGTTTTATTATGTTATTTTAATACATACAAAATTAAACTTAGTATTTATTGCTCTGATAAAACAAAGACAAAACAAATTTATAAATACAAAAACAACTACATAACCAATTAAATTCAGATTAACAGAAAAGACAGAGTGTAACAGACCATGGTTTCCTGATAAAATCACAGTACCAATGTACTTTTAGATCTTTCTTTTTTTTTTTTTTTTTTTTTTTTTTTACTGTAATCATTCTAATGGGGAAACAATGCCTTTTCACTTAAAGTTACCCTACAAAATGGTATGTGTGACCTCATGGCTTTCTTTACTAGGTTAAGATAATCAGACTTACTAAATAAAACCACCCGCAAGCATTCCTTGAATGATAATTTTAAGAAAGCTGCTTCAGGAGAAAGTTGTTATCACAGTCATATCAAAATCAGCATTAAATGTGTAGCTATTCAATTATTGCTGGAATCAGGTGAAGAAAGTTCTTGAGTGTATAATTACTGATAAACTTACTGCTAGTGAACTATTGAAAGGTACGCAGTAAAAAATGGAATCTGTGAAACTCATCTGACTCTAACTTGAATACGTTATCACTATGCTCCTGCGATAATGCAGGATAATCCACATCCTTTGGGTGTGGCATACAGGATTGCTCCTATCACTGCGTGTTATTTGAAGCTCAGTGAGAGCTTCATACACTTCAGACACTGTGAAGTGGTTCGACTTCACATGGCACAAACACAGCAATAAACACAAACCCCAATTTTATCATGTGGTAATACTTAACCAAGTATATGGCAGGTGTCTTGATGACCCAGAATGTGGTTTTTTGTTGTTGTTTTTTTTAACTATTATCACGGATATTAAAACCCCCCAAAATTTTAAAATCTCACTGACAATATGAAAACTCCCAGAATATCCATGGACTTACAGAGTTAGCTAGCAGCAGTTAGAGAAACAGTATCCCAGGAAAAGAATAATAGCAAATAATCAACTTTACTGTTCAACTTTAGAAAAAAAAATTCTGCTTGGAAATAAAACTGAAAAAAGTATTTTTTAAATAAATTACACATGGAGAGTGTAGCAACTGTTTAAAAACATTAGTATTAATAACCAAAAGTTGTTTTGCTTTTTTTTTTTTAACTTTGCATGGTTAACTGGAAAAAATAAGTCACATGGGGTAAGTTCACTTTTCATTTAAACAAAGATTCCTAGGGGCGCCTGGGTGGCTCAGTCATTTGAGCATCTGACTTCAGCTCAGGTCATAATCTCAGGTCAGGGTTCAAGCCCCACATCAGGCTCTGTGCTAACAGCTCAGCTGACAGCTTTGGACTCTGTGCCTCCCTCTCTGCCCCTACCTTGCTTGCGCTGTCTCTCTCTGTCTCTCAAAAACTAAAACATTAAAAAAAATTTAAACAAAGATTCCTAAATTAAAGAAAATATAGGGACACAACTATATTGTATCTATTAGGGGAAAATTCAAAGTTATACCTATAAGAAATTTCACAAGCGGTAAAACTATATTTTTTAAATAAAAAAAGAAAAACTAGGTAGAGAATCCATGAGAAAAATGTAATGATTATGTAAAAGTTGGGTAGAATAAGAACAAGCAGAATAACAAATTACAGAATCACAAAACCCTAGCACCACTGAGTACCTGCCCACCAGCCCCTCATTCTTCAAAAGAGGAAACTTAGTCGCTTTATGTGACTTGCCCAAGGACAACAGCCAGTAATGGGCAGCCTTGGTGTTCTAATTAAAGCCTGAGCCATTCTGCTAGAGAAACTTCTTTCCTAAATTGGTTCTATACTCAAATGCGAAAATGTACCAAAGTAGACCTTAATTATCTGGCACTACAGCCACAGATGCAAAATAGTTTTGAACATTTAATGTATATGTACTAAGTCTTTACAGGCTAAAATTCCCTCAAATGTTTTCCCAAAAAGTTTAAGCAAGTAAGACAGCTGGATTAAGCCTTCAAATTACATGACTTAGTTTCTAACAGTGAAGTGAAAGAAAAAAAAACCTTTAAAAGAAAACAGTAATTAAAAATTATCAAGGGGGTGCCTGGGTGGCTTAGTCGGTTAAGTGTCTGACTCTTGATTTCGGCTCAGGTCATGATCTCATGGTTCGTGGATTCGAGCCCCACACGGGGCTCTGCACTGACAGTGCGGAGCCTGCTTTGGGTTTCTCTGTCTCCCTCTCTCTGTCCCTCCCCCACTCTCTCTGTCTCTCTCAAAATAAATATGTAAACCTTAAAAATTATCATGAAAACAACTGAGAACTTAAGAACTTTTAAAAGGGCTGCTTTAAACTTTGAGTCAATAATTGCAGAGTAAGATGGCAATGTTACTTGGTATAAATGTATACATGTTTCTGTCTAGAAATAGTAGTATAAAATCTCAAAACTGTGCATAAAAATAAGATTTTGAGTAAAGAATCAAGTGGTTTTTACACCATCCACTCTCAGGAAAAAGGGAGCAACTACATAGACACCAAGGAAATTTTAGAGAAAGTCCTCACATCAGTTCAGAGTCACCTGCATGCCCAACTGACTGTATCAGTTTCATAGTTCAAATGATATTAATTATGATAAGAGTTAGTTCTAAAAATCTTTCATTGCATTCAACATTTCCAGCTTGCTATGTTCCCGAAGTTATGCATCAACTTTAAACAGATTTTTACTTTTTAATGAATAATAAAGAAATCTTAAAGGGTAAAATAAAAATGATTTTGATACTTGGAAATTGGATCTTCTTTTGTTTGCCAAGAAATTCAATTACAATTAGCAATTACCAGATGAGAGATGAGTATAAATATGGAATATTGGAATGAAATTATTTTAAGATGAACAAAG
Organism: Prionailurus bengalensis; assembly: GCF_016509475.1. Classification (NCBI taxonomy): domain Eukaryota; kingdom Metazoa; phylum Chordata; class Mammalia; order Carnivora; family Felidae; genus Prionailurus; species Prionailurus bengalensis. The sequence goes on along the minus strand of NC_057349.1, from coordinate 71,886,571 downwards.
TGCTCAGCATCATCATTTAGATGGGATACAACTGATTCATTAAAGATTTTAAGAGGTGGACCAAACTGAGGATAGAATAAGAATAAGATATCTCAAGAATACCCTCCTAAACAAGCCTGTTGGAGAAGTGTGGGAAGGGACAATATCAAGGCCTCCCGAATCCTCTTGACATCATCAGAGGCTTTAATTCTGACCCAGTAAAACATAACTTGATAGGATTTGTTGTATCCAATGCAATATTTACACAAAATACGTACCTGACCATCTACAAGGCACTGTAGTTGGATACTACAAATGATTGAGATAAGCAAGATATCATTTAAACAACTACAAACGTTTAAACACTCGAAAAACTTATGTAACAAGGACAGAAGTCAACTGGAAATAACTATGACACAGGAAATAATATAAAAATAAAATACTATTACAAGAGAGGGGGAAGTGAAATTCTTTCAGAGAGATGGGCACAGAGGGATCATGCAACATTTCATGAAAGAGAAGGCATGCCATTGGCCACTCAAAAATGGGCCCCTTTTGAGGAAGAGAGGATAGTGACTGAAGGCACAGAGGTAGGGCATGAAGCTCAGAGTTTGGGAAATGAACCAAGGAAGCTGAAGCATAAAGGGATTAGAGGCATTAGTGGGAGATGAAGGTGGAAAGGTTTGCTGTGTGTATGCAAGTCAGCAGTGGTTAAAGGGGTGGGTTTAGATGGGACTCCACTTTCTGGTTGTGTCAGTTTAGACTGTGCTTCAGTTTGTTCATTCATATCCTCAAATGACAATAAAAATAATGAACCTGCCTAGAACTGGGGTTGATGTGAAGTGTAATAAGAGAAGCCATGTACAAGTTCTTTGCAAATCAGAAAGCATTATAAAAATGTAAAGTATTATTATCAGGATAATAGTAAATAAAAAGGGTTTGAGAACACCACACAATCAATGGGATTTAATGGTTGTTAGTTGGGAGGCTAAGGGTTGGCACTGAGAGGTACTGGGACCATATGAGGTCTTCAAGATCCCCAGACCATCAGGTGGAAGACCCCACTCAGCATTGCATCCTGCACACGTTCAACCCCAATCCATCACAGCTCGAAGAGGTGAGTGCACTTTGACCCTCCACAGTCAGTTCTCTGTTTATCTGGGGTGAAGAGTGGGTTAGGGAAGGAAGGTCAGCTTTGGTGACTGGCAATTCTAAACTAGGAACCAAATCTTGTTTCATTAGCAAGACCACAAACAGGTACAGCAGGAGGTCTATATGCATGCATCTTTATCCAAAGATCCCAAGGATTACCACTGAGCAGAAGGGGGTTATGAACAGGAGGCCTGGCTTCTGCTAACCTGCAAGAAATAACCCAGGGGTGAGAATATAGAGTTGGTGATCAAAGCAACTCCTGAGTTGAGAAATGAATGAATGCTGCTGCTGCCATGTATCTGCAGAGGCCTGGAGACCACATAGGTCAAGGACTGGATCCAAGGGAGCCTAACGTATTCCAGTGTGCTGCTTGGAAATGAGGGCCCCGTTGATCCCAATAGACCACAGTTCTATTTAAATAAGCACCCAGGGGCGCCTGACTGGCTCAGTCAGTTAAGCATCCAACTCTCGGTTTCAGCTCAGGTCATGATCTCACAGTTCGTGAGTCTGAGCCCTGCATCAGGCTCTGTGCTGACAGCGTGGAGCCTGCTTGGTATTCTCTGTCTTCCTCACTATCTACCCCTCCCTCACGTGCATGCACAGTCTCTCTCTCTCAAAGTAAATAAACGCCATCCTCTTGGAAGCAATGGCATCTATATTACTCCCCTCAAGGGTACCTGAGCAAAGCAACGTCTGGTCCCTAAAAGGTGTGTTGTGTGCTTTCACTATACATTTGAGTATGACCCTTACAGCAGCATGGAACCAACTTAGCATTCTCAGAGCCCAGCACATCCTCAGGAACTGCCCAGCTCTGGTTTTGATGAGGACTATGGACCCAGGAAAGACATATCATAACCAGTAATAAATCAACCACTAGCATTTCGACACCTGAACAGAAACTAAAATTTTGTTTCTGAGCATGATCAATGTGATTTAAAGAGATAAAATTCTCACTTATGAAATCACCTTATCTTAAATGAAATTGAATTTAAATAAATGTAATCTGAATGTTTGGGTTCTAGGAAATATGTACCATCACACTATTTAAGTGTATGTTCAACTCTCCTTTAAGTGACAGTTGGCGGGGGGAGGGGTTGGGGGTGCCTGGGTGGCTTAGTCGGTTGAGCGTCTGACTTCGGCTCAGGTCATGATCTCACAGCTTGTGAGCTCAAGCCCGGCATTGGGCTCTTGTGCTGACAGCTCAGAGCCTGGAGCCTGCTTCTGCTTCTGTGTCTCCCTCTCTCTCTGCCCCTAACCCACTCGCATTCTGTCTCTGTCTCTCTCAAAAATAAATAAACATTTAAAAAAAAAAAATTTAAGTGACACTTGGAAAGAAAAACCACAAAAACCCATTTCAGTCAAATTGATATTTACAGTCTTAAAAAACAACAACAACCAAAACCCCCAGTTTTATCATGTAAGAAAGATGAATACTGTGGCTCCTCTACCTTTTATTAAAATTAAATTGACATGGTTAATGATGTGACTATAAATTTCTTAAGTGAAGCTATCTAAAACTTAAGAGATGAAAGCTGGAGTTCAGGGAAATGTACACAAAAATATAATTTTTCAAATATATGTACACATAGCTGATGTTGAAAATGACTCCCAAAAAATGAATATAAGAAGTATTTCTGAATAAAGCTGTAATAACTTCACTTTGCTTGAATACAACCAAAGCTGTTTTTCCAGAAAGTCAAAAGAAATATCTTCGTCATCCTTGTGATACCAGCTGGAATTTAAGGGCAAGCCATCTAATTTTTTTTTTTTTTTTTTTAGTCTTCATTCATTTATATGGAAATGAGATGTTTCCTAAAACATATCTGTACCCAGTACCTACGTCAACACTAAAGCTCAAAGCACACAAATTCCGGCAGCTGATTCCTGACTATAAGTGAAAACAGCATGCCAACATCGTCTAAAACCCATGTGCGTCATTCACCAAGGAGGACATTACCAAGCTGTCAACTTCAATTAACCTGCCTAGCTTTATAAATAGCCTAAACTTCCCTATCTAAATAGGTTGGTGCCCTTTTCTCAGAAGCAAAGGGAACAACATGACAAAGAAGCATGAAAAATAAATGAGCTTTCCCCTTTGTAAACAGGAGAAAGTTGACATTAAACCAATTCTAAGTCCAAATTGAAGAGCTATTAATAAAATAAAGCTCAAGAGAATCGAGAACCGGTTTTAACCAGAAAATAAACATTCACTATCAGCTCTTTTAAAAATATCTGTGAGTCTCACTGCTATAGAAATTAATTCAATATACGTACACAGGCAGAGATACACAGAGATACCGTAATTATGATCCTTAATATGGTCCCCAAAGTAACACAATTTAAAAGCCCCAAATGATTGATATTCAGTCAAAATTAAAGCCAGTTATTTTTGAAAATTCAATTATGTCATTCTATTCTAAATATGAAATGTTTTATGATTTTTATAATTTACAGCATTACAATTTCTTATGCTAGTTCTAGATGTTTCTTCCTCTAAAATCAATCATACCCAACAAACCCTGCATCACTTCTATAATCTATTCACTTATGGAAAGCACTTTTCTAGTTCACACTCCAATGAGTAAATGAAAGCAGAATCAGAAAACAACAATGGAATTTATCAAAAGGCAAAAAATAACTGGTCCAGATCATTAATCAGGCTAGTGAATCCATTAGTCCATCTAACTAGTATCTACTGTGTGGAAAAACACGGTTCGTCAGCATATTTATCTCAGGTAAAAATGTGTGAATTTATGTATGTACATGTGTACTTATATATGCATGTGTCTTCTGGGTAATGCTTACCAAGCTTGCCATAAACAGGATAATGGAAAAGGGACATCTTACAATAAGGATGCTACTCAGCTCACTAAAATATCTAGAACAACCAAAAACTAGTCAGTTAAATAAAAGACTTCTGACCAAAAAATATTACAAAGTCCCCTTAGAGCCTCACTCGCAGCAGCATTAGAAAATTCCAGTAAAAGGCATTTGCTGGTATGCAATACTCTTACTGTGTCAGTTAAACGAATCACCACTTTATTCGCACTAGATCATGACAACTGGCTTCCCTTTTTTCCATTCATTCAAACAACTTCTGTGTCACTATTACGAGCATCACAAGAGATATGAAAATGAATTTTATGTACAAGTAAAACAGGGGTCAAAATAAACATGATGAGTTATGGATGCAGCACTAGATGGAAACCGATGAGAATAACTAAGAGAAATGACTTCTAGGTCGCGAAGGCTGTGAGGAAGATGTGTTAGGTCTGGTAGCATAAATCAGATTTGAAGCCCAGGGAAGACTTCCCCATGGGTACAACTGGCGAGCACTGTGGATGCAGCCAAGAATATGGGGGAGGGAAACTAATGTTGGAAAGAAAAGTCAAAGCCAAATCACTTAAGATCTTAAATGCTAAGCTAAGAATACTGGACTTTAGTACCAAACATGGGGAAGGTTTCAAGGAAGGATATAGTGTGATCAGAACTGCATTCTGGGAAAACTCACAGATGTACACAATATGAACTAGAGTAGGGAGGAGAGTGAGAACAAAGGCTCTTATGACAAATATTATAATCATTCAGATCAAAGGTACTAAGTACGTATGAACTATGCTAGGGACAGTAGTGAGAGAAAACCCAGGGTAAAGCCAACAGAACTTGACAATATCTAGTTTTAAATCTGAGTTCTTTTTTTTTTTAATGTTTATTTATTTTTGAGAGAGAGAAGAGTGAGTGGGGGAAGGACAGAGAGAGAGAGGGAGACACAGAATCTGAAGCAGGCTCCAGGCTCTGAGCTGCCAGCACAGAACCCAACATGGGACTCGAACCCACAAGCTGTGAGACCATGACCTGAGCCAAAGTTGGCTGCTTAATCAACTGAGCCACCCAGGTGCCCCTTAAATCTGAGTTCTTTTGAAGATCCAGAAGCAGGATGTAAGAAGCAGATAGAGCTTGAAAGTCACTATACATAATAAAATGCAAGGAAAACGGTTTCCACATTGATCTAAAACTAATACGCACATATGCAAAAGGGGGAGTTTCACTTCAAAAAGGGGGAGTTTCACTGGACACTTTTTAGTGTCAGATCTATTTCTAAACAAAAGGTCAGGAGGAAAGCCAGACAGTATCATGATGCATAACATGATGGAAGCCTTTAGTTTGGTCCAAACCAGATGTCCAGCTAAAATAAGCCATGATACACAGCATAGTCCTGGGCTTCAAAATTAAAGAACTCTAAATTCTATATGCTGGAACAGGATAATCGTTAGCTCCTCAAAGCCTCAGTAGTCTATTTCGGACCCCCCTTTGCCACGAAAATTTTCTTTAGGTCAGCAAGTCACCAATGGGCTCTTCATTGCATACCCAATCAACACTTCTCAGTCTATCTTTCATTCAATGTTTAACCCCTGCCAACAGCCCTAGGTCCTTTCCTTTCCATTTGTCCCAGCTTCCAAAGAATGGCAAGTCTCATCAGTTCTTCCCCGACTTCACTGCCCCCCTTCCTGACTTCATCTTCCCTCCACTGCCATACATTACATTCTCATTACCACTCAGATGCCACAGTTCTCAAACTGTGGTCTTCAGACCAGCAGTAGCAGCACCATCTGGAAACCTGTTACACGTAAAAATTCTTGGAGAGCACCTGGGTGGCTCAATTGGTTAAGCGTCCACTTCAGCTCAGGTCACGATCTCATGGTTCATGAGTTCAAGCCCTGCATCAGACTCTGCTGTCAGTGCAGACCCTGCTTTGGATCCTCTGTCTCCCTAACTCTCTTCCCTTCCCCTGCTTATACTCTCTTTCTCTCTCAAAATTAAATAAATGTTAAAAAAAATTTAAAAACAAAAGAAGTAAAAATTCTTGGGCCCCACTTGAGACCTACTGAGCCAGAAACTCTGGGGTAGGGCCCAGTAATCTGTGCTTGGGCAAGCCTTCCAGGTGATTCTGATGCATGCTCAAGTTTAAGAACACCTGGGCTCCCTGCCTTTAGTCTCACAGCTAGCTCCCCATGCTGTGGCCAGAGTCACCTTCTAAATTACCAGTTTAATTATGTCATTCGCCACTTTCTACAATAGTATTCAAACTGTATGAACCCATTTTAAACAGGAAAAACTAAGACTTCAAATGTTAAATTAAATTTGTATTTTAATGTTATTTGAATTTGTGCACACATAATATAGTCTTATAAAACTAGCATTAATTCCTTATATTTATCAAGTATATGTCAGTATAATCATTTTTTTTTCAAAGAGAACACAAAACCAGAATATTAAACAATATTAACTGGCAATCAGGTTTTTCTGAAACTTAATCACAATGTCAGGTTTAATCACAGAAAGATGAAGTGGTAGGCCTGGTCATAACTGTGAAACCTTGAGGAAGTTACTTATCCTCTCTGTGCCTCAGTTTCCACATCTGCAAAATGGGATAATAGAATTTCATAGGATTGTGAGAATTAGATGAGTTAAGATACATAAAGTTCCCAGGACAGCGTTGGCCACACAGAAAGCATCTTAAGAGTTTGTTGCTGGTGCACCTGGGTGACTCGGTTGGTTAAGCCTCTGACTCTTGATTTTGGCTCAGGTCATGATCTCACAGTTTGAGAGTTCAAGCCCCGCGTCAGGCTCTGTGCTGACAGCTCGGAGTCTAGAGCCTGCTTCAGATTCGGTGTCTCCCTCTCTCTCTGCCCCTCCCCTGCTCGTGCTCTGTCTCTCTCTCTCTCTCTCTCTCAAAAACAAATAAACACTAAAAAAAAAAAGAATTGTTAAAAAATAAATAAATAAAATACAAATAAAAAAAGAATTTGCTGCTATTAATCATCACTATTACTAATGTTATACTAATGTAGCTAATACCTGTACATGTAAGCATGGTACTGACCGCTAGGTACCCCCAATATACATTCTCCCTTTTTTCTTTCTACAGTGACAGAACCCCATGGTTTTAGCTGAGCACACGCCCACACAGAATAAATACTACATTTCCCAGCCTCCCTTACCTCTAGGTGCATTTATACCTACCCTCCCCATGGAGAATAACCTCTAGGATGCTGCCTGGTGGTGGAGATCTAAGAGCTTCTGAAAAACACTTTCGACCAATTTTCCTTATTCAAGAGCATCATTCCCTTCATCCCTAGTCCCAAAGGAACTTGGTGTTGCCAATTCCTGAGCCTTTGGGTAATTGTGCAACATAAATTGGGCTGGTTCTTGGCCACTCCACTGCCCCTTCCAGGTTCTGTTTTTCCAAGCCTATTAAGCCCTTTACCTTCCAGAGTCCAACACTTTGTTCACATGGTCTCCAATCCCACTCCCCCCATCCTTGAGGATTTAGGCGTCTACAAAAGAGGATCCCCTAACATTTTAGTGGGGTTTAGGGAAGGAACAAAAATAGATGCTTATGTTCAATTCTCTCTTTTTCCAGAATTTTCAGGTGCCATTTTCTATAAAAACTCTCCCAGTGCACCACTTAGTTCACCTCCTGGCATTTAAATTCTGGCCTAAATAAAAGAAACAAAGTTACTAGGCACCTTCTTACATAGTTTTATATTGTTATTTCATTCTTACACTGTTATTTTACTCACCATGTAATTATGCTTTGGCCCCGTAAGTGTACTGGGATTTCCTTAAAGGCAGAGACCACATCTTAAAAGCTTTAGTACCTTCTAGAGCAGTAGTTCTCAAACTTGGCTGCACATTTGAATCACCTGGGGACCTTTTAAAACTCCAACACCCTGGCCGCACCCAGAGCAGTAACCCAGAATCTCTGGGGTGAGACCCGAATCTCTGGGGTGTCCTGCAACACAGGGGCCAGGCAGAGAAGCACCACTGTGAACAGTGCTGCTGCTGTCTGGAGACCCACTTCAAATACTTATCCCACATGTGTACACATACAACTGAAAGGCATCTACCTTCCTGGAATGGCATCTCTGACAAACTCTTAAGGCACCGTAAACTGGTCACAGGAAAATAATCTGAGTAATCCCAGGACATAGTAAAGAAGTGCCTTAGCCCAAGACAACGTTTGGAGGACACTTTAACAGTAAGCACTTACTTCCTGCGCCCACCGCTCCATGTAGCAATGGTAAGCGTCAATGGGGACCTTTCTCTGCTGAGCACGCTCCCGCCCACCGCTGCCTTCATTATCCCTTCGTTACTTGTGAGCACTTGGCCTCGCAATCCAGATCACATGCTTGAAGGGACGCAGGGCTGTTTTGAGTGGCAACCTTCCAGTTCTGCAGAAACTATAAAACTGACCCAAACAAAGAAAACTGGTGGAGTTGCCAGGCAGCAGAGACTCCAGAATATCTATATAGGAGAGGCTTAGGAGAAGCATTGTGGTTGGAGAATAGAGCCAGACAGCTTGTCTTAATCTTACATTTTCATAGCTACCCTGCTGTTTTAACTTAGATTTTATGTATGCATGAGGTGGTTTGGGGAAACTGTGAAGATTAAAGTCACCTCAAGCACCCCTGAGACCTCAACGTTAGCAAAATCAGGAACCACAGATCCTGCACCATCAACCGAGGCCTGTTCATTGCCTTTTTTGCTGTCCTCCAGAGGCTGAACATCAGGCCACTTAGGGCTGCACACATAGTGATGGCAAGAAAAGGACAGGCAAGGCCAAACTGTGACAAACCACTAAAGCCTCCAAAAGGAGACCCACGAGAAGGCGGCGGGGGGGACAGATGCCGTGTGATCTGGAAGGGAGAAAATATATCCAATGCTACCCACTGGGCCGAATCCTTTAGCAGAATTAGGGAGGAGAGGCTGTTGCTATTGAACAAAGCCTCTGCTAGAAACCACAAATAGATACAAATAATACCAGAAGGGGACCTAAAAAAAACAAAACTGAACAAGGAAATCCCGACACGTTAGATCCATGTCTTGCAGTGAGAAGAGTGGACCTACAGCTCTTCACCATTTCTGAACAGAAGTGCAGTCATTGTAGCCACAGTATCTAACTTTTCTTTTTTTTTTTTTCTTTTCTGTCTTTGTCTTGTAATCTCGACACCCAACATGGGACTTGAACCAACGACCCGAGATCGAGAGTTGCAAGCTCCTCTGACTGAGCCAGCCAGGTGCCCCTAACTTTTCTCTTTTTATATACAGAGTTAAAACACACTGTGAGCAGAGTTGCAACCTTCAATATTGAAAGTAGAAAAGTAAAGTAATTATTTTATATAATTAAAATATTAATTACAGAATTAATGTTATAGAATTAAAAACAGAACAATGAAAAGCTCAACGGCTACATGGTCCTTGGGAGGAACCTCCAGAATCTTTGACAAAAGAAAAAGGTGACTTCTTCAGACAAATGACTGATTTGCCCTATCAGACTTAGGAAACTGTTGGTTGAGAATGCTACAGAACTTCTCTCTTTAATGTCTACCTATCAGTATTCAATTTAGATCTGAATAGATATAAAATGGTGTATGCCATTTAAATGTTCCTTTCTCCCTGTTAAGAATTAACATGTTTCCAAAGTGATTTAAAAGTTTCCTTTCAAATTTTAAGGAGCCCCCACGTCTTCCAGAACAAAACGCTCAAATTTAGCAGCTATAGGGTCTTGATTAATTAAGAATGTAATACCGTGTTTGTGTTTCTGGCTTAGAAACTAGTGTCTTTGTTTCTGCTGGACTCCCCGTTGGCAGAGACCAGAAGAGGAAAACATGAGGGTTAAATGAGCAGCGTGCCCAGAAATTGAGAGTGGGAGAAATCCCTTATTACCAATGATGCTTGAGTGTCCCGGAGCCAAAACTGCAGAAAAAGAATCTTTTGGCTAATTTAAGGTTGGCCAGATGCCACCATTTCTGGCTGGTGGCCAGAGGACCTCGGGGGGAGAGGGATGGCAGGACGCCACCAGAGAAGGTCAAGCACTTCATTGCTAAAGCTGCCTTTGGGTGTAGCTGCTCACTAGGAAACTGAAAACTTTTTGTCCAACAAGCTTCCCAAGTGATTCCTTAGCACATGACATTTGCCAACCTTTACCTAACTGATCCCTTATCCACTCTGCCAATCAAAGCAACCAAGAAATTTCATCTACACTAAACGGGAACAGAAAACAAAGCACTCTCTCCAATCCTCTAGGACTTTACATACGAGGCTTCGTTCAACAAATACCTGTCAAATGACATTAAGACTATCTTCCATGCGGGGCTGTTTGTACTGGCTACTTCCAATTGGACTGGAAAATCATTTTTCCTGGTGAATTTAATTATTACATGAATTTCTAATTGCACTGAAGTCACTAGAAAGTGGAATTACAAGTTAGAAATGAAGCACAGACTGTAGAGCTATGTAACAACCTACGCACTTAGATTCAAACCTCTTGAGACAGGTATGTGACCTCAGGTAAGTGACAATAACAGCTCAATATCTGAGCGCAGTGTCAACACAGGGTCACAACACAGAAGTCAACACAGCTACTTCTAGAGGGGAAAGCATTCTCAGTTGTAATTTAATGGGCTTGTGATTGGCTTCCTCGAGCTGAACAGCACAGAATTGGGGGGGCCAGGGACTCCCAGATCTACAATCTGAAATGTATATGAGAATTGTTATCCTGCTGACCCCCTTTCATCCCTGATACTTTCTGAGATCTAAAAAGAAAAACCTTATAATTCCAAAAGTATATTTGAATCAAATAAGCAGCAATTCTGAATATATGAAAGGTTAAAAAAAAAAATCACCGGCTGCAATATGTAAAAGTTAGAAAGTGAGCTGTCCAAAATAAAACAATTAATAATGTCTACTGCCTCCACATTCAAGAAATACTAAATACTGAAGAAAAGTGTGTGTTCTTCCCATTGTCAAAAGTACCAGTCTGGGGCGCCCAGCTGGCTCAGTCAGTAGAGCATGAGACTCTTGATCTTGGGGTTATGAGTTCGAGCCCCACATTGGGTGTGGAGATTACTTAAAAATAAAATCTTAAAAAAAGAAAAAAAAAAAAAGGTACCAGTCTGGAAGAGGAGATTCATAAGACTTGACACCAGATTTAAATCGGAAGCTAATTTCACAGCATCATCCTTAATATTAAGGACATATGATATACGGCATACTGGACAGTGAAAGTGTAAAACAAAGAATCTTTTACTCTCCTTAACGTGTTTTCAATACAGTTTCATTTTTCTAATTCTTGTGATGTTTACAAAAATATGACTTAATTTTTATAGGTTCTGACAATAATGACCTATAATCCCATTTTTTCTGGTCTCCTTCAATTCAAGCCTATCTCCTAAGCCCTGTTGGTGCTCATATTTGATAATTTTAAAAGCCTGCCATTGTCAAATAAGGTTGAGAAAAACTGGCTTAAGGGCATTACACTCGGATGTTCAAAATGTCAAAGAGAACACCTGTTGGCAGGTCTAACATTTACTGTTTGATCAGCTATGGAAAAACAGAAAAACTAGTTGAAGCAGCAGCTGCCATCCCAGAACAACTTAATGCACTAATCAGAAAACGTGTTCACAAAAGAATCACAAAAAGAATTTTTAAGAACTTTTTCATAGGGGTTATTGATGGCTACTGATGGGTTATTCCTACTCAAATCAAAGCCCTTAAGCATTGTTCATTAAAATTCCTTATATATTCCTTCCATTCTTCATGTTTTATAAGAGTCGCTCATTTACAAGTAGAAGGAAAAACAACATAATGCAAAAAGCTCAGAACCGGGTTCTGGGAAGCTTGAGTTTGGGATCTGGCTCACTCACTCACCACTCAACAGTTTGGTACTATCTAACTTCTCGGAACTTCAGTTTCTAGATTATGTGGAGGACTAGATCCAGGTTTCTCAACCTCAGCTTTATTGACATTATGGGAGGGAGGGGCTGCCCTGTGCACTGTAAGACCTCTGTATCTCTGACCTCTACCTACTACATGCCAGTAGCAACCCCCTGTTGTGACAAACATGTCTCTAGACTCCTGTCTCCAGTTGTGCAAAATCACCCCCAGTTGAGAATCACCGGACTGATTCCATCTCTGATATTCTACAAAATATATTCAATCTTATTTTCTTTTTTTTTTTTTAATGTTTATTATTTTTGAGAGACAGACAGAGGAGCAAGCAGGGGAGGGGCAGAGAGAGAGGGAGACACGGAATCAGAAGCAGGTTCCAGGCTCCCAGCTTTCAGCACAGAGCCCAAGGAGGGTCTCAAACTCACAGACCGAGAGATCATGACCTGAGGTGAAGGCTGCTTAACGAACTGAGCCACTCAGGTGCCCCTTCAATCTTACTTTCTTAAATGTTATTTGTTAAGACACTGGTCAACATGCCAATTGTGAGACATGATTTTGATTTTTAGATAAATTAAAATACAATAACAACTTGTACCAATTCTAATTTTAGTAGATTCTAAAGTCTTCTGGGGATGAAAATTCACAAAAGAACATCAAAACAATTTATAAGGAAAACAAATGTAAATGAAGTATATCTCAATAATATTTTCATCCCATTTTCTAGGGTAACTCCTTCAACTGGAAAAAAGAGATAAAGGACACATTTAAAATCCTTTTATTTTGTATTATTTTATTTTTAATCTAGTCTATCCAATGTGTACTTTTAGAGGCTCTCATCCATGTGGGGTGCCTGGGTGGCTCAGTCAGTTAAGTGTCCGACTTTAGCTCAGGTCATGATCTCACAGTTTGTAAGTTTGAGCCCCACATCAGGCTCTGTGCTGACAGCTCAGAGCCTGGAGCCTTCTTCAGCTGTGTCTCCCTCCCTCTCTGTCCCTCCCCTGCTCACACTCTGTCTCTCTCAAAAATGAACGAACGTTAAAAAAAAAATTTTTTTTTTTTTTATATAGAAAACAAAGGGCCTTGTAATACCAAGAGCAACATAAAGTGCTTGACTTTTGGGAAGAAAGACATTTAAAGCTAACAATTCTTTTAAAATATTTTTTAATAAGCATATTAGGAAAAAAGTTTATACCATCTCAATACCTGGTTTTACTCTAAATTCATGGAACATTTAAATATCTTACAACCTACGTCTGGTGTTCAATCTGCTATGAAGTCATAAATGTATACACTTCATAGGGAAAATAAATCACGTACTGCATTTCCCTCAGGAATTGCCATTATTTTACCAAGTTTTTGCTTCAGTAAAATTAGTTTCAACTGCCTAGAAGCCAAGCGTTCTTTCACAGATTGATATTCCTGACATTATGTCCGCGAGGATGATTATCACCCAAGTACTCCTTTCTCTGCAGAAGGTCACTTTTGCTGTTGAAGAGGTTAATTTCATAATTCACGTAAAAGTATTAGAGACTTGTCAAAAGATTTTTCCTTTCATCCCCCAAATTTAAAACTTATACTGGAAAAGGACTTATGAGAAAATTAAGGGCCTAATTTTTTATGCTCATGATTCTCAAAGGACAGAACAATTGCTATACCCCTAAAACCCTTAAATATAAAGGAAATTGAAACATAAAGCAAATGTACTCCTCTTTTGAAAGAGACACACAATCACAAAGAATACCAAAATATGAGCTCATAAGGAACATCTAGCTCTTTCCTTTACTGATGAGGCCACAGAGGCTGAAAATCAACTCCCAAATACTGGCATATTATAGAGGAGAACATATCTTCTCCACATGCCTGCCCTAGTTTTCCTTCCTGAATCCAGTGTATTGAAGTGTCTGGTTATACAATTTCTATGATATTTACATAGGAAAACAAACAAGTGGTTATATTCGTTTTCCCAAGCTGCTAGGACAGGCCACAGTTGTGGTGTACAGGAATGAATATAGTAATGGAAAACCATCAAATCCCATGAAAAGGCAGATGTTTGGGCCAACAGACTAATTCAGCAAGTCCTCTGCTATTCCTTTTCTCACCTAAGTTTCCCCCAATAAGTGAACCAAAACAGAGCCTTACGAACCACAGCCCAGCAATGTTCACATTCATATAGAATAGTATTAAATAAAAAGTACGCTAAACCTGACATACCAAAGTGTTACGTGAATAAAACACAGACAATATAGAGAAGGACAATAATGAGGACAGATTTTGTATGACACGTGGAATCTTACATAAATGAAAGGATGTGTGACATTCAACATAAAATCATACATACCCTAAAAAATCAACTACTTTTTGAATTGCCCTCTCCTACCCACTGTTTCCCTAGAACACACCTAGTTCTAACTGTTCTCCCAAACAAGGGATCCCTTGCTTAAAGAGGCTAAAGCTGGCATTTGGTGTGCAATGTGTCAAAGAGGTCAAACTACCTATTTTCAGTTTTCAAACCACCCCTATTATTTTGTTCCATCAAAAGATAAGGAAGGAGAAAAATGGTTGAGTGGTGTAAACTCACCCATCTGGATTGTCTGGAGTACAAAAGAGCTCTCTCACTCTCTCTCTTTTTTTAACAGCATGGTCCCTAATTACACAGCTCCTTCTCTTTAATATTAAGTAGCATTCAGCATCACAGTAGTAAGTCAGTAACCTGCAATTCTTCAAATTCTCCCTTCTGATGGAATTTAAAAGGCTCCTCGGCAGTTCCAGAGTACTGGTACCAGGCCAACAAGGACAGTGTCATTTCAAAGTGTAGGCTGCCACCTACCGACTGTGATCCATTCTCTCAACACTCAGCTCCTCCCCAGAAAGCTAAACAATTCCTTGCAAGATGTTCTTTGCTATGCCATTTAAAGCAATGCATTCAACTATATCAATATAATCTTTTAAATACAAATGCTTTTAACTTCAAAAAATACAAACATGCCTCTGTATAGCTAAACACCCTGGCCTGTACTCAAAAGGGCAGAGAATTATTTTTAAAAGATACATGCCATTTTTTTAATACAGAAAAAGTTCCATTTTAATATATTTCTCTCCACCATTCCCTTTATTCTTTACTCTTAAAAATTGAAGCTCACTCCTTCTCATTACACAGAGCTGGTGATTTAATTGTTCACATTGATCAACCTGGAATTATTCAAAACTTCAAGTCATAGTCCTAAAGTGCTTAGAAAAACTCACAGCACCTGCTGACAATAAAGCTAAAAAAGCTAGCCCTTAATTAGCTCAACCCCCTGTCGTAGAAACATAAATCTGCAGGTGCCCTCTAGGAGTAGAGGACTTTTTCAAGTGAGAATTTCTCCCTGTTTTAACCTTTTTAAAAGAAAAACAATCAGACTAACCAACATCATTACAGGGAGATAAGGAAATCCCCTCTCCCAGGCAATAGGCCACTGTCTTGGTGAGAGGGTGAACCACATTCACTTAATAAGTACTGCCAGACACAATATTAGGAGCTAGGGATGCACAGATGACTTAAATATCTGTTGCCTTCCTGAAGTTGTCCGCTGCAGAGATCTGGTAGGGACGCAACTGCAATGCAACCTGCAATATGTGAAAAACATGAAATCTGAACAGTGAAAACTAGCACTTGGGTTTGCTTGGGAGGGTCAGGAAGAGCTCCAGAGAGGAAGCTTCTGAAGGCAAAATTGGAGCTTACCAAGTAATCAGATGGGAGAGAAAGATCCAAATGGTGTGTGCAAAGGAAGAGAGATGGAACAAAAGGCAGAGGCTCAGAGAAAACATCTAGCAATTCAATATGGGTAAAGAATAAAATGAATTAGGGGTGCCTGGGTGGCTCAGTCGGTTGAGCGTCCGACTTCGACTCAGGTCATGATCTCACGGTTCGTGAGTTCGAGCCCCGTGTCGGGCTCTGTGCTGACAGCTCAGAGCCTGAAGCCTGTTTCAGATTGTGTCCCCCTCTCTCTCTGCCCCACCCCTGCTTGTGCTCTGTCTCTCTCTGTCTTTCAAAAATGAATAAACATAAAATAAATTTTTTTTTAAGAATAAAATGAATTTTAAAAAAATGAATTAAAAAAAAACCTCAATGAATGAGGTTAGGTAGGTAGGTAGAGCTCAGTCTTTTGTACATCCCACCAAGAAATGTGCCTTTTAGAATTATCACAGCAAAGTAGGGACTGGAGGGAGGGTGATTGCTAAGAAAAGGGGTAAAAATGTCCAAGCAGGGAGGATTAAGGATCTGAAAGCAGACCAGGGAAGCAAGAATACAGAGACCATATCAGAGACAAGCTGTGAAGATGAATTTGTAGGACATGACTGGGGGTGAAGAATGAGAAAGGAGGAAGAGACTAGAATTCCCCCAGTTTCTGGGTGAGGTAACTGAATGGATAGTGGTATGTTCACTGAGACAGGAAATGCAGTGGGAGCCGTGGATTTGCTAGGTGGAGTTTGAAAACCGGAGTTTGGAAATGCTGAGTTTGAAGTGGCTGGAACACTGAGGTGAAGGTGTACCGTGGAACAATGAATACACAGATCTGAAGCCCAAGCCAGAGGTCTAGACTGGATTTAGAAAATCTGAAGTCACTTGTGTGTGAGTAGCGGGGGACGTGGATGAAATGCCCCAGACAGAATGGGTACAGTGAGAAGAGCACCATGGATGAGAGAGAACCTGGCAGACAACCAACAGAAGACTCGCCAGCTTAAACAAGCGCTCGGCATGTTACCACATTGGCTAAGGCAAGACAGACTAGTGAGGGCTAGAATCTGCTCAGAAGCATAGCTACACCAGATGTAGACAAGACTAAGTAAACAAAAGTATAATTTGACCTCTGGTTTCCAGTTCCACATGCAAAGAGCTTGGAAGTAGCCACTCTGTCCTAACAGCAAGCGAAAAGCTGAACAGACTAAAAAATCAACAACTCTTGCCCACAAGGCAAGGGACGACACAGAGCAAACTGTTGTCCTCAAGACTAAAGAGACAGACAGATGAATATAGGGAATCTTGACTTACCAGAGCAGAGACTGACGAGCAAAAACCACTGCAAGAGCCAGTGCCAGGATAGGAAAACTTGAACTGTACTTGAGGAATTGATGGAGGTTCAGTGTGTACAAGTCTGAGAGTTAAAAATTCCAAGGAATCCAGTCAGAGAGAGGCCTCCACAGTTCTATGAGGCTCTCCTCCAGGAGCTCTGATAAACATCGAAGAAAAATCCCCTGTTGCTTCCAGCTGGGGAAGCGGACAAGGAGCCATTTTGAAACTTGCCACAGCACTCCCTTTTTTTTTTTTTTAACGTTTACTTATTTTTGAGAGAGAGCATGAGCATGAGCAGGGGAGGGGCAGAGAGTGAGGGCAGCAGAGGATTCGAAGTGGGCTCTGAGCTGACAGTAGCAAGCCCAATGCAGGGCTTGAACTCACAAACTGCAAGTTTATGACCTGAACCAAAGTTGGACACTCAACCTACTGAGCCACCCACGTGCCCCACAGCACCCCCTTCTTAAAAAGGCCTGACCTCAAGTGAAACCAGTTGACTAGAGCCTAATCTGCTGGGTATGTATAATTATTGTAATTGACATGGGAAAAGGAAAATGGCCAACTCTAGTCAGCTCCATCCATCCTGTCCCACCTGACAGGGAAGAAAAAACACTTGTGAAGTTCACAGTCCAGAGGCATCGGCTCAATAAAGGACTTAGACCTATCACAAAGCTATATAATGCTTCCCATCCCCATACACCTCACTCCCGCATCCCTAAAGGCCTATGTACAGCAATTCCTCTTACCCAGTGCATCATGTCTAGCTATCAAGAGAAAATTACAAGGCAAACCAAAAACCAAAAATCACAATTCGAAGAGACAGAGTAAGCATCAGAACCAGACATGGCAGGGATTGGAATTACCAGACCAGGAATTTAGAACAACCATAATTAATGCGCTAAGGGCTCCAGTGCATAAAGTAAACAGCATGTAAGAACTGATGGGCAATGTAAATAGAGCTGAAAATCCTAAGAAGAAAACAAAAGTATAATTCTATGTTTTAAACATTACTTACTATATGCAAATATACTCAGATATATTCAAATATGGTCTAGAAGTGTGTGCATCAAGATGAGTACCATTGTTTTTTTTCATACTTTAGAAGTATGGACAATTTTTATGTTCTCCTTTATGCTTTTCTATATTTTCCATATTTTCTACAATGCATATGCATTGCTTTTGAAATCAAATGTTTAAAGGTTTTTAATTTTTTTTAAGAGCTAAAGTTTGTCGGAGTCTGAATTCGCTGGATGGAACTAATTGAGATAGTGTGAGGTAGTTGAGATTGGCCCAACCATCTCAAAATCTAAACAGCTGTTAGAAACAGGAGACAACAGAGGGACAGGACTCAGAAAATCAAAACCTGCTATAAAGAGAAAAGGACTTCCTGGTAAACAAGATGGGCCATGCCATGGTATCTTGGATCCAAATATAATATAACCTCAGAGAAGAGTAGAACAAGAAGGAACAACAATTAGGAAAAAAATATCAAAAAGACCCTCCCTCCTTACTTGCATGCACCCATGAGCTTCAGAGGGCAGTGGCAAAGGTAAGAAGAAAGGTAGGAGTCAACTCTCCCCCTAAACATAAGTGCTTTGCTGACTTCCAGATCAGTTAAGACTCAGAGAAGAAATGAATGAAGTCAAATCACCTCAACGTCACCCCTAACAATAAGGAGTTGAAATACATTCCTTACACAGCAAGTCAGGGCAGGGCAGGAGTGGGGGGTGCTGGGGTGGGCCAAAATGTACTCTAACAGTTTGAAGTCTGAGTCAAATGAAGTAAGTGAAAGCAATAGACAGAAATCAATCACATGCCAAGCAAAAGGCATTGATCAGCAGAGGTAAAATATCTGGAAGGATAATGGGACCGTTAATTTATGGGTCAACTTGGCTAAGTGATGGTGCCCAGTTATTTGGTCGAATACCAGCGTAGATATTACTATGAGAGTATTTTTTAGATGTGATTAACATTTAAATCAGTAGACTTTCAGTGAAGCGGATGAGTCTTCATAATACGGATGGGCCTCACCCAATTATTTGAAGGCCTTGGGAGAAGAGGCAGGTCTCCCAAACAAGAAGAAATTCAGCCTGAAGACTGCAACACAGAAATGCTGCCTGGGTTTCCAGCTTGCTGGCTTACCCTACAGATTTCAGACTTGCCAGCCTCCTCACTGTGTGAGTCAATTCATTAAAAAATAAATTTCTCTCTCTCAATATAGATATAGGTAAAGGCATATAGATACAGGTATAGACATAGATTATAAATATACAGAGGTACATACACATACAAATAGATATAGATGCATATATAATACCTATATACACACACATATATAGATATAGTTATGCAGATATATCCTAATGCTTCTAATTCTCTGGAGAACCGTGATTAGTACAGGTAATAAAAGATGAAATCTATTAACAGAGACCAATCAGGCACAATCTTGAACTAGAGGCAATGGAAGTGAAAATGGCTAAGGTAGGCAGTAGTAAGAGATGAAAGCTTCCTGGATTTGAATGACATAATAAACAATACATTTAACTACGATTATTTTGGCATCCATAATACATGTAATATGAACCAGGTCAGGGATGCTACAGTTAGAACACATTGGAAGAACTCTAGACCAAAGGATTCTATGGATGGAAAAAAACAAATGCAAAAACAAAACCAACAACTATTTATACAATAAAGATATGGCGAACAATTTAACAGGAATATTCTCTATTTTCAAGATACTTAAATAAAAGTTATACAGGAATACTATTCATATATAAAGATGTTAACTTACCATATTTGTCTCGCAAGCCAACAGTACATCTAAAGACTCCACCAAAGGCAACATCTTCACCAAATATTACTGAAAAACAATGTTTAAAGAACATATTTCATTTGATAATACCTAAATCATACTAACAATGAAAAATAAGTAATTTCAATGTTTACATTTTAAAGCAGAAAACAGAAATAGATCAAAGGTTTAAAATAAGGTTTCTAAACTTCAACATTACTGACGTTCCGGACTGGATAATTCTTTTCTTGTAACAGCCTATTCTATACATTGTAGATATACAGCAGTATCCCTGCCCCCTATCCCATGGATGACAGTTGCCCTCCCCACACACACAGTCCTGGAGTCCTCCCCACACACACAGCCAAGAGTGTCTGGAGACTTTGTTAACATGAGAGGAGGAAGGGGGATTAAAATCATCCCAACTGATTAAGAACCACCAATCTAGGATGTCATTTTGTTTTACCCATGAAGAAAATGAGGCCAGAGAAGTAGTAAAGTAACTTGACAAGTCAGAAAGCAAGCAAGAGGCAGAACTATGACTCACACTCCAGCCTCCTGAGTGTCTGGCCAGTGGTTATTTTCTTTCATATATGGTATATAATAAAAGTCAACACTCTGAAGGGCTGAAGGAAAAATATCTCAAGCTGAGAGAACAGTCACAAATAGGAAAAGGACTTAAATCAAGTAAAAGGAGGCAAGTATGGTGGGACATAGTGAGCAAGGCAAAGAAAATAAAAATGGGTGTTCACAGAGGTGAATTCTATTCCTATATATGCACCTGACCAGCTCTGTGAACCTCAAGGAAACAATTCACCCTTATTTACTCAAGATCATTCTCAGATAGCACTCAAACAAAGCAAAATCTAATCATCCACTATTATAGTTTTTACTTCCTCCTAACAAAATAACCCGTTCTTCACTTGACCTTAAAACTAGGGATTTTCAGGGGCGCCTGGGTGGCTCAGTCAGTTAAGTGCCTGACTCTGGCTTAGGTCATGATCTCACAGCTTGTGAGTTTGAGCCCCACATCAGGCTCTGTGCTGACAGCTCGGAGCTGGAGCCTGCTTCAGATTCTGTGTCTCCCTCTCTCTCTGCCCCTCCCCTGCTCATACTCTGTCTTTCTCTCAAAAACAAATGATAAAACATTTAAAAAACTTAATAATAAAAACTAGGGATTTTCAAGTGGAAGCCCAAGGTATACCAAATATATATATATTTATATATACTAATACATATAAGTAAAGCCAATCAAATTTAGAAAACATACAGCAGGATAACTGTTTTTATATCAATGATTAAATTTGATAAGCTATTTATTACAGTTATTTCCAAAATATCTTAAGTTGAATGACAATGTATTTCAAAGGAAAGCATGGAATCAAATCTTCATTTCATAAACAGATTCATAAATCTGAATGAAGTGGTACTTCCCATTTTTTTATATGCTGGAGAAACAGAAGTACCCAGTAGGTATTAATCCAGAAAGTATTAATATAATATCAAAACCACACATACTATGGGAAAAAGTTGACATGAGGATGTTAGATATACATCAGAACTAATTCACCATGAATTAATTTTAAAAATGTGTTAATAGCATGATCTGATAACCTTAATCATTTGATCAGATCTTTTAAAAAATTTCAGGTAAGTGTAATGTTAACCACTGAGCTCCAGATTCAACATTTCCAGCAACTTTTTGATTCTGAATTAACACAGCTACCGTAGTCAAGCAGAAAGGAATTTTACCTGCAGTAGGATCTTTAGCCAATGAGTTATCCAAGGCACTTGTTATCGCCTGGAAAAGATTCATTTTCTGAGTTTGCCCTGTGAAAATTAAAAAAAAAAAAAAAAAAAAATTAAGTAACATTTCCTACATTGTAGAGTATATTAAAAATAACCAGTTTCTTAACAGTTGATTACAACATGATTAAAATCAACGTAGAAAAGAAAGTATAGAATATACTATGTGAATTTATAGGATTATTCACAATGATGCTGGTTCTGTAGAAATCACAAAAGCAATACAGGCTTCGGAGCTTGACGACGAAGCAAAAGTGACACATATTAAACAATTAAAAAACAAGTATAAAAAAGGAAAAATGAATATAATCCAGTCGCCAAGTGTGTGTAGACCATAAATAAAAGCCAGAAAAGATAACCAGCCAGAGTGAAAGTGGTCTGAGATTATATTCTGGACAGATGTTAAGAATATAAAACCTAGGGGTACCTAGGCGGCTCAGTCAGTTGAGCGTCTGACTTTAGCTCAGGCCATGATCTCAAGGTTCGTGGGTTCAAACCCTGCACTGAGCTCTGTGCTGACCACTCAAAGCCTGGAGCCTGCTTCAGGTTCTGTGTCTCCTTCTCTCTCTGCCTCTCCCCAACTCACACACACTCTCTCTCTCTCTCTCTCTCTCTCTCTCTTTCTCACTCTCTCTCAAAAGTATATAAACATTACGTGTGTGTGTGTGTGTGTGTGTGTGTGTGTGTGTGTGTATAAATCCCTGACAAATACACGTGACTCAAGGCACGTGTTAAATATGCCAGTAACAGCAAATGGTCATGGGCTATAAAACAATGAGGAAGGCTGGTGTTTAGAGAATACTATAATCCCATGCCTCAACACACCAGACTTGGTCCTTCCTACTGTCTCACTGCTCAAGTAGACTCTCTGCAAGCCAACTTCTAGTTCCCTAAACAGACAAATAGGATGGTTAAATGTAACAATACATGTAAAGTTAGAACAGTGCCCAAACACAGTAAGTGCTGAACAAATATGAGTTATTTATTATTAGAATCTGGACTTTTTCCATGCCCTTCATCTTGACTTTGGCATTATTCTGAATGGTAGAAAACTTTGTTTAATAAAGTTGCAAATGTTGGAACTCAGAAACATCATACTTTAGAGCTTTAAGTCTTGGTGCTCCCCAGGACCTACAGACATCCCAGAACTTTAGGTCAGCTCCTCTCCAAAAGTACTCTTCAGGATGGAGAGAGGCTTCTGCCTGAATCTTCTCTGATCCACAGGCCATCTTCACGTTAACCCATAGCTAGCCATGCTGCTAGCAAATCCCTTGAATACCGCTAATTACCCTGACTACTGTCCCATCTAACCTCTGTACTCCTTGGTAACTTGCTGTGTCCCAAAAGCCAAGATCTAATTCACAATGTGGGTCACAACAGCTAGTGCTGTTGCCATCAATGCTCTGGCCATGACACATGCTGGTCACTCACCCTTTTCTTAAAGACTCGTCTTTGTCCCAAGCCCAGCCTAGATCCACAGCAGGCTCTGATCTATGACATCTTCCATCTCCCAATATCCACTGACGCTCAACCTTCTCTTAACTGCTCTGACCCCTTCCGCACTGCTGAATGCCCAGGCTCCAAGTCTTGGCAATATCCACTCAAAAATGCCCTGCTGCCATCTGTGCCAAGAATAAAGTCCTGTTTCTACTCTTATTTTTGGTGGGGATAATGGGAATTCATTCAAGAAAGTACAGTATTGTTATGCCATCTACACCAAAGGATACATAAGCAAACCACATGTCTGTGATAACTTCAAAATTTATTTTTCTTCAGGCTAAGGCTATATCATTTAAATAGATGCTTGCCTTAAATCCTTCTCCATTCTATAAAAACTCTTTAATAGTGTTTATTGGTACCCAGCATCAGATGATAATGGTTTAGGGCAAACTTTTTTTCTGACTGCCATGATATTCCCATTCCTTCTCCCATTTCATACATTTCCTAAAGGCAGATTTTTTTTTTTTTGTCTATTATGATTTTCATAGCTAAGGAGCTAAGGAGGATAAAAATGCCTAAACACCTAAGGTGATATTTATTTCAAGTATGCTGACCATCTTAATTAATCCTGAATGCCTCCGAGACATCTTATTTCATCGCTATTCAACAAGTTTTAGTTACAAAGAAAGCAAAGACTTTAACAATAAAAAAACATACCAAGTAAATCTGGAAAGTATTGCTTAATTACCACCAAGAATTGACTCATCTTGTATGAAAACAATGTGTAAGAGTATTTAAAGGTTTTATTTCCATGTAAGCACAAAAACGTCTACTCCTGAATATTTTTCAAATACATTCAAAATTTTAGGGGGTTGGATTAACTGCTATTCTACCAGATGCTTTTAAAAGATTTAAATAATTTTAATATAGTAACATCTACTCCCAATTATTTTTAAAGTGGCAGTATAGTCTGTGAATGGGTCAGGAAGAAATCACAAATTATTCACAGGTAACATCATTTTAAATATTTATTTCCCTTAGAATTACTTATTCTCCTACAGGTTACATTAAAGACCATGGTAAGACATGCCTATGGTTCCTCATGACAAAGTATGTGCCTGTAGCACATGTAACTATGAGCACTTAAAAATTATTCAACACTGCTGCCCAATCATGCAATTACCAATATTAATAAAAAGCTGCTAAACCAGACTGACATCTCTTCTTTCCCAGATAAAAAGTTATAACAAAACAAAAATATACATAGCAGTTCAATTTCCCTAGTCAAGGATACAAGCTAATGGGCACCTATTGGTAAGACACAGCTTTATGGCTAGAAGTGAGCTACTCACTCAAAATTATCCTAAGTAGAGCATGTGAAAAAATAGGCCACCACCACTGCTGCAAAGATAAAGTGGCAGGTAATGCAGGGTCAGAATACAATAGGAACACAATAGAACATGAGCTGTAAGAGGTCAGGGATTCCTATCTGTTTTTGATCAGAGGTATATGCTTAGTGCTCATAACAATGTCTGACATGTAGCAGGTGCTCAATAAATATTTGTGGAACGACCACACAAATGAACATCTGAGCCTGGTTCAATAAAGATAAAATCTACAAAGCATATTGCTAATGGACTGCTTAAAGAGAAAGAAATACAGTAGGATAAAACATCTACCAGTGTTACAATTCAAAGTCAGACTGCAGGAGCAGGGGAATGAGGCAGAAGTGATACTGCTATGGCATCTTCAGTTATTCTGAGTAACTACTCAGTATGCAGTAGCATTGAAGACAGAAGCCTTCCACACAGCTAGAGCATGTAAGACAAAAATGGCAAATGAGTGCCCGAGGAGCAGTCTCTAGAAATGAATCAGGTCAACAGCAGGGCATGTTTAACAGTAAGTATGTTTGTAGTTAGATCCTGAACAAACTGATCCTGATCAGTTAGATCCTGATCCCCCAGGTGCTATGGGGGCACCTGGGTGGCTCAGTCGGTTAAGCATCTGACTCTTGATTTCAGCTCAGGTCATCGTGGTTGGTGGGACTGAGCCCCCGTTGGGCTCTGCACTGTAAGCACAGAGCCTGCTTGGGATTCTCTCTCCCTCTCTCTCTGTCTCTCCCCCCCACCGACTCATGTTCTCTCTCTCTCTCTCTCTCTCTCTCTCTCTCTCTCTCTCTCAGATTAAACATTTTTAAAAAATACACAGCTATGATATGGAAAGTTAGGGTCTACTTTCAGAAACCAAAGTTTCTGCCAGCACATTCAGCACTGGCCCTCCTTGGAGCTGCCTAGTCCTTGATGTGTATTACAGCATTTTCATGTCATATTCCTTAGAAACCTCAGCATTTAGTGCCTAACACAAACACGACCATCAGTATACGCTTGTTGAAGCATGATGGATGATTTTAGTGGCATAATCTGGCATTAACCACACTGTAAAATGGAAAGATGCCTAAGAAACTACCTATTTTCATCCAACAGAACTTCCACCCCTCCAGATGCCTGTTCTTCAGGAATCCCTTTCTATGTGCCAGAAATGTACCTCTAACCCACTCTAATCCCTACTATGGGGTTTCCCAAACTCTAACCCATAAAGTAAGTTTCATGGAACATTGAAATATGAGAGACAGGACCTTTTATATTAAAATATAAATGAAGGATCTATAAACACAAATGACTTTTTAAGATGCTAGTAAAGGGGGAGGGGGCTGCCACTGAAGGCCAACATTGGGAGGACCTAAGAAAGCCTTAAAGTTAAAGAAACTATGGCTAGGAGCCCTGGGTCCCCATCTCAGGGCACCTGGTAACTCATGTCATGGTATAACAAACTACAGTTGTTTCCCTCCCTTTAGCTGGACACTTCTCTCCTCAGTCTCTAAAAGCTTTTTAAACTCTTCTGTATGCTGGTCACTCCCAAATGAGTATCTCTAATCCAGACTCCTCCTCTGGATTGCTGATTTATATCCAACCATCACCAATTCCCCACTCGGGTGTCAGGCTTTTCTAACTCAGTAAGCACACAACCGAAGGCTTGATGTCTGCTCCCAAAACCAGTCTTCTGCATCTCAGCAAACAGCACTATCCTCCACCCAAGCATCCAGGCCAGAAATTGAGGAAGTATCCTTGAATGTCTTCCTTTTATTCATTCCTTACATTCAATCCATCCAATCCAGCTTCCAAATATACTACTTCCAACATACAGCTTAAAGTCTAGTACTACCAACCATGTCCTAATTCCAGAACTCATCATGTCTTTCCTGTTTCTGAAAAACATCTCCTAACAGCCTTAGTCAGTGCTGGCCTCTGTAACAAAATACCACACAGATTGAGTGGCTTAAATGACAGAAACTTATCTCTCACTGTTTGGGGGGTTGCCAAATCCAAAATCAAGGTGAGTTCCTGATGAAAACCCTCTTTCTAGTTTGCAGAAGGCCATCTTCTTGCTGTATCCTCACAAGGTAGAGAGATAATCTCTCTTGTGTCTTTTGTTATAAGGGTTCTAATCCCATTAACGAAGCCTCCACCCTCATGACCTAATTACTTCCCAAGGACCCCATCTCCAAATACAATCACACTGGGGATTAGGGCTTCAACATAGTAATGGGGAAGTGATATATTCAGACCAGAGTACCACCTCCTCACTTCTACTCCTTCATCCCTCATTCATCAAAGAGCTGCTATAAGAAGTCCTAAAAAGCAATGCACGTCATATGTTACTCCTCTGCTCAAAATTCTTCCAAGTTCTCTGACTGCACCTGGAATAAAGCCCTACTCCTCATCACATCCACAAAGCCCTGCTTGATCTCATCCTTGTTCACTTCAAAAGCCCTATTTTGCACCACTGTCCCCAAGGCTCACCACCTGAGTCTTCTCTCAGCTCCACCACAGCAAGCTCCCTGCTACGTCAGAACCTTCACGCATGTTGGGTCCTCTGCCTGGCACCTCCTTCACACCTCCTTGGATACTCTTTCCTGATCGCTTAGAGGGTGGTCAAATACTAACCTCTTCTTAGGGGCCTTGTTAGGTCTCTATTATTCTCTTTCCCAGCACGTGAACATGTCTTACAGGGCATTCATTGCAATTGGGATTGATTTAAGTATGCATTTACTTGCTATTTTTCGTCCATCTCCCCCACTAGACTTAAATTCCATGAGGACAGGTCCATATCCACATTTGTGTTTTGTGCTAAGCACCTAGCACAAAGTTTGGCAGCCAGAAGAAAACTAAAATGCACAGAATGAATAAAGAAACCTACACACATACACACAATGTCTAAAATCAGGGGCAGGGAGAGGCCCAGATGTGTTCTTGGGGAGCAACACAGAGCAATGAAGGCAGCACACACACTGGCATAATCATGCAAGCCTGGCCTGGAATCTGTGAGGCCATTGGGAAAGTGACTTAACCACTGACACTCCATTGCCTACTCCATAAAACAGGAATAATGTCTAATGTCTAGGGTCAGTGTGGGAATTCAACGAGATGATTACTATCAAAGGTCAAATATTTAAGAGCATCTACTCTATTATCGGGAGACCGAATCTAGCACAACCAGTACCAGGCACCAATAATTACATGACTTACCTCGCTGGGTCCCCCCAGCAATGCTTTGAGGCAGAACAGATGAAGAAAAGAAAGCTTAAGAAGACTAATAAACCCGGCCAATCTTACAATCCTAAATTGTAAAGTGGGGCTCAAATTTAGGCACGTTTGACTCAAGAACCCCAGCTCTCAGCTTCCGTGCAATAGTGCCTCCAGAAAGTTGCAATTTCCCAAATGATAGCAAAAATGGAGTACAAGTGGGATGAAAAATAGAGCAGAGGAAATACAGTCAATAATACTGTAATAATGGTGTATGCTGACAGATTGTGACCTTACTTATCTGGGTGAACACTGAGTAGTGTATAGAGTTACTGAATCAATGTGTTGGACACTGGAAATGAAAAAAAGGTGCAGGGATGAGGTGAGAAACTAATAAGCAAGTTCCTGGACCATAAGTAAAGAAACTTGAAGGTGGGTAAATAACAGTAATAAAGGAGGACAGGAGTCTCTGTTCAAATGAGACACAAAAGATGCAACAAATTTGGGGAAAGCCAGGTTTGAGGTAGGGTTAAGAGCGGGCAAAGTGTGGTGTGAAGAAATTGTACGAATAACGCAAAAGACAGTGTGGTTGAGTGCTCAGGAGCATGGCCTCTTAGAGTAAACTGAGCACACTACTTAAAAATGAAGCCTGGCTTCACCTCGTACAGATAGTGTCACTTGGGGAAGTTTGGGGGTTTTTTTTCCAAGTTTATATTTAAA
The DNA here is from genome assembly GCF_016509475.1 of Prionailurus bengalensis. Classification (NCBI taxonomy): domain Eukaryota; kingdom Metazoa; phylum Chordata; class Mammalia; order Carnivora; family Felidae; genus Prionailurus; species Prionailurus bengalensis. Next base: position 71,858,310 of record NC_057349.1, on the reverse strand, counting down.
TTCCAGTGAGTTGGGGCGCCTGGGTGGCTCAGTCGGTTGAGCATCCGACTTCGGCTCAGGTCACGATCTCGTGGTCTGTGAGTTCGAGCCCCGCGTCGGGCTCTGGGCTGATGGCTCAGAGCCTGGAGCCTACTTCCGATTCTGTGTCTCCCTCTCTCTCTGCCCCTCCCCTGTTCATGCTCTGTCTCTCTCTGTCTCAAAAATAAATAAATGTTAAAAAAAATTTTTTTTTAAAATAAATTCCAGTGAGTTAACATACAGTGTCATATTCGCTTCACGTGATTTATCACTCCCATAAAACACCCAGTGCTCATCACAACCAGTGCCCTTCTTAATACCCATCACCCAAGTGTCAAGAAGTAGAAGTTTAACCTCTTTGTATCTAAGTTTCTTCATTGTAAAATATGGTTGATAATAGGATACCTGCCACAGCACTGTCATATGAGGATTAAACGAATTGCTACATGTAAGGCACTCAGAATAGTGCTTGGTACCAGGTGACCTCTTATAAAAGTGTCTTCTGTCATCATTATCATTTGGTGGGATGCCGTGGAGAGGTCTGGATGAGCAATGATAAAGAATAAGGAAACACAGTAGGAAGAGAAAAAAGGAAGGACACAGTTGGGGGCAATTCTAATAAGACTGGGAAAAGAGATATGAAGAGAATTATCTAGTCTCAAAGGTCCCAACTTTTGACATGGTTGTTTTGGTGCCAGACTAGCACTCAGACTAGCCGACCTCAGGATGCTATATTCTGCCAACACTGCCAATGCTATAGAATAAATGTTTGTGTTCCCCTCCCCAAATTCATATGTTGAAACCTCATCCCCAATATAATGGTACTTGAGGGGAGGGGGGGGCTTTGGGTGATGAATAGGTCATGAAGGTGGAGCCCTGCTGAAAGGGATTTGTGCCCTTAGAAAGAGACCCCACAGAGCTCCCTCACTCTTTCCATTATATACAATGTCACAGTGATGAGACAGCTGACTGAGAACCAGAAAGCGGGGCCTCACCAGACATAGAATCTGTCAATGCCTTGACCTTGGACTTCCCAGCCTTTAGAACTGTGAAAAATAAATTACTGTTGTTTACAAGCCACCAGCCTATGGTATTTTGTTACAGCAGCCCAAAAGGACTAAGACATCCCATCAACATATCCAAACCTAAGTCATCCTCTCTTCAAAACCACTCTCCTCTCCCCCAGTATCCCTCATTTGTTTGAGTGATACCACTACTCTACCATCCTTTCAGCCTCCGGGGCTAGAAATGGCAAAGTCATCTCTGATACCCCTTTCTCTTAGCCCCCACGGGCAAAACAGCACCAAATGCAGCCAATTCCTTCGAAAACACAACTATTCCCATTGGCACTCCCCAAGTTTAAACAATTACATCCTCTCTCATGGACAGTACAACATCCCTCTAACTGATCTCTGCCTCCTTACTTTCCTAATCAATTCTATAAACTCTCCCAAGAATCTCATTCAAGCACACACCAAGTCACTCTCTTGCCTATAAACAATCAACGGCCCTCCACAGCCCACAGAATAAAATCTGAACCTGCGTGTAATGCACTCGGCACAGTGTCAGCTACATTAGCCACATTCAATCTTTTCTCCACGCCCCCCCCAACTTTTTTCTGGCTTTCCAAACTTATTTCTACCCCTCCCCTTTTTCCTCTAGACAAAATCACTACTTCTCATTCCTCATAAAACCCTAGGCTTTCTAGCCTCTCTTTACTTGTGTTGCTCGCTTCTCTACAAATTCTAATACTGGAAAGAAGACCTTCATTCTCACAAAGAGGACTCTTCATTACCCGTGAAGAACTGCCTCTTTCTGAGAACTGCCTATCTCCCCAGCCGTGATGGGTTTCCCCGGTCACCAGTGAACAAGCTTACCTCACCTCAGGGATTTCATCATTCTTTGTCCTTATTTCTTTCAGGAAAAGACTGTTCTACCCTGGTCTTTGTGGAGGTAGTTCCTTTGTCATTCCTCACAGTGAAGTTTAAATGTCACCTCCTCAGAGTCAACCTTGCCCATCACTCTATTTAAGCAGTCTTTATCATGTGTCAAACTAACCAAAATTTTAAAAATAAATCTATTTGCAGCATCCACGAAAGACAAAGAGTTATTATCTTCATTAATATCTTTAATATACAAAACATTAACACAACAGTAGTGTGGGAGACTTTAAAGGTAGACATATTTGGGTTCAAATTCTGGCCCTGCCACTACTCAGACTTGGGCAGGCCACTAACATCTCTGAGCTTCAATTTTCCCATCTACAAAATGAGCATAATACTCTCTAGGTCACAAGGTTACTGTGAGGGTTATAGACTGATGTCCACCACACATGTAGAATATAGCAGTTGTTCAATAATGGTACATAGGATCAGTATTGATAGAAAAAGATTATTACGCATACAAATTTTTCAATGTGCAAAAACAAGGAACATCCAATTCATAAGAAAAAAGAAATATAGCTAACAAGTATCTGGTAACTATTCCTTAATAGAAATAAAACAAATATATATTAGAACAAAATGCCGTGAGCACATAATATCCAAGCATGTGTGCACACACACAATTCTGATACCAATTCCTGTGTGTGTGTGTGTGTGTGTGTGTGTGTGTGTGTTTTAACACACAGCCAAGCAATTCTGCAACACCAGCTGAGTCTTCTACAACTCACCTCAATTCTGACACTATTGACCTGGAGCTACCATCGGATCCCACACATTAAGGGCTCGGTCCTTGTAAGACTGTGCCTACCTCCCAGTTCAGAGGCCAGCTGCAAATCCAGGTCGGCACCTGTGCTTCTGACTGGAGGTCCCAACAGCCCTCTCTTTGGGTTCAATTAATTTGCTAGAATGGCTCACAGAACTCAGAGAAATATTTTACTTACTAGATTACTGGCTTAATATAAAAGGATGTAACTCAGGAACAGCCTGGTGTAAGAGATACATAGGGCAAGGTATGGAGCTCCCACGTTCTCTGAGCATGCCACTATCCCCAATCCTCTATTCACCCAATACCTATTCACCAACCCAAAAGCTCTCTAAATCCCATCCTTTTTGGTTTCCACAGGACGCCTCATTACATAGGCATGATTGATCAAATGCATTCAACCTCCAGAACCTCCAGAACTGAAAGTCCCAACCCTTTAATCTCACAACTGACTCCTCTAGTGACCAGCTCCCACCCTTAGATGAACAAGGAGCTTCCAAAAAAGTTACCATCAGCATAACAAGACATCTTTATTACTCTCATCAAAAGAAATTTCAAAGGTTTCAGGAGCTCTGTGCCAGGAAAAGGGGACAAAGACCAATATGTATTTCTTATTATAAATCACAGTATCACAGCACAATCATGATTTTATCATGACACCCAATATTCACCCTCCTATACACACAGATGGAAATATAAACTGATAATTTGAACTATGCATTAAAAATCCATTAAACTGTTCATATCTTTGAGTCAGAAATTTCATCCCTAGAATTTATCCTAAAGAAATAATCTCAGATACACAAAAGATACATGAAACGTTTCTATCCACAAACGTTTCTATCCGCATTGTTTATAACACTGCAAAAGTGTAAAACAAAAGCATAATGGTAATTATTAAAAGTTTCCACTTAATGAGTGTTTCTTAGCAGACAAAACTGGGTTTGTGTACATTGTGCAAAATCGTCTTTACTCCTCATAGCAACCTGTGAAGTAGGTATTATTAGTAACTCCTTACTTACAAAGAAACTGAGGCTTATAGAGGGTAAGTGAGTGGTCCAAAGGCATAGGTAGCAGGGCCAAAACCAATCCTAGGACAATCTGATTCTAGGGCCAAGATTTCAACCACTGGACTACAGTGTTTCTACTCCACGGAACACACTGTCTTCTAAAGAAGGTTATGAAAATTATGCAATAATACAGGAAAATACCTCTGATTCAAGAATGCAGATTGTATCTGTATTAAAACTACAATTACAAAAAGAGGTTAGAGTGGAAGAGAGCCAAAGCATAAGAGACTCTTAAAAACTGAGAACAAACTGAGGGCTGATGGGTGGTGGGAGGGAGGGGAGGGTGGGTGATGGGTATTGAGGAGGGCACCTTTTGGGATGAGCACTGGGTGTTGTATGGAAACCAATTTGACAATAAACTTCATATATTGAAAAAAAAAAAAAACTACAATTACAGGAAAATTTAATTCTACTAAACTGAAAGGAAATACCTGGAAGGATACACACCAAAATGTTAGCAGTACTTACAAATAGTAGTGGGTGGTGAGATTACTTTTTCTTACTTTTTTCTATTGTCCAAATTAATGTAACATGTGTTTATTATTTTTATAATAAGAACAAACATATAAACATGATTATCATTCTACTGGACTTTAGTAATTTCTCAGTTGTGGAAGGGGGGTGGGGGATGAAGAAGAACTGTATTCTATTCCTTAAGTATTAGGCTAAAGTTTCTTTGCTTTGAAGACAGAATTCAAGGTTCATCTTGCTGGTGAGAAAAACTTGCTACTCACCATGGTATCTACTGTTTCACAAAAGTGTGACACCTCTTAGTAAATTATTTCTACATGCATTATACCCAATTGTTTAGAATGGAAGCTCTAGAATCTGAATAATTAAAATCCAAAGCAGAAGCTATCGCTAACTTATCTGTGTAACCTTGGACAAACTATGTCAAGACCTCAGTTAACATTACTCACTTTTAAAAGTTGTGCTAAGCATCAAATGAAAGAACAAATGTAAATTTTTCAGCATAGTACCTGCCTACAGTAAGCACTCAATATATGTTCACACTTATTATTCACAAGTACAGACACCCTTCCAAAAATATCACTCTAGCATGTGAGAAGTTATCAGACAAAGAAAAGGTAAATGTTCCCAATGTTCTGATAATAAACACTAGATCTTTCAGAGATCACATAAAACTTGCAGAAGAAATGGTAAAAGTCATGCAATTGTCATACTGTGAAGAGTTTGCTAGCGCCCTTCCTACCAATGAGAGTGCTAGTGGCCTCCTCTTCCAGTCACCTTCACCAATTACCTGCTCCTTGGCTAAATGGCAGCCTAGTCCAGCACAGGCTCATTGCTAGGCTCAAATGGAAAATCTGGGTTCTTTCCCATGTCTAAGAACAACCTGTTTTAAGACCTTGGGAAAAATCAATTCAATTACTTAATCCTTCCGTTTCCTCTTCTCTGCCAAAGCAAAAAAAAAAAAAAAAAAAAAAAGTAATAAAAGAACATTTTAAAAAGAAGAAAAAAATTTCTCTTTTAAATACCGCTGCCTGTAGTTAATGGCCCAGCTCCGGACAAACACACAACACCTAGGGCCACGGCTGAGAAAGCGAGGATGGAGAAATGAGAAAAGGAGGGGTTCCCTGGGCACCATCCCTCCACCCTCGGCCTCTCCAGACCGCGGCATGCCCTCTCACCCAACTCGAGGGTTCTGAGGGGCTGCCTCTCGTGGGTTGCTCAGTCACAAAAATAGAGCGATGTGGAAACTACAATCAAACCCTATAGTAGGGAGGCTCCAGAAAGCAGGGAACGAATTACACCAAGACGCAAGCCGCCGCCGACACGAGCAGGATGGCACTCCTGGCGAGGCGCCCACAGGCCTGGGAGTCTGGGGTTGCACCAGGAGCAGACAGGGCAGCCCCTAGCTCACCATACTCCTGAGGCTCCGGGTCGGGCTGGAAAGTGAAGTGAGCCACCTGCCGCCTCTGTGCCGCATCTCCAGTGGCCGAGGCGGGCTGCAACAAGGCCCACTGCAGCCCCGCGCCTCGCAGCCGAAGCAACCGTCCCTCTGTCCCAGCCGCACGCAGCCCCAACAGCCTCCCCGCAGTCGCCGCAAACGCCGCCATCCCCACTTGCAGCCCAGGGTTGCGAGCTACGCGGCCGCACACTGCCGGCAGGGAGGGCGGAGCACCGAGGCGACTTCTACATTGGTTGGGTCTAAGGGGCGGACCCATGAAATAGGCCAATCCGAGTTCGGAATTCGGGGGTGGGGAAGGTGACGAGAGGAGGCCACAGGCGTTTGCCTGTAGTGCGCATGCGGCAGAGGAAACGGGGTGGGGTCGAGCGGGCAGGTGAGCTCCAATGAAATTGTCCCTGAAGGTGGAGTCTTCTCAAAGTCGCTGCGTGGGCTCGGGACGCGGAGGCGTGTCTGTAATGTGACTCGCCAGTCCTAGATTTGTTCTTTTCTGATGTCATTTGCATTGTTACCTCCGATAACTTTTTCATTTTAAGATTTATACTTTCTTTTAAAATGCAACCTTTTTTCTCCTCTCCTATTCTTTATCTGTATTATTTTATAAGTAAAAGATGTAAAGGGTTACTGATCGGCCTTGGTTATTGGTTTTGGGTTTCAGAAAACTGGGGGAATCACTGCTCAAAGCTTCCGCCCTTTTTTCATATCTTCCTTGAATTCTTAATAAGCATGTATACATTTTTGCTGGTTTTGTTTTTCAGGATTTAGAGGATAGTTGGAGAGATAAACTTAGATTTCAGCCTATAAATCCACTTAGTAGGAATTCAGATGCATTTTTGCCCAGGTGCAGGGAAAATGGACGTGACCGGCTTACTCTAGTTTAAAAACTTGGAGAATTCGAATGGTTAATTTACATTTCTAATAATCAACTTCGCAAACTTTCTTTTTAAAAATCCATACGTTTAAAAGGACACCTTCCCTGCTCATGAATGTAAAAATCACAGTAGAATATGAGACAAAAGTGAAAGTGTTTCCATCAGATGAAGATGGGAGGGGGGAAGGACAAGCCCAAACAGAATTTGGAGAAGACTGGGAGAAAATGAAGAGGAAGAAAAAGGGGAAAAGAATGTTCCTCTTCCGTCATTCTTGGCCTCCCAAACTATGTTTGGTTTTACATGGGAGGCAAGAGAGCAAAGAGAAGAAATGGGGTGAGGAGAAAGGGCAGGAGATGAACCAACTGCCTGTTTTCTGATTGGAACTGAGAGACAGAAATTAAAAACTGCTAGAGGGAACCAGAATTATATCCATTATTCCTAACTCCTACACCAAGCTCAAAAATGCAACCTTCGGGGGATTTTTATTCTTGGGTTTTGTTACCATTTACTTCCGTTTGATGGTGTAGGTGCTGTATTGTTTTTCATTTTTATGTGTGTGATATTTTTTATTATTTTTTAACGGAGGAGAAGCAGAAAAAATTAAATTAGATTGCCATAGCTACATTTTCATTTAAAAAAGAAGAGAACAAAGAGCAAAGATAAAAATGAATCAAACTTTATTTTCTGTCTGCTAATAGTCTGGGGAGCTGGGGTACTGAGATGATTTCAGCCTGGGAGAAACAGAAAAATAATAAAAGGACTAGTGAGAATGTATTGAGACTTTGCTATGTGCCGGCCAAAGATGAGCTGCCATTGAGACAAATACATTCAATATATAATCTTGCCTGTAAGGATGTCCTAGTTGGTAGGGAAAGGGGACAAATTACATGACAACTACAATCTGATAGGGGGTCTAGAACAGTGTGAACAAAGTGAAACATTCAAAGAGCAATAACCTCTGTTTTTAGAAATCAAGAATGCTTCTAGAAGTAATGCTCAGCTTTTAGCTTAGCTAAAAGACGAGTAGAAATTACCAAACTAGGGAGGAAAAGGTATTCTAGACAAAGAAAAAAAATGCAAAAACTAACAGGGCCAGAAGGAACAGAGTGGATTCAATAAAGAGAAAACAGTTTGGTAGCTGCTAGACTTGGGGTATAAAGATTAACAGCAGTAGGAAAAATAAATTGGAGGGATATTTTCAAGGTCTTCATATGCTGGTCTAAGAAGAATGGACTTAACTACATATAGTCAGGAACAACAAAGAGAACACCAAAAAGATTTGTCCGCCAAGCAAAAAATAATTTTCTTAAATTTATCTATCCCCACCACACCCTCTGCCTGGTAACCATGGAAATATCTTTGTTCCTATAGTGGGACCCACCCTGGCCAGGTTTCATTGATATTAAGTTGGAAAACTGTCATTTTCTGGGAATTTTGGAAGGTTATTTTGGAAAGACAAGGTATCTTTAAATACCACTAGGAGGTGCAAAAATTTAAAATTTTCAGAAATCTGTGGACCAGAAAAGGTGAAAAATATGACTACATGTGAGTTCCCGATGCTTTTTGTTCCTGAGGTCTATGTACTTTCAGGTCCTGGGTTTCCATGAGACTATGAGCTGCCATGATACCCTTAAAATAGATTCTGCTCTATAATATTTACTTCTAATTATGTTTCTGGAACCTTAACTTCCCTGAACACCTACAGAACCCATGACTCCGGAGGGAACACAAGGAGAAGTTGCTCATCATTCTTCAGAATGACTCTTGGCTTATTCTTTGTCACTGAGCTTCACTACCTATACAGGTCTGTGCCTATTTAAATTCAGCTTGCTTTTGGAAACGCTTCATGTGTAGCAACATAATATTTGTAGTATTATATCCTTATGTCCTGGGCCCTGTTCCCACTCAAACTTGACTAGAGGCATCAGGGACACAAGCAGCCAAGGGCTCAAATCCTTGCATTAGAATTTTAAAGTAGATTGTAATGTTGATGGCAGAAACAATAATTTGAGAGAAGAGTTTGAGTTTTAAAGACTGGTTTCTGAGTGTTAAACTTAGAGAACCTGAATGACTTAGGGCACAAAATTCATGATCTAAACAAAATATTATAAAAAGCATGCTAATTTAAGAGCCAGTTTTTCCCACCTTCCATGGAGGTAGACCTATAGAACACAAAAGAACTGTAGGTGTATTTCTTTGTAGATAGACCTAGGAGTACCACAGAGTCCCCAAACTCCCCACCATGGGATGGCATTTGGAACAGCAGAATGCTTTTTTTATATGGCCAAGAGAGATGCAGGTATGGCATCAAGGTCCAGAGAACTTAAGAAGGCCCAGCAGTCAGAATGATAAGGCATTTGTATCCAGAATATGCTTTTTAAAAATTCTTAAGCTTAATAATAAAAAGATAAGTACCTAATTAAAAAATAAACAAATAACTCATCCATTGGTAGTGAGAATGCAAAATGGCATAGTCACTTTGGAAGACAGTTTGAAGGTTTCTTATGAAACTAAGCATACTGTAGCCATACAATCCAGCAATCATGCTTCTTGGTATTTACCCAAAGGAGATTAAAATGTATACCTATACAAAAAACTGCCCACAAGTATTTATTGCAGCTTTATTCATGATTGCCAAAATTTGAAAGCAACCAAGATCTCTGTCATTACATGGATAAACAATCGGGTTGGATAAATAAACCGTGGTATATCCAGACAATGTAATCGATTTGGCACTAAAAAGAAATGAGCTGTTGAGTCATGAAAAGACATAAAGGAACCTTAAATGCATAGTCCTAAGTGAAAGAAGCCAGTCACATAGTATACAATTCCATTTATATGAAATGTCCAGCATAGCCAAATCAGTGGAAACAGAAAGTAGATTAGTGGTTTCCAGGGGCTAGGGAAAGGGAGTAGGGTGAGGAGTGGTTGCTATTAGGTATGGAGTTTCTTTTTGAGGCAATGAAAATATTCTAAAATTATATAATGGTGATGGTTGCACAACTTTGTGAATGTACTAAAAACCAGTGAAATGTACACTAAAATAGTGAATTTTAGTAACAATTATGTCTCAGCAAAGCTATTGTTTCAAAATCAAGTTGTAGGAAAATAATGTTAGTTATATTTGTACAGCTAAGTAGCTTAGGAGATTCATTCCCCTGCAGCATGTATTTGACAACATGTATGTGAGTTCATAGACTGTTTGAAATTGGTTTCAATTCAGGGCTGGAAATACTTAGATGGAAGAGCTCTAGCATTTGCTTGCTTTGCTGATTACCATGTGGAATAATGCTGTCGGTATCATTCTGAAAAGAAAATTCAAAATATAGTCAAAGCCAATGTGTTTGTTTCCTAGGGCTGCTGTAACAAAGTACCACAAACTGGGTACAGAAAGTCATTGTCCCACAGTTCTGGAGCTAGAAGTACAAGATGAAGGGGTTGGCAGACTCATACTCCCTCTGAAAGCTGTAGGGCAATCCTTCCTTGTCTCTTCCTAGCTTCTGGTGTTTTACCGACAGTCTCTGGTGTTCCTTGACTTGCATAACTCAATCTCGTCTTCGTCCTCACAAGATGTTCTCACTCACTGTTCTTCCTTTCTTGTCTCTGGTATCTTCACAGGGCCATCTTGTAAGGACACATCCAGTTCTATTGGATCATGAGCCCACCCTACTCCAGTATGATCTCATCTTAACTAATTATGTCTCCAACACCTCGATTTCCAAATAAGGTCGTGTTCTGAGGTACTAGGTACTGGAGGTTAGGTTCAACATATCTTTTGGGGGATGGGCACAGTTCATCCATAACAGCCAGAGATTTTGTGGTAGAAACGAAGCTGAATAGATGCTTTTGATGAACTTTCTGGAGATGCCTGCATTATTAAAGAGTTTTTGTACATTGTTTAATATATTTCTTCCAATACAGAATTCTGTGATTTGGAGTAGAGTTAAAGAAACTAGAGATATTTGGTCTACATAAGATGTTTTTTCTACATGAGACTTTTAAAGTGATGTATTAATTCTCCTTAAATGTTTGGTGGCTCCCTGGTAGAAAAAGGACTAAATTTGTTGTTTGGTCCCAGAGAGAAGAACAAGAAACAGAAAAAATAAATTCCATCTCTGTATAAAGAACTTCTTGTTAAGTAGATTCTCTTTGGGTGTAATGAATTCTCTATCATTAGAGATAGGCAGGCACAGGCTGGATGAACACTATGGAAGGAGCCTCTTCAGAGGCCTTCTGCTTCATTTAGGTGTTGTTTACGGTCTTTCTAATTTTAAGAATCTGATTCTACTATTCACTAGTGTGCATTGAAAGCCTTGCATGTGCCAGGTACTGTGTTTTAAGGAACATTATTTTAAGCCAACCAATGGATCTAAGCTTACTATACCATCCAGCATATGAATTATCCCTTTTTCTGCTCTTATCAAGCATCCAGACAACTTCTCTCTGACTTCTCATCTCCGGCAGGGGCTTGAGATACACTTGGGATCAACCTTTCAGGAACCTGAACTATCTACCTGGATAGAAATCTTGTGAGTAGACACCAGAGAAAGGACATCTTTCAAAGTGACGTTATCTGGCATTTGTGCTTAGCCTGGTGGAAGGATTTAGATACAAATGATGACTCAGAAAACTCCTCCAAATATTGATATCTGCATGCATATGTAAGAGGCGGAGCCATTTATCCATAAACAGAAATACGTGCCACCTTGATTTTTTTAATGTTTATTCATTTATTTTGGGGGGGGAGATAAAGGGCAAGCAGGGGAGGGGCAGAGAGGGAGACAGAGAATCCCAAACAGACTCCACCCTGTTAGTACAGAGCCCAATGCAGGGCTCAAACTCACGAACTGTGAGATCATGAGCTGAGCTGAAATCAAGAGTTGGACACTTAACCAACTGAACCACCCAGGCACCCCTTGATTTTTTTTAACTCCCCACATAATTTGCATTGCCATAATTTGTATACCTGCCAGTATTGCCAGGTTTCTAAAAGCCTGCCTGAAGTTATGGCTTACATAATCATGAGTACTGGGACCAAAAGAAATTTTTGACACCCACACTTAACGTTGCCTCAATTTTTGTTGTTGATGTAACTTTTACCCATTTATCTCTACTCCAGGCCTAATGAATAAGAATTTCCCAGTATGAGGTTCAGATCATGATTTCGCAGTTCATGGGACGGAGCTCTCGGTTGGCCTCTGTGCTTGGGTTTCTCTCTCCCTGTCTCTCTGCCCCTCCCCCACTTGTGCACACGCACACTCTCTCTCTCTCTCTCTCTCTCTCTCTAAATACATACATACATACATACATACTTTAAAAAATTATGTGTTTGTTTTAATAGCACACGACTTCTAAGCACAAGCCAACTACTTTACATGGTGTTTAGCTACTCTAACCTATTCTAACACTTCAGGGAGATTCTTAGTTATATACGTGGTGAAAGACCGTACATTTGTCCCCAACATGATGCATAACTGTGACCATAGGTTACTATATCATAGATTTACATGATCTTCAACCATAATTTTTGCTAGTCACAATTTTTTCCTAAGACATATTAGATTTTGGGATATAAACACCCAGTAATGATGCAGCTCTCCTCTGTTGAGGCAATATGAAAATCTCTACATGCATATTTCAATCCTTTAAAACAACTTGATGAACAAGGTTTTACAATCCTCATCTTACAGATGAGAAAACAAGCCCAGTGGGACTAATTGGCTAACCCCAGTTAAAACAGCATAAAGCATTCTAATCTCTGTTTTTCAGATTTCAAGACCTGTACCCTTATGTTGTGTTTCTCAAATGTATTTTGCAGAATAATCTCTGAGCAATTTGTTCACATTTCAGATTTCCTGAACCCCACACTGAGAAATTCTTACTCGTTAGGCCTGGAGTAGAGCATCTGCATTCTTAATAAGCTTTCCCTACCTGGTGTCTTTGATAAGTTGGTCCACATATCGTATAGACAAACCCTATAAATCCCATACAGCCTTGCTATACACTATGTTCCCTGTCTAGAGAAGAACAGCCACCATCTTACCCCCAGTTAGGGTTATTTAGTTACAAACTACTGGAATTACCTGTGGCTAATTTACGCAGAACTATAATTACTTTATAAGATATGGGATGGCTCACGAAAATTGAGGAAACAAACAGCTCAGAAAGAGCTGACACCAGTGCAGACCCAGAAATCCAGGTAACAGAAGGTAATTTAGAGACTTACAAAGATATTAAAACCTCTAGCTTGAATTGATTCACCTGTCTTTGATTCTGTTCAAGATTTAGTTCCTCAGGGAGAGCATCTGGTTAGCCCAGATTAGTTCATTGCTACCCCATGACTAAAGAAGAGAGGGTATTTTGTTGACCAATACTATATACAAAGTAAAAAAGATTACCCAAACATAACTCAAGAAGCTGCTACCAAGCAAATGGGGAATTGGTACTTAGAAGTCAAAAGAACACCTAATGACCATATAGTCATCCTGCCTGGGAAGTGCCTGTGTGGTCCCTCCAGTGAAGAAAATTTCACCAGAAAAGTCCTCCTTCTGGATTCCTCACTATGAAACATAGTTCATTACTGGAACTTTATCACTAAAAGAGTACTTTAAAATTCTTCTGAATTTCTGCAGAATAATTTTGGCTTCATAAATCTGAATCCCTGTACACGTTTTCCTAAAAAAGAAAGAGAGTAAAAGGGAAAGCAAGGGAAATTAAACACACAAAACTTAATCTACAGAATAGTTAGAACATAAGAACACACAGAAGTCTACAAAGTCCAAATTCATGTGTGAGTGAGAAATTTAAAAACTTGTCATTGGCTCACAGAGGTGGGAGAAGTTTAGGAAAAGCTTTGTTTAGAGCAAGAAAATAATGTGAATAATCCGGTATCCATTGAATAAATTAAATTCATACTTTAAAACATTCCAACAGAGAAAACTCCAGGCTCAAATGGCTTCACTGGGGAACTCAGTCAAACATTTAAGGAAGAAATATTACCAATTCCATTTAAAAAGTCCAAGATATAGAAGATAAGGTAACACTTTCCTACTCATTCTATGAGTAGGAATACCCAATACCCTAATATTAAAATCAGAGAAAGACACTATAAAGAAAGAAAACTAAAACCAAATATTCTTTGTGGACATAGACCCCAAAATACTCAACAAAATCCTGTCAAGTATAATAAAGCAATATATACAAAAAGATAATACATCATGAACAAATGGAGTCAAACATGGGAATGCAAGGTTGGTTTAACATTTCAAAATCAATCAGTACAATTGACCACACCAAGAGACTAAAAAAAAAAAAAAAGTGTTCATTTCAATAGAAGCAGAAAAAGCATAGACAATCAAAAGGCTGGGATTGTCAAACTAGATAAAAAACAAAAACCCAGCTAAGTGCTGTCCATATAATGACACACTTTACATTCATACACATGAAAATAAAAGGAAAGAAAAGATATATCATGCAAACAATAACCACAAGAAAGGCAGAGCAGCTGTACTAATATCAGATAAAATAAATTTTAAAACAAAATTACTAAGGATAAATAGGGACACTTCATAATGATAAAAGCATCAATCCATCAGGAAGATAAAACAATTATAAACATATATGCAATATAAACACAGAACACCAAAACACACAAAGCAAAAGTTAATGTAAATGAAGGGGAGAAATAGACAATTCAACAATAACAACGACTTCATACTCTGCTTTCAGTAATGGAAAGAACAACTAGGCAGAAAATTAGAAAGGAAATAGATGACTGACTGAGCATGCAACTCTTAATCTTGGGGTTGTGAATTCAAATCCCATGTTGGGGGTAGAGATTACTTATAAAAAGAGAGAGAGAGAGAAAAGAATCAAATTACTAGAATCAGAAATGAAATAAAGGAAATGATGTCAAGTAGAAGGAATGCCAAGGATTTAAAAATGGTTAATAGTTGTATGAATATAAAAGTTACCTTTCTGGGGCACCTGGGTGGCTCAGTCAGTTAAGCGTCTGATTCTTGGTTTCAGCTCAGGTCACGGTTTTGTGGGTTCGAGCCCCACATCAAGCTCTGCACTGGCAGTGTGGAGCCTGCTTGCAGTTCTCTCTCTCTCTCTCTCTCTCTCTCTCTCTCTCCCCCCTCCCCCTCCTCCTCTCCCTCCTCCTCCTCCTCCCCAACTTGTGCTGTCTCTTTCTCAAAATAAAAATAAAACTTAAAAAATAGTTATCCTTTCCATTTCTTAACTCCATCAAAATGCAAATGTTTGTTTAAAGTAAAAAAAAAAATTATAAAAAAAATAAAAATAAAAATAAAAATAAAAATAAAAATTAAAATTAAAAAAAAAAGGGGCGCCTGGGTGGCGCAGTCGGTTAAGCGTCCGACTTCAGCCAGGTCACGATCTCGCGGTCCGTGAGTTCGAGCCCCGCGTCGGGCTCTGGGCTGACAGCTCGGAGCCTGGAGCCTGCTTCCGATTCTGTGTCTCCCTCTCTCTCTGCCCCTCCCCCGTTCATGCTCTGTCTCTCTCTGTCCCCCAAAAAATAAATAAAACGTTGAAAAAAAAAATAAAGTAAAAAATTATAACATTGTACTGTGAGGTTTATGATGTATTCAGGTATAAAATATGTGACAATAGCATAAAGAATGGGAGAATAAATGGAATTACACTGTTCAAATTTCTTACAGTGTGTATGAAATGATCTGATACTAAGTCTAAGTAGACACTGATACGTAAAGTCTTTAATCAATTTTGAGTTGATTTTTGTGTATGATGTAAAATAATGGTTCAGCTTCGTTCTTTTGCATTTGGCTGTCCAGTTTTCTCAATGTTATTTCTTAAACAGACTATCTCTTCCCTGGTGTATATTCATGGCTCCTTTGTTGTAAATTAATTGACTGTAAATGCATGGTCATTTTTGAAATCTCTGCTTTGTTACATTGATCTATGTATATGTTTTATGCCAATACCATACTGTTTTGATTAACAGTAATATATAGAGTGAGTATTGCAATCCCTAGAGCAACCACTAAAAAAGCTTTCAAAGAAGTATAGCCAAGAAGTTAACAAAGGAATTAAAATGAAATATTTAGTTAACCCCAAAGCAAGAAAACCTACTAAAAGATTATTGATATGGTTGTCATCTTGAAATCATCATTATCATCTTGTAAAGAAAAATGACTACATAAATAGAATACAGCACACTCTATAGACTATAGAATATATAGTATAGGATAAATTAATTATTATATACTACTAAGGCAGTGAAAGAAGAAATAGGTTTAAATACCAGTCCTTCTATCTCTGGCTGTATGGCCTTGGGTATATCAATCTCTCTGAGTCTCACAGGGAGAACATTAAAACTGACCTAGAGGAAAAACAAATAACCCAGTGAAGAAATGGGCAGAAAACATGAATAGACACTTCTCTAAAGAAGACATCCGGATGGCCAACAGGCACATGAAAAGATGTTCAGTGTCGCTCCTTATCAGGGAAATACAAATCAAAACCACACTCAGGTATCACCTCATGCCAGTCAGAGTGGCCAAAATGAACAAATCAGGAGACTATAGATGCTGGAGAGGATGTGGAGAAACGGGAACCCTCTTGCACTGTTGGTGGGAATGCAAATTGGTGCAGCCGCTCTGGAAAGCAGTGTGGAGGTTCCTCAGAAAATTACAAATAGACCTACCCTATGACCCAGCAATAGCACTGCTAGGAATTTATCCAAGGGATACAGGAGCACTGATGCATAGGGCCACTTGTACCCCAATGTTCATAGCAGCACTCTCAACAATAGCCAAATTATGGAAAGAGCCTAAATGTCCATCAACTGATGAATGGATAAAGAAATTGTGGTTTATATACACAATGGAATATTACATGGCAATGAGAAAAAATGAAATATGGCCTTTTGTAGCAACGTGGATGGAACTGGAGAGTGTGATGCTAAGTGAAATAAGCCATACAGAGAAAGACAGATACCATATGGTTTCACTCTTATGTGGATCCTGAGAAACTTAACAGGAAACCATGGGGGAGGGGAAGGAAAAAAAAAAAAAAAGAGGTTAGAATGGGAGAGAGCCAAAGCATAAGAGACTGTTAAAAACTGAGAACAAACTGAGGGTTGATGGGGGGTGGGAGGGAGGAGAGGGTGGGTGATGGGTATTGAGGAGGGCACCTTTTGGGATGAGCACTGGGTGTTGTATGGAAACCAATTTGTCAATAAATTTCATTAAAAAAAAAAAAAGAAGTGAAAGAAAAAAAAAAGAAAAAAAAAAAAAAAGAAAAAAAAAAAAACTGACCTAGAGGGATGCCATGTTGATAAAATCACAGAACACATACAAGAGGCTGATACATAGCAGTCGTTCAATAAATATTTGTTGAATCAATTAGCTAATTAACATATAAAAAAGGTTTAATACAGGGCCTGGCCCACAAAAATATCCAACAAATATTAGCTATGATTATTTTCATTAACAACTCACAATTATGGGTTGTAGTAACTTGGTCAAGACACCAGGTGGCATGAGATAATAAAAATTATTGCCACTTGATAATGCTTTCCAGAATACAATTGTATAATAATTTGCATATTACATATATTCATAAAAGGTTGAGATTCAAATTTGCTAAGTCAACATATAAATTTCAAAATGCCTGTATTAATTCATCTTCTAGTAGCAATTTCATGTCAGTATTTCAGTGCATCTGCCTTTGCTTCTGTCAGGTAATGGTAGCTCAAACCCCAAATATTACACACATTTTATTTTATCCTCAACTCACCTAGGAGGTAGGTACTAACTCTAGTTTATAGATGAGAAAACTGAAGCTTAGGGAAAAAATGGGATTCAAACCAAGCCTTGACAGAAATGTCTTTAAAAATTAGGTTACATCAAGGGGCGCCCAGGTGGCTCAGTCAGTTAAGCAACCGACTTCAGCTCAGGTCATGATCTCGCAATTTGTGAATTTGAGTCCCGCATAGGGCTCTGTGCCGGCAGCTCGGAGCCTGGAGCCTGCTTCGGATTCTGTGTCTCCCTCTCCTCCTCGTGCTCTGTCTCTCTCTCTCAAAAACAAATAAACGTTAAAAAAAATTTAAACAAATTGTTACATCGACTCTCATCGTCCTTAATTCCTCTAAAGAAGAATGAATAAAGACATAACTAAAGTAACTCTATTCCAGGAAAATAAAAGAAGCAATCTTCATGTTTATTATGCTTTATAAGCTTGCATGTGGATGCACAACATTGAATTTAACATAGTATAAAGAATTTTTAAGTGAAAGCTTATTAATAATGCAAAATATTTATATAATATTCCTATCCAAGAGTGTTAAGTGTAAGTGCTTTACATGTATTTTCCCTGACCTTCATGGAAATTCTGTTAATTAATGACAATTCTTATCATTCTCCAATGAATACACTCAGAGGCTCAGAGAATTAATTCACTTCCATATGGATATACATCTACAAGTGAGATACTTTGGATTCAAACCCAGGTAAGCTTGAACCCAATGCCTGACCTTTTCCCATGCTGTCCATGATGATTGTCAGGTGCAGTTCAAACTACCTACAGCAGAATGAAATTGGCAAAGATACAGCCAGACAGATCAATGGACAGAAAGGTAAGTTTGGAAAAGTACCAAGTATATATAAGAGATGATATATGATACAGGTGTTATTTCATATGAGTGAGAAAAAAATGGGTTTTCCAACAAATAATATTTTCAGCAAATTAATTAAACAATATTTTGACATGAAAATTTAAACATGTCCTACCTCATGCCATATCAAAATTCCAATTGGGTTAAGATTTGTGATGTAAAAAAAACAAACTATAAATATTTGCCTACATTTTATATACATATATATGTGTATATATATATATATATATATACACACACATATATATAACATATTTGTGTTTTCTGTATTGACTTCTATTTTCTAGATACATATTTACATAACACTTGGAAAGCATAAAGAAATTAGTGAGAGATTCAATTACAAACACATAAAACTTCCACAGGGGGTGGAAAAAAATCTCTTAAATATACAGCCCTGGGCCTATATCCACCTCCCTGCTACGCATGCTGCTGGCTGTTTATAGTTGACTATTTTCCCATTACCATTGTATCCTTATCTAGAAAGAGAAAGATCTCTGAATTAATAGTATTCAACACTTTACTCAGCTGTAACTGTGACCTAAGTATGCCAAACTTTCTACAACTCAGTTCTTTTTCTTATAAAAAGAAAGTGTTGACCCGGAAAATTTCCGAGGTCTTTTCCATCCCAAAGTTATGATTCCCTTTGTACAGCCTCTATTCTTTCTGTTGCAGCTTGAGGAGGGAAATAAATAACCACCCTTTCTTTTCCTGAGTTTAGAACCAACTAAAAAATAAAAACACACTAGAGACACAAATGGTGACCAGAAGAATAGCAATTTCATTGACAGTGTGGCTTGAAGTCCATGGCCACATGAATATGCTAACACTCTCCCCTCCAACACAGAATTCTACTCACCCACCAGTTGCAAAGCTGAGCTTGACCACCACAGGCCCCCATCCCCCTACTGCATGGCAGAGAAGGAAAATAAGGGGAGAAAATGTGGGATTGAGCCACACAGCTTCATTTCCTCACTAGAGGTAGAAGTACGAATGTGGCTGACATCCTGGTCCACGAAGTCATAAAGGCATGGAGAAGTGTTCTCTGACTCCAATGGGAGGGCACTTCTCTCATTCAAGCTCCAATCATATCTCTCTCCATACCTCTTGAAAAACAGCCTAGTTCAGAGTCCTTTCGCCATCATTTAGAAAAAACTTATTAGCTAAATTGGTCTTCCCATCTCTGACCTTCCTATCACCTTATCCATTCTGTACACCACTACCGGATTAATCTTCCAAAATCATCTCATAATCAAGAAATAGCTACACAAAATCTGAACTTGGAATGAGGAAACAGAAATTTGAACCCTAGTTCTTTTACTAATTACCTATATGGCCCTACACAAGTCACCATACTTTTCTACATTTAGGGAATCCTCATCCATGGCATGGCACAGTTAAACTGCCCCTACCTATTCCATAATATCAGTTCAAGTGTCAAAAACTTTCAGGAAATTTTTGGGCGCCTGGCTGGCTCAGTCAGAAGAGCATGAGACGCTTGATGTCAGGGTCCTGAGTTTGAGCCCCACACTGAGATTATGTAAATAAATAAACGAGCAAACTTAAAAACAAACTTAAACTTACTTAAACAAACTTAAACTTAAAAAAAAAAAAAAACACCTTTCAGTAAGTTTGTCTACAGTATAAACCTATTAGCATAGTATATATGACTCTATATAATTGATGATTTCTAAACGTCATTCCCAGAACTTCCTACAGGGCCTGTCCTTTTTAGCAAAACAGATCTCTAAAACATTTAGTATTTTATTGGCAGGTACCCTCCTCCCACCACCATCCTTCCACTCCCAACACTGCTTCTCCAGAGACTGTTCATTCTAGGAGATCCAGTAAAAACAATGTTCCTTTCCCAAGGCTTTTGGACCTTTGCTGCCAGAAGCGATCTCATATTCAGATCATGGGTTGTCATATATCCACCCATGTCAGAGAAATGTTATCGCTCACTAAATGGCCATGCCCTACTCCCACTCTCCTTGCAGCTAGGTAAAGCCCTGTAACTAGTTATAGACAATGCACTAATTTTTCAAAGGGATACTTCCTATTTCTGGGCCAAATGACCCCTCCCCCCCCCCCCGAGTTTTCTCTTCCTCTGCTGTGGTAATCCGAAAACTAGGTGTTATATGTCCATTTCACAAGACCTTGTGACACAACAGACATGGAGGACAAACTGGATGAAGCAAGTGAGACTTGTTACCCCAGCATAAATGAACCAGCCTGCCTACTACGACACCTGAAAGAAGGCCGAGGGCCACATGGCCAACTGCTGTTTCCTCAACTGTACACAAAGATAGCAATAGCACCATACTAGTGGAGGACCAGTATTTACTATAGCTATTTAGAATTATTAATTATAATAATATATAAGAATAATTATTTATATTAGTACCATAGTTTATTATTATATGTGATCATATATGTTATACTGTATTACTTATTATATTACTATTTATCATTCTATTGTTTATAACAAATATCAAGCTGTTTATTATATTTTTATATTGTTTATACTTAAGAAGCAGCTTTTCAGTTAGGGCTTAAAAGATATAATTAAATTTGTGTTCTAAACAATATAACAGAGACCCAGATAGAAGGCTCCAACCTTTTAGGGATTGCACACTTTCTGTTTGTTGGATTTCATGATATTTTTACCACTTCCTAAAAATATAAGTGACTTTAAAACAAGTGAAAAATAGGGGCGTCTGGGTGGGTCAGTCGGTTAAGGCTTCTACTCTTGATTTCAGCTCAGGTCATGATCTCAGGGTCGTGAGATCGAACCTGGTGTCCGGGGTCTGCATTAAGCGTGGAGCCTGCTTAAGATTCTCTCTCTCCTGCTCCCTCTGCCCCTTCCTGCTTACTTGCACACATGCACATTCTCTCTCTCCTTCTCTCTCAAAAAAAAAATAATAAAAAATAAATTGTTATTATGAAAAATTCGAAGACTATACTCAAAAGTAAAGTTAATGGTCCAATGAACCCCATGACCCAGATTCAGCAATTATCAAGACTTTGCTCAACTGCTTAACCTATTTTTGAAAATTTTTTAACATTTGTATTTTCATACATAATTACATTGCCATTATCACACCACAAAATATTCAGTTCCTCCACTGATTTTTAAGAGTTAAAATTAACAGAAAAAAATTAATTTTGCCGAGGAAATTATTTTGAAATGCAACACAGTACCTCCTTGCAAACCCTGGAGATGCCCTCAAATCCAACAAAGTGGAGGCTCCAGCTGTTCAGTATCCCCGACAGCTTCCAGGACTTGCAAGCGTCAGCATCAGGTGACAGGAGGCAGGAGGCAGTCAGCCAACCAGTTCTCCTGCAAACGAAAATGCCCACTCCCAGGATGAAAGGTTATCTCTGTCTCTTTCTGCTTTCTCTTCCAAAGATACTCTTAGATGAGTGAGACTGGAATGGGAGAAGGTGTGACACATGTAAGAGACTCAAGGAAGCTAGACATTCCCCCCATCATAGAAGCATGGAGAAACCGGCATTGTTATGTTTGTTGTTATAAAAGCGGGGGAGGGGGGAGTCTATTGCTATAAGTCTTGACTTGTGTGAAAAAGGGAATTAGAAAATAGTAGGGGATGCTTGAAAAGATTTCAGTCACCAGACTTCAGTCACAGACTGAAGCTGTGAAGATCAGGAACCTTGCGTGGTATGCATGACAGGGCTCTTGGCATATTACCTATAATCTTTGATTTAAAAAATGAAACAAAACAACAAAAATGAGCTAAATAGGAACAAGCTGTGACTTGAAAGCTGTGTAGCCCAGCTAAATCATCCATCCCTAATGGTTGGTTTCCTCATCTTGGAAATAGGGATGCTGAAGCCTACCGCTCATTAGTGGCATGCAGTGAGGACTAGAAAAAATGTGAATAAACAGGACTCAGTAGAACTCATCCTCTACAAACAAGGTTGTAGTGGGTGGAATATGCTTCTAGAGATTCACTAGAGTTCCATCCCCCCCCCCCTCTTTTGCTTGTGATCCCGTTTTGGAGTTGGTGTGACTTCTGCCCTCTTCTCTTTTTTCTATCCCTGGTCATAAAATGTAAGGAGGTTAGAAACGTAGTCTCAGGTCGTTCATAAAGCACGATCGTGACAAGGGATCAAGTGACAGTGGGGCAAGAGCTCCATTTTCCCTCTGGAGAGTGAGAGTTTCCTTGAGCTCAGTGCCTAAGGCAGGCTTCAGTATCATGCCGGAGACACAGCATGGGGAAATTTCAAGTACAAACTAAAAGTAAAAAGCTACATAAAGAAAAAAGAAAATTGCATATTACCCCACTTGTTTGTTTATACATATTTATATACACACACACACACACACACACGTGTATATGTGTGTATATATATATATACACACACACACACACACACACTTAATTTTTAAATGTGTGAAGATTAGAATTGTTGAAGCTATTAGCTTATTATAGAAAAATCACTGAATTGTTCTGCTACCAGGAAAAATCTGTGATGGCTTAGTAAGGTTTGGGGTAGGAAAGAAAAGAAATCAGAATGAATCCCTTTTTGCCATCTGTAGGGAGAAGCTGGAAAGAAGCGAGATAATCAGGTATTGAGAGATCCACAGGGAATAGAGTGTACTCAGAGCTGAATGCCTTTCCCACTCCTGAATCCCCACACTACTCAATTCCCTGCAATAGCCACATGTGAGATGTATACCTAACAGTGCCTCTTTGGGCCCTCCGAAGATGTCAGCTTACAATCTGGGGATTTCATTACAACAAAACCAAGCAAGATGATAGAAACAATAAGAACAAATAATAATAGAGAATGTTTATTATGAGCCAGTCAAGTACTGTTTTGCCCATGAAAGGTCCTGACACGCAGTATTTCCTGACAAGGGGGTGCAGTTGAGAGCTAAATTGGGTGTCAATGCTTTTTTCCCCTCTAAATTCAGAGAGGATGCCTCTTGCACTTTATTCCATCTGGGTAGAAGGTGCAATCAATTTTGGGTCCATAAGTTGAAACTTGTTCTATAATGTAATGGAATTTTCCTTGTTATTCAGGGAGCAATTCGTATTGGAGTAGCTTCTCTCATCATTTACAACCCAGGTACTCTCTCAGCACATCTTTAACCTGATCACGTGTGTAACAGTCAGCTTACAAAGGACACAATTTTGGGATTTTTTAGTTGTCTTATGGTATGTTTTAAACATTTTATTTCAGAAAAATGTCAGACTTACACAAAGTTGCAAACGTCATACAAAGAATTCCCATATAGCTTCCACTCAGATTCTTGAAATGCTAGCATCTTACATAACCACAGTCCAACCATCAAAAACAGAAAAATATTGATAAACTCTACTACCTAGTCTGCAGATCTCATACAATTTTGCTAAGTTTCCCACTGATATCACTGTTCTTATCCAGGTTCTAATTCAAGAGATACATATTTAGTTCTCATGTTACATAATTAAACCAGATTCTATATCAGAGGTGAGGAAGCATATTCTGTAAAGGGACGAGTGATAAATATGTTATGCTCTGTGGGCCAGATGATATCTAGCAATATTGTTCAACTTGGCCGAAAGCAACCACAAACAGTACATAAACAAATGGGTGTGGCTATGTCCTGATACAATTTTATTTAGAAAAACAACCAGGTAGATTTAGCTGATGGGCTATAGTTTGTCCATTGTAGACCACTGGTTCTCAAAGTGTGGTCCTTAGACCACCAGCATGTGTATAACCCAGGAACTTATTAGATATGCAAATTTTCAGGCCCTATTCTGGACCTAGGAATCAGAAATTCTTAGGGGGAAGGGTGGGAAACACCAATATGCATTTTAGCAAACCCTCCCAGATGTTTATGATGTATGCTAAAGTTCTAGAACACTGATCTAGATACTTGCTTAGTGTCTGTCTTTTAAGAATGTGATATATTTAGAGAATAGAGGCCTATTGTTTTGTAGGATATCCCTCAGTTTGGCTTTGATTGATATTTGCTTATGATTAAATTCAGGATATGCATTTTTTGGCAAGAATGCCAGTGAAATGATGTTGTGTCCTCCTCATGGGGATTGTCACAAGGCACATGATATCAATTTATCTCTTTAAAGTTGAGGGTAACTTTGACTAAAGGGATGTCTGCCAGGTTTCTGTACTATAATGTTACTATTTTTCTCTTCGTAACTAATAAATATCTTGTGGGAAGATACTTCAGGTCCACGTAAATACTTTCATGTGCTAATTTTAGCACCCATTTGATGATGCTTGCCTAAAACAATTATTCCTCTCCTTTTTGCCAAATATGACTTTTCTATTTTCATCATTCTTTCCACACTTATTACTTAGAATTCTCCTTTAATAAATAGCAGTTCCTTATCCTTCATGTAATTATTTATTCAATGTACTTATGTCAGCATGGACCCATGGATTTTTGTTATACTCACGTGTTATAATTCGTTACTATCATCATTACTGTGTTTTTTCAATTGTCCCAGGTTGAACCACTGAGAGCCCCTTGAAACTGGCTCTTTTGTCTTTTTTGACTTCTTCCCATCATATTTTGAGGCTTGAGAATTTATATTGTGGTTACCTACTTTTCCACTTACCTAGTGACTGGGTTTCAAAGAATATTGACCACTTTTAGCTGTATATAAATAATAATAATAATAAGAAGAAGAAGAAGAAGAAGAAGAAGAGAGAAATATATTCAAGGAAAAAAGAAAAATCAACACAAAGTGAACTTAACCATTTGAGTATGACTATAAAAGACTATCTTTGCAGTGCTTTAAATTCATGATTCACTTGTAACTGGATGCAAAGATTTACATTTGAGGTGGCCTCCTAAAGGTAAGCAGAGACCCAGGGACTTCCAAGAGGTTGTTATCACTGATAACAGAATTCAACAATTTCACCTCTATCTCCTTAAGCAACAAATTTCAAAACTCTATTATAGAATAGAATTTTCATACCCCATATTGGTTATGAATACAATGGACCTAGATTTTCCTATCTTAACGTCTTTGGAATTAAACAATGTTCTCAAAAATAAGTGGCAGCATTATCCAGAGACACTGGTAAAACTTGGATTCAGAAAAGAGAAACTACATTTTGTCCATTTTTGTGATATCATCCTGACATTCCTGAGTTAAGAATTACCAGCCCAAATCTGCAGGTGGTATGTGTTTTGGGTCCACAATGATGCAAGACCCTGTCCCAGCTGCTTTTGATTGCTACAGAAATCTCAAACTGGCCTTGTCCAACACCTACCTCTGTTATGGTTTGTGACACAAGTTACAGGTCAGCAAGCATGAGTGACAAAATGAAGAACAGGTAGGAAGAACCATACAATCTAATCCTTTATCACCCAGACATTTGGAATTGTTGGCAATAACTGACTGGCTTAGTTGTGTATTTACTTACCATGTATTAATGAGCACAAACTGGGTTTAAGGCCCTGAGCTAGGTCCTAGTGGAATACCCCAAAAAGATCATTCCTAAGGATTAAATTAGTAATTTTATTTAAATAAATATGATGAGACATTGGCCAACATGGCGGAGAAGTAGGAGGAATCCATACTTCCCGTGTCTCTCAAACAAAGAAGTGTAGAAGCCAAAGGACTTTGAACACCAGAGCCTGGGAGGCAAAGAGACTGAATCTACTAGGAAGAGAATGGGAAAGCTGGAAAAAAGATAGGTGGGTAATTGTGAACTGGGGGAGATGAAAAAAGGCCATGTGGGCACGGAGGGGAGGGACCCCCTTCTGCAGAGAGACAAAGGGAAGAGAAAGAGCAGCTAGGGAAGTGCAGGACCATAGCTGGACAGGAGAAAGACCTCAGACTGAGACTGAGAGGGATCCGATCTCTAACTGTGGGGCTTTCTTGGGACTGGAGCCAGCTCCCTGCTCGAGCACCTGGGGAGGAGGGGAACCAGGCCTGGGTGCAGTGGTAGGTCAGGGGCTCAGTCCGCAGCTGGAGAAAGTGGATCCCTCCCTGGAGGGCTGCGCGATAGTACAGAACCTACCTGCATCTGCCACCCCTGGACACAGTGGCTGGGCCGAGGGCACAGTCTGTAGGAGGAAAAGGCCACCGTTTCCCTGGAGTGCTGTGGGAAAAGACAAAGCCACCCTGCGTCCACCACCCGCGGGGCTTGTGGTGGCGAGGCCGGAGGCTCAGTCTGCAGTAGGAGAAGACGGTCCTCCCTGAAGTGCTATGGCACAGACAAAGCCAGCTGGGACCACATATCGCCGCACTGAGAGGCGCTTCTCCAGCGCCAGACCTCACGGAGCAGGACTCTGAATCCTACCCAAGCACAGGGTCAGGGGAGTTCGTGGAGCGAGAAGGACCGCCCCCTCTGCTCCCACAGCACAGTGAGGACAACTCAAACTGAGTCCACCGGTCTGACTCTGTGGAGAAGAGACTCGGAGTCACCATTCCCCCCTCCCCACCACCACCAAGGCAGGGCCTCAGGGATCACTCCTGGGGCACATAGTGGAAGTGGGTTCAGATTACACCAAACCACGCCCCTTTGCACTGGGTAACTGTGTATGCACCCAAGCAGCACAGATCCTGCGGACAGCTACTGGAGACAAGTGATGCAGTATTGCCAGGATTAACTATAGGTCAATTCTGGATATATAGATATATTACCACCCCCGCCCCACCCCCCTGTTTCTCCTCCTTATCTCTTCCCTCCCCTAGGCCGGTTACTCAGGTTATTGGTCTGTCTAAACAGGCATATATAATATATTATCTTGATACATGTTCTATACCTCCTTCTTTACACTCTTTTCTCTTTCTCTGGAATATCTAGCCATATAGATTCCCGGTCTGGGTAATTTTATCTTCCTTTCGTTTTCCCCGCCTCCTTCTTTATCTTACTTTCACTCTCTCTGGATTAAGCCTTTCAGTCTCTCCGCCTAGTCAATGTTTATTTTTTCTTCACCACCCCCCCCCCCAGCACCCCCGTTCCTGTCATTTCTCTCTTTGTATGTCCTCTTCCATCAGCACCGCCTCACCCTCTTCTTTACTTGTCAGCGTTTTGGGGTTTTTTGTTTTTAGTCTTTAGGTTTTTGTTTTTGTTTATTTGTTTGTTTGTGTTATTTGTTTGTGTGTTTGTATGTTTTTGTCTCCTGTTTATCTGTTTCCTTTACAGGGCTACTCCAAGTAACAAATCAAAGCACACCTGGGGGAGGGTTCAAAATATTACTACAAGTAGGGTAAGAAAATAACCAAACACAACAACAGAGAGCAAGTAACAATCTCCAAAAAAACACCTCCTGAAGGTCCAGGCCCTGGACAGTGTATGACCCCCATTTAATATAGCAGTGCTCACAGGTGCAGAGCACACAACAAACTTTTAAAACGCATGAGGGACAAAAAACTAGCCAAAATGATGAAACGGAAGAAACTTCCTCAAAAGAAATTCCAGGAAGTAGCGACAGCTAATGAATGAATCAAAACCAATTTAAGCAATATAACAGAACAAGAATTTAGAATAATAGTCATAAAATTAATCGCTTGGGCTTGAAAAAAGCATAGAGGACAGCAGAGAATCTATTGCTACAGAGATCAAGGGACTGAGAAATAGTCACGAGGAGCTAAAAAAATGCTATAAATGAGCTCCAAAATAAAATGGAGGTGGCCACAGTGCAGATTGAAGAGGCAGAGAATAGGTGAATTAGAAGATAAAATTATGGAAAAAGAGGAAACTGAGAAAAAAAGAGATAAAAAAATCCAGGAGTACGAGGTGAGAATTAGAGAACTAAGTGATGCAATCAAAGAGAACGATATCTGTATCATAGGAATTCCAGACGAAGAAGAGAGAAGAGAAAAGGGCTGAAGGTGTAGAACTTCCCTGATCTGGGGAAGGAAAAAGGCAATGAAATCCAAGAGGCACAGAGAACTTCCTTCCGCTGTAACTTGAATTGATCTTCTGCATGACATATCATAGTGAAACTGGCAAAATACAAGGAAAAAGAGAGAATTCTGAAAGCAGCTAGGGATAAATGGGCCTTAACATACGAAGGTAGACACATAGGGTAGTGTAGTAGCAGACCTATCTACTGAAACTTGGGAGGCCAGAAAGGAATGGCAGGAAATCTTCAATGTGATGAACAGAAAAAAATATGCAGGCAAGAATCCTTTACCCAGCAAGTCTGTCATTCAGAATAGAAGGAGAGATAAAGGTTTCCCAAACAAAAACTGAAAGAATTCATCACCACTAAACCAGCCCTACAAGAGATCCTAAGGGGGATTCTGTGAGTGAAATGTTGCAAGGACCACAAAGTACTAGAGACATCACTACAAGCATGAAACCTACAGACATCACAATGACTCTAAACCCATATCTTTCTATAATACCACTGAATGCAAATGGACTAAATGCTCCAACCAAAGGACATAGGGTATCAGAATGGATTAAAAAACAAGAGCCATTTATTTGCTGTCTACAAGAGACTCATTTTAGACCTGAGGACACCTTCAGATTGAAAGTGAGGGGATGGAGAACCATCTATCATGCTACTGGCAGTCAAAAGAAAGCTGGAGTAGCCATACTTATATCAGACAAACTAGACTTTAAATTAAAGGCTGTAACAAGAGTTGAAAAAGGGCATTATATAATAATTACAGGGTCTATTCATCAGGAAGAGCTAACAATTATAAATGTCGACGCACTGAATTCGGAAGCCCCCAAATATATAAAACAACTAATCACAAACATAAGCAACCTTATTGATAAGAATGTGGTAATTGCAGGGGACTTTAACACCTCACTTACAGAAATGAATAGATCATCTAGAAACATGGTCAATAAAGAAACAAGGGCCCTGAATGATACATTGGATCAGATGGACTTGACAGATATATTTAGAACTCTCCCTCCCAAAGTGACAGAATATACTTTCTTCTCAAGTGCACATGGAACATTCTCCAAGATAGATCACGTACTGGGTCACAAAATAGCCCTTAATA
This sequence comes from Prionailurus bengalensis, assembly GCF_016509475.1. NCBI lineage: Eukaryota > Metazoa > Chordata > Mammalia > Carnivora > Felidae > Prionailurus > Prionailurus bengalensis. The sequence goes on along the minus strand of NC_057349.1, from coordinate 71,829,100 downwards.
AGTATAAAAGAATTGAGATCATATCATGCACACTTTCAGACCACAATGCTATGAAACTTGAAATCAACCACAGGAAAAAGTCTGGAAAGCCTCCAAAAGCATGCAGGTTAAAGAACATCCTACTAAAGAATGAATGGGTCAACCAGGCGATTAGAGAAGAAATTTAAAAATATATTGAAACAAAAAGAAAAACTGAAAATACAACAATCCAAATGCTTTGGGATGTAGCGAAGGCAGTCCTGAAAGGAAAATACATTGCAATCCAGGCCTATCTCAAGAAACAAGAAAAATCCCAAGTATAAAACCTAACAGCACACCTAAAGGAAATAGAAGCAGAACAGCAAAGACACCCCAAACCCAGCAGAAGAAGAGAAATAATAAAGATCAGAGCAGAAATAAACAATATAGAATCTAAAAACACAGTAGAGCATATCAATGAAACTAAGAGTTGGTTTTTTGAAAAAATAAACAAAATTGATAAACCTCTAGCCAGGCTTCTCAAAAAGAAAAGGGAGAGGACCCAAATAGATAAAATCATGAATGAAAATGGAATTATTACAACCAATCCCTCAGAAATACAAGCAATTTTTGGGGAATAATATGAAAAAGTATATGCCAACAAACTGGACAACCTGGAAGAAATGGACAAATTCCTAAGCACCCACACACTTCCAAAACTCAAAAGGGAAGAAATAGAAAATTTGAACAGACCCATAACCAGTGAAGAAATTGAATCAGTTATCAAAAATCTCCCAACAAATAAGAGTCCAGGAGCAGATGGTTTCCCTAGGGAATTCTACCAGACATTTAAAGCAGAGAAAATACCTATCCTTCTCAAGCTGTTCCAAAAAATAGAAAGGGAAGGAAAACTTCTAGACTCACTCTATGAAGCCAGCATTACTTTATTCCTAAACCAGAGACCCAGCAAAAAAAAGAGAACTACAGGCCAATATCCCTGATGAATATGGATGCAAAAATTCTCAACAAGATACTCGCAAATCGAATTCAACAGCATATAAAAAGAATTATTCATACATCACATTAATAAAAGAAAAAAGATAAGAACCATATGATCTTGTCAATCGATGCAGAAAAAGCATTTGACACAGTTCAGCATTTTTTCTTAATAAAAACCCTCGAGAAAGTCGGGATAGAAGGAACATACTTAAAGATCATAAAAGCCATTTATGAAAAGCCCACAGCTAATATCATCCTCAATGGGGAAAAACTGAGAGCTTTCCCCCTGAGATCAGGAACACGACAGGTCCACTCTCACAGCTGTTGTTGAACATGATGTTGGAAGTTCTAGCATCAGTAATCAGACAACAAAAGGAAATCAAAGGCATCAAAATTGGCAAAGATGAAGTCAAGCTTTCACTTTTTGCAGATGACATGATACTATACATAGGAAACCCGACAGACTCCACCATAAGTCTGCTAGAACTGTTACATGAATTCAGCAATGTCTCAGGATACAAAATCAATGTACAGAAATCAGTTTCATTCTTATACACTAATAATGAAGCAACAGAAAGACAAAGAAACTGATCTCATTTACAATTGCACCAAGAATCATAAAATACCTAGGAATAAACCTAACCAAAGATGTAAATATCTGTATGCTGAAAACTATAGAAAGCTTATGAAAGAAATTGAAGAAGATATAAAGAAATGGAAAAACATTCCATGCTCATGGATTGGAAGAATAAATATTGTTAAAATGTCAATACTACCCAAAGCTATCTACACATTCAATGCAATCCCAATCAAAATTGCACCAACATTCTTCTCGAAGCTAGAACAAGCAATCCTAAAATTTGTATGGAACCACAGTAATAGCCAAAGTAATATTGAAAAAGAAGCGGGAGGCATCACAATCCCAGACTTTAGCCTCTACTACAAAGCTGCATCATCAAGGCAGCATGGTATTGGCACAAAAACAGACACATGGGCCAATGGAATAGAATAGAGACTCCAGAATTGGACCCACAAATGTATGGCCAACTAATCTTTGACAAAGCAGGAAAGAATATCCGATGGAAAAAAAGACAGTCTCTTTAACAAATGGTGCTGGGAGAACAGGACAACAACATGCAGAAGAATGAAACTAGACCACTTTGTTACACCATTCAGAAAAATAAACTCAAAATGGATGAAGGACCTGAATGTGAGACAGGAAACCATCAAGACCCTAGAGGAGAAAACGGGAAAAAAAACCTCTGTGACCTCAGCTGCAGCAATTTCTTACTTGACACATCTCCAAAGGCAAGGGAATTAAAAGCAAAAATGAACTATTGGGACCTCATGAAGATAAAAATCTTCTGGACTGCAAAGGAAACAACAAGACTAAAAGGCAACCAATGGAATGGGAAAAGATATTTGCAAATGACATATCAGACAAAGGGCTAGTATCCAAAATCTATAAAGAACTCACCAAACTCCACACCCAAGAAACAAATAATCTAGTGAAGAAATGGGCATAAGACATGAATAGACACTTTTCTAAAGAAGACATCCAGATGGCCAACAGGCACAAGAAAAGATGCTCAATGTCCCTTCTCATCAGGGAAATACAAATCAAAACCACACTGAGATACCACCTCACGCCAGTCAGAGTGGCTAAAATGCACAACTCAGGAGTCTATAGATGCTGGAGAGGATGTGGAGAAACGGGAACACTCTTGCACTGTTGATGGGAATGCAAACTGGTGCAGCCACTCTGGAAAACAGTGTGGAGGTTCCTCAAAAAAATTAAAAGTAGATCTACCCTATGACCCAGCAAAATCACTGCTAGGAATTTACCCAAGGGATACAGGAGTACTGATGCATAGGGGCACTTGTACCCCAATGTTTATAGCAGTACTTTCAACAATAGCCAAATTATGGAAAGAGCCTAAATGTCCATCAACTGATGAATGGATAAAGATGTGGGGTTTTTTATACAATAAATTTCATATTTAAAAAAAAAGATGTGGTTTATATATACAATGTAATACTACTTGGCAATGAGAAAGAATGAAACCTGGTCATTTGTAGCAACGTGGATGGAACTGGAGAGTGTTATGCTAAGTGAAATAAGTCAGGCAGAGAAAGACAGATACCATATGTTTTCACTCATATGTGGATACTGAGAAACTCAACAGAAGACCGGGGTGGAGGAGAAGGGGGAAGGAAAAAAAGGTTACAGAGAGGCAAGGAGGCAAACCATAAGAGACTCTTAAATACTGAGAATAAACTGAGGGTTGATGGGGGGTGGGGGGGGGGAGGGGAAAGTGGGTGATGGGCATTGAGGAGGGCACCTGTTGGGATGAGCACTGGGTGTTGTATGGAAACCAATTTCACAACAAATTATATATATTAAATAAATAAATAAATAAATAAATAAACAAATGTGATGAAAAGGCTAAATAAATAATGGGTTACACAAACACACACGCACACGTACATACATGAATAAGAAATTGCTAAGGCAATTAAAAACTATTATCCATTGGACATTGCTTCTTTGGTAATTCAATGAATAATTTCTTCAGATACTTTTCAAGTAAAGTTCAAACTATTAAAGATAAAATTATATTTTAAAATCAATTACTGGGTCACCTAGTTGGCTCAAAGAGAATGTGAGTCTTGATCTCGAGGTTGTGAGTTTGAGCCCCATGGTGGTCATGGAGATTACATAATAGAGAGAGAGAGAGAGAGAGAGAGAGAGAGAGAAAGAAAATCAATTACTGATGACACACAGTATGATTCCATTTATATGAAGTTCTAGAATAGGCAAATTAATAATAATATAAAAACTCAGAACAAATATATTGGGAATGCAGTAGCATCTGTTGCCATCCAGAAATTACCCCCAATTTAACAGATTAAAATAACAAACAATTATTATCAAATAGTTTCTGATATTTGGGAGTGCCATAGCCCAAAAGGTCTGGTTCAGAATCTCTCATGAGACTCAAATCGGGAGAATGGCCAGGACTGCAGTCATCTAATGGTTTGACCAGGGCTGGCTGATTCATTGCTAATATGGCTCACTCAGATGGTTGTTGGCAAAGGTTTCAGGTCCCTACTGACTCGGGCCTCAGTAGGCCTCAGTTCCTTGCCACAGTGCCTTGAGTATCTTCACAGCGTGACAGCTGACCTTTCCCAGAAAAAGTGATCCAAAAGAGAGCAAGATGAAATCTGAAATGTCTTTACAGATACACTGCATCATATCTATAACGTCCTATGGGTTACCTTAGTCAATCTTATTCAGTGTGGGAGGAGACTATACAAGGGAATATGGTGATCTCTGTGGACCATCTTAGAGGCTGGCTACTACCATAAGGGGTAGGGGTTAACTGGGAGGAGACTTTCTGGTGAAATACAAATGTTCTATAGTATAACAAATACACAAGAGACATGTGTACATACCTTTGTTCAAACTGTATACCTAAGATGTGCACATTTCAATAAAGGTATATACATTTTATATAAAATGAAGTATAAATAATAATAATCAGGAAGGGGTGGAGAGTGGATGGAGGATATAATAGTGGTAAAATATTGATAACTTATGAAGATGGATGGATTGGTACAGGTGAATTAATTACACTAAAATACTATACTTTATAAAATTGCAGTTCTGAGGGTTATTTAGAAAAAATCAGGGAACTAAAGAACTGAACATATATCATATTTATCCAAAGATGCATCAAAAAAGCTTTAACTTGATATTCATGGAAATGTTTTAAACTGAGTCACACACAACTCTGCCTTATTAAGTTGCATATATGAAAGTATATGCATATGTGTGTATGGAAGGAGGTTCTTACTGTCTCCAGGTTATCATTATGCCCGGTATCATTATTGTACTGTTCTGTAAGAAAAGCTTTTTTGGACTAAAGTCACCTGAGGGATAGTTTCGGTTGATTTACCTGATAGAATTTCAAGCCCTTTTCTTAGAAGTGACTCTGTAAATACTAAATAACACCCCAAATTTCCCAATGGTAGTTAACTCCTACAAAAGCATTGTACACAAATGTCCCAGATGACTTTGCTTTTTTGAAATCTGTCCTCTTTTTATTACATTGTTTTTGCCTTCTCTCTTCCTGTTAAGCTAACAAGCTTTCACAGATTCAGCCCTAGAGCATTCTCCACTTCGAACACTGATCCCACTCCACTGAGGACTAAAGAACCAGGCAGTAGTTCTACCTAGAGACACCACAACTTAATGCTTAAGAGCAGAGCAGAGGCACCAGAGACAAATCACAATGCCACCACCAATGATATATTATTTCACTTGTCTATGTTTTTTTAACCTTTCTATGTCTCCTTTTCTTATGTGTGAAATGAGCTTAATCACAGTACAGCAGAGGACTATTGTCAGAATTAAATGAGCTAATAGTTGTAAAATGTTCAGGACAATGCCAAAGCATCACAGATATATTGCATCCAAAATAAACTCTAAGGAATTCCTGCTTTGCTGCTTCAAGTAGTAAATAAAGGGTCATGTTCCATGAATACAAATTTACAGAAAGCACACACAAGTAGAATTTACCGTTTCAATCAAAAAAGCAACCAGGTTAACTTGATATATAGAGATATTATGTTGTATAATCATATATCATTTTTTTGCTTAAAACTATAAGCAACTCACATAAGCAGTTTGAATCAGAATCCTTAACATCCTTAACCTACTTTACAATTTTGCTCATCTAATTTCAGTTATTTTCTGATACCTCATGTGAATTATCATCTTCCTTACAAATACACATTTCAAGCACCAGAGAGCCCACCCCAATAGCTGGAATTCCCAGGCTTTTGACATTTTCCCTACCTCCTCTTAATTTAGACTCCCCTGGACCCACTTCCGCATTCCTGTCTGGTCTATCTCTTTGGTAGCAGTTATGAAATTGAATAGAGGAAACCTCATTTAAAATGGGGGAGTGAGGCTGGAAGGAGAAGTTCTCACTTCATACCATTCTCTTCAACTGCAGATCCCAATCCGAAGAGATCTATCTTGCATAAAGTAGGAAGAAATGTACTTTACCACTCCAGCAGGAGGAAGAATTTCTCCATGCCAGCAACTACCTCAGCCAATGAGAAAAGACCACAACTCAGTCAATGAGAAACCGTCACCACTCTGTACTCTTGTTTTCCTCCAGTAGACTTTTGTTCAAAGCAGCCCCTCCCCCCCCCCAGGGTCCTCCTTTTCTCTGCAAAGCGACACTCCTTTCCTTTGATCTCCAGATTTGCCTGTGGTTTTACCATACCTCACATGACCTGAATTGCGATTCCTCTGCTATTCCTGAATAAAGCCATTTGGCTGGTAAAATAACTGAATGTTCTAAGGTCAATATTACTTGGTGTCAGATGAGTAGGATCCAGAGAAGAACCCCAGCAACTCCAAGGCTGGTGAGAAACAGGTGGTGGTACCCACTGAACCCAGTGAGCTCTCACTGCTTTTTGGTTGATGCTGGAGTTTGAGGTAAGTTTTCTCCTGGATTAAAGACCCACTCTCTATGTGTTTTGAGCTCTCCAGGCGTAATCTGGGATCTGCTTAAAAGCTTTATCTTTTCTGTTTTTGTGAAAGCTTTGTCTTTTCTGGTGAGTTTTTTGTTTTGTTGAACCTTGGTTTTGAGTAATGAAATCCCAATCCTCTAAACTGTCTCAGGAGAGCCATTTTTCTGGGACCCTCACTTAGTTTTAAACCCTACGGTTTAAACCCTATGGCCCTCCTCATGAACATTTTTAATTACATGGGCCAATTTAGCTAAAGATAATTTAAACCACAATGGCTACTACAGGGAACTTTCAATCTCCCCAAACGTTTTTTTTCAGAACTAAATTGCCATGGCTCTAAATGAAATGATAATAATAATAATAAAAATAATAATAATGCCTATTTTAACTTGTAACCTGAGGCTTCCAGACATTTTCAGGATTCTAACACCTCTTTACAAAATACCATTTACAAATTAACCAAGGTGAACAATTAATGGAAGACAAAAACCTTCTGAGGCCTTTCTCCCTTCCTCCATGCTCTTTGTGTCAGGCACCCTCTTGCTCACCTCACCCTCCTTCTTTGTCTCCAGGTATGCAACAGACATTTTATGCCAGATGTCCTGACACCATCTCTCTTTTTTCCTCCTGCACTGGCTCCACATTCTTTATACCCTCTATTTCTTCATTCTAATCTTTTCATGGAACTTCCCTTTTTCTTCAAACCTCACCCATTTCTTCCTCTCCCCAACCTATTACAAACCTGCTCTTTTAGGGCTAGGAGCTGACTGTGTGGTGGGCACTGTCGTCTGGGAGCATTGCAGAGACCTCCACCCAAGAAGGCCCCCCCTCCCCGGGCCGCTCACCTCTTACCGTCGAGTCCCTTCGCCTCGTGAGCATGTCGGATTTGATATCGTGGGGTGAGGTGAGAGCAGGCCCAGGGTGGGAGGTTACCGCAGAGGAGCCACAGTCACAGTCAAGATGATAGAGGTACTGACAACAACTGACTCTCAGAAACTGCTACACCAGCTGAATGCTCTGTTGGAGCAGGAGTGCAGATGTCAGCCAAAGGTCTGTGGCTTGAGACTAATTGAATCTGCACACGATAACGGCCTCAGAATGACTGCAAGGCTAAGGGACTTTGAAGTAAAAGATCTTCCTAGTCTAACTCAGTTCTTTGGCTTTGACACAGAGACACTTTCTCTAGCTGTGAATTTACTGGACAGATTCCTGTCCCAAACGAAGGTACAGACCTTGGGTGTGTTGGGCTGAGCTGCTTCTGTTGGGCTATAAAACCAATAGAAGAGGAAAGGAATGTCCCATTGGCAACTGACTTGATCCGAATAAGCCAGCATAGGTTCACGGTTTCAGACTTGATGAGAATGGAAAAAATTGTATCGGAGAAGGTATGTTGGAAAGTCAAAGCTACTATCGCCTTTCAATTTCTGCAACTCTACTATTCATTCACTCAAGAGAACTTGCCATTGAAAGAAGAATAGCCTTAATTTTGAAAGACTAGAAGCTCAACTTAAGGCATGCCACTGCAGGATCATATTTTCTAAAGCCAAGCCTTCTGTGTTGGCATTGTCTATCATTGCACTGGTGATCCAAGCACACAAGTGTGTAGAGTTAACAGAAGGAATAGAATGTCTTTAGACACATTCCAAGATAAACGGCAGAGATTTGACCTTCTGGTAAGAGCTTGTATCCAAGTGTTTAACTGAAATTCATCAAACAAGTGTTCCAGACCAAATGTTCAGAAGTTGAAATGGATTGTTTCTGGATGTACTGCATGACAGCTGAAGCATAGTTACTACAGAATAACCCACCTTCCAACAATTCCTGAAATGGTCCCTTAATTGGATTGTTACAACAACAAAATACTCCTCTGAAGCCTTTCTCCACAATCCTAAGCTATAGATTCCATAATACTATAATGGGTTTAAGCTGTGAAGCCTCAAAACATCACGAAGAGATTAGCATTGATGTTCTCAGATTTGGGAAAACTACCTAATTAACATGGTGTAGTGGAACTATAATTAAATTTGAATTCATCTGTGAGGCATACAAGTCAAAGCTAAGAGTATAAATGTGAAATGTTAATAACAAGCCTGGGAAGGTAAACTGTGAATCTTCATTTCAAACTTTGATCCAACTTTCTAGATTGAGTCAGTATATTGTATTTAGATGGTATTAAAACTGGTAACCTAATTAAATTCTAAATTATGAGGTATACATTAAACCAACATTTCACAAATGCACTTCTAAGGCATAACAAGGGTTACTATTCTAGGCAGGGAAAATGGTTTCTTGGTACCTGTAGTGCAAATAATAGATAATCCAGAGATGTGGACTTTATTGCTACTTGGGAATTACATTTAAATTTGAGGGAATTTTATCAAAGCAAAACTACAGACCTAGTCATTTTGGCATATTAGGTTATCTTTAATATTTTTCTAAAAAACAGGTAATATTTGTATCCGTGACAAAACTTATACAATATCCACTGTCTCCATCTAATCCCATCAAGAAAAACTGGTTTTATTGTGAAATTCAACATAAATTAACTTTGGTCCAAAAACTTGACTTAACACTCCATAAGTTTTTACTAAGGGCTGTTTTTATAAAACTTGCTATTCTAGGGGCACTGAGTGGCTCAGTCAGTTAAGCATCCAACTTTGGCTCAGGTTTGTGAGCCCTGCATTGTGCCCTCTGCTGTCAATGCAGAGCCTGCTTTAGGTCCTCTGCTGCCTTCTCTCTCTTGGGGAGAGTGCCTCCCCCAGTGGCACTCTCTCAAAAAAAACAAAAACAAAAAAAAATTAAAAAAAAAAAAACAACTGCTCCTTTAAAGGCAGACCCTCTGAGGAGCCAAATGCTAAACCCCGAGTTTCTGACAGTCCCTACCTAAAGCTGAACTACAAGTGACAAACACTTTCCCAAAGTGATTGAGGATCCTCAAAAATTTGCTGAGGAGTTTAACATAGTTACTGAGACTTATCAACCCAGTTTCTCACTTTTGTATCAGGTCCACATGCTTTTCAGCAGAGCCAGGCATAACTCTGGATGAACACTGTCAATTGGGACAATCTTGGAAGGTCTCTAGAAGTCTGAGAACTACAAGGCATGACCATCTGCCTTGTTATATGATCAAGTTCATGCAACTTCTGCTAAGCAACCTCACCAGTCCGTTGCTAGGGCTTTCCCCAAACCTACTGATTGGAATAAGATTCAGGCTTATGCCCAGAAGCCCGGTGAGCCCATGTATGATTATTATAGCCAGCTCCAAATTGTTGTTGTTGTTGTTTTACGTTTATTTATTTATTTTGAGAGAGAGTGCAGAAGGGGCAGGAAAGAGGGAGACAGAGAATCCCCAGCAGGCTCTGAACTGTCAGCACAGAGCCGAATGCAGGGCTCAAACTCACGAACTGTGAGATCATGACCCGAGCCAAAACCAAGAGTTGGATGCTTATCCTACTGAGCCACTAGGGTGCCCCTCCAAATTGTTTTTAAAGAAAAATCTGGTCTACCTTTAAATGTTGAATCCAGTTGGGGTCTTGTAACTCTATGTTCATCAATGGGCTGAACCCACTGGGATCTTTCTCTTCTAGTTAAAAGGACCAGGATGGAATGGGGAACTAGGTCCACTCCAAATTTAATTTGGCCAATCACCTTGCCAGCACCCTACATGATTCAACCAAAAGAAAGTCCACCAAAATTCTTACTATTCAACTCTGGCAAATGGAGGCCTCTCAACAAAACCAAAAATGTAAAGGTCTCTGCTATTATTGCAAAGAGCCAGGACATTGGAAAAAAGACTGTTACAAACTTAAGCCCTCCAGATGCCTTCCACCTTCTAGCCAGCCTTCCTAGTGTCCTCCTAATTCCAAATGATGGAGCTCCAAGGAAGTACAGGGTTTTTTTCTAATCCCTCCCTCTTAATTGACTAGGAGAAACAACTCTTCAGATTGAGGAGGAATCGCTCTCTGTTCTTTTTGACACTGGAACTACATTCTCCATGCTCAGGACCACTGCTATAAAGCAGCCCCTGCCTCAGAGTACTAAAATGATTCAAATAGTGTGGGTCTGTAATAACCCTCCACAGGTTCCTGTCTCTGAACCTATTCCCTTTTGTCAAGGCCCTTCAAGAGATAACCACCCGTTTCTCCTTAGTCCCTCTACCCCTATTCATTTATTGGGCCAAGATTCTTAGAAAAATATCATGCTGGAATTTCTCTCTCCCAAAAGAGGGAAATAATGTTAGAATTTTATGGTAGTAATCAAAATAGCCAACCAGGTGAATTGAATCCCTCTTCGACATCTTTTATTTGCTTTATAGCTGAGTCTGAGGGCACTGATAAGCTGTCCCTACTGGATCAGCTACCACCCTCCTTCTGGACAAAATCTTCAACTAATATTGGCAGAATCCACGGTGCACCTTCCGTGAAGATTCAAATAGACCCCTGAAAACCTCTCCCCAGAATTAATCAATATCTATAAATAAAGAAAGCTTTTAAGGCATCAAGCTCATAATAGAAGATTACAATGCTCAGGGCCTCATTATCACCTGCATTGTTGCTTCTAACTTTACTCTATTTTACCTACGAGAAAACCAGTGGCCTTGGATGGAGTTTTGTTCAAGATCTGTGAGCAATAAATGGCATTGTTATCCCTTGGCACTCTGTTGTTCCTAACCTCTATACACTACTGACATCCATTCCCATTGAGGCAAATCTTTCACTCTAATTGATACATGTAGTGTATTTTTTAGTATTCTAGTTGATAAGGCTAGCCAGTATTTTTTTTTTTTTTTGCTTTCACTTAGAAAGAGCCTTAATAAACCTGAACACTAATGCCCCAGAGTTTTAATGAGAATCTTTCTTACTTTTCACAAACTTTAAAGACTGATTTGGATGACAAAGTTTTCTGCACATTTTACTTTGTTACAATATGCAAATGACTTGCTTCTCTTTTCTTCTCAAACCTCTTCAGAGGAGACAGCATCCACCAGTTAAAACTTTCAGCCTTAAAGGGATATAGTCTCCAAAGCAATATTGCAGTTTTGCTCAGACTTGGCATTCAGGGCACCTGACCTTGGAACAGGGGCTACATTTAGACCCGGCGAGGCTTCACGGTATCCTGAACTTCCCCAATGCAAAATTACATGCCAATTATGAGGTTTTCTCTGACTAACTGGCTACTTTCAAAATTCAATTCCAAATTTCTCTCTTATGTCTCAATCTCTATATGCTTCACTGAAAAGTGACAAACTTGATCTTCTTATTTGGAAAGATCGGGCTGACATAGCTTTTGGAACTTTAAAGAAAAGCTTGACAAAGCCCCTCGTGCTTGGACACTTGATCATCAACTCCCCTTTTTTTCTCTTTGTATATGAGAAGGAAGGCAATGTCCTTGGAGTACTCATCCAAAAACATGGGGTCCATCATCAATTCATAGGATATTATAGCCAATGACTGGACTCTGTGGCACAAGGACCCCCTTTGCCTCAGAGCCATTCCTGCCACTGACCTTTTGGATAAGACCACTGAAGAAATAATCACAGGATCCCCTTTAACCATCCTGCGCCCCATGCAGAAGCCCCTCTGAATACTCACCCCCTCAATATCTTTTGGCCGGCCATCTCACCTTCTATGAAATCCTTTTGCCAACTGCTACTCACGTAACTCTTCCTCACTGTGATAACCTAAGCCCCGCTGTCCTTCTCCCCTTTTTAGCTGATAAAACCCCTCACCCCTGCTTGGCGCCGACAAATCACCTTCTGATTCCCTGTGATAATTTACAGAAAACTCTAACCAATGCAGATTTTTCATGGTGTACTGATAGTCTTATTTAAAGGATGAAAATGGTGAATATCATACTGGGTATGCTATTGCAACAACTCCTTTTGAAGTTGTCAAGGTGGCAATTTTACCTTTGGCAGCTCTGGCCCAACAGGCTCAGTTGTATGCCCTTACTCAGGTTTGCACCTTAGCCAAGGGTGAAACTGCAAATATTTACACAGATAGGCGGTATGCGTTTGGGATAGCTCATGACTTTGAGACGTTATGGAAATAGCGAAGTTTCCTCTCCTCCATTGGGGATAAAATTAAAAATGGCTCCCATCTCCAAAATGTATCAGATGCCATACTTTTGCTCGCTGCTCTGGATATTATTATGAGTCCCAGGCTTTCCAGACTCGACCCCCAAAGGAAACTACCTTGCTGAGGTTTCAGCCAAAAATGTTTCTGTCAAGGACACCAATACCAACTCTCCATCATGGTCTAAAGGGATGTCCTCCTAAGTGATAATCTGGAAAAATTGGCCAGAGACACCCAACAATTGGCCCCAGAAAAGGAAAAAAAAAAAAAAACAAACAATATTGGAAATCTAATAATTATTGGTTTGATAAAAAGAGATAACTCTGGCTTGGACCAAATAACAATCCAGCCCTACCAAAATTTCCCAAATTTCCACTACTTACCACTCACTGTACTAGAATTAAGCTATTGGTCTACTGACAAAATGATAGCACTCATGAACAAATATTGGTAGGAAAATATTAATAAGGCTGCAAGAAATGCCTATCTAGCTTGTCCTGCCTGTCCTAAATACAGTCCTTGGAAACCTGCCCACACTGCCCTACAGGATTTTAAATTGACCAATGGACCATTTGAGGTTTGATAAACAGATTTCATACAGTTTGTCCCATCCCATGGATCTGAATATGTTTTAGTCATAGTTTGTATGTTTTCTCACTGGAATGAAGCTTTCCCTTGTATATAGACCACTGCTGCTTCTGTGGCAAAAAGTCTGTTAGAAAAGACTACTACTACCTGGGGAACCCCACTTGAGTTTCGCAGCCACTTGATGACCCACTTCACTAGTCAAGTACTTTAATAGATGTGTGCTGTTTGGCTGGTCCTACAACACTTTACTTACCAACTTCAACCCTCAGAGCTAGTAGAATGCACTAACAGCACCATTCAGACTCAATCAACAAAATTTGTAGAGACCCTTCAAATGCCTTAGCTAAAAGCATTGCCATTGGTCCTTCTAAATATGAGATCCATCCCCTTTGGAACTCATAGACTCTCACCTTTTCAGATAGTCACAGGGCACCCGATGCACCTGGCCCTGCCTCTTTGGAGCCACAGCTGATAAAAGGAGATACACTCCAATACCATAAAGACCTAATTGCCTTAGTTGAGAATAACCATGCTTTAGTAGAATAATGGTTTCACAGGACACTCCCACAAGACAAAGACCTTTAGCATCATACCTTGCCACCTAGAGATTTAGCCTATTGGAAAAGACACCTCCAAAAAGACTCTCTTCAACCTTGCTGGAAGGACCCCTACAGGTACTGTTAACCAACGCTGTGCTGTCAAACTTTAGGGAATAGACTCCTAGATTCGTGTGTCACATCTAAAGAAAACAGCAAACCCCAAATGGCCCTGCACACAAACTAGTGACCTAAAAGTAAATATTTCCAGTAACGAAACCAGATGGCATCTTATAAAGACAGCTTTCCCAAGATAACCAGACCAGTCTGTATACCTTTTTCTCATTGTTGCTTCCTACATTAATTTTTCTCTCTTTTTTGGAAAGACAATGATCTTACTGGTATTTCCCAATCTATTGCAAAAGGGAGAAACCTTTCTGACTGTTGGATCTGTCACCAGGAACTCCAATCTGTTCATGATATCTGAGATCCTTTAGTCTTACTGTAACCCATTTCTCTTGTAATCTATTTTGCATACTCAAATGGAATATGAATGGGACAAGTCCTCATTTAAGGTTTTTAGAAAAGACCCCTTAAGGATGGGATGGTGCTCACAGAATGTCATCCCAATTCCTCTGATCCCTGGCTTAAAAGGGCCAATTAGGAAATTCCAGCCAATGGATCTATCAATGACCAGACCTTAGTTGCAGTCATCTGTGCCCCACCTGGTATCTTTTTTGTTTGTGGTTAGCCTTTCCCAAGGGCATATGAATGTTTAGATAGCTGGTGAACTTACTGAGATGTTTAGCTGTCCCTGTCAACATCCATAATAAATCCGAAATCCCCCATTGATCTGCCCACTCATCCCCTAGAGCTACCTTAAACAGGAACTTCCAGGAAGTATTCATGACTGCAGGTTTGCCGTCATAGGGAGAGCCTTTCTCCCTTCTGTTGGAATGTCAATGAGTACATGATTGGGAACTTCTTCTGAAATACAAGAGCTGGCTGATTCCATAGCCAAAGCAGTAACAGCCCAACAATGATCACTTGAGGCATTGGTTAAAGTAGTTTTGGACAATCGCATAGCCCTTGATTATTTACTTGCTGAACAAAAAGGTATTTGTGCAATTGCAAACACGACCTGTTGCACATGCCTCTGGACAGGTAGAAATTCAATTACACAAGATCAGGGAATAAGGCCACCCATTACAACAAATTTCATCTAATGACCTCTAGTCTTTTGACCTATTTAGCCAGTTACCTTCAGGTTTGGGCTCCTGGTTTTGAAGATGGTCTAAATTGGATTTATCATATTAGTTTTGATTCTGCTTTGCATAATTATTTTTAAGTTCTGTACCTGTCGCCTGTCAAACCTTTGTGAAAAAAGGCATACCCAATAGGGTGATGCTCGCTTAGTGCTTGGAGATGATCTCCAATGTTTATCACCTTGATAAGACTTTAGAAAAGAAATGCTTGAGAGTTCTCTCTCTCCTAACCTTCCTTGCTACTCAAATGTGGCCTTAAGCAGTTTTCAACTGCTATGTACTTTCCCTCAAGGTACATGACAACCAGGAAAGGTCCTTTCTGGCACCAAGGGACAAAAACCACTAAATACAAAAAAAATTTGACTCTAGATGAGCGCTGCTTTCTTTAAAAGATCTTGACCAAAAGGGGGAAATCTCTCTTCAGGGTCAAAAACATTTATCTTCTATTCTACCTCATCCTGAAAAATATCAGTTCTGAGACTAGGGAGGCAAAGAGGTAACTAAGGCATCCAGATAACTCTAGAAACAAGAAAAGCCCTTGATCACTTAAAAGACTCTGATTCTAGCTCTTCAAGAGTAAATCAACCTATGCCCGTTTAGCTTGGCTTTGTCGCTTAAAATTGCAGTGAGGAGAAATAAGAGTTATTGGTGTCTTTTGTTTGGGGGGTGTTTTGTTTTGTTTTGTTTTTAGCACAGAAAAATTTACACTTTTGCTCAAAGGCAGTCCTTTAAATTTCTCACTGATTCTGTCTCTTAAGGCTGAGGGCAGCCAATTTTGGCCTATAGTTGCAAGGCATAAAGGAGGGTCAAGGGCACAGAGAGAATGGAACGGGAATCTTGGGTGAAGAAATGGAAGCCCGTGTACTGTCTGTTCTGAACCTCTTCCTGCAAGAGTCCTCAAAATACCAAGTGCTGCTACCATGTGTTTCCAGGCAATGCACATGCCCGCCCTTGCAAAATGACCTCCCACAGCCACCCGAATTCCCTCAGATGTCTTTTCAGAATTGAGACTAAAGGGCTTAAAGTACCAAAACCTGGAAGAATTAACCTGCTCATATGAATGAGTTGTAAATGTAAATGATGGTCTCAGATCTTTGTTTGAATTGAGGGAGAGCTTCAAAAACTGTAAGAATAAAGACAATCATGTAAACTCTAAGAATAAGGGGAAAGGGAGGGTTTGACACTGAAGAATAATAGTAAACCCAAAGCAGAGGCTGCAGAGAGAGGAACGTTTCCAGGCATTTCACCCGGTTTTGGTTTACCTTTATCTGTGAGAAAGACCAAGCTATAGTACGAGGGACATTAACTAGCCAGGTTTGGTCAGGTCCAAGGCGTTACCTAGGACTGAGAGGTTTCCCAAGATGTGACACTTCCACTGCTAAAACCAGAAAAGCCACTGGCAAACAGGACTGTCACCGTAACTATACTTCATACCCAGGGGGCTCTAAGGAAGGTCACATTAGCCAGAAATCAGATTTCAGAGTAAAGGCCTCAGGGCACTTTCCATGATTTAAAGTTATGATTCCTGGGGTATTTAGTTTACTGGAGTTCCTGCCTTCCTTCCTCTGGCTCCTCACTGTGAGTGGATAGAAGGTACAGATCCATGAGCTTTATAAGTACAGTGGGCCTTTGAACAACTCAGGATTGAACTGAGCTGGTCCACTTACATGTGGATTTTTTGAATAAATACAGTGTAATACTGTACATGTATTTTCTCTTCCTTATGATTTTCTTAATAACATTTCCCTTTCTCTAGCTTACCTTATTGTAAGAATAATACATTATTATTATACAATATTGTATTATTGTAAGAATAACACATTGACATGTATATGATACATGTTAATACGTTAACTGGCTGTTTATGTTGTTCATAAGGCGTCTGATCAGCAGTAGACTATTAGTAGTTAAGTTTTAGATAAGTCAAAAGTTATATGTGGATTTTTGACTGTGATCGCTGTTTCTCACACATAGCGTGGCACAACAGCAATTCAGAATGGCTGGACCCAAGCCATTGGTCAGCCCCAGCTTCTCTCTCAAGCAATGTAGTTATGTGCAAGGATCTAGAGGGGAAAAATGTAGCTTGACCAAAGAAACATGATACATTCCCCTGCAGTTCAATTATAAGTACAGTATAAAGTGTTGTTTTCAGGATCTTGACCTTTAAATAATAATTGAAGCAACCTTATTTTTACTTTCAAATGTAGCTATTTCGGAGGGGTGGTTACTTTTATATTATGGATTCTTATTTAATTTTGGTCTTCTGTGTTCCTTATTCCCATAAATGGCACCCACACTGCCCAAGCCGGAAGCCTACAATTGCCCTTCTCTTTTCCCCCCTTCCCCAACTAAAGTGACCATCTTATTTACTAATCCATCCTCTTCTCCCCACCCCTGATCAACTGGGTGTAAGCCCTCACTGTCACTCATAGCTTTTAGCAAAAACCTATTTGCTTATGTCCTCACTATTCCATTTTCCTCAAAGAATTAAAGAGACATTTTAAAGTACAAATGGAGACAGAAACATGTCTCCATCCTGCTTGAAAGGCTTTACTGATTCCCAGTTAGTGGCGGGAAAAGAACCAAGTCCTTAGCATTGTATACACAGTCCTTCCCATCTGGCCCTTACTCCTGGCTCCAGCCTCAGCTCCTGCTGTGCCCCTACCAGTCTCACAGGGATAGAAGCTTTATTTTTGCATCCCCAGCACTTATCCCACTCCCGGATTTGATAAATGTTTGCACAATAAGGGAAGGCTTGCATATATAATAAGAAGCGTGAATTTTAAAAAGATACTTTTTAGGGGCACCTGGGTGGCTCAGTCGGTTAAACATCCGACTTTGGCTCAGGTCGTGATCTTGTGGTTCATGAGTTCGAGCCCCGCATAGGGTTCTATGCTGACAGCTTGGAGCCTGGAGCCTGCATCGGATTCTGTGTCTCCTTCTCTCTCTGCCCCTCCCCTGCTCGTGCTCTGTCTGTCTCTCTCTCTCTCTCAAAAATAAATAAACCTAAATAAATAAATAAATAAATAAACAAACAAAGAAAAAATAAAAAGATGCTTTGTAGCTCTGAATTTTCTATGAATGGTTCAAATTTATTTCAGATTGTCACATTGAAACTTCAAAGTTAGCCAAAGCTCAATTTCGACACTTAGAAAGTGGTCATAGAAAACATATTTTATATAGATGTACAGATATGTGTATATATGTGTGTATATTATGTATATGTATATATATATATACATATACATATATATATATACACATAGGCATATTTCATAGAAGATAAATATGTTTATCTCCTAAACATGTTTTAAGTTTTATCTGCTTCCTAAAAACATCATTTAGCACAATAAACATATTGACGTTTATATCTTTTTGCCAGATAAAAAATGAGATGTTTTTTATTAAAGAGTGACAATTAAAAATTAGAAAAATTGAAAATGAAGAGTACTGAAGACCACCCCCCCCAAAACAAAAAACAAACAAACAAAAAAAGGCTAGGCAAGGAGATACTGTGTTTGGAGGCCCAAGGAGTAAAGATCAGGCCAAAGGAAAGCATACCTGAACAAAGTGTAGCTATGACCTGATAGAAGGTCTTGTTGACCTATGTATGTGGCAACTCATTAGACATCATTTCAACCAGGTGCACACATTATCAAAGCTAAACTGAGTCCCTCCTATGTGCCAAGCACTATGCTGGGTGACAGGAGGCCTAGATGACCATGAAACAGATATTAAGGAGTTCACAATCTAGCAGGACAAATAAGCCGTTGATAATTATAATATGGTGGCATATTCAAAATGCTGTGAAACACAAAGAAGGAGCTTGAGTGTTGGGACCAACAAGGAAGCCAAATCAAGGAAAGCTTTTTAAGGGAGGTAGCATGAACCGGCCTTTAAGGAGAAACGGTGAAGCATTATCCATCAGAGGACCCAGTGTGAATACTGGCAAGAAGTTTGGGAATTCATGGCATATTAGGTGCCAGATGAGAGGTGGGGTGGGGGTGAGGGCTGGTAATGAAGCTGGACAAGTAGGTGGAGGACAGATGATCCAGTGTGAAGGGCAATCTAAATAATTAATGGAGGACAGAAGTCATAAAGCCAGTACCCTAATCTGATGCTCAGAAACCAGACCTCTCCAGAGTGGAGAGGCACTGGATGCCTGTTTTTTATCCATGAAGCAATAGGGAATACTTGGCAAGGGTCATTTTGATTAAGTTTCGAAATATAGAATCACACTTTTCATTCAGTGCTGCAGATGTAGTCCTCTTCCTAACCACAGTTTTCCAAATGCTAGTCAAATAAATCATGTATAATCCAAACACAGGGATTTTCTAAATGTGGCCAGCCTCATTAGAGCTAGCTATTTGATCTTCTTTCCAGGAAAATGCGCTTTATTTGAGGATTGTGGGCTTCTTTCCCCCTTTTACATTTATGCATGTATTTATACTCCTACCACTTTCACAAATGACTTGGTGTAGTCTGTGCTATTTGCTATAGAATAAAATAAGGATAAAATAGAAGTAGAAATAATTATGACCAGGAAAAATCGGGGGAAAAAAAGTTCAAGACCAAGGAAAAAAGAACACAAATGTACAGATGATAAGATCAGATATAATTCATCAGAGCTTCAAATCTAATGCTGAGCTTCCTGGAAATCAAAGCAAAAGGGGTATCCACCAGTCAGCTATCTGTTTTCACCAGGAGAAAGAACATAGCATACCAGTTGATCAGGAGACACGGGCTCTAGAACAGGTCTTCTCTAATTTGTGTGACCTTACGACAGTAACTGAGCCACTCTGTGCTTCAGAGTTCTCATCTGTGAAATGTATAATCATATTTCATGTGGTCTCATTCAGGAGGATCAACTGGAATTATAACACAGAAGTACTTTGAATAATTTAAAATGTCATACCAATGGATTATTATTTGTAACAGAATGCTGAAAAAATTGCCTTAGGAGTATTTGCTATCCATCTACAATGACGCAACTGCATGGCAACATCCCTGATGGCATGACAATCGTGTTGACATTCACATCAACTTGCAAATAAATCAAACACCAGCATCCCACAGGACTGTCATTTGTGTGGCTTTAGATAGTGCAATTCCTGGGACACATCAAGTCTGCCTCTTAATAGAAATAGCATCTCTGATTCTTATCAGCCCAGGCAAAAACATCTCTCTATCCTCCCACTATATATAATCATCTCCTTAGCTATTTAGTTATATGTTTATTTGGAACCTCAAGAGAGCAGAGCACTGAGTTAATCCATACTAATCACATTACTGTCCCATTTATGGAACATTATCACTGCTAACACATGCAAAAATCTTCTATTGATTTTTATATCAATTTACTCATTTCCCCCTATATCCACTACCATTGCCTTCCCTCATATGTGCACCCAATTTAATATTTGATGTACATCATTTTATTTGCATATTTCCTTATAAAATATGTATTTTCCTGCGCGTCTTTATTTTAATGAACTTCTGTTTCCTACTTTCTCAGCAATGTTTTTAAGATATATACATGGTGGCCCATGGACATCTAGTCTACTCTGGTGATAGCATTCCCCACATTAACCTCCCCATATCCCCCATAACAGATACCCAGATTACCTCTATTTCCTTGCTCATAAATGTGTTGTCATAACATTGTTGAATGTTTCTCTGGGAATGATTGTTTAGACTCAAAAGCTTAACAATTCTAATTGAAATTATTGAAGAACAACTTAAATGAGAAATATTTATTGTAATAAAATAGTTGAAATATGGTCTCTACCATCTAAGACAGGAAGAAGGGAGTAAAGGAAAATGAAATAAAGAATATAAGTGAGTTTAAAATGAAAAAAAATTACATTTTTAAAAAATGTTTATTTATTTATGACAGAGAGAGACAAAGCATGAGTGGAGGAGGGGCAGAGAAAGAGGGAAACAGAATCCGAAGTAGGTTCCAGGTTCTGAGCCATCAGCACAGAGCTGATGCAGGGCTCGAACTTCTGAACTGCAAGGTCATGACCTGAAGTTGGATGCTTAACCCACTGAGCCACCCAGGCATCCCCAAAGTTACTTTTTATAGAAGGAAAATAATAGAAGAATCATCAATATAGATGTGTCTGTTGGAGAAGAAAATTGACAAGCCGTGACCACCGGTTGACCCAAGCGATTGGACCCAAGCGATTGGAGGGTCCTCACTCCTCCCCCTGTGCTTGAAATGTACACTCTCCCCACCATTCCCACAGTGGGAGCTGTTTGCAAGGACATAGCCTTGAGAGAGCAATGTGTTGTTGAGACCACCTAGGTGGTATATGTGATGAAAACCAGTTAAGGTCTCTCTACAAATTTTTTAAGATTTGGTGGATGGTTGAAGAGATCTACTCATCTTGTGGCTGCCTAAGACAAACCTCAGAGTAAGTTCCCTTCTTTACTAAACATGCTCACCTACAAATTTGGAGTGGTCTGCCTCTCTCCTCAGTCTCCTCTTCCCCTGTGTATACGAGTGTCAGTTTGCAAACCAACAGCCTGGAGAGTACGCGACAGGAAGAGTATGGGGAAAACTGGCTGAATTATAGGAATATCCATTTTCCTTTTGATATTTCTGGGGTATGTGTAGTGGGAAGTAAAGAAGATGAAAGACTGGCAAGATCCATGGTTGACTTCTGGAATTGATTTCTTAACTTAAATGAAAATACAGTTACATCATGTATGTTGCTCACCCACATCGCTGTATGTCATGCTCACTTATGCAACAGCAATAGTCTTTCCCTTTCCCTTGCAACTGGTTACATGAACTGCCAAGCCTCCTCTGCTTCTGCTCTGGGAATCCAAGATCTACTTGGGCCTTTTTTCCCTTTCCCACCCTACCAATGATTGGCCTCAGGACATGTTTATGTTATGACTTCTGAGTTCAAAAATATTCAGTCTCCTCATCCAGGGACACCTGCTCACTAAATGTACAAGCAAATATACAAGCCAGATCTAATTTTTTCTATTTCTCAATATTACAAATCCTTCTAAACCTGGATTGCAAAAGAGGACTGAATATCCCCTGAGCAAATTTCAATAATATGATGAGTTTGAGTAAGTCAAGAGTCCTGTGAGATGCTGGTGTTCAATTTAAGGTAAACTTAGTGGTGACCAAGGCATTCCACATTCTTATTTTCCTTGCTTCCACTCTTCTTCTCCCATTTATTGTGCTGTTTCAAATAATAAGGAGGAAATTAAGGCAGCAAAACCATTTATAGATAAGAAAAATAAGATTAATCGATTGCTGAGATTGTAACATCTATCCCAATATCAAAACTAGAATACAGATGATCCCATTTCCCCTTATTCGTTGCTTTGGTTAATTGTTCACATTCCCAATTTTTATTTTGTGTCTCTGTGGTAAGTTAATGTAATTTTTTGTAATTTTTTTCGGGCAGGTATTCTCTTACCCAATTCCATTAGGCCTGGTCTTGAAAGTGTTTCACATTGACATCTCCCCCTTTGTTGCCTGATCCAAATCTCAGTGCAAACAAAAGGGATAAAGTGGGAAAATAGATGTATCTCAGTCATTAAAACCAATGTGCTGGGGCAAGAAGCTCATCTGTGTCATTAAAATGCACCAAAGAGCAGTAAAATTTGGGGTGAATCTTAGGACATTCCTAGACCCCCTTTTCCTCATTAGTACAATGAGAATTTTAGTGAGATAAGTTCTAAATATCATCTCATTCTCCACTTCTCCCACTGCTGATGGTCCTCTTTGGAGGAGTTTTCCTTTACAGCAATCACAAATTATGGAAAAGCTGTGTATCTAGATACACATAGGTAAGTGTTGTACATGATATCATTGACTCTCCATTATGTCCTGGGCATTTCACATTCGTTGTTTCATTTAACCTTCAAAATAATGTTGCAAGGTATTAGTAATCACATTTTACATAAGAGAAAACAGAAATCTAGACAGACTAAGCAAGTTGCATGAGAACCCACAGTTAGGACGCGATGGAGCTTGGGGTCAAGTGGGTCAGCCCCCATCTCTACACTCTTTACATTAAAACATACTGTCAATCATGCAAATCAGGGCAAACCAATGTGCAGACTGTAAAGGCCAAAATTATTTTCATTCTATTCTAAATACCACCAAAGAAATGTTAAAGTGTTTGTGTTGTACTAGAAATTAAGTATTCCAAAAAGTTATCATAGGATCTTGAATTTGCAGGAAGAGATGGAAAGAGAGAGAGATGCCAAACTGAGTCAATAAAAGGAGTTCAGAGGAGAGGGCTTATTTTGGGCTGGGACTTTCTGGGCTGCTTCACAGAGATAATAGAACTTAAAAGTTATGGGGCCCAGAGAAAATGTCTTTGTCTAATAAGCAGAACACGGGCTTATATATTATTTAGGATGCTTCCAACTTCATAAAACAGATAATATACAACTCAGATTGGCTTACATATTAAGGAAAATGTATCTCATATAGCAAGAACTCTCAAGGTCAGATGGCTTCTGGATTAACCTCATGCTCTAGAATATCACCAGGACCCATGATTTTTGCACCCTCATGGTTTGCCCTTTTACTCCTAGTTTTTCTATGGTTGCAAGAAAGCTACTGTATGTAGTTCATGATATTAAATGCAGACATAACCATATCCAGAAGAAAAATACGTATTGCTTCTTCCCATGAACTTATTTATGTATGTATGTATGTATTTATTTTATTTATTTATTTATTTATTTATTTTTAATTTTTTTTTTCAACGTTTATTTACTTTTGGGACAGAGAGAGACAGAGCATGAACGGGGGAGGGGCAGAGAGAGAGGGAGACACAGAATCGGAAACAGGCTCCAGGCTCCGAGCCATCAGCCCAGAGCCTGATGCGGGGCTCAAACTCACGGACCGCGAGATCGTGACCTGGCTGAAGTCGGACGCTTAACCGACTGCGCCACCCAGGCGCCCCAGTATGTATTTATTTTAAATGTTTATTTTTGAGAGACAGAGACAGAGTGCGAGCAGGGGAGGGGCAGAGAGAGAGGGAGACACAGAATCCAAAGCAGGCTACAGGCTCCGGGCTGTCAGCGCAGAGCCCAATGCAGGGCTCGAACTCATAGACTGGGAGATCATGACCTGAGCTGAAGTCAGACCCTTAACCAACTGAGCCACCCAGGCGCCCCTTCCCATGAATTTATTTTTAAGACCAAAGATATATTTCCTAGAGTCTCCTAGCAGATTTCCCTTCATGTTGCATTTGCCAGAAGATATATGCCCAGGCCTAAACCAATCACTGACAGATGAATGAGACTAAGTTGGGCTTAGGCCAATCAGGATTAACCCCTAGAACTGAGAACAGAGCCACTCTTCTCTGAGTCTCTTGGAGGAGGGTTGGGTGCCCTTAGAGAATTAGAGTCCTGTCCCCAGGAAGAAGGGGGGAAGGTAACGAGTAGGTAATTAGTGTGGCTACCTAGCACACCAAGATAAGGAGGGAGCAATGTTCTGGAAACATCACCATAGCAAGGGAAGGCGCTAATGGGGACAGGATTGGATCAATAGGTAAATAGACCAAAGTGAGAATTTTCAGGGCTACAAAGATAAAAGAACTTATCTTTGGGCAAGCAGAAAGATGCTATATTATTTCCTTCACATGCCAGGAAAATAGGTTATTATCAAGGGATTTTAGCACAGTTTGTATTGTCTGGATGATTAACTCTTTTAATTTCTCTCTCTCTCTCTCTACCTACCTCTACACCCAACATGGGGCTTGAACTCATGACCCCGATATCAAGAGTTGCATGCTCTTCCCAATGAGTCAGCCAGGCGCCCTGTAACTCATTTTTTAATATTCCCCAAAATCATGTCTTTTTTTCATTTTCAAAATTGTTTTAAATGTCTAATACATTGCCAGCAGTTTTCTTGTTCCTTTACTGTTGACTGTGTCTTTCATGCATAATTGGTTATTTTCTGACCATTGGATTCTGCAACGTAGGGATGAAATGACAGACTTGGAGATATAGGCCATCAGGTATAAACTCTAACACAGAAACAGACAAAAGGGAAAGTTTTCCAAGTTCATTCTTGCCAAGAAGAAGAGATCTCTTGAGACTCAGCAAAATCTCAAGGCCAATAAGTATAACAAGAAATACATTAATGACAGCTAATATTTATTGTTTATGTTGTACCGAGCACTGTACCAAACACTTTTCCATATATTAACTCATTCATTCCTCACAATGACCCCACAAAGTAGGTACAAGGTCTTCATCTATAAAATGGGGATAATAACTAAGGCATGGAACAGTTAAATGACATTTCCATGATCACACGAGTAATAAGTAAATGGCAGGTCCAAGATTCAGAATTGGGTAGTTACGCTCTCTTTCCATTACTGTCGCTTTGAGAAGGTACAAATCAGAATAAAGTTTTGCTACAAGTCAATGACAGAAACAACTCATATTTATTAAGTACTTATTAAATGTCTGGCATTGTACTAAGCACTTTCAAGCATCTAACATTTACTCATCAGAGCAATCATGCAAAGTATTATTATTCCTATTTTGTAGGTAGAGAAACCAAGACTTAGAAAGATTAAGCGATTATGTACAAAATTACACAGTGCATGACAGAGCCAGGATTCAAATTCGGATCTGAATAACTCCAAAGCCAATGCCCTTACTTATGCAAACAATGGAAATAAACTTTCAGATGAGGTGAATTACCATTCAAAGACCAAAAGAACACACAGGCGTTAAAAGTCAAATATATACCAGACACTGTCACAGGTGCTTTTTCATCATTATTTCACTTCATCTCTGTTACTAACATTTTGTTAGGATTAGGTCTCACTTCTGAAAACTTGGGATGACATTAGGTATTATTCTTGTCCAGACAAAGATTCATGAGATATAAACTCTTAAAAAATATAATTACCTTTTAAAAAGCTGTACAGATTTTAAAAAGAAAAAAAAAAAGAGGCCTAGGATGGTTGAGTCAGAAGACCTAAATTCCAGTTTCTGCTCTGAAAATAAACAGCAGTGCAGTTTGGGACAAGTTAGTTTTCTGGACTCAGTTTCTTCATGTACAAGGTGGCACAGGTTGGCCTGAATGATATCATTCTAAAAACAAGACTGTCCTCTTAGGGATTGCTGCAATGTATGATTCAGGGAGAGAGCAATTCACTGGCTCCTGGTGGCTCGTGAATATCAAAATCACTCAGCTCACAGCGTGAGACATAATAAAAGGGAGTTGCACTTTATCAACATCTCCCTTGATTCCTACTCACGTGCCCACTTCACTATTTGGATTCGTACTCACGAACTAAAATGCGAGTGGCAGGCCCCTTAAATCAGACTGTCCACTTGCACCGTTTCCCTGTCACTCCCCTTCCCAATCCCCCCACCCCGCTGCTATCTCCCGGTGTTTGACCCCCATTTGCCTTCCTTGACTGTTTCTCTTCAACCCCTTGTAAAGACTCAGGCACTCAGCAAGTACTTATCAAGTGTTCACAGGGTATATCTAACAAGGGCTCTTTTCTTCCCTATTTCTTTTAATCAAAAAGTCACCTCCTTAAAAAAAAAAATCAAAACTTGATGGGTACCTGGGTGGCTCAGTTGGTCAAGTGTCCGACTTCCGCTCAGGTCATGATCTTGTGGTTCATGAGTTCAAGCTCCACGTCGAGCTCGCTGCTGTCAGTGCAGAGCCCATTTCATTTTCTCTGCCCCTCTCTCTCTGCCCCTCCCCCACTTGCACTGGCTCAAAAATAAACATTTAAAAAATCAAAATTTGAGCATTTACTGTTGACAGCCATGTTTCCTAAGCATGCTTCATGATGGGAAACATGTGGGTACTTATTCAAACTATGGATCTTCAGGAATCTCCCCTGAAGAATCTAGTTCAGAAGGTCTATGGTGGGGCCTTAGAGAATCCATGTTTTTCACAAATATGCCAGGCGTTCTTATTATCAAGCCAGTTTTGGAAAGACTCCTGTGAAGTATAAGAAAGGAATCAGGCATTGTGAGTGTGACACTAAGAAGTTAACTATTATAAAACCTTAAGAAGCTTGTAATCTATTTGGGGAAACTAGATCCATATATGTAAAATAACGGTTGTCATTACAAGGTGGGATAAATAAATGCGTTAGACCATAAAAGTGCATAAGACCAGAATAAGTTCAGGGGGAGAAGAGAGCTCTGGGCTGGGCCCAGAAGGAAGACTTGGGCTATGCTGCTGAAGACACAAGGACATGATTAAGTATGGAGAGCATGGAGGGAGGAGTGCATGGAATGGCAGAAATGTCAGCAAACATGGAGCAAAGGAAATACAATAAGAGAGGAGTTGCTAAATTTCAGCTTAATCATGTAGGGGCTGGGGAACCATTCAAGATGTTTGAGTTAGGGGGCAACAGAGAAAACAATGTTGCTAGCAGATGAGTCTGGCTATCACGTTTATCAGTGGCTCAGAGGTTCTCACCTAGAGGGCCCAGCCCCACCTCAAGTTTCCGATGGAGAAGCATGAGAATTTGCATTTCTAAAAAGTTTCCAAGCAATACAGATGCTGCTAGTCCAGGAACCACGCATTGAGAACCACTGTTGTACCAGTGATGGATTGGAGAGCACAATAAAGAGGTGGGGATGCCTGAGTGCCAAGACAATAGTGGTGGTTTTAAAATAGGAACGAAAGGAAGGAATTATGAAAGAAACTGATGTGTGGTACGGATGGGTGTGGATAGGCAAAGCAGGAAGAAAGGGAGATAAAATTATTTAGAGTTCAAATCTGTGGACCAAAATAGCACAAAAAAGAAAAGAAGAATGTTGAATATAGAGCCATCTTGATTTTAGGAAGATGAAAAGTTCAGTCTGTCATAAGGAGCTGCTGCTTGACTTGAATCCTTGTCCTGTTCCATGTGGCCCCTGATCGCAGGCAATTAAGCAGCAAGGACCAGCCGGTGAGGACAAAAGGAATGCAGAGATTCACAAGAGTGCAAGAAAGTGCTCTGGGCGCTCACTGGATAGATTGGGTAATCAGTGAGTGACAATGTCTTCCAACCTGACCTGACCCAGTTAGCCATCAGTCCCTGGCTGAGCCCTGCAGCATTGTTTCAAATCAGTCATTTACGTAAACTCCCACCCAAACCAGAATATCCTGCTTAGGACCAGAACCACAACTGTTGTCACTGTCAATCCACTCCTACCTGCTGGCTGTGAACCTTGACTCACTAGGCCACAGCTCCCAAACTTCAGGGATGGGTGACATCTCAGTATCTCTTGTCCTTACCACAAGGGGGCCCTTTCCAGCCCTACAGAGAATTCTGGCTAGCCTCAGAGTATGGAGAAGCCTCCAGCCCAGGGTGGGGAGAATATCTGGTTATGACAGAGTCAGCCCTTGGGGAGTCCCCACCAGAAGGGGAACCAGGATCCCCTCAGAGACAGCAACAGAGTGGGGAGAGAGGACAGCACTCCCACATCCTGCCCTCACCAGCCTCCCAGATCCTGCAGGCACACTGGGGCACACTGCTTGCCCCTTGTGTTCTGTCAACACTTCTATGTACTTGCTCTATCATAGTATCAATGAGAACTAGAAAGTCAATGCTAGGACATCTGGGCTACAGCCCAAAAATATATATATATATATATATTCCTTTTCATATTATGGAAGAGGAGAAGCACAGAAATAAGCACCTGGAGGGCAGGAACTTCAGTTTACTTCATTTATTTGAATATAGACATACTTCGTGTAGGGGCATGTAACATGTGATGCCTCTGTGGAAAGGTAAATCCTAATTCTGTATGAAATCCTCCCTGTCAGTTAAGGTTATTTCTGGAAAAAATGGTCTGCATCTGTCAACATCCTTCATTCCTACAATCCAAGTGTTGCAAAGTGAGTCACTTGGAATGGGTGGTGACCATGAAGGACATCTTATTTTGTCTACTACTCTAGGATTACATCAGTCCATTGTGCTTGCCAGGTTGCTGATACAGCCAATATTGGTTCTCTCTGTATTCAACTAATATTTATCAAGTGTCAGCTTTGGAGCAGGCATTATATTAGGCTCTGAGAATATAGTAGTGAACAAAACTGATAAAAAAGCTTTACATCCTGGCAACCGGTATTATACTGAAGGTGGGGGAGGGAAAGAGGGATAAATAGTAAAATAAAAACAAAAATCTAAATCCGTTCCAGGGAATGTTAGAAGGACAAATACACAAAAAATAATAAAGCAGCAAGGAAGGGGATTATGGAGTGGAAAGGGAAGGGGATAATGACTTTAAATATGCTATTTAAGGAAGCCTTCATTAGGAAAATGACACTTGAACAAACAGAGGAAGATGAGGGAAAAAGCCTAGTGGCTACCAAGGAGAAAGCATTCTAGAAGAGGGAACAGCAAGTCCAAGCGCCATAAGGTAGGAGTGTGCCTACCACACTCAAGATACGCCTGCATACAGCAGGAGCCCTATCCTTCACGGACATGGGCATTTACTCTGAATTAGATGGGAGTCAGTTGGAAGGTACTGAAGAGAGAGCAAAGTGCCTGACTCATATTGGAACAAATCACTCTGGCTGTCCTATAAAGAGCAGAACATGTAGGGACAAGAGTGAAAGCAGAGCGAACAGTTAGAAAGTTATTGCAATGACCCAAGGTGACGCAGGTGCTGGTGGGGAGGAATGTTTGAATTCTAGATATATATTGAAAATGGAATCAACAGAATTTTCTGGTTAAATAGCCTTTGTCTCCGCCCTGAAATATTAATTAAACCTACTCACAAAGATAATAGGTTGGCCACCACACATCAGGGACAGCTTAAATGTGAACCCAAATTTCAATTGCCAAATCTAATATCAAATTGCTGATAAAAAAAAGTTTCCTTGATGGTATCACAATCTTTATTTATCTATGGGTTTATGTTATTAGTTATGTTTTAGGACAAATATTAACTTCCATTCCCATCAGTTCTGAATTATTTTACACAAAACAAAAAAGAGAGAAATATCCTTGTACATTCACATCATAGGATATTACACAGGAATTAAAAATAATATTTATGAAGGGTTTAAATGACTTAGGAAAATGCTTGAGAAAGGTAGGTGGAAAAATAAAGAGTATAAAGTTATAAACATATTATCTCGGTACAAATATGCCAACTGTTAATAGTAATTAACTGACGATGATGGGACTGGGAGTTATTTATGCTTCTATTATACTTTTCAAGTAGATTAAGATGAGACTATTATTTTCCTTTGATAGTAACATTAAAAAAAAACCACTATTGAATATTTCACGAGCAACAGTCTCTATCCATAGTTGCTTTACATGTACCCAACAAGACGAGATAGAGGCAATGTACCAGGTTTATTTAGGCTGATCAGAGTGCCACCAAAGGGAAGAGAGGCAGCATGCGCGAGTCCCCACACATATGCAACCCCAGTGTTCCCAACTCTTCTCCAAAGGTGTCTTTTCACACCACCCCATGCTTCACCACCAAACTTCTATTATATTTTCCTCCCTCTAGTCCATAGTTGCTCCATGACTAATTATCATTTTCTTCATCTGCATATGCTTTAAAAAATTTTTTTTTGGTAATGTTCATTTATTTTTGAGAGAGAGACAGAGACAAAGACAGAGTGTGAGCGGGGGAGGGGCAGAGAGAGAAGGAGACACAGAATCTGAAACAGGCTCCAGGCTCTGAGCTGTCAGCACAGAGCCCGACACGGGGCTCGAACCCACAAACTGTGAGATCATGACCTGTGAAGTTGGACGCTCAACCAACTGAGCCACCCAGGCGCCCCTGTATATGCTTTTTATTTTCAAAGAGGATTATAATATCCTTAAACTAAGTGGAGACTTTGGAACAGAGTTTCCACTGGATCCTCTGTTCCACTTGATAGAAAGCCAACTGTGTTCCTGCCTCTTGTAGTAGCAAGAATGTAAACCATTCACAATCACCTCCTCATTTCACCTATGACTACAGGGGCTGGCTGACCTTGTTATCTCAAATTGGCTAATTTAGTGTTTTTCTAATAACATAGTACACAAATTACTCCCATATATACACCCATACGACTCCACAAACATTGTAACATAATAAACATTATTATTACTTTTACTAAACAACTAGTCAATATGATTACTAATACATTTCTCTTTTCAAAACAATACACTTTCTTTCTGGACAAGTAGAGCAGAGAGGAAGAAAGGAAGAAAATAAAGAGGAAGGGCAAAGAACCATAGAAAGCATCCCAAACTTGTTTGCAATACTTTGGGAAAGTAGCATCAATTAAAAATCCTCCAAAATGCCATGACAAGAAAAAAGCAGAATATTTTTATTCTCTCTGTGTCACTCAATACCTAGTAGTCCTAGGAGGCCCTGAATACAGGGAAAGAATCCCTGACTGAAGCAAAGTAAGAAAGAGTATTGCCGTATCTTCTTATAAATTTTAGTGCTGTTCATCATGTATTTTTTAGCCCTCTTTCTGGACGCATGATCATTACATTAAACCATGCAACTTCTTTAGCCAATGAATTGTGAAAAGGATGGGCACAGAGCCCAATGCAGGCCTTGAACTCATGAATTGTGAGATCATGTCCTGAGCTGAAACCAAGAGTCAGACGCTTAACTGACTGAGCCACCCGGGTGCCCCTTCGAGTGGTAATTTTAAGAAGCAATAATTTATCATGCTTTCCCTTTCTGTCTGCCACAGCAAACAGTGGGGCACCAGATAGCCTGGGTCCAAGAGTGAGGGCAATGCAGAGCAACATCCTACTCCTCCCTCTCCCACAGACATTAGTGAGAAATAAAATTTCATTGTTTAAAGCTATGGACATCTTTCAGGGTTACTTGTTACCATGGCAAAACCTAACCTACCCTGATTGATACTGATACTCGTTTAATAGCAAATGCTGGTGTGAAAATTAAAAGGAAATCTCATTTAGAATGGAGTCAGGAGGTTGGGCAGTGGGAGCTCTTATGTCCTAACACTGTTGCTAATTACAAATCCAACAGAAGAGATGGACCTAGCATATGGATACTACTTTGCTATCTCAGTAAGAAGAAAAGCTTTCCTCCTTCTCCTGGCAACAGCTCAGCCAATGAAAAGCCACTATACTTTAAACTGCCACTTTACTCCAATAGACTTTTTGTTTATAACAGCCTTCCAAACATCCCCTTCCTCTACAAAAGTGCTCCTCTGTCTTGTTCTGTGGACTTGCCTATGATTCTGCTGTAGCTTGCTTGTTCCAGATTGCAATTCTCTGCTATTCCCAAATAAAACCATCTTTTGCTGGTAAAATAACTGTCAGTTTTATTTTTTAAGATTAACACTGGCTTCCTCTGGAATTTCCAACAATTGAGATCAAGTAAATCGGAGATCATGAAGGCTAACAAATTCACAAGAAGGTAAGTGTAAAGAGTAAACATTGCAAGCTTCAGACTGCTGTCCTTAAAAAGTTCTGCTTGGAAGGTTGCCTTTGGCCAGAATCTTGGAACTCAGATTTGAGGAGTGTTCCCACCATTGCCTAAATAATGAGTAGGCTCCCAGTGCCTGATTTGTGAGGTACAAACAATGTGGTGTATGCTAAATACCTCCTTTCCTTCTGGGAGCCTAAAATTTCAGCACATGTTAGGCAGTACATGACCAGTCCCCCAAGACACTTAGAGTGACAAGTCTGTAATAAGCTTCTGTGGTAGACAACATTTAGTAGGTATTGTCACAACTTATCGCTGGGCAATTAAGTGCATCCTATATGAGTCACTGGGAAAGGGCACTTGGAAACCTGTGGCTTGTTTCCTGCAGACTTTGCTTCATGCACCTTCACACCTTCACACCTTTTCCCTTTGCTGATTTTGCTTTATATCCATCCACTAGTAATAAATCATGGCCATGAATGTGACCAAATCCTGTGAGTTCTAGCAAATCATCAAACTTTGGGGGTGATCTTAGAAACCTCCAACACAGTTAGAAACCAATGACAGAATTAGACAACAAAAGAGATTTTAATTCAAAAACTTCAAGTACTAGAATTGCAGATATGGAAAATAAAATTGTTCCATGTAAAATGACTAAAGAAATAAATGATAAGAATCACACATTTGAGGAGGAAGCAAATAACCATCAAGGAAGAACAAGCAGATTTGAAAAGTAACCAAAGGAAATTTCTAAAAATGAAAAAGTTTAAAGAGATAATGGCTGAGAATTTTTCAGAATTAAGAAGATATGATTCCACAGACTTGGGAAGCATAATATATACCAAACAAGATTAAAAACAAAACAAAATCAATAACTGGCCATATTTTAGTGAAACAGATCACAGAGCTTTAGATATTAAAAGTAGCCACAGGAAAAAGGAAGATCACTTATATAGAAATAGATGGATATTAGAAATAATAATCAGATGGACAGACCCTGAAAAAAACAATCTTCATGAAAACAAGGCTGAATTAAAACATTTTCAAAAAAAAAAAAAAAAAAAAAAAAAGAAAGGGGCGCCTGGGTGGTGCAGTCGGTTAAGGGTCTGACTTCAGCCAGGTCACGATCTCGCGGTCCGTGAGTTCGAGCCCCGCGTCAGGCTCTGGGCTGATGGCTCAGAGCCTGGAGCCTGTTTCCGATTCTGTGTCTCCCTTTCTCTCTGCCCCTCCCCCGTTCATGCTCTGTCTCTCTCTGTCCCAAAAATAAATAAATGTTGAAAAAAAAATTAAAAAAAAAAAAAAAACATTCTCAAGTAAGCAAAAAGATAATTTTATTATCAATGGATTTTTGCTAAAGCAATTTTCCAAAAGCATACTTCAAAAAGAGAGGAGATCCTCTCAAAAGCATAATTTGAGGTACAAGGAATGTATAAAATAGCAAATGTTTCTGTGAATCTAAGAAAGTATTTCTGTACAAAATCCTAATAGTAGTCTTGGGGTTATAATAGGATAAAACTAAAATATACCAAGATTGTCACAGAAGTTGTGCTAATGTGGTTAAAATACATTACAATCTTTCTTGTTTGGTTGAGAAGGCTGAGATACTTAAGTCTTTGTTAAATTAAATAACGGTAACATTTAAGACTAATCACTAAAAACAAACCAAAAAAACCAAGACTCTAAACTTTCCAAGCCATCAGAGGGAAAATTATAGAATAGAACAACAAACACAAAACTAAAAAGGAGGAGGAGGGAGGAACAAGAATAAAGGAGGGGCGCCTGGGTGGCTCAGTCGGTTAAGCATCCAACTTCATCTCAGTTCAGGATCTCAGAGTGGATTCGAGCCCCGCATCGGGCTCTGTGCTGACAGCTTGCTCAGAGTGTGGAGCCTACTTCGGATTCTGTGTCTCCTTCTCTCTCTGCCCCTCCCCCACTCATGCACTGTCTCACTCTCTCAAAAATAAATAAATGTAAACAAAAAAATTAAAAAATAAAGGAAGGACACAAATGGATCAGATAGAAATGCAAACATATTATAGTAGAAACATATTTACTATAATCATAACAAATATTAATAGATTAAATTTGTCAGGCAAAAGAGACAAATTATCAATGACTGGATATAAAGTAAAATTCAGTATGTTATTTACAAAGGATATTCCTAAAAGGCCATAGAAAAGCTGAGTTAAAATTACACACACACACACACACACACACACACACACACACACAATCAGGGAACTATTAACCAAGAGAAACCTGAAAAGGCCACATTTAGAAGAAGAATAAATACATATTTAGAAATTGAGGAGATCCCTATGAAATGGTAAACATCATACTTAACCAGGAAGATAAAAAAACTAATTATGCATGCACCTAGCGAAATAGCCTCAAAATATATAAGGCAAAAATGAACATAACTTAGCAACTAAAAGTGGTATTTTAAACATATTTATATATTGTCATCCTGACTGGATAGCTTGTCCCTTATCTAAGGTTTTATTGTTTCAGAAAACATGCGATACATTGTAATTTTTCCATTTAACATAATAGAAAATAGGCTCCTGGTTAGGAGATATTTTTACACAGACATCTGGTTTTTCAAAAACAGATTAAATAGGAGACACCAACATACTGTTCAAGAATAATTTTTAAAGAGCAAAACAAAGGTAATTTAGATCAACCCTCCTAAGGACAAACTTTAAAAAATTGGGAAAAAAATAATCATAAAAAAAGTTAACATTTAGTGGTAGGGAGCCTCAAAGATGACCCATGATGATTTCTGCCTTCTGGTAGTCATACCCTCAAGAGTAATTTAAAAAGTATTTTGAATAAATGAAAATACAACATATCTAAATTTGTGGGATGCAGCAAAAGCAGTGCACAGAGAAAAATCTATAATATTGAATGCGTATGTTAGAAAAGAAGAAGGTTCTACAATCAGTGATCCAAGTTTCTACTTTAGGAAACTAAAAAAAGAAAAGCAAACTAAATCCAAAGTAAGAAGAAGAAAAGAAATAATAAGTAGAGCAGAAACAGATGAAATTGAAAGCAGGAAATCAATAGAGAAAACTCAATGAAACCAAAAGCTGATTCTTTAAAAGATCAATAAAATCAACAAGCTTCTAGTCCGACAAAGCATACAACAGAGACGACACAAATATCAGAATTTAATATCAGAAATAATAATACTAATATCAGAAAAAAAAAAGAAAGGACTTAACTACAGATTCTGTGGACATTAAAAGGATACTAAAGGAATAGCATGAACAACTCTATGCTCACAAATTTGATAAACTAGATGAAATGGACCAATTTCTTGGAAAACACAATTTGCCAAAACTCACACAAGAAGAAATAAACAATCTGAATAGGTTTGTATCTATTAAAGAAACTGAATCAATAATTCATGACCTTCCAGATGGGATCCCAGGACCAGAGGCGTTCACTGGTGAATTCTACCAATTATTTAAGAAAGAATTTTGTACAAGCTCTTTCAGAACACAGAAGCATAGGGAATACTTCCTAACTCATGCTATAGGGCCAGCATTACCTTTATACCAAAACCAAAGACAGGGGTGCCTAAATGCCTCAGTCGGTTGAGCATCGGACTCTTGATTTCAGTTCAGGTCATGATCTCATGGTTGTGGGATCGAGCCCTGATGGACTCTGTGCTGGGCATGGAGCCTACTTGGGATTCTCTCTCTCTCTCTCTCTCTCTCTCTCTCTCTCCCTCCCTCCCTCCCTCCCTCTGCCCCTCCCCTGCTCATGCATGGTCTCTCTCTCTCTCTCTCAAAAAAAAAAAAACAAAAACAAAAACAAAAAAAACAAATACAGGAAACCTATAGATCAGTATCTCTCATGAATATAGATGCAAATATCCTCAATAAAATATTAGCAAATGTATAAAAAGAATTATACACCACAACTCCATAGGATTTATCCCAAGTATGCAAGGCTGGTCCAACATTCAAAAATCAGTTAATGTAATCAATCACATCAACAGGCTACAAAAGAAAATTCACATGATCATTATTAACAGATGCAAAAAAGCAATCTACAAAGTCTAACATCAATTCACGATTTAAAAAAAAAAACAACTAAGAATAAAGGGGAACTTCCTCAACTTAATAAAGAATATCTATAAAAAAAACCATACAGCTAACTAACATCATAGTTAATGTTGAGAAACTTGAAGCTTTCCTACTAAGATCAGAAACAAGGCAAAAAGTCCCTTCACCACTCCTTTCAATAGCATATTGGAAGTGCTAGCTAATGCAAGACAAGAAGGGAGCCTGGTTAGCTCAGTTAGATGAAGAGCACGTGACTCTTGATCTCGGGGTTGTGAGCTGCAGCTCCATATTGGGTATAGAAATTACTTTAAAAACCAAACCAAACCAAACCAAACCAAACCAAAAAGAAGAAACAAAGGTATGCATATTGGGAGGGAATAAATAAACAGTCCTGTTTGCAGATGATATGATCATCTATGTAGAAGACCCAAAAGAACCAAAAACTCCTGGAACTAATAAACAATTATAGAAAGGTTGCAGGATACAAGGTTAATATACAAAAGTCCATCATTGTCCTATATAATAGCAATAGACAAGTGGAATTTGAAATTAAAAAAACACAATACCATTTACATTAGCACCCTCAAAAATTAAATAATTGGGAATAAATCTCATAATATATATACGAGGTCTATATGAAAAAAACTACAAAACTCTGATGAAAAAAATCAAGGAAGAATAAATGGAGAAATATTCCAATCATGGATAGGAAGACTCAATATTGTCAAAATGTCAGTTCTTCCCAACTTGATCTACTAACTGAATGCAATCCCAATCAAAATCCCAGCAAGTTTTCTTATGGTTATTGACAAACCAATTCTAAGGTTTATATGGAAAGGAAAAAATACCAATAGTCAACACAATATTGAAGAAGACCTACTATAAAGTGACAGCAATCAAGACAGCATGGTATTGGTGAGGGGATAAACGAATTTTGTTAATTCTTCACAAAAATTAACTCAAAGTGGATCACAAATCTAAATGTAATGTAAACCGCAAAATGGTAAAACTCTAGAAGATAACACAGCAAGAAACAGATGACCTTGGGTGTGGTGATGACTTTTCAGCACGATCCATTTAAGAAATAATTGACAAGCTGGAGAACATTAAGATTAAAAACTTCTGCTCTGTGAGAGACAATATCAAGAAAATGAGAAGACAATTGAATGAGAAAAAATATTTGCAAAGACATCTGATAAAGGACTGCTATCCAAAATACACAAAGAATTCTTAAAACTTAACCTTAAGAAAACAAACCACCCAATCTAAAAAATAAACCAAAGACATTTCACCAAAGATGGTATCAGTTGGCAAGTAAGCATATTAAAAGACGCTCCACATCATGTGTCAGCAGGAAAATGCAAAATAAAAAAACAATGAGATACCACTATTAGAATGGCCAAAATCTGGAATCCTGACAACACCAAATGCTGGCGAGGTCATGGGGCAACAGGAACCCTCATTCACTGCTGGAAGGAATGCAAAATGGTACAGCCACTTTGGAAGACAGTTTGGCAGTTTCGTACCAAACTAAACATACTCTTTACATACAATCCATCAAACATGCTCCTTGGTATTTACACAAAAGAGTTGAAAACTTACGTCCACACAAAAACCTGCACACAGATTATAGCAGCTTTATTCGTAATTGTCAAAATTTGGAAGCAATCAAGATGACCTTCAGTAGTTGGATGGATGAACTGCAGTACATACACATAATGGAATATCATTAGGCACTGAAAAGACCTGGAGGAACCTTTTCTTTTTTTTTTTAATGTTTGTTTATTTTTGAGAGAGAGACTGAGTGCAAGCGGGGAAGGGGCAGAGAGAGAGGGAGACACAGAATCCAAAGTGGGCTCCAGGCTCCGAGCTGTCTGCACAGAGCTAATGCGGGGCTCAAACTCACGAACTGTTCGATCATGACCTGAGCCAAAGTCGAACGCCCAACTGACTGAGACACCCAGGTGCCCCTGGAGGAACCTTTTCTAAGTGAAAGAAATTAATGTGAAAAGGTTACCAACTGTACAACTCCCAACTACATGGTGTTCTGGAAAAGGCAAAACTATCGACACAATAAAATCAGTGGTTGCCAAGGGATTATGGGGTAGGGGTGGGATGAATAGGAGGAGCACAGAGAATTTTTAGGGCCATGAAAATTCTCTGTATTCTCATTATACATTTGTCCAAATGCACAGAACGTACACCAGCAAGAATGAACTGTAATGTAAGCTACGGACTTCAGACAACTATTATGGTGTACCAATGTAGGTTCATTAAATTTAAGAAATGTACCAATCTAGTGGGGGATGTTGATAATAGGGGAGATGGTGCATGTGTGAAGGCAAAGGCTATATAGGAAATCTCTGCACCTTTCCCTCAATTTTTCTGTGAACCTAAAACTGATCTAAAAAAGATCTAAAAAAGTCTATTGAGGGGCACCTGGGTGGCTCAGTCCATTGAATGTCCAACTCTTGGTTTCAGCCCAGGTCATGATCTCACAGTTTGTGAGATCGAGCCCGAGTCAGGCTCTGCACTGACAGAGTCAGGCTCTGCACTGAGCCTGCTTGGGATTCTCTCCCTCTCTTTTTCTCTCTGCCCCTCCCCTGCTCACGCTCTCTCTCAAAACAAATAAACTTAAAAAAAAAAAAAAGTCTAATGAAATCTAAAAAAAGAAAAGATAAGATGGAGGGAGAATGTATTAGATTTAGTCCCAAAGATTCTAAGACTACATTGGTAATTACCAATTACCAAGCAAGTCGTACACTGAGGGCAGGCCCTATACAACTTAATACCACAGAAGCCAGCATGATACTCTAAACACCAAAAACAATTGGTATTATGAAGAATCAAAGGGAGAATTAAAAGAACCAGTGCAGCTCTAAAACTCTGGACTGTATCAGTGCCATAAAGCAATCAGGAAATCTATTTTAGAATTCAAACCCTTTGGAATTTTCTTCTTGAAGACTCTTGTGTCTTCCCTTAACTCAATTTTTTTAAAGTGTTTTGCTGCCACACCAGCAGTGCATTAGCTTAAAGAAAATAACCATACATTTTTTTACATTTTAGTGTCATTTTATGCTACAAAGCTTTATTTACATAGTTCTTCAGAATATATTTCAGTTGTCCATCCACTATTCTAAGTGTGATATGATATCAAATAGAGTAGATTTGCAGGAAAGCATAAGAGAGAACAATTCTACAACTTAATATATATAGTATCATTAGTGGTTATTATTTTTACAGTTTTCTTTTGAGAATAATCCACTGAATTTTTCTGCCATTGACATTTCAGGATTAAGTTGTCCTTAAGAGCAGTTTCCACAGAGAATCAAGAGTATAACAGTCCAATATATTTTTACAGTTGATATTTGACAGTTTGTGAGTAGGTGCAAATCATTTTTTCTCCCATTTT
Organism: Prionailurus bengalensis; assembly: GCF_016509475.1. NCBI lineage: Eukaryota > Metazoa > Chordata > Mammalia > Carnivora > Felidae > Prionailurus > Prionailurus bengalensis. The sequence continues at coordinate 71,789,269 of NC_057349.1, read as the reverse complement.
TTTTCAAAAGTCTTGGATGATGAAGAGGAATCATGACCTTCACCACTACTATATCGGTCATATAAAGTCTGAAATTAAAAACACACACCTGTTTTGTAACTTTTTAAATTCAATGGATTATCAGATTAATAAAGATAACTAAACATATTCTGACATGAAATGAATTTCTCTCTTGTTCTTATAACTACAAAATTATTTTATAAACTATTGAAGATAATTAAGAATTGTAAACACCTAGCTTGGCCTAAAAATCTATCATAAGATACACCTCAATATTTCTGTAAAAGAAATGTACCATAGCTACTAATAAGCATACATATGCACCTTCAAGCCCTTTTTAGTCTCCCGTATTTTTTTTAAATAAAGCTAGTCTTAGATAAATTGCTACACTTTAAAATACCCTCATCAGGAAATAGACTATCAGATGATATTTCAACTAATAAACAGATGACATTAAAAAAAATAATACAAATTATTATATAAATAGGCATAATCAGCTATATTAAAATCTACATATTTCTTAAAGGATTCAAGACTAAACCAATATCTAATTTATGAAGACGACAGACATCTCTGTCTTGGAGAACACACAACCTTAGTGATAAAGGAAACTAATTCATCTCTATTTATAAAAGGCTCTAAATAATACACTGGTAGAAATTTAAAACATGAAGATGTTATTACTGAAATAAATAATTAGTAACTGTTGGTTAACTAAACCAGTGGGCAATAAACATACATAGGGTTCTAGAAACGACAAGGTGTTTGATGGCAATGAGATCCAAAAAATGGTGGCATAGACATAAACCAACACTGGGAGGCTGAAAGGTCTGAGGCATTCACTTTGAGAAGTGGGCTGACTGCTGTACACAGCTGTAAGTCATTACATGTAACAAATACTGAGACTTCTCCAAGATGGTTTAAGAAAAAAATGGCTAGAAGAAATGAATTCAAAAGCTGTGTTAAGAATATTGTTGATTCAAAAGACAGGTTGCTTTTTAAATTTATCCAGTTGAGACCTGACTGCAATCTTAGGTATGCACCTTGTATGACAATTCACTTTCAATTGTGCTATCTGTACAATAAGAATGTAAATCAAGTAAGTCTATTTTGTCAAAAAGCACAAGTATCTAAATGTCGAAATATATTTCATAGTTGTCTTATGATTGGACCAAGTTTTCTTTGGAGTACCTGTTTAAACATCTAATTCACTAAACTATACAAAACAATTAAAAGTAATGTAGATAGAGAACAGACATTCTTACTTTAGCAGCTTTCAAAATGGAGTTAGGAGAATTCAGACCAACGAGTTGGCCCAGAACATATTTCATTTCTTCAGTGGTGCCCTTAGCCATCTGATTACCTGTAATAAAAATAGAATCAATAACCTACTGGTACCATTAAAAAAATATAAAATACACAAATACATTCTGTTTAACAGCACAATGGCTGGCTTTATGTAATTTATCATTGATCAAAGCTACTTACCAAGGATAAGTGAAAATGAATGCAAGTAAAAAAAAAAAGGCGATTTCATTTATTTTAGTATTTTAGAATAAAAGAAACTTCCTTAAGGATGGAGGAAATCTGGAAGTAGCCCATTCAAATTCTGGTTTTGTTATAGCTAAAAGTCTGTTTATATTAGTAATTAGCATAATTACTTAGTATAATTAGTGTAATTACTTAGTAATGAATTAGTAATCTAATAAACTGATTTTCAAAGAAATACCTGGATGAGTTTGAATTTGAACATATGGATGCACCAGAAGCTCAGGAATGGATATCCTCTGTTTAGGGTCCCGTATTAAACAACACTATAAAAATAAGGATTAATTTTTTTAAAAATCAAGTTTTCTTATGTAATATTGATATAAAGTGTGTTTCAAGATTGCACCATACTACAGAAGTTGCTTTCTAGATAGCCCACTCAGAAATGACAAGATTCCATAAGTCATTCTTGCAAAATTCCCAAGTATTCATAAGCTTTTTAAAAATACCTTCAAAATAAACTTAACATGACTTAAAAAGCTAAGTCATTCAATAATTCCCTCCAATAGACTAGTTATATCTACCTATGCCAGATTTCAATGATTTCTTCTAAGCAAACAATTTAAGTATATGAAATCATTCTTCTATATCCATGTACTATTAATGTTACCTTTAACACATCTTGAAGATCTTTCTCTGGGATATCAGGAAATTCGATTTCATGATTAGGGTCAATTATGGCATGTAATTTAGAAATCTGATTAATTATATGTTGAAATGGTGTCTTCCCATAAGTCATATAGTACAAAATGCATCCTAAGGACCAAACGTCACTTTTGGGGCTTATCTAATTCAGAAAAAAAAAAAAAATTATTTTAACATAAAATTAAATGTAAGAGTATTTTATATACACACATGTAAACATATATTCCCTGCCATTTAAAATCATAACTAAACCTCAAGGAATGTGCAAGTACTAGATTAAGTTTACATAAAAAAAACATCTTTCTCTAGTTTTTGCTATATTTGGTTATTTTACCAAGAAATGAGCTTTAAGTCTCTCAACAAACTTGTAATTAAAATATTTCAACCAAAACATATATTACATTCTTGTCAGCTTGCGACAATATAAACTAAAAAACATTAACTGCAAATTTTAAATTTATTTTTCTCCAAAATTATTTTATTATAATAAATTTGTATATAAAATTAATAACATGTAAATATGCATAGATTTCAAAAATGTTAAGTTGAACTATCCTAAACCCAAGAATGCAAATTATAGAGCCAGGCTGGGCTGCATTTGAATCCTGGCCTTATCATTAGCTAATTCTATGTATCTCCATTTCCTCACCCCTAAAACAGAAATAATAAAAGTACATTGTCATGGGCATTAAATGATGTAACCATGAGATATGGGTAAGCATAAAGAATAATTTCCGGTTATAGTAAGTTCTCAAAAATATTACTTATCATAACATGTTCTTTGTATTAAACAATCTCATTAGAAACAATGCAGTATTATAACATAATTACCATTTTGACTTTAAGAGAGAGAAAGAAAAAAAGAAAGCAGAATAGCAGTGTTGATATTAGGAAAGGAGAACAAGAACATAACAAAATACAAGAAAGGCATTTTATAATGATAAGAGGTACAACCAACCAAGAAGATGGTCATGAACTTCTTTGCACTGAAACTACATTTAATAGAACTATATTGAGTAAAAACTACAATAAATTCTTCTGGTTGGAAGGGTAGAGAGATTTTAGCACACCTTTCAGAAAATGGCAGATAAAACAGACCCCATTGCCAAACACAAAGAAAACTAAAAATTAATGAAAATACTCCTCTTCCTCCAACTTAACCATCTGGAAATTAAATCCGTTTCTACATAAATCATGGATTAAAAAAGGATTTCAGATTCTAGAAAAATAGCAGTGGCTGTGGCAGCATAGTTTTTCTTATTTATTTTTTTAATTAAAGTATAGCTGACACAATGTTACATTAGTTTCAGGTGCGCAACATAGTGACTTGACAATTCAATACACTATGCTATGCTCACCACAAGTATAGCTACTGTCTGTCACTACACAACACTATTATAATACCATTGACTAGATTCCCTATGCTGTACCTTCCATCCCATGACTTACTCATTCCAGAGCTGGAGGCCTGTACCTCCCACTCCTCTTTTGGAGATCTATTTTGCCAGATCTCTTACCCACCTCCCTCCCCTCTGGCAACCATCAGTTTGTTCTCTGTATTTAGGAGTCTGTTTCTGCTTTTTATTTGTTTTGCATTTTAGATTGCAGCACAGTTTTTCAGTCTGTCCAAATCCCCAGATAAGACAGACAGAGAAGCCTGTAGCAAAACCATAGACATATGGAGAAGATTTACAACAAAACAAAGTGAAAAGCCATACCCCAAAACCCCAGAATACGAAGAGACACAAACTACCAACAGCCACAAGTCGTGTATAGTAGAGGCATTTGAAACAGAAAGCAGAGGGAAATAGTGAATGTGCCCAATAGACCTCAGAATAGAAACTCCAAATAGCCAACAGATGTTCATTGGAAAGTAATTTGCAAACAGAGCTAGACTGGGAAGGGTTTGAGCTTTTCACAAGCAGGGATTATCTTACATGGTGGGATAAAAAATTTGTCTTCTGTTCAGAATCATTAAGGCCACTGTTTAGCAGGTGATTACATCGAATGGAGATTTACCCATAATATTAAAGCACTGAGTTGAAAACTGAAAAAATCTGAACTCTACAAGCAATTCAAAATAAATCTTATTTCAAAGTATTTTAAAACTGCAACTGAAAACTTTAGAATTAATGAAAATTAATACTACAAAAAAGTGGAAGTAGAAGTTAAAGTAAAACTCAGTAAAATTCAGTTTTAATGTTTTCATTAAGAAAGAATACAAAAATTAAATTGGCAATTATCTACATCCAGAAACTAGAAAAAAAAGAAACCTAAAGGAAATACAATTAATAAAGATAAAAGCAGAAATTAGAGAGCAAATGAAAATAGAATTAATAAATGAAGACTTGGTTCTTTAAAATTAACAAAACCTGGAAAGTCTAACCAAGAAAAAGAAAAAAGACAACAAATCTAAGTATTAAAAGGGGAAGCTAAACAAATAATAAAAAGAATTTTATAAGAGACTATTTGACATAATGTTATGTCGGTTATTTGAGAAGAAATTTAGAAGCCACAATTTTCTAGGAAGGAAAATATAATTAGTAAATAAGCACATATTTATCAAGCAATTATTTAGGGCTAGACAATGTATTAAGTGATTTATATTCTTTATCATTTAATCCTCACCTTTAAAACAGGTACTGTTTATAAGCTGAATTTATAGATGAAGAAACCAGGCAAGTTAATTCATAAAGATGGTTGTTAACAAAGAGGCAGGTCTATTACTTGAATGCAGGTCCCTGGACAACAATGTAATGCTTGCATGCACTTGGTTACACTGCTATAGAGCAACGAAGGATTAGCTCGGGAGCCAGAGGCATCCAGGCAAGCAAAATGAGCCCAAGAAGAGACACCAATGAGGCTAACACAAAGTTCACTGAGGTGGTAAAAGAAGGCAAGTGGGAAAGTAGCTGTGGCAGGCTGGGAAAAAACTGCCTATTAGAATTGTACTTGGAAATGTAGAACCAAAGAGGAAACAAAAGACTTCAAAGATCATTTTAATGTGCTTAACTCTGAGCTAATTTAGTCTTAATTTCTACCTTTCATTTTGAAACTGAAAAAAAATACCCTGGGTACGTTTTTTGTTAGAGCACATTGTTGAGACATCCCGTATTAAAAGCACAATATTAAAAGAACAGTCTCAAATCAATAACTGTAAAACTGAATCCCATGACCATTTGCCAAAGAAAGCAAGGTCTCTAAAATGGCCTAAAAAGTTTTAGAACTTAAACAACTTTCAGTTATCTGTTAGGTTTAATCAGAGAATAGTCCATTCCCTTCTGATGCCAGATAAATGGGATCTAAATAGCCTTCATAATACCTTTGACTTGGATTTCCCATTCTCTCTTGAGGAAGACATATCTTTGATTGCTTCTGGTGGCATATAATTAACTGTACCAACCTGTATGCCAAAGCACAGAAAACACTAATCAATGAAAATATTTTATTCTGCTTTAGATTTTTTAAAACACAAATGTCAGATTCTTAGAAACTTGAATAATTACATATTTCAGTAATATATTTTAAAAAATCAAGTAACTGACAATGATATTAAGACATAAGTTTCTTCACAACTCCAGAAAAATAAATTGGGTCCATAATCAGAAAAGTTATTCCTTTCAGAGTGCTAAGCTTTTTCTATGATTATGATGGGCAACTACCATAAAACTGTAGAGGCTAAAATTATATTAATGGCCATAAACTTGAGGAATTGATATCACTCATTTCTCTGTGCTGGAACAGGCCTAGAATGCTTTAAAAAAAAAAAAAAAATCAACCAACCAACCAATCAAAAATCTAGCTATGTCTCCAAGTATTCCCTGGGCCCATGTCCAGAATGAGATGGGGCAGGAATCTAAATCATGCAAGAGTTTTCACAGTCAGATTATGCCAACCTTAAAAGGCATTTATTTTAGTCTAAAATAAGTGGTTCTGTTTTCAAGCACTGAATACCTGTACTTTAGGGCCTTGCCATAGAGGGAATCTTCAAGTTGATTTACAATTACATGTTCAGCCATATTTTTGATACAAAGAGAAGTTATTATCAAATAGAATTATTTCAAAGGCATGCTGTTCATCTATTCCTCCTAAAAATAGTCTAGTTTTACTTCTAGGATTATGGCACATCCACACCAAAAATCTGCATACATAGAACACATCATCTTGACTTCAAGCAGGATTATTTTTAGTTATTCTTTGGTGTTATCACCTCAGTTTTTATGGAGACAAATATATTAAGTTTGTAACTGCATATCCTATTAGAAAAAGGCAGTAGAGTACAATATTATGGTTGTTTCCAATATGAAGGCCCACTTAAGAATTTTTTTTCAAATGCAAGTGATAGGAAAAGCTTTACTTCTCCAGAAGAATGAAATAATCTTACCTCATGGACAATAAAAAAAACATGTAACTGCAATTCCCTCTTTGGTTGCTACCAGGAATCTCTGAGACAAAGTTTCAGGTGAACTCAAGATCATGACAAAGGTGATTTCCAAGACAGGCATTATGCTTCTCTACCTCAGCTATAGGAAAATCATTTAAAAGTGCCAGATTTATTTCTACCTGATCTTGACTCTCTAAAGTGTATTAAATATGGTTTTTATTCTTATAGTATCTATTCTTAATACAAAGGTTTCAAATCCTTTGAAGAATGAGGTAGGAAAAATAAAATCCCCATTAGCAAAATACTTTACAGGTGGAATGGAACTGAACCGTAGTGGGTAGTAACCAACCATTCGTTAAGTCTTACCTGAGAGTCTTTAACAATACTTGTTGTATCTGGTTGCATTTGATTTGCAATCCCAAAATCAATTAGTTTTAGCATTCCATCAACTATCAGAAAGTTAGCAGGTTTCAGATCACTGTGAACGATGCCTTCAAAATAAAAATCCATTGTAATATCAGACAATGTAAAACATTCTAAGTATAAAAGAAATTTCACAATGGGGTACCTAGGTGGCTCAGTCGGTTGAGTGTCCGACTTCTGCTCATGTCATGATCTCACGGCTCGTGAGTTAGAGCCCTGCATTGGGCTCTGTACTGACAGCTCAGAGCCTGGAGCCTGCTCTGGATTCTGTGTCTCCTCTTTCTGCCCCTCCCCCGCTCACTCTGTCTCTCTCTCTCTCAAAAATCAATAAATGTTAAAAAAAAAAAAAAAAAAGAAATTTCACAATCTACTGGCCTAGTTGATTCCTTTGGTCAAAGTAAATGCTCATGTATAATATTTTTTTAATGTTTATTTATCTTGAGAGCGAGAAGAGAGCATGTGAGTTGGGGAGGGGCAGAAAGAGAATCCCAAGCAGGCTCCATACTGTCAGCTCAGAGCCCAACGCAAGGCTCATCTCAACCAACCGTAAGATCATGACCTGAGCCGAAACCAAGAGTCAAACACTTAACCAACTGAGCCACTCAGGAGCCCCTCGTTTTTAATATTTTCTAAAAAGATATAGTACCAGCAATGTACCAAGCACTATTCTAAGTTTGCTGCTTATCTTGAATCATTTAATCCTCACACCAGAACTGGGGTAATTACTATACTAATATTATCCTTTTAAGCGAAAAAACTAAGGCACAGAGATTAAGTAATTTGCTCAAGGTCATAAAACCTAAGTGACAGGGCCACAACTTGACCCAGGCACTCTGGCTTCAGAGTTTATGATCTTCACCACCCACTAGATAACATCATAAATTATATTGTCAGATGGAAGACCCTAATGCTCCTGACACCTCTATCCCTACAGCCCTGATCTTAATCACTGAATTATCTTTTAACTTATAGGGAGACATGAGGAGAAAAATTACAATTAATCTAGGTGAGCAGTTATTTTTTAAAAAGGATAAGGTAAAGGCAGAGAAGCCCTAAAAAGAACCAAGTCCAAGTAAAAAAAAAAAAAAACAACCTAGGGCTAACAATTGAAAAAGAATAAAACCAACTCCCACACAAGGGACACAATACAAAACGACTATCATAATGAGCACAATAAACATCTCAGATCTTTGGGATGCCTGAACCCCTAAGTCCCAGATCTGCTATAACTGAACTATTTAGAGACACAGGATAATGGACTATGTTAATACTAATAAAGATATGGGTATATTTTGCACTATGGATGCATTATGGCTGTGGGGACTTGAGTTCATGCACTATATCCTTTGGTTAACGGTGTTTTAAAGAAATGTTTTTTGTGCCTTCATCTTTAAATGAGTGTCCAAATATTTAGTTTATCTAGTCTAGAGGTGCCAATAACAAATACCTAAAAATCGTAAGATGACACTATTAATGATTATTGTAACTCAGCATATAACGAGTTTTAAAATACCATGTTGATGAATTGTGTAAACTGCCTCCAACATATTTTTCCAGTAACTTTTACGTTCCCATGGATTGATGGATTTTTTCTTTTTGAGCCAACTATTAAGATCTATATTTCCACATTCCATTACCATGTAAATGTACTGGTCCGTGATTTCACTGCCATTAAAAACAAAAACAACAACAAAAAAATACATGGTTAGCTTACACTATTAAGACTAAGTATTTATCTTCTTTATCTGTAGAATTATAGCAAAAATAGTGTTCTTTTTTTTTCTTTAATTTTTTTTTTTTAACGTTTATTTATTTTTGAGACAGAGAGAGACAGAGCATGAACAGGGGAGGGGCAGAGAGAGAGGGAGACACAGAATCGGAAACAGGCTCCAGGCTCTGAGCTGTCAGCACAGAGCCCGACGCGGGGCTCGAACTCACGGACCGCGAGATCGTGACCTGAGCCGAAGTCGGACACTTAACCGACCGAACCACCCAGGCGCCCCTGTTCTTTTTATATTAAAAAAAAAATCCTTACTAATCATAAAGTCGGATGATCTTATCACTGTGTTGTTGTAGTTTATTCAAATAAGCAATTTCATTCCGATAACTATCGATTGTTTGATTATCTGCTTCTTCTAAGTTCACATACTTTATAGCATGTATCTGTTTCTTTTCATTCAATACCTGGAATACCTATATAGAACAAAAGAAAAAGTTTAGAATGCACTACTTTTACACTATCACAATATCTCTAAATTTATTAGAATTTTAGGTTGAGAAATACCAATATGAATAATTAAACGTGCCTGGGCTTATTTTGAGTATTGAAGGGAAAAAAAATATGTTAGGAGAGTTAACAGACCATTCTCAACTACCTATGACAATGGGCATTCAATAACACAAAGGCATAAACATAAAAAGGTTTTATAACAACATATAAGAAAGATTATTTAAATTTCATATCTATTCATAACACTGTTGGGTTGCCCTGACCAAAAAAATAACCTAAAGCAAAAGACATTCAAAAATGTTAAGGGGGGTGCCTGGGTGGCTTAATTGGTTGAGTGTCTGACTCTTGGTTTTGGATCTGGTCGTGATCCCAAAGTCACGGGATGGAACTCAGCAGGGAATGTGAAGCCTGCTTAAGATTCTCTCTCTCCCACCACTGCTGCCCCCTTCTCTGCTTGCACTCATGCACATGCTCTCTCTTTCATAAATAAATGAATTAAATAAATAAATAAATAATTCAATAAAATGTTAAGAACTACTAAGGGCTTTCATAAAGAGTCAATTCATTTCACAGATGGTGTTTTTTTTCCACTGTGCCTGGAATTGGCATCTCATTCATGTGGTATTTTAAAATATGTAATAATTGTAAGCTATTTGTATATTCAGTTGTGAAAAGTAGATTAGATCAAAGTTTATGAATTTTTCTTTAAGTAGGCTTCACACCCAGCTCAGAGCACAATGTGGGGTTTGAACTCACACCCTGAGATCAAAACCTGAGCTGAGATCAAGAATCTGTAGCTTAACTGACTGAGCCACCCAGGCGCCCCAGATTAGGTCCCATTTTCAAAGTCAAGTTGACAAGAACAAGATGTTCCTATAAGCCCACTGTCAGGTATGGGTCAAACAGCTCTGGCTATAATGACAGTCAACTTCTAAGCAATAGGGCAGATAATAAATACATTTTGAAAAGTAGAAAATACTGTTAATGTGTCCAACTTTCAGAAAACATGCAAGAGGCATGAGGCTTCTAAAATGCAAGTATACAAATACAAATGCCATTATAAGCAAGAAAAATTACATTCATTCATCCCTTTTGACAAAATGAAGTAAAATATCATTTATTTAAAAACCATTTAACCTTGACCAGGTCGGGGCAAGGATAAGAAGAGAACGAATGTGTATATGAGATTCATGCATTTACAACTGTACTAATAAGGACAGTCTATCAAGCAGTCAGGTATAGTCACTTTAAAATTTTAAATATAAAACTAACAAAGTATTACTGGTTTTATTTGCACACACAACAAATTAGACAAAGAGAGGCAAATTAGGCAAAGATAGGGCAAGAGACCGCAGAAAAGAGCAAAGGATGATAAAAGGAATTTTAAAACAGTGTAAAGCCACTTTGTATATGGTAAACAGCCTTCTAAACCTCAGAGAATTGAGAGTACCTACCACTCTAGTAGAATTAAAATGTTGTTAGTAGTTCCTACCACACAGGGTTGGAAGGATGACCAAGATGGATGTGTCTGGAATGTAGCAAAGTTAGCTACCATCATTAAGGACAATTAGGACAGAATGAAATGGACATTTTAAAACCTATTGAAGTTGTCGGGTATATCAGAAAAAGAGATTTGCAAGATATTAAAACTATATAATAAGATCTCAAAGTTTTGAAGGAAATAAAAACTTTTCAATCAACTTTTTGCACGTATGTGCTTTTACTCCCCTACTGCCCCTCTTCTGGCAAAATTCTTGCAATAACTGATGATTAAATAGCCTCTACTTCCATCTCATAGAGATAGTATCAGAGTTATAATTTTCAGTTTCATGGGAAGTTGGTGAAAGAACTAGACAGGCTAGTATCATGACTATTCCTATTAGCCTCCATGACCTTCCTAAATGTTCTTAATACTGTATAAGTTGGCCACTGCCTAAACTCTAGAATAGAGCATAAATGGCTAGTTTCACAAAGCATGTTACCCTCTTTCCCTGAGGTACTTTGATTTTGTCAACTCCACCATAATAATTAAATTAAAAAATGATAATATAATCACACTAAAAAAAATATGGGCCAGTCATGTCTTTATCATCTGACCCTTCACTTAAGCTAACATCTTCATTATTCTCCAAGGAAAAAATGTTTAAAACACCATCAAGATTATTTTACATCCTCTGAAAACATGCCACTAAATAAGTATCTCACCTGGACACTATTCAACTATAGCTAAAGTAATAAAGGTTAACAAAAGAATTTCTATTAAAGCAACTAAATCAGATAATTCAAATATATTGATAAAAATCAATTGTCCCTTTATTCTCATGCCTGAAATCTGAGACAAGGGAAAGAAGAAAATGTATACAAAAAAGGAATGAATATTATTGAACTGCTACTCATAGTAATGTACACACCTTTTTATAATAAGTTAACAAGACCATCTTAAACAAATCTAGCTATTGTTAGTTGGCTTAGAAAATACAGTAAATCTTAAACCCAACAGGCTGTGCTTCATACATCATCCTTAACAACTTATAACAGCAAAACAGTTGACGAGGGACATTCATTCAACAAATAACTTCACTCTGTCATGTTCTAGGTAGTATTCTAGATAACAGAGCAAACACTGTTGAGCAAATCAGACAAACATCCCTATCTTGATGGAACTATATTCAAGTTCAGGAAGACACAAACAACAAACCAAATAAGTAAATTACAAAGCACAGAGGATGGGCTACAGAGAAAAATAAAGAAGGAAATGGAGCTCACCAGTGACTGGAAGGTTAAGAGTTGTGGTACTAAAGAGTGTGGCCAAGGAAGGCCTGATTGAGAAGATATTTGAGCAAAGACATGAGGAGATCTAGAGGAAAACTGACTCTTACGTTAAAATACACCAGGAAAGCAAGGATTAAATCAGTGAAACTAGGTATACGACTATTATAATAATCCAGGTGAAAAGATGGCAGTTGTTTTGAACAAAGTGATAGTAGTGGAGGTGGTGAGAAATAGGCAAATGCTAGATATGCTTTGAGGTAGAACCAACAAGATTTACCAACTGACTGGGTGTATGTGTGAGAGAAAGTGAGGTCAATTATGATTTCAGAGTTTTTGGCCTAGTTAGTGGAAGAATGAAGTTGCCATTTACTGAACTGGGAAAGACTATGGAGCCAGAGTTATGTTTGGGACATATTAAGTTTTAAATATCTAGTAGACACCCAAGGAGAGATAGTGAGCAATGAGCTGGATATACAAGTCTGGAATTCAAGTGGGAGGTCTAAGCTAGAAAGATGTTTAAGAACTGTCAGCATATACATGGTATCTAAAACCATGAGTCTGGACAACACCAAAGGAGTGAAGTGAGTTTAGAAAGAGAAGAAAAGAGGTCAAGGACCAAACCCTGGGGCATTGCACCATTATGATGGGGGACAAGAACACTTAAAAGGAATGGCCAATTGGAGAAGAGGAAAACTGAGGAAGGCCAAGTGGGAATAAAAAAAAAGTTCTAATAAGAAAAGAACAATCAACTCTCCCAAATGCTAAGTAACCCAAATTAAAGCAGAGAATTAGATTTAATAAAAACATTGAGATCACTGGTGATCTTGATAGCGATTGTTTTGCTAAGTGATAAAGGTAAAAATCTGACTGAAGTGGATTTAAGAGAACCGAATGAGAAGAACTAAAGATGGTAAGTTTAGACAGATCTTTTGAGATGCCTTCCACCCAGAAAAGCAGAACCATGTAAATTTAGAGCTCAAATACATTTAGAAAATGATCTAGTCTAATTCCAGAAACTCTCATTACTAAACTGTTTTTGAAATGAAAAACTCAAAAAACTCAAAATATTAATCATATATCTTGCTGAATCATCCTAAAATATTATTTACAACATGCCCTACGTGATGTTTAGAAAGATTCTTTTATGATAATACATAGCTTCATTTGCCACCCCAAATCCATGTTAATGTCATCTAGAGAAGAAATCTAGAGGCATAGGACATCAGAGGGAAGAACAGAGAATTAGAATTAGGAGATAGGTCTAAAGAGATATGTCATTTGTTGGAAAGAGGGAATGGGAGCAGGGAATAAGGATATTTTTGGCTCAAAAGCAATATGGACCCCTAGATGTTAAGAAAATAGAGCCCCAAAGGGTAAAAAGACAAAGAAAAGAAAGCTGAAAATATTTTTTTTTCTTAAATATTTAAGATAGTTACCTTACTTGAGCCTCCACTTCCTATCTGCTTCAATATGGAATAAATTCTTCCTTTAACTGAAATGCATTCATTTGTTGAAGAGGATGCTGAAATCTAAATAATTAAAATATATAAAGATTCAAAGGTGCAAAGAATATGCCTGAGAAACTAGCTTGCATTTAGTACAGTGAAATGTTTCCAATTTTTAAATTATCTTAAATTTCAAGTAATTAGATATTAGTCACAATATTTTAAAGAGGAAGTTTACATATTTTAGTCAAATTAATAAACTTATTAATATATAGATAGACTTCCAAGGTCTCCCTCTAACTTGCCTTTACTTAATTTAAAAAAAATTTTTAAATTTAAGTATAGTTGACATACAATGTTCACCTTTACTTCTTAACATAAATAAATAGAAGATTCAGGGGAGAAAACACTTAATGCCAATACACAAACTCACAAGCTATTACTTTTCACCTTATTCTTTTTTCTTATATATCCCTCTTCACTTACATACATGCATAAATAATTACATCTAAATTCTTTTTCCTCATTTAGCACTACATTATAAGGGAAGCAGTATGCTAGCTCCAGAGTCAATCAGACAAATGCAAATTTCAGCAATGCCCCCTTTCTGCTGAATGATGTTCAACAAGTTAGTTAATTTGAACTTCAGCATCTACCTTGGCAAACTTGTAGCTGATGTACTATTGCAACAGACCCCATTTCCCTTCCCTTATGCCAGAGCTCTCAGAGGATCTATAAATGCTTTGCACAGATGGGAGTGCAGTGAGAGGACCCATTCCAAGCTGACAAGAAAGCTGGAGACACAAAGCGCATCTGATTAGCTGATTTACTAAGTTGAAACGGGTCTGTCTGAATAAACCTCAATTTAACCAAGTCCTGCTTTAAATCCCGAATGGTAGAACTCTCTCATGTAATCTCTTTCTTTACCTTTTAACGCAGGGGTTAAAAAACACTATTGAGTCATGAAATATGTTTTCTGTAAGAAAGTATTAGGCTTTGAAATATGTACCTGTTATTTTTCATTCAGTTATAATTTCAGAAAGGCTTTTCACTACCTACTCCCACCCCTCTTCCTTTTGGAGCATCTTCTCGCACTTAAACTGAAAACTTCTGAGAGGGAAGAAAGCAGTTCAATGTTTTTGCCCCCTAACTGCTGACAGTTGTTAGAGTAAGTAATTCTGACTTATTTCTGACTCAATACTAATGTGAAGTTCAGTTTCCTACATAGAACATTCCACATCCCCCTTAGCCCATCCTCCTCACTGTGGCCAGAGTAATTTTTTTCAAAATGCAAATAAGATCACTTCACTTTCCTGCTCCAACCTGTTACACAGCTTCTTATCCCTCTTGGGGTAAAGTTCAAAGGGCCCAGAGGAATCCTAAGGATCACCTCGTCCCTCTTGGACTCTTTTTAGTTTCCTCCTGACACTGGCCTTTTCTAGAAGGCTCCTGGCCCATTCATTTGGTCATGACTTGACTTCTAGATATCAACTCAAACAGGGTCTGACATGAGGAAGAGTTCAACAAATGTTTTGAATCAATGTATGGACAAACCTGATCATCTTTTTCTCCTTAGTAATTTATTATTCTGCTTCAATCTTCAAATACTATTTCTCTTTCCATAGGATAATCTATTGTCAGCTTTTTTGTTCTTTATTAATTGCAAAATATACATAACAAAAATTTGCATTTTACTCTACACCCATTAAACAGTAACTCCTCCCTCCTCCCTCCCTCTAGACACTGGTGACCATTGTTCCACTTTTTGTTAGCTAATTTTTTTTTTAATCTCTCAATATGTAATAGCTAATTACCTGTTTGTGTGTGTGTGTGTGTGTGTTTTGCTGTTTTATTTAAATAACAATTGCTGCTATCTTTTCTTTACTAAGTAGCAGGCTCCACTGTACAAGTTCCATATATGTTAACTAATTTAATCTTCACAATTATCCTCTATGGTAGGTATCTTTATTATCCCCACCTTATAGATGATGAAATGGCCACAGAAAATTTAAGTAACTTACAAAAGGTCACACAGTTGGTAAGTAGTGAGGCCAAGATTCATGGCCAGAAAGCCTCTCTTCAAAGTTCATGCTTTCCACCAGTATTTAGTGGCCACTCAGATAGTTATTAGAAACTAATTTTAATAGTATTGATATTAGTATTTTTTCTCCAGATGACAATACAATTGCCTCACCAGCAAAAATTTTCCTATTTTTATAATTACTTTATATTTTAGTAGCATCTTATATTGTTATTCTGAAATTCTTGAAAACTTAACTGCATATTAATCAGCCAGTGAAATGAGGCTGCACAGTTAATAGTAGGCTTAAGTAGTGAAACAGAATAAAAAGTTACCTAAATTACAAGACAAATTTTGCCTAGCTATTCAAACTGGATCTTTTGGCCTAGTTCATGAAAAAGCTTCATTAGCTTCTTCAATAACTAATCTCTCAAAGTCACAAGGCACCCTTAATAGGTTTTCCCTATTAAGAGTTTTGCCTAAGAATGGACAAGTTCTTAAGGCCTTTCCTAACAACTAGATGTTATGAAAATAAAATCTTTGGATCATACCTTAAACATATACCATCATAAATAAAATTTATCAAACCTGTAAAGTTTGAAGTGGAGTAACAGGTATTTGCTGCTGCTGCTGCTGGAAACAGGCAAGTTGGCTATAAGGTGTTGACAACTGACAAGCAGGTGGAAAGTCATTCTTTACAACTGGAGTTCTAAAACTAGGAAAGAAATGGTTTTAATTTAAAACATGAAAAATGTAGAAACAAGATTCTGACTCAGTGTTTGTGTGATTTTAAAAGATGCATATAAACTTAAATGTATTACATCAAACAGAATCCACATCAGTTTTCATAATATAGCTAAGTTATATATTCTAGATATACTATCACGAGAAATTTCATTTTGAGGAAATTCTTTCTGAAAGTAATTTTTTGTCCCTAGACAAGAAATCCTTACTAGTAAAATTAATAAGATGGCATTTAAAAGTGAAGTTGGGGTTATTTTAGAAGAATTTAGCCAATGCAAAGGTCAGCCTATGGCATACGAGTGCTTTTTAACAATAGTGCTCTACAACAGCATGCTAGAAATATCAGAAAGCCAATTACATTACAGGAGTTTGGACTTTTGAGATTAAAGCTGTTGAGTTCACATTTGTGTTTTGCTTATCTTATTCACTATCACATCCTCAACACCTAGAAGAGTGCTTGGCACAAAGGAGTTCAAATACTTGTTGACAATATATAACCTAACTTCACAAAAAATAACTATATCACTATTCTAGTTATCAACTTTCTTTAAAATATTCCACATATGGGGTGTCTAGGTGGCACAATAAGTCAAGCATCCAATTCTTGGCTTCAGCTCAGGTCATGATCTCGCAGTTCATGAGTTCAAGCCCCACATCAGGCTCTGTAGAGAGCCTGCTTGGGATCCCCTCTCTCTCCTTTTCTCTGTTCCTCCCCTGCTCTCTCTCTCTCTCTCAAAATAAATAAATAAACTTAAAAAAAAAATTAAAATATTCCACATATAATAAAATGAAGTAATATATAGCAAAACTATATTAAATTGGTAAGAGCCCAGGTTATGAAACTTCTAAGGTCAGTTCTAATTAAAATCAAAGATTACATTATGAAAATTAAAAACAAAAGGCATCATGGACTTAAGTTATCCTCTAAGACATTAAAAATATAGCTACTAGTTGGATGATATGATGTGCCACATTCCTTTATTTTCTTTCTTTGAAATGTCATTAATTTGCTTTTGCAATATCCCTGTGTTTCCTATCAATCGGCATTGACCATCCAATTTCTTTACTCATCCCTCATTCCCATACACTCAAGTCTTTTACCTTTGAACACTCCCAAAACTATGTGACCTATACAACCAACTTCTTTCAGAAACTATCACATTCCAATTAAAAACCCTCCTTTGCTATAAAATGTAGCTACTGTTTATCATGTATAAGAATGCTAACCTTTAAAATACCTCTCAGTTACACAAAGATATCCATGTAGCAATGTGTAATTACCAAGAAGTTTTACATATTTAGAGTATTTATAGATTGTTGGTACAAATTACAATAGGACAGAGACTTTCAAAACAATCCTTAAAAATGTATTGTAGCCACCTTCCCCTCCCCTTTTACAGGTGAAATAACTGATGCTCAGAAAAATAATATAAATTTGGAAACTCTTTAAAGTAACAGAGCAGGATTCAACTTCAGATCTATTTAACCCCGAAGACCATGTTATTTCCACTGTGCCAAACTAGAATGCCAAAAGTAATTACCAGCTCATGTAATCATCCAAGGCACTGCTACTGGGTGTCTTACAAACAGATTTTGGGTCAATCCATTTAGGTGTTGATATTGGTGGTGACTGCTTTGAAACTGAAAAGGCAGGTTGCTCAAAAGTGGTTTGTTTCTGCTAAAAAAAATAAATAAATCACAATTTACAGTTTTTAGACACCTGTTCAATAGCTTTACAAACATTTTAATTTCTAAAAGAAAAAATAATGTAATACACAAACATGCTAAAATAAGTAAACATATGTATTCCAGACTTCCAATAACTTTTTAGTATAGCTTTCACTCTAAGTTCTGAAGCCTATTATATTTTCTTCAAAAGCATTACAAGGAGAGGGAAGACTCATGGTATTGTTTAACAAAACAGGATCTAATATCCTCTGCCATCAGGACTACTATAACCATTACTGAACTTCTATAATCTAAATAAGTACTCTGTACTTCTGAAAACTTAGCTTCCTTTAATCAATAAAACCACAGTATATGGGATATAGGAATGGGTAGCTAAAGTGCAATTAAGGAAATGGTCAGAAGGGAGGAAGAAATTATTAATCAGAAGTAGGTGGAAGTTATCCAGAGCCTAATATCCTCAAGGAATGATGGGGAGTCACTAGGATGTCCAGAGATGATAGCAATGAGCAAGGAACAGGATGGTATATCCAAAAAACAGGAGCCTCAAAAGGTCAGGGCTCTGTAAGAGAAGAAATGATCTGGATATAGCTACAGGGAGTTTTTAGTTATAAGGTAAGTGAGATGTGAAGTAAAAACAATCTCTACTTGAGAGGGCTGCTGGAGAAGCAGTGACTTCAGGAAACCACCTAATTCCTTTTTCTTCTTTTCATAAGTATGCTATCCAGTGGATTTTAGTATGTTCACAAGAGTACACAATCAGCACTATTTAATTACAGAACATTTTCATCATCCTAAGAAACTCCATATCCATTAGTGGTCACCCTCCGTTCTCCACTCTTCCCAGTCTCTGGCAGCCGCTAATCTACTTTCTGCCTGTATACGGATTTGCCTATTCTGGACATTTCTTATAAATGGGATCACATAATATGTGGCCTTTTGTGATAGATTTCTTTCACTTAGCATGTCTTTAAAGTTCATCCATGTTGTAGCATTTGTTAGTACTTCATTACCTTTCATTGTTGAATAATAAAATGAAATAATGAAATTAGAGTACCACATTTTGTTTATTCACTCACCAGCTGTTGGATATTCGGGATTATTTCCACTTTTGGCAATTATGAATAATGCTGCTATGAACATGCAAGTACAAGTTTTTGTGTGGATATAGATTTTCAGTTTTCTTGAGTATATACTTATAAGTAGAATTGCTAGATCATATGATAACTCTATATTTAGCCTTCTGAGAAACTGCCATACCATTTTCCAAGTAACTACACCATTTTATATTCTTACCAGTAGTACATGAGGGTTCCAATTTATCCACTTCATCACCAACATTTGTTATTGTCTCTTTTAAATTATAGCCATCTTAGTGGGTATGCAGTGGTTTCTCATTGTGGTTTTGATTTGCATTTCCCTAATGACAAATAAATGGTTTTGAGTCCTCTCACCCTGCTATTGACTTTCAAGTTTCAAAAAGAAAAAAGAAAAGATGCTGTTTCATATGATCCATGATTTAACCTATCAGGATTCTTCCCATCTAATATTTATTATTTACTTCATTACTTAGATCTTTAATTAAATAAGATAAAGTCTCTTCAGTAAATGGTGTTGGGAAAACTGGACAGCAACAAGCAAAAGAATGAAACTGGACCACTTTCTTGCACTATATACAAAAATTAAATCAAAATGGATTAAAGACTTGAATGTAAGACCCTACACCATAAAAGTTCTAGAAGAAAACACAGGCAGTAGGCTCCCTGACAGGAGTCTTAGCAAGGATTTTTTTTTGGATGTGATACCAAAAGCAAAGGCAACAAGGCAACAAAAGCAAAATAAGTAAGTGGGGCTATAATTGAACTTAAAGAGCTTCTGCACAGCAAAGGAAATCATTAACAGAATGAAAAGGCAAACTACTGAATGGGAGAAAATATATGCAAATCATGTATCTGATAAGGGGTTAATATCCAAGATATATAATGAACCCCTACAATTCAATAGCAAAAAAGCAAACAATCCAATTAAAAATTGGGCAGAATATGTAAATATGTCTAAACATATAGACATATTTTTCCAAAGATATATAGATAACCGACAGGTAGAGAAAAAGACGTTCAACATCACTAATCATCAGGGAAATACAAATCAAAACCACATTGAGATACCACCTCATACCTGTTAGAATTTTGTCAAAAAGACAAAAACCTCATACCTGTTAGAATTTTGTCAAAAAGACAAAAACTAACAGTGTTGGCAAGGATGTGGAGAAAAGAGAATTCTTGTGCAATATTGGTAGGAATGTAAATCAGTGCAGCCACTATAAAAGACAGTAGGAAGGTTCCTCAAAAAATTAAAAATAGAACTATCATATGATCCAACAGTTCCACTTCTGGGTATTTATCCAAAGAAAATGAAAATACTAACTCAAAAAGATACAATCTTATGTTCACTGCAGCATTATTTACTATAGTCGTGACATGGAAACAACCTAAGTGTCCACTGATGGATGAACGGATAAAGAAAATATGGTGTGTGTATATATACATAGTATACAGTGGAGTATTAGCCATAAAAGAGAATGAAATCTTGCCATTTGTGACATGGATGGACGCTGATGGCATTAAGTGAAATAAGCCAGATATAGACAAATACTGCACAATATCACTTACATATGAATTAAAACAAACAAACAAACAAACAAAAAAACGACTTCATAGATTCAGAGGGCAAATTAATGGTTGACAGCGGTGGGGATGGGTGGTGGACGAAACAGGTGAAAGGGATCAAAAGATACAAAGACAGGGTACCAGGGTGGCTCAGTCTGTTAAGCATCTGACTTTGGCTCAGGTCATGATCTGGCGGTCCATGAGTTTGAGCCCCATGGCAGGCTCTGTGCTGACAGCTCAGAGCCTGGAGCCTGCTTCAGATTCTGTGTGCCTCTGCCTCTCTCTCTCTCTCTCTCTCTCTCTCTCTAATATAAATAAACATTAAATAAAGACATACAAAGGTATTTCCAGTTACAAAATAAGTTATGAGGATGCATGTGTAGCATGGTGGCTATATTTATTAATACTATATGCATATTTGAAAATTGCTAAGAGAGTAAATCTTATAAGTTTCACCATAAGAAAAAAAATTGTGTAGCTGTATGGGTACAGATGTTAATTGAACTTATTATGGTGATCACTTCATAATTCAAATATTGAGTTAGATTGTACACCTGAAACTGATGTTGTATGTCAATTACACCTCAATAAAACACAAAAATACTTATTTTTCATAAAATATCTATATTCACATGTGATGATTTATATTGTTATTTTTAGCAAGTTAATATATATTTTTAAAATGTCTGTTTTACTTTCTAATACAGTAAATACAGATAAATATAACTTACATAAACAAAGCTCTTTCGTGGTCTTGATAATGAAGAGTGTAAAGAGGATCTCAACACAAAAACGTGAGAACCCACTGAGTTAGAATATAACTGAAAGTAGTGAGGACAGTATAGCCATGGACTATATACAGTATGACTCTCTAGTAGCCTACCAGATCATTCCTTCTGAAATGACCTTTGACCATTGGGAATGATCATTCAACCTGTTATAAATTCACATACAGTGTCTATATTTTTCTATTTTATCCATGGGATAATAGGAAATTATCAAATCTTTTGGTACAGCATTGCACTGGTTCAGGGGTCAGCATATTGTATTCTGTAAAGGGCAAGGTAGTAAACATATGGGGCTTTTTAAGGCAGAGTCTCTGTTGCAACTACTCAATTCTGCTGTTACAGTTCAAAAGCAGCCCTAGACAGTAATAAATGGGGATGGATGCCTTCCAGTAAAACATACTTTACAGACAGGCTGAGAACTAGATTTGACCGATAGGCTGTAGTTTGCTGACCCCTGCACCAGTCTACCAGAAATCCAAAAGCACCACTGAAAATAAAAAAAGACTTCAGCTTGACATATACTTTTACCGAATCTGTCACTAGTAGTGATCATTGTTTTGTGAATAATAAGAAACATCCTTTAAGTAAACGATTCCACTAAAATGGTACATAAGGATTTAATAAAAGAAAAAAATTTAACATGACCATCACATTACAAATAATGGCAATGTTACACTTTAGAGGAAAAGAAAGTTACCTCTGTATCAACTTTTTGGGCTGTGTCTGGAATCTGCCACTGATTTGAAGATACAGCAGGATTCTGGTTTATACATTCTGACTTTCTCTTAGACTGCCATTGTTTCTGGTTACTCTCTGGAACCTTTGGTTCTTGATGTTCCTTAATTTCTGAAATGCATTTGTTGTTGTTATCAACAAAAGGAAAGAATATTTGATAATAAAATTAAATCTGAAATACGAAACATGTTACAAACTATATTAGTACAAAGAGAGAAGGGGTGCTTTGGTTGCTCAGTTGGTTAGGTGACCGACTCAGGCTCAGGTCACGATCTAGCAGTTTGTGAGTTCAAGCCCCACATCAGGCTCTGTGCTGACAGCTCAGAGCCTGGAGCCTGCTTCAGATACTGTGTCTCCTCCTCTCTCTACCCCTCCCCTGCTCACGCTTTGTGTCTCTCTGTCTACCAATAATAAACGTTAAAAAAAAAAAAAAATTAGGAAAAAAACAAAAACAAAAAACAAAGAGAGAAACTAAAAACATTAAGCCAGCGGCTGACAACTGGCTTTTAATAAGTCATTTTACTAAGGTATAACACAGTCATGTTCCTAAGTTGCTACCTAGAGCTTTATCAGAGACCATTCTGAATTTAAATACTTCTGGGTCTTCACCAGAAAACACCAAATAAATAAATAAAAATTCAAAAACACATATATATCATAAGGTCTTACTAATAAAGAGAAGCTAATTTACCACTTTACATAGACCTCTAGTATTTTAATTTTTTGTTAATGCTTATTCATTTTTGAGAGACAGAGACAGAGCATGAGCAGAGGAGGGGCTGAGAGACAGGGAGACACAGAATCTGAAGCAGGTTCCAGGCTCTGAGCTGTCAGGACAGAGCCCGACGTGGGGCTCAAACTCACGGACCGCAAGATCACAACCTGAGCCAAAGTCAGATGCTTAACCGATTGAGCCATCAAGGTATCCATAGATCTTTAGTTTTTTAACAAAAATTTTACATTAAACTAGCCTGTAATTTATTTTCTTAATGGTCTCCCAACAAAAAAGTCTCAACACTATAGTTACTATCCTATGAATATCAATATTCACTATCACCATAGTGCAAAAATCCTAAACAAGTATGTACAACAGATAGATAAAAGGGATAATGAATTATGACTAAGTTATGTGTATTCTTAAATGTGAAGTTTGCTTAACATGTGAAAATCAATTTAATTTGCCATAATAACAGGACTAAGAAGAAAAATACATGATCAACTCAATAAATGCAGAAAAAGCATTTGACAAGATTCAACAGTCACAAAAAATATCTAATGATAATCTAGGTATAAAGCAAAATTCACTGTTTTGGTATTTGATTAAGAGTAGATAAAAAATCTATAGCAATTATTTCATACAAAGGTAAAATATGGAAATCTTCCCTCTAAAATAAGTAATAAGATTGCCCACCTATCATCTCTTCTATTCATTATGATGTTACATGCAATACAAAGAAAAAAATGAAGGTTAAAAGGATAAGGAAAAAATGTTAAATCATTTTCTTTCTATGAAAGAATTCATAGAAAAATGTTAGAATTATTCCGTGAATTTAGTAACTCACTGACTATATCTAAGATCAATAGCTAAAACCAGTTGTATTTGTATTTTTATATACCACCAACAAGGTAGAAGATGAAAAAATAGTTTAAAAATATTCCATTCACCATCACAGCATTGAAAATGCCAGGTATCTAGCAAGAACTCTAGCAAAAGAGAAGAAAAACCTCTAACAGAAAATAGTTCTCGATTACATCTTAAATACTACTTAAATGAATGAAGGGATATATGCCAGATTAGTGGATTAGAAAACCTATCTGCTAAATGCCAACCTGTCCCATTAGGATCTCAATAAAAAAGTCCCATTTTAAAAAAAGAATCTGGTAGATTCTAATATTTATATGGAAACCCAAAAGGCCCAATAGCTGATACAGCCTTGAAGATGAATGAAGTTGGAAGATTTTCAATTGATTGCAGTAAATAAGATAGTATTGGCACAAAGATCTATGGAACAGAGAAGAATCCAAAACCAGATATCACAGGATATCTAATTTATAATTCACTAAGGGAGGGGCTCCTGGGTGGCTCAGTCAGTTAAGCATCAGACTCTTTTGGATCAGGTTATGATCTCATGGTTCATGAGTTTTGAGTCCTACGTCAGGCTCTGTGCTGACAACATGGAGCCTGCTCAGGATTCTGTCTCCATCTCTCTCTGCCCCTCCCCTGCTCACTCTCTGTCTCTCTCTCAAAAATAAATAAATAAACATTATAATTCACTGACGGGAAAAGAGGGTCTTTTCAATAAATGATGCTGGACCGACTGGATATCCACATGAGGGAAAAAAACAACAGAATCTTGATACGTCATCTTACTTATACACAAATATTAAATTCAGTTAGAATGTAAGTCCATATGTGAAAGGCAAAATGATAAATCATCTAAAATATGCAGAAATATCATTACAATCTTGGAGCCGGCATAGATTTGTTAAAAGACATAGGAACTACCACAAAGGAAAAGACTGATAAATTAAAATGCATAATAATTAAGAATTTCTTTTCCTAAAAAGTCTTCAGTACACAATGGAGAAATTACTTGTAACACACATATCCAACAAAGGATATGTATCTAGATGATATAAATATCTCCTAGAAATCAATGAGAAAAAGAAAGAAAACCCAATAGAAAAATTGGCAAGAGTTTCAAACAAGTACTTCACAAGAGAATATCCAAATGGCCAATAAACATAAAAAAAGATGTTCAACATCATAAGCCATCAGAGAAGCGCAAATTAAAACCACAGTAAGATATCACTTAGCAGCATCCAAATGTCTAAAATTAAAAACCAACAATAAAACAATTGGGACTAATATGGAGCAAGAGCAACATCCCTGCTGGTCAAAGGGACCACCATTCTAGAAAACTGGCACTATTTGCCAAAGTTGAACATACACACATTCTGTGACCCTACAACCCCACTCTTTGGATACACTCAAAAGAAACGCTCATGAATGGAATGATATTTCAACAGACTGTACTCTCATGATTTGGGTGATTTTGTAATTGGCAGTTTTACTATATAATAAAGTATTACTGGCACTGTATAGGTACTCAACAAGTATTTACTGAAAAACATTAAATTAGGTATAAGATTAGTATTATTAACAAGCATATTTGGGGGCGCCTGGGTGGCGCAGTCGGTTAAGCGTCCGACTTCAGCCAGGTCACGATCTCGCGGTCCGTGAGTTCGAGCCCCGCGTCAGGCTCTGGGCTGATGGCTCAGAGCCTGGAGCCTGTTTCCGATTCTGTGTCTCCCTCTCTCTCTGCCCCTCCCCAATTCGTGCTCTGTCTCTCTCCGTCCCAAAAATAAATAAACATTGAAAAAAAAAAAATTAAAAAAAAAAACAAACCAAGCATATTTGGTAAACATGATTTTTCAGTAATACCAGTTTATGATAGATGCCATGAAAATATCCTTCAAATACTAGGAAAAGGAATCTATTCCAAATCAAAATAATGGCAAATAGACCATTCTAGGGTGAATAACAGTCTCAGTTTGCTGGGAACTGACAGTCATTCTGCTATATATAGAACTTTTCAGGGGTAACACCAGGGAAGTTCCAGTCTGGAAACCAAAGAGTCTCAACAAGCCTAGTATGTCCCAGTTTTCCTCTTCAGTCCAATTAAAGAAAAACATTAGTCAATCTGGTAAACTTTGTTTGGACAAGGATCATCCAATTCATGATCTTGTTCAAAAATCTCTAATGGTACTCTGATATCTACAAAAAAAAAAAAAATGTAAGCGTGGAGTTCAGTTTACCTAGTTTTACCTTCTACTTCTGTATGACCTGTTATAGTTTTCTGCATAGACTATCTTTTGTTCCTAAAATATTTTCTTTTGTTTTCATTATTTCCTCCATTTGAAACACTCTATCACTGCCATTTCTTCCTATTTAAACCCAAATAGTTCTTCACCTTTCTTCTCCATAAAACATGTTCTTACCCTAAACCAAATAGTTCCTCACATTTCTCCTTCTTCTGAATTCTCACAGCATTTTATTTATGTGCTTCTCAATATACCCTCTAAAATTCTACACAGCATTATATTTATCAGTCTGTCTCCCACACTGGATGGCAATCTCCTTGGGACTGTTTCATTCATTTATATCCCCTTAGAACATATCATACTACTCATATAGTAGAAAATCAAATGTCCGATAAAAAAGAGAATTATCATAAAGATACAGCTTGTGTTTTTTTCCAGAAAAGTATTTGTCAAGCCAACTGAAAAACCTAACTCAGCCCCAATGTACTTTCCCTCCACTCTTGCTTTTACACAGCTTTTAGCCAAATAAACTTCCACTGCTACAGAATTCAACACTTTTCATAGACTCTATATAATTCAATTGACATACAAGATAAAGGGACATATAGTCTTACACTGTAATTTGTAGATGGCTGGTCAACTTTCACAAGCACCAGAGTGCTATTCTTAATTAATAAAAGCCTATTTTGTCTCTCTTACCTTCTAATTTTGATACAAGACTTGATTCAGTTTTATTCTTCAAGGTTACTGAATCTGTAATAAGTTCAGAACTCTTCTCATCCGACATCAGAGGTTCCTTGGAATGGATATTTTGAATAGACTACATGAAAAGAATAAGACATAAAAATAATAAAGTCTCATAAACAGTAATAGTACTAATTTGTCTTAGTGTTCAATAGACTAAAGTCTCATCTATGTGAAAAGATTGCTAAGAAAATTATCTACTATAATCAGATATAGACTCACAAACTGAGGAAGGATTAACTTCTTGAATTATTGACTAGAACAGTGGAACTGGCCATAACCATAAATTTGGCCAATGTGCTTTCAATGGACATAATCAAATCATAAAATATAATCACTTAAAAAGAGAGGTTGAAAATTTGAATATAACATAAGACATGCCTCATTATTTTGTGACTATGATGGTATTTTATCCCCAAAATAACATCAGTGAAAATTAAGATTTGCGTAAGTCTAAAACAGTAGTTATTCTAAAACCCAAAAAGTAAACTTTTTAAACAACTATGCACTATTCTCTAAGGTAGCTATGATCAGTTAAAATAATAAGCATAGACCATGAAAAAGATGAATTACAAAAAATATAAACTTGAAAAGACCCTCATTGTGAGGCCAGGGGTTGAACTCAAGTACAATAAGAACAGTATGAGACTAAAACTGTTTCCAGTCTTTGCATTTACAAAGACACATCACAATTTACTCTCATTGCTATATAAGATGTCCTGTCAGAACATATGATTAAACACACCAACCAAGAAACAGAATTTGGGGGGAATGACTCCCCTAGCTATTCCCAAACCCAACTAATCTGTTTAAATATAAGCATGATAAGTATTATGTCAAAGTTATCCCAGATCATTGATCATTTCTCTACATGAAATGTACATGTTCGTCAACTTTGGAGGAACAGTTTAGGACTTCTGTACCACTTCCCACTAGTGGTCCTGTATTTCTTGGGGCTTCAGGAACACTGCTGGACCCCTTCCCCGGGAAAAACTCCATGGATCCTAGATCAGGAAACCTTGCTCCATATAAAGATTTAAAAATTAAAATACCTTTAAATTTCTCAATTCACTGGAATCATTTCCACTTGATTTAGATCCAGGTACAATCATATCTTGGCGTTCTGATCCAGAGGTCTGTCTGCTACCCACAAACCAAAATAGTTTTAATGCTTAATTTGAAATTAATCTTTTTAATGTGCTATTTTTTCCATTTTAAAATTGACTTCTTAACAGTACATACACTTTTTAATTGGAAAGATCTCTTGAAAAATTATTTTTAAAAATAACATGATTGTAGGGGCACCTGGGTGGCGCAGTCAGTTAAGCGTCCGACTTCAGCCAGGTCACGATCTCGCGGTCCGTGAGTTCGAGCCCCGCATCAGGCTCTGGGCTGATGGCTCAGAGCCTGGAGCCTGTTTCCGATTCTGTGTCTCCCTCTCTCTCTGCCCCTCCCCCGTTCATGCTCTGTCTCTCTCTGTCCCAAAAATAAAATAAAACGTTGAAAAAAAAAAAAATTAAAAAAAAAAAATAACATGATTGTAGTACAAATGTAATGAAGTTAGGTGCTGGGCAATGATGAAAAGGACAGATAAGTGGTAGGTGATTGTGTACTTCATAACGTAATAAGTAACAATTGGGGCTAAGTAGGAATGTAGTAAAGAAGGGGACAGCAGTATGTAGGTGAAACCACACTTCGAAATGCAAGCAGCTTAAGGAAAAGGACTAGAGTATAAACCTTTCCATAGGCCTCCACAGTGTCAACCATACAGTGTATCATGGCAAGCACCAAGAAAATGGCTGGTTTTGTTTTATTTTTTTTTATAATGGGAGAAAGTCTCCTTTTATTATTCGGAGAGGTATTTAAAATGGAGACAAGAAAAAAGTCATCTCATAAGATTCTGGACAACCAAAATACACTTAGTATCTATCTTTAGTCAAGTGCTAAGTATAACAGAATTTTAATTAAAGATGCCAACTAAAAACAATCAGGGGTGCCTGGGTGGCTTAGTCAGTTAAGCATCCAATGACTCTTGATTTCAGCTCAGGCCATGATCTCACAGCTCGTGGGTTTGAGCCCTGCATTGAGCTCTGTGCTGACAGCATGAGCCAGCTTGGGATTTTCTGTCTCCCTCTCTCTCTGCCCCTCACCCTCTCCTGCTTGTGCACACACGTGTGCTCGCTCTCTTTCTCAAAAATGAATAAACAAACATTTTATAAATAAATAAATAATAAAAACAACCTGTTGTATTTCTGAAGTTTATTTGCAAAATGATTCTCTGGAATCCAAGGGGCTTTTTCTAATAGAAATAAGGTTATCAAGAATGCTTACAGTTAAGAACAGACCAGAACAATTCCCTTAGCTAAGTTGGAAAACTAGATTCCTACTTCTTTTAAGGGGATAAATATTCAGGTTGAAGAAAGGAGAACACGTTGGACGTGATGAACAGTATTTCATCTCTACCTGCTCTGCCCCACCTCTTGATGCCCTGGGCTCTGTAGCAAATGAGTGAATTAATCATCTTTCCCACTGATAGCTATTCCTTTCCTTGAACTTGTTAGCAAAGAAATTGTTCCTAGACCTCCTTCCACCCCTGCTATGAAGACTTTCACAAACATAAGAAACGGATTCTTACCAGAGAAACTACCCATAAGCGAGAAATGCCCAGATACTAGGAGCTTTTACCTCAAAGATGTCTGCATATATCTTTTAAGCTTAATGTTGATTTAATATTTTTTCCTCCATGTTCCATAATTTGTTAACCATTCCTTTTTTTTTTAAGATTTTTACCTTTAAGTAATCTCTACACCTCACATGGGGCTCAAACTCACAACCCCTACCTAGATCAAGAGTCACATGTTCCACCAACAGAACTAGCCAGGTGCCCCCATTTAATTTTTAATGAGCAAAAAGCAAAATAAAGTCACATTCCCCACTCATTCCTTTGTCCCTAACCTTTAATACTAAGTAAAAATACTTAATCATAATTACTATTATGCAATAAAAAACTTTGTGACCGTTCTGTCATCAACCTTTAAGTATTGAAAACAAATTAAAAAATTAAAATTCAAACATACCTTTTTGTAAAACTTGGTACAACTGAATCATCTGTCTTCCCATAATCCGGGCTACTTAGAAGGTTAACTGGGACTCTTCCAAAAGGGCATGACTAGAAATGTTTTGAAAGATTAAGTAACCAACTAGGAAATAAGTATAGACCTCACCACTATCACTTTAATCAAGGTACATTAGAAATAACTTACCCGTTTAGCTTTCTTTGTTTGTTTCAAGGGATTTCGATGACCTATTTCTGCATCTTGAGGGGGCAAGTTTTCTCTATACAGGAAGAAAATACCCCAATTTTTAAAAGAATAATATTAACATAGGAATTGCCATTAACTGCTAATGTTATTACTCTAACACTAAAATACAGATGTAGATGTATAAATAACATAAATGTATGATGAACATTTAAAAAACAGATTCAGTTTCATTACCCATACAAAAACTTGGCTTTAGTAGTCTGTCCTCTGGAATCACAACTGATGTTCCTATTCTGTAAATGTCCAAGTGAATTGGGGAATGATTCTTGAGCAGTTAATACTGTAGATGCTATAAAAAAAAATTTAAATTGTAATTAAATTTATAAAGACATAAGAAATACATAAAAAGTAACCTCACAAATATGAATACTTAAAAAGATAATTCAGGGGTACCTCGGTGGCTCAGTCAGTTAAGAGTCTGACTTCAGCTCAGGTCACAATCTCGTGGTTCATGATTTCGAGCCCCACATCAAGCTCTATGCTGATAGCTCAGAGCCTGGAGCCTGCTTTGGATTCTGGGATTCTGTGTCCCCCTCTCTCCCTGCCCCTCCCCCATTATACTTTCTCTCTCTCAAAAACAAAAAAAAAAAAAAAAAGGATAATTCATAGTAAACATTTGTCCCCAAATAAGATATGCAGACATGAAGATGTTGTGAAGATAATTCTCTAAGTATAGATGTAATAGTTTCAAAATTACATAATTGTTTCCCCAGAATAAAGGTATATTCCTTATTTCTAAAAAGTCTTTCTCTTATGGATAAAGAAATTGTGGTTTATATACACAATGTAGTACTACATGGCAATGAGAAAGAACGAAATATGGCCCTTTGTAGCAACGTGGATAGAACTGGAGAGTGTGATGCTAAGTGAAATAAGCCATACAGAGAAAGACAGATACCATATGTTTTCACTCTTATGTGGATCCTGAGAAACTTAACAGAAACCCATGGGGGAGGGGAAGGAAAAAAAAAAAAAAAGGTTAGAGTGGGAGAGAGCCAAAGCATAAGAGACTCTTAAAAACTGGGAACAAACTGAGGGTTGATGGGGGGTGGGAGGGAGGGGAGAGTGGGTGATGGGTATTGAGGAGGGCACCTTTTGGGATGAGCACTGGGTGTTGTATGGAAACCAATTTGACAATAAATTTCATATAAAAAAAAAGTCATTCTCTTGCTTAGACTGAATTTTTTAATTTACTAATGAGTTTGATTAGCAAAAAAAAAAAAAAAAAAAAATTCCAACAGGGTTAATAAAGATTTTGGTACTTCTAAAAGCCCTATACCTCCTTTACATCTGAAATTTAATCTGAGATTTTGATCATTCTACACAGATGGTATTTTTCTTTAAAATGTTATCCTGAACTCTTTCTTGCCGGACAATCTACCACAGAATAGTAGCACACAGTAATACCCTTACCTGATAAACTCTTCTTTTCCTCCTCTGAAAGCAGCTGCTTTTTTGAAGGTTTAAATTCCGAATGGCAATTTCTAGCATTTCCAGTGGTACTGCTCCACATTCTACAGCTTTATGAAGAAGTTGTTTACTTTTTTTGAAATTACCTAACAAAGTAAAAATATTTTGTCATTTAAATGCAACAATCTTCATTCCCCAGATACTTATTCATCAGGACCTAGGGAAAAAATTTAAAAGGCTTAGGTAAAAATATTTATTCCAAGATTCACATACCTTATTTCATAAGCAAATAAAAGCAATTTCTCTCTTCTGGTAAGAATTCTTGTCAAATAGCTTACTTATATAATAAGTAGTAAACATAATTATGCATTCATTTTAGCAACACTGCCCATTTTCAGAAAAGAAATATAACAAAGCAATATAAAGTGGGGGGCAGCAAAAACTAAATAAAATAGAAACTTAGGGGATGTAGTAAAAGGAAAACTAAGCTCTAGATGTTACTACAGTCCCAAGAGCATCAATCTGTTACAATGCAGTATAATAATCATTCATAACAACATTTAGTTATTAAGGATGACATATTTTGCTAAAGGGAATCCTCCATCAAAAGATTCATATTTTAAAAAATAGTAATAGGGACGCCTCGGTGGCTCAGTCGGTTGAGCGTCCGACTTCAGCTCAGGTCATAATCTCGCAGTTTGTGGGTTCGAGCCCCATGACGGGCTTTGTGCTGACAGCTCAGAGCCTGGAGCCTGCTTCAGATTGTGTCTCCCTCTCTCTCTGTCCCCACCCCCCCCCCCCCCCACTATCTCTCTCTCCTTCAAAAATAAACAAACATTAAAATAAATCAATAAATCAATCAATAAATTAAAAAAAAGACTAGTGTTTAGCTATCAGACTTAGCTATACCGCCCTCAAATGTAAAATAACTGACACCACCATAATTATTTTTCTGACTACAGATAAACCACCAAATTTTCTTTCAATTGCCAACTTAATATATTTTGTCTAGAATTTGATTTAAAATGTCAAATGTGTACATCATGTATCAATGGAATGTGTTATCAGCATTTCTGGGAGCAACTCAGCTATGCTACACACTTGGGCACTTAGGATTTAAAAATGATTAGGAAATCTCTATCTTCTGACAGTTTACAAATTTTAAGAATTTAAACATATCTGATAGTGGCTAAGTATACCTTTATTCAGAGAAGTGGTATTTCACAATTTAAGCATTTTAGGGCAGCAAAAGAAGGTAGGCTTAGATAAAAACTAGTAATTAGGGAGCTTAATAAAGTAACAGACCCCTTTGAGAGTCTGATAAAAAAATACCAAATGTCCTCTAACCATACACACCAAACTGCACATAGAATTTCAGAGATGTGCATACTTCCTAAAAACCCATTCATAATCTTGTCCAAAATAACTGCAATTTTGACCTTGAGTGATAAAATTTATTTTTTTACAGATAACAAAATTTGAGGTTTTCAATATTTGTGTGTTCTAAAGATACAAAACTTGTAGTTGCTATTGATAGGCCACAATACTTCAACAAATGCTTTAAGTAGAATGACGAAAAGAGAGAGGGTACTAAAGGCCTTGCCAAACTTCCTCGAATAAGCAAGGAGGAATCAATGTTCCTAGACAGAAAAGGAATGGTTTTTTTTAAAAGTCACCTGACAGTGCACAGGATAGATTAGAGGTGATTCAGATAACTAGGACTCAGAAATCATGTAAACACGTAAAAGTTAACGGTTCTCAAACCATTTCCTGAGCTGTTACAGTGCTCTTCTCTAACCTCAATCCTGGGAAATACATGCCAGTGACTGAGCCCTGCTTTGGGCACCGTGATGGAAACTCTGGCTGAACCAAACCACTAGCGATACTGTGTGCATCACAGGTAACAAATGGGATTAGGGTTGGAGCAGAAACAAGACAGAGGGAAACAGTAACATGTGGCCAGAGGGCAGACTGAAACCCTCATGGATCCAAAAGCCCCAGAAAATTAGAAAAAGAAAAGACTAAGGAATGGGCAGGCTAAAAATGTGAGGAAGACATTGCCATAGTTCTATCCAAAAACTCAAGACTATGAAGAATCAAAAGAACAAGAAATAAAAGCTTCCACAGCAGTTTCCTTTTTTTTTTTTTTAATTAAAAAGAAGAACTACCAATTAATGCTACAATTTTATTTTGGTGTATATATTTTGGTACTATGAGACCATAATATAAGGAAAGCTTATCTAAGCACTAACTTAAGTATCTTATATGCTTCTCTCGCACAAATACTCAATGAAAAAGCCACTTTCCTTTAGACACTTCCTGAATCTAATTAAAGGCACAAACACGATGTTCACTTACATCTCTGGATTATCTGTTACAAGTAGAAAAGCTAGTATAACAAACATTCTCTACATTTACACTTTGGTGGCATTCTTCCCCCATACTCTCACCTGATCAATTTTCAAGCCTTTAGCCTCAAATTTTTACTTCATATGTATGATTTAATATTAGAATGTGAGTTACAGCACGAAGTTAACATTTTTCAAATTTGGACTTGACATTTTCAAATTACCTTGTGATAATTCAAATTGTGCAAAAGATATATGCACAAAAGCAAATTTCTTGCAGTTTGCTCTGGCCATCTGAAAGTAGTCCCGTGCATCATCTGGCTCTTGAATACTGTAAAAAAGATTTCAGAGTCAAATTTTAGAAAAAAGGGCACAGCTACCTAAGTTTGATAACTCCTTATTCAATTTTCCAAAGGACATGGGATTCTGGTTTTTTTCTGTGTAAAATTAAATACTAATAAGTTAATTTTTAACATCTTTCTAGGCAGAGTCCAGAATACATAACTTTTGTGGAAATATATACATAGTAAACAGAGTTTACAATATTCATTTGTTAATTATAAACAGAATGATTTGGTTAAAAAATACTAATTTTCTTACAATTAATACTAACAACATGTCTTTTATAATGTAGTTGTGTACTATGTAATGTAGTTAGTTAAACATAATTCAAAAGTGAATACTTACGCTTTTAATTCAGCAAATCTCACTTGAATTTGAGCAAAACTCTCGTTTTGCCCATATTTATCTGGAGGAAGTGCTTCAATTGCTTGACTGTAACGACCAATTAATTTATTTAAAAGAGCATCATTCAGAGGGACACTGTTTTTCTCTAGTTTGAGCAACAAATTCAACCAGTCCTCCGGGTTGTTTGCCATCATCATAATTTGGTTGACAGTTCCCGAGTTATCTGAATTAGAGGAAGAAAATATGCCACAAGAAATGCCAAATTGCACTTTTCCTTCAAATTAAAGTTAGTAATTTATATTCTTAATATAAATAAACTCCTTAAATTATTTTAAAAACCTTAACAATTCATATAAATGTAAGCAACATATTTCCTGCATATATGTATTCTTAAGAGTTTATTTTACTCCAAAAGTTACATATTCTGAAGGAAAGAAAAACTTTGGAAGTAAGCTAGTTTTTTATAGCTTTTAAAAAACCATATGTAAGGGCACCTGGGTGGCTCAGTCAGTTAAGCGTCTGTTGATTTCAGCTCAGGTCATGATCTCACAGGTTTGTGAGACAGAGCCCTCATCATAGAGCAGGGTGTGCTTGGAATTCTCTCTCCCCCTCTCTCTACCCTTCCCCAACCTGCATGTGTTCTCTCTCTCTCAAAATAATAAACATTAAAAAAAAAAAAACCCTATGTAGTCTAAAAAAATTTTATCTTGTAGCAGCATAATTCTATTTCATCCCCCTAACTACCCAAAGAAAACCTAAACCTCCCCCACTATCACCTATAACAACTTTGTCAGAAAATTCATCAATGACTTATTCGTTAAAAATTTTTAAACGTATCACCTTATTCCTCCTAACATAATCTTTACAACTTCATCCATCTAACATTATCTCCATAGACTTCAAACTTACCTTTAATCCAATTAAACAAAATCAATTTATAAAAGATAAGTAACTGGTATGGTTATTTTCTTCTCCCTCCAAGTTACCCATATTTCTCCATAAAGATTGTAATTTATTTTCTTACTTTCTTTACTGTCAATTGTTTTAAAAAGACAAATTGAATTAATGTCAGTCTCCTGTTCAGGATATTTTAGTCATTACTAAATATTATTAAACACAGATTTCCCAGAGAAACTATCATTCTGTAAGTTTTGGTTACCTTCAATAAGAGCCAAATCTATGCTTTTATAAACAAAATTACAGTTTCTGTTTTACTAAAACATAACTTTAACTCTGCTTTTTTATTTTAAATTTATTCTGGACTGGGGAACCTGGGTGGCTCAGTCAGTTAAGCGTCCAACTTCGGCTTAGGTCATGATCTCATACTTTGTGAGTTCGAGCCCTGCATCACACTCTGTGCTGACAGCTCAGAGCTTGGAGCCTGCTTCAGATTCTTTGTCTCCCTCTCTCTCTCCGCCCCTGCCATGCTTGCTCTCTCTCTCTCAAAAATAAACATTAAAAAAAATTTTTTTTTTAATTTATTTTGGACTGATATTAATTTCACTTTCCAGTTTTTACTTCCCTTCCATTGTTGTCCTAGCAAATTAGTCTACAAGATGTCTAAAAACCACTGTGTTTGTAAATGTATTCCCCATGCCTCTGAGTACCATTCTCCTTCTATTCAGAACTTAAATTGTATCTTTATATTGTTAGTGTTCACTTGATGACAAACATATTTTACAATGCAGTGTAGTGGATGCATACTCTTCCCATCTATAAATCATGGTTTTAAGCATCTTTGATACTTATGATACTGTCTTATGTCCCAGTTACCCATATATGTTAAGTATTTACAAGTTTGGAGATCACCTGGGTGGCTCAGTCCGTTGCGCATCCAACTCTTGATCTAGGCTCAGGTCATAATCTGTTTGTGGGATCGAGCTCCGAGTTGGTCTCTGCACTGACAGCATGGAGCCTGTCTGGGATTCTAATTCTCCCTCTCACCTTGCTCTTTCCCAGCTCACACGCACGCACACTCTTTCTCAAGATAAATGAACTTAAAAAAAAAAAAAAAAGTCTTGGAGCCCCTGACTCAGTGGCTCAGTTAGTTAAGCCACCAACTGTTGATTTCAGCTCAGGTCAGCACAGAGCCCAACATGGGGCTCAAAGTCACAATCCGCAAGATCATGACCTGAGCTGAAGTCTGATGCTTAACTGACTGAGGCACCCAGGCGTCCCATGACCGAAGGATTTTAAATAAAGACTCATCTTGGTGTTCAAGCTTTGTTAACATTATTTAAATACATTTAATAAAGTATGGTGATACTCTCCTAAGATTTTGTTTAACACCAAAACGATCAGTTTCTAGGTTGTTTCAAGTGAATATGATCTGCCATCTTGACTAGACTTCAGGTTCTTCCATTTATTTTCAATCCTTCACTCATTTAATGGTCAGTATACATATAACAAACTTATTCAAAGGTCACTTTCCAAACAACCTCAACAGTGTGAAATATAGAAAGAGTTAGGCTTGTAAGCTAACTTTTCATAAAGCTAGGGTATTAAACTTTGGGCACATTCTACTCATTAATCATCCAATAAATATTTAAGTACATATTGCATGTCAGACAGCATTCCAAGCTCTATAGATATAACAAAACAGATAAAAATCATGCCCTCATGGAGCTCACATTCTAGTGGAAGAGACAGACAATAAACAAATTCATGAGTAAATTAGATACAAGATGATTAGTGCTATGGAGAAATACAATACAGAGAAGGAAGAGAGGTGTCACGTGCCCACACCAGCAGGTTGCTATTTTAAATAGGTGGGTGAGGAAAGGCATCAATGAGAGGACCTTTGAACAGACCTGGAAAAGGAAAAGGTAGACAGTTATCTGGGGAGTGGCGTTTAAGGCAGAGAGCAAGAACAAAGGCATTGGGGTAGGAGCTGGTCTAGTATATAGTAGAGACAGCAAGGAAGCCATTGTGGCTGGAACAGAGTGAACAAGGAAGAAAAGGAGAAAAGGGGTAGTAATAGGAAGATTCTCCCCTATCAAAAATTGAGTGTTTGACTTTAAGTTTACACATAATTTCATTGCAATTGGTGAGATCTTCTCAGTTTACAGAAAAAAAGGAATGGAAAAAAATGGCATATCTACTGCTGGCATGTGTGTCAGCAGAAATAACGGCTGACAATAATGGAAGAGTTAAGAGCACACTGTAATAAATTATAATAAGTTTCCATTTTTAAGAAAGCAGAAAATTGTGGGAAAGTTTCCAAACAGCAGGGTTAAATTATAAAGTGTCTGTAGTCTAACTGGTAAAGAACAATTACTGAGGAAATTACAATTGTGAATACACAAGGTTAACACTTCATTCCTTTACATTAGAGGGCACTCAAAGAAAAGGAACTCACCTGTAGTATCGGCAGAGACTTTATTCAAGCTTAGCTCATCAGTAAGGTCTTCATTTTTAAATTTATTTTTAATATCCCTCACTTTGTTCATTATAGAATCAATTGTCAATTCTCTGCCACTTAAATCCTCGGCCTCCATTTCTAAGGCATAAAAAAAGTAAACTGGTCATATCATTCCTTTTCACTAGCATTAAAGAAAAAAAAGATGTCTCAACTAGCCTTTTTTTTTACCCAGAAGACTATAGCATTAGTTATACGAACACATCTAAACAGATTAGAGTATTTGTGAAGGTATGTGGATAAAAACAACAGCACATCCTTGTAATTTGTCCAGCAAGGTTTCCAATAGGCCACATATACCTTTTCTTCCCAAAAGAACTTCAACGAAGTCATTGCACAACACAGACGTTGCTACCCCTCCTTGCTTTCAAACTTTCCATTTTTCTTCCACAATTTCCTTTCACTCTTTTTCCAGAATTATTTTCTCTGGGCCATCTGCAAATTCACTTATTATTATGTTTTTAATGTGAGGGAATGCTTGCTTGGATTCTGGTAATGACATATAGACATAATATTTTTGGTAATGAAAATAACCATTCTTTTATTCACTCTCTGTATGCCAGTAAACCTGCACACTGAAAGTGCTTCCAAAGCAGAACATGAACAACATCATAACCCTTTACTGATAAATGGGATATCAGCAGGCTTGTTCTTATGCATGTCTGGCATAATTATGCTTTGCTATCTCAATCGTTCTAAAACCAAGAATCTACTGTATTCTTACACTACTGAGCACTTGCTCATCTGCATGGTGGTGATGGTGCAAAGTGTCTGCAGTCGTTCTTCCTATCAATCTCAGGTTTGTGATTCTCAAGGTTAATACCTTAGTAACCCAGGGTAACTGATATCAATGCCGCTCCTGACCTCGAGTTTGACAATGAAAAGGGGTGATAAAGTAGGCATCTAGATACCACTATTTGAAGTCAGGTTCGAAAGGTAACTGTCAGTAAGGAACCACCATCTCCTCGCTCTCTTCTAAAAAACCAGATGAGAGGGCGTGCCTTTTGGGAGAGGATTTCCTGTCCCCCAAACTCTCCCCAGGTGCCACACCCGATGCACACACCCACCTCCGGCTTCCAGGGTCAACAAAACCTCCCTCACCACCCACTGGATTGGCGGAAGCAGCGAGACCTCCCCTCCCCCTCCAGTTCGTTTAGCCGCGCCCCACGTCTCCTACCAGGCTCTGAGTCCTCCCTGCCTCGCCCTCACCACTCACCGACCCTCGCGGCTCAACAGCCTACACACGGGCCGCTGCCGTTCCTCGGTGTGCCCCCAAGGAAGAACTCACCGCCAGAAAGCGGAGAAGGGAAGAAAAGATGGAACCCAAATCCCTCTCCGCAAACACGTTTGAATTTCCCCGCCGCTATCTTCGCGTCTGCTTATTGCTCAGTTCTCGTCACGTGAAAACGTCTTCTCTGATTGGCTCGCGTGCGTAGGCAATGCCCCGCCCCCAGTGATCCGCGGAGTGCGTCTTGGGAGTGTCTCACACTCTAACCCTGGGCGGGGCGCCTGCGGTAGCGAGGTGCTAGATTTCCATGCACGTTCGGGAGGTGTTTTTGAGCTGGCTTTCTTGCACTTCCCTGTTTAACCAGGCCAAATTTTTGCCGGGGAGCGAACCACCTCTGGGCGGAGCTACCCGATGAGAGGAAAATAGCGACGGGGACGTTGCTTGGGATCTAAAAGATGCCCTATGAATCGGTCCATTCCGCGCCATTCCGCCCCTTTCTCGCCGCACTGCCACACGATTGTGTCCTTCACGCGCCTCACTGCCCGGCTTAGGGAGAAGATGGCAAGAAAGGGTCGTTCGGAGAGCTACTTTCAGCCCTGCGGCCAGCTCGAGAATCTCAGTGCTTATTGTCCTTGAGCTTCAACTAAACGCTTTTCCACTATCCTAAAATAAGTAACTCCGCACTTCCTCTTTAAGCCAAGGCCTTCCTCTTTGTCAGAATTCCGCACAGAATTCACCAGCTGACGGGATTGCTGCGTCTGAATTTGCCCGATCAGCCCGCTGCCTCCGAATTTGTCCCATTTTAAGAGTTCAGGTGCCTTCAGGGAAAGGGCACCTCCCTAGTTATCTACCCGTGCTAGGCCTCTGTGCTGAAGTGGGGTTGTGATCCAAGATAACACTTTTCTCTGCCAATGGGAGAGGTGTCTTTGTTGTACCAGCATTAGGACATATGCTGTATGGTCGAACAGGCTGGTTGATTTTGTGTGTGTGTAGAAACTAACTACAGCTGTCACGTAACTCCAAAGCTGTCCTTAGAATCCTCACATTCGCGGGTCTGCTAACCACTCAGCCAGCAAGAAAGCCTTTCCTTGTTTAATGCATCTTTCCATATCTACTGGCTGTGTGATTTTACTTCAGCTGAGCAAAATCATCTGTTGTATGTAGCATGGTTGGCTAATCGTTACCTTTGCATCATTGCAAGGAATTTTTTAATTGCAAGGAATTGATTATTCCACCAATTCTTGTTGATCTCTTAGGGCCTGATTTCAAAACTTCATTTTCCTAAAAATACAGCTGCTGAATAACCTCACCCTAATACTTCTTTCTGTACACTTATTCCTTTCGTGATATCTAGTCTTAATTTTTAAATATCAGCTATATGCTAAATGTATATGTCCAGCTGAACTGTGTTCCCTGAACTCCAGACTCCTATATTCATTGCCTACTTAACATCTCCACTTAAATGTCTCACAGCCACCTAAGACTCAAAATTGCAAAACTGAGCCCCCGGTCTTCTCCTTTACCCCCCCAAACCTGCTGCTTACAAAATCTCTGTAAAAGACAATCTCATGGTCCTAATTTTTAGGCCAAAATCATTGGCGTCATCCATGACCCCATATCCAGTCTAAGAGCATATTGTGTTAGGTCCAACAAAGTACTCCTGGAATCCTACCGCTTCTCCCCACCTTTACTGCTACCACCCTAGTCCATCACTCACCTGGATTTGTGCAATATCTTCCTGGCTGATCTCCTTGCTTCTGCCTTTGCCTCACTTCAATTTATTTTCCAGCACAGCAAAATATTCTTAAATTACATCATATCACTCCTTTGTTCAAAACCCTTCAGAGCTCTCTGTCTCACTCAGAATAAAAGCCAAAGATCCTTACAGTGGTCTAGAGCTGCACTATTCAATATGGTAGCTATTAGCTACATATATATGGCTATTGAACTCTTGAAATGTGGCTAGTGCAGCTGAGGAACTGAATTTTTTAATTAATGAAACTAATTAATTTAAGTTTAAAAACTGATGTTCAGTGCAATTATTAGAAGACTTTTAAGTATGTTTAGAACCTGAGTATGTGAATCTACTTGTTCACCTGTAAATCTTGTGAGATCTAAATGCAGATTAAGTACTTTCAACGAAAGTGCTTATATGTCGTAAGTGTAAATACACACTGGGTTCTGAAGACTTATTATGAGAAAATAATGTAAAACGTATTGTGGATAATGTAAAAAATATTGATCACTGTCTGAAGTGATATTTTTGATATATTGTATTAAATAAAATATATTATGAAAATTAGTATCCCTTGTAACAGACTAGAGGAGATTGACATGAAAACTAAATGCAATATGGTAGCATGGATTGGATCCTGGAACAGAAAGTGGACATTAATGGACAAACTGATGAAATCCAAATAATAACTGTGATTTAGTTAATAGTAATGTATCTGTGTTGGTGTCTTAATTTCAAGAATATACCACGGTAATATAAAATATTAACAATAGGGAAATTGAGTGAAACCTATACACCAACTTTCTGGATTACACGTGCAACCTTTGTAAACCAAAATTTTTTCCAAAATAAAAAATTTATTGAAATTTAATTTCACCTGCTTCTTTTTAAATATGGCTAATGGAAAATTGACAATTACATATGTGGTTTACACTGTATTTCCATCAGTGGTCTAAAAAAATCCTATAGTTTTACTTATCTGACGCACTTATTTAGCTTATTTATTTTCTGACTCTCCACCCCTTACCCACTAGAATGTAAACTCCATAAGTGCAGGAATTTTTGTCTACTTTGTTCATTACAGTATCCTTAGTGCTTAGAATGGTATCTGGTACATTGTAGACACTCAATAAATGCTAGCTAAATAATAACACAACCATTGGAGTGTCTCAGATTCCTATTTCTCCTACTATACTTGTAGACTTCTTGGGGACAGGAAAGTAACCATGTAAACTTCCTGTAAGTGCTTGAAGAACCTTTGTACTGTGTTCTACACAATTCTCAGCAACTATTCATTTACAGATTATCATAACAAGCTATTCAGAAATAAAAGTGGGTACCATTCTTGGCTAAATGTTTTACTGATTGTTTTCATGGGAGGCATGTAACAAGGTATCATTTGGGGATGAATAATTCCACTGCAGTATTTATACATTTACGTATGAGGGTGTCTGTGGCTCTCCTACCTTACCCAGATTTAATGTTTCTGACTCACGTATCCAAATAAATTTTGATCCTTAACTGTTGTTCATCCATTGGAATCACAGACCAATGAGGAGCCATCTCCAAAGATGAGTGAAGAAATGAGGTTTTTCCAGTCAAGATAACATACCACAATCACTAGGTTGTCTGAAAACCAACTTCATCTGACAGTGAATAAACTTGTTTATTTTCAGAGTCAAGCCTTCCACAAAACAATACAATTCACCGAGAGGCTATGACTTTAAGATGCAAAGCTTCAGTTTTTTGTTGGTTTTTTTTTTTTTTTTTTGACACAAATAAAAGTTTGGACCACGTAACTTTGCCATTATCATCATGTCACTTTTCTGCTAATCTGATGATTTTCTGTTAGCACAGTTCCTTTTATTTGTTGTTTTAATGTTTATTGTTTACATTAGAGAGAGAGAGAGCACACGCGCATGAGTGGGAGAGGGGCAGAGAGAGAAGGAGACAGAGTCAGAAGCAGGCTCCAGGCCCATGCTGTTAGCGCAGAGCCTGGCGACTTTTTTTCTTTCAGTTACTGAAGTCATTGTTACATGAGTTCACTAAGTCCCAAACTTTGGTTCCAGAAACCGTTTCCCATAGTTGGATTTACTTTGTGCATGTGCAGAAGCTAAATTTCTAATCAATTGTAAGTTTTTACAGAATGTAGTCAGTTATGAACTGCTTTACAGTGATTTATTCTGGGATAAAAACTCATTAGTATACCTGATTTGGGTGCATATAGGAATGGTGTGAAGCTATAAGGACGGTGAGAACCTGTACAAATAACAGCAGGAAAGCTACATATCACAGAATGGACCAACCCTTTTCCAAAAGAAAAAGAAAAAAAAGTGGGGGGGGGGCAAGGGCAGCCAACAAAGTGCTTCATGATTATGAAGAAAAATGGCAATGACAGTTTAGATAATGTTCTGACAGGGAAAACAGCAGTAACAGTTTAGGATCACTGCTTGAATATCAGGTACTATTTAGTTATCCAGGCAACAGGTCATGTTAACAAATCACAGAAGAAAAATAAGATTCCTATTTTTCTTTTTTCTCCATCATGGATAATAGTGTTCAAACAGACAACCTTAAAAACAAATATGGTCGGAACTCTTATCAGGTGAAGCTACATAAGAAAGGCATTTAGGGGCGCCTAGGTGGCTCAGTCGGTTAAGCATCAGGCTTCGGCTCAGGTCATTCTCCCATGCTTCATGGATTCGAGCCCCATGTCAGGCTCTGTGCTGACAGCTCGGAGCCTGGAGCCTGCTTCGGATTCTGTGTCTCCCTCTCTCTCTGCCCCTCCCCCACTTGTGCTCTGTCTCTCTCTGTCTCTCAAAAATGAATAAATGTAAAAAAAAATTGTTTTTAAAGAAAGGCATTTTAATGCCATCAAAATTTTCTGACAATCATGTTTTAAAAATTTTAGCCATATGTTTTCAATCTCTGCTATGTAGAAGGAACTTCACATAGCTGAGTAATATACTGGAGATTATCAGCAGAATATTGAAAAAAAAATTGCATTATACTCCCAAAAATATTGTTGGCAGTTTCTGAAAAGTCGTGATAAACAAGACCAAGGATAGGAAATGAGAAATGGACAAATGGCTCTTTTTTAGAAAAGGTAAAATTTGGAAGCTATAGGCCTACTTAATTTTGTGGATTTTTAGCTCAATTCTGGAATAAATTATATAATTGGAAGTAGGGATCTGCAGATACCAACATGAATACATTAAGAAAAAAGTCATAGAGCATAAACTAAACTCTCATTGTGACAGTTTCTAAATTTAGGGAATGCAGTAAATATAGAATACCTTAACTTTTGCAAAGAAAGTGATAAAGACTCATTGTTTTTGTGGGTAGGAGATGGGTATGTAAGT
Source organism: Prionailurus bengalensis (assembly GCF_016509475.1). Classification (NCBI taxonomy): domain Eukaryota; kingdom Metazoa; phylum Chordata; class Mammalia; order Carnivora; family Felidae; genus Prionailurus; species Prionailurus bengalensis. The sequence goes on along the minus strand of NC_057349.1, from coordinate 71,745,100 downwards.
TCCGTGCTTACATACATGAGATGATTCTGCAACTCATATATGGACCATTATTGTCAAAGAATACTGCCTAATGGTTTGAGGAGAACTTCAGGTTGATCCCTAGTGGAAGGCCTCAGAAATCTATCCTGGTCTTAATCTAAACTACATATTTTATCTGTGTGACAAGCATAGAAATAATGATTATTAATTTTTCACATACTAATTAAAACAAAAAACCCACAAAATGTTAGAAGAGAATTAAAAGAGACTAAATTAACAATACAAAATTTATAAGGATAAATGTAAAACCACACATTTAAATTTATAAAAATAAAATTCTGAAATACAAAGTTGAGTCCAGCCAAGATGGGTAAACACTGTCCAGATTTATTCTCTGGAAACAACAAAAACTGCATAAAGTAAATGATAAGCATTTTCAAGCGTTAGACACCAGACGGCACCAGACAATGATCCACGAAGGCAAAGGAAACAAACAAATGAGTCCTGACATTGTCTGTACATTAGTGTCTGGAGAGGGTTTCCAGAATGCAGTATAAGAAGGGGAAAGCCACGTATTCCCTGGCATTCTCCATATGTTAAAGAAATGGAGTTTGGGGGGCGCCTGGGTGTCTCAGTCGGTTAAGTGTCCAACTTCAGCTCAGGTCATGATCTCACCGTTCATGAGTTCAAGCCCTGTGTGGGGCTCTGTGCCGACAGCTCAGAGCCTGGAGCCTGCTTCAGATTCTGTATCTCCCTCTCTCTCTGCCCCTCCCCAGCTCGCATTCTGCCTCTGTCTCTCTGTCTCTGTCTCTCTCTCTCAAAAATAAAATAAAAACATTAAAAAAATTAAATGAGGAGATGGAGTTTGGGATGGCCAAGGCAGCTAACGTTCACAGGGCAGAGGAGAGAAGGACAGAAAGAGAATTCTGGAAATCTACAGAGAGGCCTCTTGAGGCTCTGGCTCAATACAGATGAGTACATGTGTCTTATTTTCCTCCAAGGCCAGCGGAAAATAATAGCTGAAAATATCAGTGAGAATCTCTAGAGCCTGTAAAAAGCAAAGGATAGTTCATGCTCACAGAGCATCAGGCAAAGGACATATATTGCCTTAGTACTGGAACAAAACTAGCCCTATACTAAAGACTGCACTGCTCCAGCTTAACAAGGCTTAAGAGCAAGCCTTAAAATGATCCTATTGTTTCCACGTGATTTAACTGCCTCCCCAAAGCTTGAGAATATGTATAGAAATTCACAATGTCTTGTATCTAATTAAAAACATTCCCAGTTATTCAAAGAATCAGGAAAATGAGTGGATTAAACAACAAAAATTTGTTTCCCCACAGTTCTGGAGGCTGGAAGTCCAAGATCAAGGCTCTAACAGTGTTGGTTTCCAGGAAGGCCTCTTTTGTTAGCTTGCAGGTGGCCACCTTCTCAGTATGTCCTCAAATGGTCTCCTTCGGGATACAGATTGAGAAAGAGAGAGAGAGAGAGGCAAGTCTCTTCTTATAAGAACATATCACATTGGGGGTGTCCTAATGTGATGACCATATACATTTTTTTATTTTAACGTATGAATTTTAGGGGAAAACAAACATTCAGTCCATATGTAATATATACACATTAGCATATATAGTGACTAATATAGTTACAACTATATATAAAACCATATGTATATATATGTATATGTATATATATAATTATGCAACCGTACATTTATATATATGCAAATACACGTGCGCACACACACATACACAGATTCCTTTAATGGTGGGTGAATGGATGAAAGCAAAATAAACATCAATGAGTAATTCCATCAGGAAGTCCCAAATATTTTGAAAATTTTTAGGAGATATTTTGAAAATGGAGTGGTGTTTCATATTTTAGCCTATTGGTGACTAACTCTTTTCTACTAGCTAATTCAGCCTACTGTTCCTTTGAAAAATCCACGTTCCTCCACTATTTCTGACAGTCCCTTGGGTTTTGCACATGTGTTCATATATAAGAACAGGCAGCTACCATGTAGTATTTGAATTGTCTTCCTTTGGCTGCTTCAATCACTCTTCCCAAGGTCCTATCAGGTCTGCAGGACATCTCTGACATTACTATTATTAAGACTATTAAATCTCAAGTTTTATGTGTATGTTGCCAAATTTCTCAACACAGGGCTGTTGTAACGTGAAAGGTAGGCCTAAAAAAGTTTGACCTCCATGAACCTCCTGGAAGAGGTAGTTGCTAGATAGTTAATTTTGCTATGGAACTCCTCCAGCAGGGAGGAAGAAACCAAAGTCACTCTGGTGTCTCAGGGAGTGTCCCATCTTATGTCGCATGGAGTAAGCTGGAGTTCAGATATTTGAGTCAATGCAGAGACAGCACACATTAGTGTGAAGAGTGAGCTTGGTGGCAAGTCACTGAACAGTGCCAGCTTACATTTTCTCAGGACCAGCTCTTAAGAATTTAAGTTTCTTGAGAATTGAGGGAGAGTACTGTGAGAAGATGGAAATGAAAAATCTCAGCACTTGTTACCGTAATTGCTAAGATCATGATTGTCCCCTGCTTATAATGTTCATAGCCTTCCTAGTAACTAAAGCAAGGAGTTGTGCTCCTGAGCAAAGTCAAAGGCCCTGCATTATTTGGCCCTTCCTAATTCTCCAAAATCATCTCATCATAATTTCTCCTCTCGCTAAGCTCCAGCTCACCTCAGTTCCTTGAACAAACACTTTCTTCTCGCCCCAGGGCCCTGCCTTTTATTGTTGCTTTTGCCTGGAACACTCATCTGTAGATCGTCAGTGGTGGACTCTTTTCCATCTTTTAGGTCCCTGTTCAAATGTTATTTCTGCAATGAGGCCTTTCAGCTGTTTGTCATCATATCACTATGCTTATTCCTTTCCCTGTACTTCACCCTATCTGCAGTTACTTATCTTGCATTAATGTTTGTGTTTATAATTTATTACCCTTGTGTTTATTATCTACTCCTACCAAGTAAGCATTTTGAAAAGAAAATCCTTCCTTGCTTACTTGTTCATTATTATGTCAAAAACATTGAATGATATCTAGCATATTGTAGGTAGTTCAAAAAGATTGTTATGAATGAACACATGAATCTGTGTTGCTCACTAGGCTACAAGGTCTGTAAGGACTGGATTAAAATATGTTTTGCACATGGTGTACTATATCCCCCTATGCAAAAGATATACTTAATAATATGTGCTGAATAAAAAGGAAAGAAAAATACTAAGTCAAGGGGAACCCTTAAAAACCTAGGAGCCTATGCCATTTTGACAAGATCATAGTTAAACGTAGCAGCACCTTCCATCTGTGGTTACTGTGAGCCACTATCTAGCTCCGAAGGGATCTCGCCAGCCTACAGGTGCATATAGCATCACTTGAAGACTACTCAGATCTCAGATATGATTACCCCTAGTTGCATAATGCTGGTTCTCAACCCCTAAGATGTTCCCTTTAGCATTTCTCAGAGTCATAAGTGATGTCTTACTTGTGATCAGAAACAAATCTAGCCTTACTAGATACCACATTTCTCCTCCGACGGCCACCACTTCTTTTCCAGATCCTCTTCCTCCAAGCATCTCCTTCTTCAGCAAACCCTGTTGCTACTCCACTGAGCACAAAGGATGTTACAACATGCTGCATTTCCTAAAAGTTCGCAGAACTAAAATTTGGTGACCTGTGGCAAATTGGGGTTGTCTGTCTCCAACTTGTAACGTTCAACCTGAGGGGTCAAAAACAATGCAGTACATATGTGTGTACACCTTCATGTTTTATGAAGTGTTCAGGAAATGTTCTTTCAGTTTTTACTTACAGTCCTCATTTGGCCTGGGGCCCAGACATGAATGTATGGGACTGGGCTGAGAACAGATGTGACATTCACAAAGCTATAATCAAAATCTCTATTTAACTCTGTTGACTCAGGGTTTGATGCTGGGGAGTTCATTAGGTCTCCCTCCTTCCAACCTTAGGATGAATTCTTTTCCAGGTAACTATAGCCCCCTTTTAATTGGACTTCTGTCAGAGATCACATAATTTACCCCAAATTCCAAGTAGTCCAAGCAGGAGACAAAACTCAAGATTTTTCCATAGGCTTTTCAGACCCTGGGAAAGTAGGCTGCTCACAAATTTCTCAGACATGCTCAAACAGGTATAAGACTATGGGAGCTGCACCCCAGATTTGCTATCCTGATGCACAAGAAGATCTTTAAATGAACTCAGCAGTGACAAGCTTTCATATCACATAAAGCCACCCACACTCTTGGTAAGAAAGCAGCCAGCAGCAACAGAGGCCACAGGCCTCAGCAAGAGCAATTTAAAGGCCACCAAAAGGAACACAAAGGCCAATCACACCAAAGGATATTCTATCAAGGGCAGGAAGGAATTTGGGCTTTCAACAATTTTGCTGAAATTCTTCCATGATACTCCTCAAATTGGAAACACAGGTTACTTGTTAATATATAAGTATATTGACTAGAAGGATATACACAGCATTAAAACAGTTGCTTTATTTGCATGATGGAATTGTGGTGCTTTTTCAAAATAAAGTTTGGTTTTTATATTTTGTTACTGTGTTTCCACAGTTAAAGGGCCAAAGAATAAGTGAAGATTACTGTCATATATCTGTAAGCCTAGTTACTCTAAGATCATCAACACAACAATAACTTCTTGTTCAAACCAGGAATTAATAATTAATTCTCTCTAATCCCTTGTTCAGTTCGTGAACGTGTATGCTAAAAGCCATAACATAGGAATTGCAGAATCGTAGTTCACAAATTCAAAAGTGCAAGAACTATCATATTTGTTTATAATCTATAAATCACTTGAAATCCAACTCGATGTCCTATTCTTACAGGCTGGTGGGAAATTCAGCAACAATTGGGCTGTACCTGTGTCTCATGTATGACCAAGATTCTGGGAGGCTCCAGTCATCATCAATCATTTGCTCACACTGATTACTGGAGAAGTGCTGGGACATTTTCAGGGAATCTGCTGCTTTGGTCCACATTCATGGCCCTGGAATCATGAGCAAGGCTTAAAGGATCTGTGCTGAAGATACAGCATTCTGTGTATCCCCAGAGAGATACCAGTTCCTCTAAAAATCTTGCTACCTCTTGCCTCTGAGGCAAGAAAATACTAAGGGACTGGTCACCTATTTGGAATAAATAATTCCAAAAAAGTCATCAACATGAATTACTACAGAACATTTATAACAACTAAAACACATATAATTAACTATGTAACACAGAGCTGTGACAATCAACATTATAAGCAGTATTCTGAAATTCTAAAATAACTTATTTTAAATTATTATATTAGGCACAGAGTGGTTAAAGTCTTTTCTTATCTATCTATCCATCTATCTATCCATCCTATTTAAAATTATCTTCTAATTGAATTGCCTGGGAGGAGCCTGAATTAACTTATTACCTGAATACATAAAGTGACCAAGAGCTTTCCTCATTTAATAAAAGAATTTAATACGTTATTTTATTATAATATTTGGGTGCCTGAAGTTTTCTTACATAATTAAATGCTATTATCTATTAGTGATAGGAGTAATGCCTTAATATTTTCATAACATTCTCTTTTATTTCAAATCTTAAGAAAGGATTTCATGGACTCTGAGCACACAGAATCAGTGAGGCATTTATCTGGGGCGAGGAAAAAGTCACCCACCCATATAGCCTCTTGCACAACCATGTGTACGCAGGGTCTGATTAGAGTGCCACTTTGCGCCATGGACACCCGGGATGGTGACAGCAGTACCTGTCAGAGGCTCACTCCCTGATTTATCTGATAGGGCAAGATTGCACAGGGAGTGTCCAACAGCCCAACTAGTCCTGTCAGAGTGGAACCCACAGATGGTTCAAGGGTGAAGAAGAGAGCCACAAGAGTCCCTTTCTGTAAAAACACTCAAGATGAGAAAATTAGGAGACACCTTCCCCATCAACTGTAGATGAGTGCAGGAAGGAGAGACAGAAGAAAAGCAGACATTGGTAAATGGTAATTTTTTTGACAACATAAGTATCTTATAGAAAATAAGTCATCTGATTTTTTTAAATGAAAGAAGAGGGAAAGAGAAATAGGAATTCAAGGGGGAAATATAGCACTCTTAGCAAAATTGATAAGGTTAAAAAATTAAGTTTCTTTGGAACAATACTTTAATAAAGTTTGGATATTTAATAATTGGTGATTTAGGGGCACCTGGGTGGCTTAGTTGGTTAAGTGTTCGACTTCAGGTCAGGTCATGATCTCATGGTTTGTGGGTTTGAGCCTGCGTCAGGCTGTGTGCTGACAGCTCAGAGCCTGGAGCCTGCTTCGGATTCTGTGTTTCCTTCACTCTCTGTCCCTCCCCCGCTCACGCTCTGCCTCTCCCTGTCTCTCAAAAATGAATAAACGTTAAAAAAAAATAATTGGTGATTTAGAGTTCTGAACTGTAGTCATTTGGGAAAAAATACATCCTACAATATAATCACATTAAATAAACTCATAACAATATGTAATGATAATAGCTATTATAGAAATCAGTCCCAATTCCTGAAGGAAATATCAAGAGTGAAACAAAAAATGATGTTTTCTGTTTGTAAATAACTTTACAGTTTTCAAAGTGTCTCATTTTGATCCTCATATCAGTTTATGAAAGAGGCATAACATATTTTTCATCATTTTTCAGGTAGGAGATTGAAGATTAGATCAGTTTAGTGACTTACCCTCGGTTATATGACTGGAAAATAGCAAAAGTAGGACTGGGACTCTGGATTTCCGCTTCCAAGTCCATTTTTACTCCTGCCGTAATGACCACTCATAATTCTACAGTTTTTGTTACTGAAAATAGTTACTAATTTTCAAAGTTGAGTAAAGCTTGTCCAGGGATAGATATAATTCATAGTTCTATTCATATTGGGTTGATGCATTTTGTGGTTGTCCCTTCTCATGTATTATTAAAATAATATGTGAATCAACTTAATAAACAACACCACTCACAATTTTCCTTTGTGTTCTCCAAGAACCTTACTCTTCAATCATAGCTTAGTTGGCAGACGGCTGAGTGTTCCATTTGAAGAACATCCCTTCCTCCTACTCCACCCTTTGACCCAGTTTCTACCAAAGTTGGCACCACGGCCATGATATTGCATATATTTCAGAAATTCTGAATTGGCTTTAAACCTGTCTCAGCAATTGCCAACCAGGCTATTTAACTTAGTCTGGAAAAGGCAAAAGTAAGAAGACACATATGCAAAGACATCGTTAGGTTTATTCTCTTCCCCACCAATTTCTTAGATTCACCCCTTCCATCTAGGCCCAGGTATAAATGTGCAGATGAGTTAGGCTGGACACCCTATTTGGGTCACAAAGACCTTGAGAAGGCCAAACGAATGTTCTCAGCTCTAAAGCTTCCCCGGAAACCATGGAAGCTTCACATGATGTGGTTCCATGGAGAATATCGTGCTTACTTAGAAATTCTTGGTTACCCTGGGATGATCAGAAAAGGTCCACCCCTAACATTTGCGAGCTCCACAGCAAGAGTACAAATAGAGGTCCACATGACCATATATCTAAATACTTAAATGTTATATATAGGTCAGGCTAACAAGTTATAAGATGAAATATGCTCTCTCCTCCTACTGAAACAGCAGTACACTCATAATAACAAAAATAAAATACATGTTTAAAGCTATGGCTGGTGTTACTGACAGTTGGCAAAACATAAAAGACATTTGAGTTTAATTATTACACTACCTTTTAGGGATTTTTTTTGTTGATGGGTCATAGATGTTTATATTAATAATAACATAAAGCTATATAATTTATAAATCATTTATAAGTTGACTCATTCCATACATTTATTTTTCTTACTTTCATTAGAAAAAGGTAACTCACTATATTACTCTAATTAAGATTTTTACATTATTTGTGTTCTATTGACAATAAAGAGCGAAAAGATTAAAAATTAGTTGCAACTATATTGAGTACAAAATTTGAATATATTTTCAGCAAAATTAAAATAAATATAAAAATTATGATTATGTTACATATATTTTCCTAAAAATTCATCTTATTCTAAAATATTCAAATTATATATATTAAAATTAAGTCAAAATACAAATTATGATCAATGCATATGAAAAATTTTAATCAAATTTATTAAATTAAGTTGATTTTTTAAATCATCTTTAAACATTAATTAAATCTTATTAAACACTTTTATAAAAATAAAACTATCCATTCATGGACCTTGAGGGCTTTATGCTAAATCAAATAGGTCAGACAGAGGAAAACAAATACTGTATTATCTCACTTATATGTGAAATGTTAAAACAAAACAGAAACCCTAAACACCAAACTCATAGATACAGAGAACAGACTGATGGTTGCAGGAGGTAGGGGAAGAGGGGTGGAAAAAATAGGTAAATGTGATCAAAAGGTATAAACTTCTAGTTAAAATATAAGTTCTGGGGATGCAATTGTACAGTATAGTGACTACAGTTAATAACACTATATTGAATATTTAAAAGTTGCTAAGAGAGTAGATCTTAAAAGTTCTTTTCATAAAAAAAAAAATGTATAAGTATGTATGTTGGCAATTGTTAACCCTGAAAGTAATATGTTATATTTCAGTTATATCTCAATTAAAACAAAAACAAAGCTATTTACGATACTAGCATTGCATATCCATTTAATTGTTAGTAAAGAATCAGTATCACATTTTATAAATATTATGTCTAGATTAGCACCATCCAATAGAAATATTGTGCAAGCTATGTGCATAACTTCTACTTTTTTACATTAAAAAATTTAGAATTTGGGGCGCCTGGGTGGCGCAGTCGGTTAAGCGTCCGACTTCAGCCAGGTCACGATCTCGCGGTCCGTGAGTTCGAGCCCCGCGTCGGGCTCTGGGCTGATGGCTCAGAGCCTGGAGCCTGTTTCTGATTCTGTGTCTCCCTCTCTCTCTGCCCTTCCCCCGTTCATGCTCTGTCTCTCTCTGTCCCAAAAATAAATAAACGTTAAAAAAAAAATTAAAAAAAAAATTTAGAATTAAAAAGTAAATATTTAAAGTAATTACAATTAATTTTAATAATATATATTATTTAATTGAACATATTAAAATATTATTCCAACATGTAATCAATATAATAACAATTAATGAAGCTTTTTATATTCTTTTTTTCACACTGAATGTTCAAAATTCAATGTCTATGTTACACTTACAGCACTTCTCTGTTGGAGTAGCTACATTTCAGGTGCCCCAACAACCTCATGTGGTTAAGGCTACCATATTGGACAGCCATGTGTGCTGTTACAAATACCATATTAATTGGCGAGGGTCTTCTGACCCATACATTGAAACACAAAGAGAAGCAAGCAAATGGATGTTCCACACTACTGGGAATGATGTTAAGAGAAAGAACTTGACTAGTTAATTAGTCTTTCTCTAATCTAAGCACTTCTACCACTAACAGTCCTCTGAAGCATTGTCTGTTTCTGCTGTTGGCCATGGCACAACCCATGAACTCTCATGGGTGCAGGTACCTTTTGTTTCCAAGGTCCTAGGATAAGAGGTTTGGGGAAGCATTTCCTTGGGGTGTGAATGGAGTGAGAAACAAGAGTGGATGTTTAGGGTTACAAATAACACTGTGCAAAGCCAAGCACTAGAAGAGTAACAGAGATAGAATGTGTTGATTAATAACTGTATTTCTTGGTGTGTTTTGTGAAAATTGGGGTTCAGGAGAGGGGCTGCTCTTGCTCTGGTATGAGGGGGGTATTGGATCAGGGTAGCCCTAGAGCTAGCCGGGCTTCCTGGGGCTACAGCAGAATAGAAAGGGACAGAGACAGGCCAGGCCTCGCAGGACTATTCTAGACAGGGACTGTGAATCCAGGATCACACCAGTTTCTCAGTGTTGAGTTATTGAAGTCGTCAGCATAAAGGTATTCACTGGTATATATTTTCCCCTTTGTTGGGCTTTTTGAAGCATTGGTTCCCATATCAAGGTTAAATTTGGAAAAAAAGAAAGAAAGAAAAGCAAGGAATGAAAGAGGGAGATACCTTCTGACAGATACATAACAAATAATGACTGATCCAACCTCCCTCACCACCCTCCCATCTCTCAAACACACAGATATAGCCTTTATCATATAACACAAACGTGAAATTCCAGGGCAAGAAGTATTGCATTGTATTGTTTTTATGTTTTTATTTTAAAAGTATATATGATAAAATATATGAGAGGACACAGAATCTCCCAGAAATACTTGCTGCCAATATATTTTGCTAAAACTGACTCCCAAGAGTTTCATCTGCATTTCATATTATAACTGACACTGACAGCTTCCCTGAAAGCCTTGTGAAGAGGAGCCTGCTTGCCCCTTTAGAGACATGGTACCACGTAGTGTTGCATACATGATAGCCTTTGCAGTGCCTCACCTCAGAAGATATATGCCATCACTTTGTCCCTTATTGGTCATATTACCTTGACTATGTCATAAAGATACTATTATCTTAATATTATCTTAATATCTTATTATTAATATTATATCTTAATATCTTAATATTATCTTAATATCTTAATTATTATCTGCCAATTATCCATTGTAAAACTTCCTTCTCCCCTTTGTAATTAATGTGAGCTGTGTTAAGTGATGTTTCAGGTTATATGACTATCCTGCATCTATTGATAGTTCTAGCCAGAATCAACTATTATTACAGCTGCTGAAAAATCGTGACTTTTCTACTCTTATTATTCCTTCTATATTTACTGGTTAGCATTTGTGTCAAAAGATACAAAAATGTCCCTCATTTATGTTCATTTTATGGAAGTTGTAGGAATTTTACTATGCTACCTCTGATGTAAGCTCCTTCCACTCATATCTTATCATTATTATAGTAATTTAATTAAAAGACTATGGAATAAGAAGTGCTATTTTGGGAATACCCAAACGGTAAGGATGGTGGTATTAGCTTCTTCTTTTCTTATTACTCACCAGCAGTGTTACAGGATACATGCCCTTCTTGCTGCATAATATCAAAGAGAACAGATGCTGTAAATTCATATTCAGGCAAGACATAGAAAGGATCGTTCAGAATGTGTACATGACAAGAAATCATTGCTTAGTTCTAGATGTTCTGCTGTCACACCGTTTTGGTTTTTTGCCTTCCTCTTCTTTTTGACTTTGTTTATATTCAGCTTTACTCTTTTGCCCCACATTCCTACTCAGAAGAAATGTCTGCTCATTTACATTTGTAATGCTACAAAACTTTGAATAAAATGCTTAAGTATCAATTATAGTGAATAGAGATTTTTATAAATATTCATCACACACTATAATCTACTATTTCCTAGCGACCAAATTAGTAAAGCTCAGTGCATTGTAAGTAACAATCTTCACGGTACTTTGGTTTTATTTATTTTTGCCAAATGATTATTAGGAGAGTGGAGACTGGCACTGGTAATTAGAGAAAGAGATAGGATGCCCAGTGTGCACATGTGTAGGTGCCTGACTGTTATTCCCACCCTTATCCTCAATCCTGCCAAGTTACAAGACTGAAAGAGATTATGATACACTGCTTTAGTCTATGTTTTCTTTTTAAAAAGTGTTTAATTATTTATTTTGAGAGGGGAGGGGCAGAGAGAAGGAGAGAAAGAATCCCAAGCAGGTTCCGTGCTGTCAGCGTGGAGCCCAGTGGGGGCTGGGGGGGGGGGGGAGCTCAGTCTCACAAACCATGAGATCATGACCTGAGCCATAATTAAGAGTTGGATATTTAACCAGCTGAGCCACCCAGCATTCCTAAGGTAAGTCTATTATAACTACTTGTCCATCCACCCATCCATTCATCCATCCATCCATCCATCCATCCACCCAACATTTGCCATCTATATTGAACATCTAGTCACTGTCAGGCACTGTTCATAGCATCACATATATAGAGATGAATAGGACATAGTCCCTACTCTTAAATAACTCCTATTACTATATAGGAATCAATCTACCTCTAAGGCCTTCTTTCTTTTCTGTCCAGTAATTTCCTCACAAATGTGAATACCTGCTGTGTTTCTCTCCTCCATGCTGATGCAGATAAAGCCTACTTTTGAGGACTGTTATCCACATCGGCTTCATCTAGGAAGCTAAAAATCACTGCACAACACCTCTAGAGTTGCCCTTTTAAGACAACTTGTTAGGAAAACTGTATATTTCTCTCACCTCCTATGAATTACTGAAAAGAAAGCATGATAGAGAAAGAAGGGATGGAAGTATTTGTCATGAAGGGACAGAAAAAATCCTAAAGAAAACTTAAGTTCTCCTTTCCCAATATATCCCTCAATAACTCTATGAGAGAGAAGAGAATATCTAATAAAATACTAGAGAATATAATTCATGCTATTCTTTTTAAGAACAATAAAAATAATTAAAAATTCCAAGTTATCTAGGGTGTGGGGTGCCTGGGTAGCTTAGTTGGTTAAGTAACTGACTCTTGATTTTGGCTCAGGTCATGATCTCATGGTTTGTGAGACTGAACCTCACATTGGGCTCTACATTGAAAGCACATAGCCTGCTTGGGATTCTCTCTTTCCTTCTTTTTCTGCCTCTCTCTCTCTCTCTCTCTCTCTCTCTCTCTCAAAATAAATAAATAAAACTTAAAAAAATAAAGGTATGGGGGGAGGTTTTTTTCATTATTCTTTTTAATTTTTTTAATGTTTATTTATTTTTGAGAGAGAGAAAGAGACAAAGTGCAAGCAGGGGAAGTGCACAGAGAGGGAGACACAGAATCTGAAGCAGGCTCCAAGCTCTGAGCTGTCAGCACAGAGAGCCTGACGCGGGCTCGAACCCATGAACAGTGAGATCATAACCTGAGCCAAAGTCAGATACTTAATTGACTGAGCCATCCAGGTGCCCTGGGGGGAGGTTTTTTTCAACATGAGAAAATATAATAGAATACCTAGAGGGCTATACTTTTTCCACATGGAAAGAGATAGTTATCAGTGCTTATTTCCTTTTTATACAAAGTAAATTTTTAGAATATTATTTATGGTTACTCAATTCAACTAATGAAGAGAGATATATCTCAATATCTTTTTAAAAATCTTTTCAATTTTCCATGAAGAAATTATTCTCTTTTAAGTACATTTATTAGTAACAATTTCAGTAGTAAAATGCTATGCTTTAAATATACTTTCATATTCATTATCTCATTTCACCCATATAGCAATTTCATGAAGTAGATAGAGAATGAATTATCTTCATTTATCAGATACGGAGAACCATAAAGTAACTAGTGACTTGTTCATGCCCACACACCTTAGAGCCAGAGATAAAAATAGATGTAAGCTTTCCATGATTCCTGGTCCAGGATGCTTTCCATTATAACAATTATCTTCCTAGTTGCTCTTAATGTCTATGATCTGTTGCAGACAAAACGCCAAAGGAAAATTCTTTCAGTAAAATAAGGAACATACTAGTTAGGATCTAATAAAATGTGTTTAAAAATGTGTTGCTTTCCTTCAGTCGTATCCTTATTTACCCTAGATCAGAAAAGGATGAATGCATACTACCAGAAATTTACCATGAGACTAATTATTTCATAGTTTTGTTAATTTTGTGGCCAACACTAATTCATGTGTCAAACTTTACTTGGAAACCTTCTGTATCATTCTAGACCAAAATCTTACTAGTAATATAAGAAATGTTGCTGAATCTTTGCCAATTATAATTTGGGAGTTTGCTGATGAGTTAAGTTAGACCATATTACTTACAGATTTGATTTAGTTTATTGGTTTAATGATCTTCTCAGTAGAACATGAAAGCATAATATTTCTTTCACTTTCCACTTTGACTTTATAACTAGGGAGAATTTTATGATCACTAAGGTCCTATTCACATCCAAACCCATGCAATTTAATTCTATATATGTCTTGGCCAGGACAACACTTTCCAATTTACAGAGAAAGTTTTCTCCAAAGAATGCCCATTGGTTCCCGATATGATACTGACAGATATCATCTATTTTAAAGAAAAAGTACAAGTTATAGAAGGCATCAATATGATGGGGAAATCACTTTTGATTTCTCAAAAAAAAAATGATGGAGTAGTGACTGACATACAGAGCAGTGACTCAATGAATGTTTGCCGAATGAACACATGAACTGGTTAACATTTATGCATGACATATATCTTGGCTATTTACCTTTTCTAGAGAGGCACTGGCATTCCCAGTCTAAGTTAGGAGATCCTCTTGTTTCCATTGCATTCCATCATACTCCGGTCTTAAATTTGTCATCAAGGCTGTTGAGGTTAATACCATTGTTACTACTATATTTACTGGGTGCCAGAAGCAGAGGCAGTAGATTATTAGCTCATTTACTTATCTCTCTATTACACTGTTAGTTCTTTAAGGATTGTGCCTGGGTCAGAGTCAAAACAGCAGCAACCAATATTTATTGAGTTCTCATGCTACTTGTATAGGCTGACCTCATTTAAGTTTCATAGCATGCTTATGCTGTAGGTAGTACTGTAAAATCTACTTTACCATAAGATAACACAGTAGCTATTTCTTTAAGATATATTCCTAAAACTGAAATTACTGCAAAGGCTGTAACTATTTTTCCATGTTTTAATTATTTACTTAAAAAAATTTTAATGTTTATTTTTGAGAGAGAAAGTGAGAGAGAGAGAGAGACAGAGCGCAAGTGGGGGAGGGACAGAGAGACAGAGACACACACAGAATCTGAAGCAGGCTCCAGGCTCTGAGCTGTCAGCACAGAGCTCGTTGCAGGGCTTGAACCCACAAACTGCCAAATCATGACCTGAGCTAAAGTCAGACACTTAACTGATTGAGCCACCCAGGCGTCCCCCATATTTTAATTATTTATAATTTTTAAAAATCTTTATTTTTTAGAACAGTTTAGATTTAAATAAAAACTGAAAGTAGAGTCCCATATACCCTACACCCAGTTTCCCTTATTATTAACATCTTACATTAATATGATACCTTTGTCTCAATTATTGAACTAATGCTGAGATAGTACTTTACTCAGATTTCTTTTTTTTATTTAAAAAAAATTTTTAACATTTATTTATTATTGAGAGACAGACCATGAGCAGGGGAGGGGCAGAGAGAGAGGGAGACACAGAATCTGAAGCAGGCTCCAGCCTCCGAGCTTGTCAGCACAGAGCCTGATGCAGGGCTCAAACTCACAAACCAAGAGATCATGACCTGAGCCCAAGTCGGACGCTTAACAGACTGAGCCACCCAGGCGCCCCACTACTTTACTCAGATTTCTTTAGTTTTTACCTAATGTGCTTTTTCTGTTCCAGGATCCCATCCAGAATAATGCATTATTTTTAGTTTTCATGCCTTCTTAGGCTCCTCTTGGCTATGACAGTTTTTTAAACTTTCTTTGCTTTTGATGACCTTGGCAGTTTTAAAGAGTACTAGTTAGATATTTTACATAATCGCCCTCAATTGGAATTTATTTGATGTTTTCCACATGATTCTACTTGGGTTATGAGTTTGGGGTAGAAAGACCATTTTCATTACATAGGGTAAAGCGCCACTTTCATTACATCAGAGCAAGGTATATACTATCAACATTTCTTATCATTGTTGATGTTGACCCTGATCACCTGGATGAGGGAGTGTTTGTCAGATTTATCCATTGTAAAATTTCTCTTTTTCTTCCCTTTCCATATTGTGCTCTTTGGAAATAAGTCACTACGTGTATCCCTTACTCAAGGAATTATTTGGAATTCGTCTACAAGAGATATTTCTCTCTTCTTCCCCATTTATCCAGTCATTTGTTTATATCAGTATGTACTCATAAATATTTATTTTAAACACAAATACTTTATCTATTTTTTTGCTCAAAGTGTTTCAACTTTGGGCATTGGGCGCTCTTCCAGTTGTCTCCTGTGTCCTTTTGCCGTACCCACACCAATTATTTTTTCCTCTTTGAACACATCTTTAATTTCTAGTACCAAA
Organism: Prionailurus bengalensis; assembly: GCF_016509475.1. NCBI lineage: Eukaryota > Metazoa > Chordata > Mammalia > Carnivora > Felidae > Prionailurus > Prionailurus bengalensis. The sequence goes on along the minus strand of NC_057349.1, from coordinate 71,729,142 downwards.
AGATGTTCTGAGATCCTCTTATGCATTTCCTGCCCCAGTCTTAGAATCAGTCATTTTTCCAAGGATCCCTGATTACTTTGATTGGAGAATAGTATTAGAAACCAAAATCTGGGTAATAAGTGTGCCTGTTGCTAGTAATGTATCAATACTTCTAAACCCTCTCAGTTGACAAAGCAAAAATATAGACATGCATATATTAACTTGTGTATATACACATATTGATAAATACATCTATGTTTAACCATTTTCATCTATATTAAGCTAAACATGAGTTTACACTGGTGTCTCAAACTCTAATCTATTACCACATGGATCATTCTAGCCTCCTCCAGCTTACCTATAAACTTCCACTCCAACAGTGTGAAACCTAGCTCACATCATTTGCCATGTGTTTACTTAATTGTTTAATCCTACTATACACATACAGCAATATCAGAATTGTTGACTTGTACTCCAGTGGGAAACTACTTTACCAACTAGAGTACATTGCCTATGTGCAGTTCCATTTGCCTTTAGTCTTACAGATGCTACTCATTTCCAAATTTATTTACATCAGTAAATTTTACTCTGACCCCATTCTGTGAGGTCATAGCATACATTTTATAAAACAATTATATTATTTTGTCACAGTCTGTATTCCATCTTGGGATTCCCCAACCTCTAAATGATTAAAAAAAATTTTTTTAGGGGCGCCTGGGTGGCGCAGTCGGTTAAGCGTCCGACTTCAGCCAGGTCACGATCTCGCGGTCCGTGAGTTCCAGCCCCGCGTCGGGCTCTGGGCTGATGGCTCGGAGCCTGGAGCCTGCTTCTGATTCTGTGTCTCCCTCTCTCTCTGCCCCTCCCCCGTTCATGCTCTGTCTCTCTCTGTCCCAAAATAAATAAATAAACGTTGAAAAAAAAATTAAAAAAAATTTTTTTTATATGTTAAGACTCACACTTTGCTGAGTGAGTTCTATGGATTGTGAGACACACATAGTGTTACTTATCTACCATTACACTACCATATAAAATAGTTTCGTTGCCCTATGAAATGTCCTGTACTACACAGGTTCAACCTCCTCCTATCTCCCTGGGCCCCTGGGAACCACAGGTCTTTTTACCGTCTCTATAGTTTTGCCTTTTCAGAAATTTCAAACAATTGGAATCATATAGTATATAGCCTTTTGACTAGTTTCTTTCAATTAGCAACATTCATTTAGGTTTCAACCATGTCTCTCATGGCTTAATAGCCTATTTCTTTTTGTTGCTGAATAATATTTCACTGTATGAATGTACCACAATTTGTGTAACCATTCATCTATTAAAGAGCAGCTTGAGGGGTGCCTGGGTGGCTCAGTCAGTTAAATGTCTGACTGTTGATTTTGGCTGGGGTCATGATCCCAGAGTCATGGGATTAAGCCCTACTTCAGGCTCTGCACTGAGTGTGGAACCTGCTTGGGATTCTCTGTCTCTGTATCTCTCTCACTCTGCCCTTTCCCCCACTAGTGCTCTCTCTCTCTCTCTCTCTCTCTCTCTCAAAAAAAAAATAATAATAAAGAACAGCCTGGTTGCTTTCAGTTTTTAGTGATTATGAATAAAGCTACTATATACATCAATTGCAACTTTTTATAAGTTTTTTAAAAACTATTTATTTAGAGAGAGAGAGAGAGAAAGAGAGGGAGGGGGAGGGGCAGAGAGAAAGGGGGACAGAGAATCTGGTGCAGAACCTGATTTGGGGCTCAAACTCATGAATTGTGAGATCATGACCTGAGCTGAAGTTGGGCACTTAACCGACTGAGCCATGCAGGCATCCCAATGTGAAACATTTTGTTGGACATAAGTTTTCAAATTGTTTGGGCAAATACCCAGGAGCACAATTTGTGGATTATATGATAAGACTATGTTTAGAAACTGCTAAACTGTGTTCCAAAATGGGTGTACCAGTTTTTTTTTTTTCCTTTTGCATTTTTATCAGTGAATGAAAACTCCTATTGCTCTGTAACTTTACCAGCAAATGGATTTGTCAGGCTCTTTTGGAATTTAGCCATTCTAATAGGCATGTAGTATATCATTGTTGTATTTATTTTTTATTTATTTATTATTTTTAAATGCTTATTTATTTTTGAGAGCGAGAACGCCTGAGAACAGGTAGGGCGGAGAGAGAGAGAGAGAGAGAGAGAGAGAATCCAAAGCAGGCTCTCTGCTGTCAGCACGAGATGTGGGGCTCCAACTCACAAGTTGTGAAATCATGGCCTGAGCTGAAGTCAGATGCTAAAACAACTGAGCCACCCAGGTGCCCCATCATTGTTGTTTTAATTTACAGTTCTCTAATGGAAAATGACATTGAGCATCTCATGTGTTTATTATGCCGTCTGTATATTTTCTTTGGTGAGTTGTCCAGATCTCTTGCTCATTTTTAAATTGAGTTATATGTCTTATTACTGTTGAGTTGTAAGAATAGCCTGTATATTTTATTTTTTTCAATGTTTATTTATTTTTGAGAGAGAGACAGAGCACAAATGAGGGAGGAGCAGAGAGAGAGGGAGCCAAAGCCAGGGTCCAGGCTCTGAGCTGTCAGTACAGAGCCCAATGCGGGGCTCGAACTCTTGAATCCTGAGATCATGACCTGAGCCGAAGTCGGATGCTCAACCAACTGAGCCACACAGGTGCCCCAAGAATACTCTGTATATTTTCAATACAAAGCTTTGTCAGATAAGTGTTTTGCAAATATTTTCTCCAAGTCTGTGGTTTGTTTCTTCATTCTCTAAACAATTTTTCACATAGCAGAAGTTTTTATTTTAATGACATCAATTTTTTTCTTTCACAGATTGTGCTTTTGTGTTGTATCTAAAAAACTAATCACCAAAAGTCACCTAGATTACACTATCTTTTCACCTAGAAGTTTTATTATTTTACATTTACATTTAGGTCTATGATCCAATTTGAGTTCATTTTGATGAAAGATAGATGGTCTCTGTCTAGTTTTTATTGTTGTTATTGTTTTGTTTTGCATATGGATGTATAATTTTTCTAGTACCATTTGTTGAAAATCTATCGTTTTTTCATTGAATTGGCTTTGTTCCTTTGTCAAAGATCAGTTGACTATATATGTGTGAATCTATTTCTGGGCTTTATATTTCTTCCATTGTTCTATGAGTTCATTCTTTCAATACCACACCATCTTGATTACTGTAGCTTGATAGGAAGCCTTGAAAGCAGTAAAAGTTCTCCAATTGTGTTCTCCAGTATTGTGTTTGCTATTCTTTTGCATTCCATAAAAACTTTAGAATCAGTTTGTTAACACTTACAAAAGAGTTTGCTGGGATTTTGATTGGTACTGCATTGAAAGCTAGATCAGATTGGGAATCACTGACATCTTAACAACATTTAGTCTTCCAGTCAGTGAACATGGAATATCATTTCTCTCCATTTACTTGTATACTTTAAAATTGATTTCATTAGGGTTTTGTAGTTTCCATATACAGATCTCATATATAGATCATATACCTGAGTTAGATTTATACCTAAATATTTATTTTCCTAGATACCATTGTAAGTGATACTATTTTTAGATTTCAAATTCCAATTGTTCATTACTGGTAAAGCAACTGACTTTTGTATATTATTCTTGTATGCTATGAACTTCCTCTATTCACTTAGTAGTTTCAAAAGTTTTTTGTTGTGGTTTATTCTTTGGGGTTTTCCATATAGATAGTCAGTGTTATATCCTGTTTTCCAATCTGTATGCACTTACTTCCTTTTATTTTCTTATCACACTAGCTAGGACTTACCGTACAATATTGAATAGGAGTAGTGAGAAGGGATATCCTCATCTTGTTCATTATTTTAAAAAGAAAGTGTCCAATTTTTCATTTTTAAATATGATATTAGCTATAGGTTATAAAGATTCTTTATCAAGTTGAGGAAATCCCTTATATTTCTTGTTTAGTGAGAGTTTTTAATGTGAATAGATGTTGGATTTTGTCAAATGCCTTTTATGTATTAGTTGATAAGATCAATAAGAATTTCTCCCGTCGCTTGTTGATATGGTGGATTACATTGATTTTTGAACATTGAACCAGCCTTGCCTAGCTAGAATAAGTCCACTTTAGAATAAGTCTAATTATTTTTATACACTGTTGGATTTAATTTGGTAATATTTTCTTGAGGATTTTTACATCTATGTTGATGAGAGATTTTGATCTGTAGTTTTCCTTTATCATAATGTCTTGATCTGTTTTTGGTATTGGGATAATGGTGGCCTCATAGAATGAGTTAGAAAGTGTTCCCTCTGGTTCTATTTTCTGGAAGAAATTGTAAAGAATTGTTCTTTACAAATACAATTTTTACAAGAAATTGTAAAGAATCATTTTCTCCTTAAATGTTTGTTAGAATTTACTAGTGAAACCATCTGGGACTGGGGTTATGAATTACTAATTACATTTTTAAAATAGATATAGCTCCATTTACATTTTCTGTTTCTTCTTGTATGAATTTTGGTGGATTTTTAAATTTATTTATTTTTATTTCTTATTTTACAGAGATGGGGGTGGGAGACAGAGGGAGAGAGAGAGAGAGAGGATCTTATGCAGGGCTCAATCCTATGACCCTGGGATCATGACCTGAGCTGAAATCAAGAGTCAGATGCTCAACTGACTGAGCCAACCAGGTGCCCCTGAATTTTGGTAGTTTGTGTCTTTCAAGAAATTGGTCTGTTTCATCTAAGTTATCAAATTTGTGGACATAGATCTGTTCAGAGTCTTCATTTATTATCCTTTTAGTGTCCATGGAACCAGTAGTAATGACCACTTTTTCATTTCTGTCAATAATTTGTGTCTTCTTTCCTTTTTTCCTTAAAGTTGGTTTGGCTACAGGTGTATGAATTTTAGATCTTATTTGGATTCACTAGGTCACTGGACCTTTATCAATTATATTTTTGTTTTCAAAATGTAGCTTTTGGTTTTATTGGTTTTTTTCTCTGTTTTCTTATTTTCAATTTCATTTCTCCTCTAATTTTTCTTTTCTTCTGCTTGCTTTAAATTCACATTGATAATCTCCAGCTTCCTAAATTAAAAGCTTAATGATTTTAGATTTCTTTTTCTAATATATTCCTTTAATGCAATAAAAACTCTCTAAGCACTATTTTTGCCACATTATACAAGTTTTAATGTTTTATTTTTATTTTAACTTAGTTCAGAATATTTAAAAATTTTTCTTGACCTCTTCTTTGACCCATCTGTTATTTAGAAATATGCTGTTTAATCTCCAAATATTTGAGGTTTTTCAAGTTATTTTTCTGCTATTGATTTCTAGTTTGATTGTGTTATGGTCTGAGGACATATTGTATGACTTCTATGCTTTTTACCTTGTTAAAGTGTGTTTATGGCCTAGAATATAGTCTATCTTGGTGAATGCTCCATATAAGCTTGAGAAGAAGACATATACTGTTGTTAGAGTATTTTATATCAGATCAGGTGATTGATAGTGTTGTTTAGGCCAACTATAGCCTTACTGATTTTCTGCCTGCTTCACCTATCAATTACTGAAAAGGGGTGTTGAAGTCTCCAACTATAATAATGGAGCTTTCAACTTCTTGCAGTTCTATTAGTTTTTTGCCTCATGTATTTTGACATGCTGTTATTTGGTGCATTAAAGATGTGTTATCCTCCTTATATTTTGCTGAATTTGCTTTGATAGATTTTAAAAGGATTTTTATATCTATGTTCATGAGGAATGTTACACAGTATTTTACATTTCTTGACAAGTCTTTTTTAGATTTTGGTATAAGAGTTACATTGACATCATAAAATAAGTTGGGAAGAGTTATCCTCTTTGTATTCTAAAAAAATGTGTAAGATTGGCATTATTCCTTCCTTAAATGTTTCATAGAATTTGGCAATGATGCTATCGGTCTGGAGCTTTTTGTTGGGACTTTTTTTTTTTAATTTTTTTTTTAACGTTTATTTATTTTTGAGACAGAGAGAGACAGAGCATGAATGGGGGAGGGTCAGAGAGAGGGAGGCACAGAATCTGAAACAGGCTCCAGGCTCTGAGATGGCAGCACAGAGCCCGACGCGGGGCTGGAACTCATGGACCGCGAGATCATGACCCGAGCCGAAGTTGGACGCTTAACCGACTGAGCCACCCAGGCGCCCCGTTGGGACATTTTTAAATTACAAACTTAATTTCTTTCATGGTTTGTGGCTATTCAGATTTCACATTTCTTCATTTCTTCTTGTTTTAGTTTTGATAAGCTACATTTTCTGAGGAACTAGTCTATTTTACCCAATTTATCAAATCTTCTAGCATAAAATTGCTCATAGTATTACATTATTATCATTTTTATGCCTGCAGGTTCTGTGATAATATCTTTCTTTCATTCTTTCTTTCTTTCTTATCTTAGCTCAGGGTTTATCAACTTTCTTAACCTTTTTTTTTTTTTTTTTTTTAATTTATTTTGGGGACAGAGAGAGACAGAGCATGAACGGGGGAGGGGCAGAGAGAGAGGGAGACACAGAATCGGAAACAGGCTCCAGGCTCTGAGCCATCAGCCCAGAGCCCGACGCGGGGCTCGAACTCATGGACCGCGAGATCGTGACCTGGCTGAAGTCGGACGCTTAACCGACTGCGCCACCCAGGCGCCCCTTTCTTAACCTTTTCAAAGAGCCTACTGTTGGTTCTGCTGATTTTCTCAACAGGCTAGTTTCTGTTTCCTTTTACTTCTGCTCTTATCTTTATTATTTTATTTCTTTTAATTACTTTGATTTTACTTTCTTCCCAGCTCTTTAAGCTAGAAGCTTAGAGCACTGATTGTAAATCTTTCTTCTTGTCTAATAAAAGTGTTTTAAGTTATTTTTTTTTTCTTCTCACAGCTGCTCTAGCTACATCCCACACATTTTAGTATGTTATGTTTTAATTATTATTCAGTTTGGAGCATTTTCTAATTTCTATTTTGAATTTTTTTTGACCCATGTGTTATTTTTTTTTAATTTTTTTTTCAACATTTATTTATTTTTGGGACAGAGAGAGACAGAGCATGAACGGGGGAGGGGCAGAGAGAGAGGGAGACACAGAATCGGAAACAGGCTCCAGGCTCTGAGCCATCAGCCCAGAGCCTGATGCGGGGCTGGAACCCACGGACCGTGAGATCGTGACCTGGCTGAAGTCGGACGCTTAACCGACTGCGCCACCCAGGCGCCCCAACCCATGTGTTATTTAAGATCATGTTGCTTAATATATAAGTAGTTAGCATTTTTTTAGTACTGTTATTGATTTTTTATTTAATTCCCTTGTGGTCAGAGAACATAGGGTATATTATTTCAATATTTTGAAACTTGTTGAGAATTATTTGATGGCCCAGAAAATGCTAGATCTTTGTGAATGTTCTGTGGGCACTAAAAAAGAATGTGTATTCTTTAGTAGTTGGATTTAATATCCCATAAGCCTCAACGAGGTCAAATGATTTACATTGTAATATAAATCTATATTTTGTCCATTTATTCTATCAAATATAAGAAATGATATTAAATTCCCTGACAATGATTTTGAATTTGTCTAGTTTTTTCCTTAGTCTATAAAAATTACTTTATGTATTTTGAAGTTGTATAAAAGATGATTACCTTTTACTGATCTTTTTGTCTCTACTAGCTTGGGTCAGCCTACCTCCTGACTTCAAGTAAGTCATTAAAAAAAAAAAAAAAACACTTCTATCATGTTTTAGGCACGCCTTAAAAAAATTTTTTTTTAATGTTTATTTTTGAGAGAGAGAGAGAGACAGAGCACGAGCGGGGGAGGGGCAAAGAGAGAGGGAGACACAGAGTCCAAAGCAGGCTCCAGGCTCTGAGCTATCAGCACAGAGCCTAATGCAGGGCTCAGACTCACAAACCATGAGATCATGACCTGAGCCAAAGTCGGACACTTAGCCGACTGAACCACCCAGGCGCCCCATTTTAGGCACTCTTATTTTCAGTTTTTCTGTAATATATATCCATACCTAATACTCAATGACATAAGTAGTATGATAGAAAAGTACAAGATACCATGAAGGTGTATAAAACTTAGCCATGGAAATCAGGAAGAGCTCTCCATGGAGGTGATATATTAACAGTAAGGTGGCAGTTAGCTCTAATAGCAGGTTGTGAAAGGAGCGTTCGAAGAAACAGAAAACTTGTGTGCATAAGCCTTGAGGCAAGGAGGAGCTTGGATCTTTGAAGAAACTCAAAGAAGTCAAGAATAGCTCCATTGCTTCATTGTAGAGTGAGGGCAGAGGTGGCAGAGGAATAGTGGGCAGGGAGGCATATGTAGACGCTTGAAGCTTCCTGAGAACAGTGGAAGTATTAAGAGGTTTTAAGGCAAGAAGCACCATGATCTGGTGTACAATTTTTAACAAGTACTTAAACTGTTGTGAGAATAAATTGCATAAAGGAAGAAATGGATGCAGAGAGTTAAGAGGTGACTGAGGTGAGTAAGGTGCAGGAGACGAGGGAGGCTTAGGTTAAAGTATATATAGGAGAGCTGAGGTAAGTGGAAGAAGTCAAAGATAAATTTTGCATCTAGAATGATAGTTGGTCATGGATTGGATGTCAGTGGTAAGAGAGAATGAAGTACCAGTGATGTTTTTTGGCATGTGTGGAAATAGAGAAATATGAAAGAACAGATGGGGAGGTGGGGAATAGGTTCTAGTACACTGCAATTCAGATGTCTAAGGTACATCAAAGAGAAAGTATTACACAAGCTGTGAGATATATGAGTCTGAAGAAGGATCTAAGCTGGAGATATACATTTGGGGAGTTATAAACAGATGGCAACTAATGCCAAGACAATGGGTCAAATAATTTAGACAGGAAGTATAATTACAAGAAAAAGAGAAGACTATAAAACAACCAGAAAGAACTCTCAACATTCAAAGGTCAGAAAGAAGGAGCTGATGAGAAAAAAGGAGAAAAGGGGGCCAGGTATATAAAGTGATCTTATAAAAGTCAATACTTTCCTTCTGGTGATGTCCTTTTGTTTTGTCTATGGATTCTTCAGAGTCAAGGCTGAAGGAGGTTACTCATTTTTGTGTAATCATTCATTTTGTGTGCATGTCCCTCTGCACAGCTGCTGGGCCCAAAACATTGCAGCTAATTACTAGAAAATGTCTTTAAATTCATACACAGTCATTTTCCTTAAGGCATTCACAGAATATCAGAAAGGCTCATGAAAGATGGCTTCTGGAATTAGCTAAACATTGGCCTGGAACCAAGGGTGGTCAGATTTTTATACTAAGTCCTTGAAATACAGTTTCTTTCCTTTATAATGATTAATTAATTTCCTCTTAGGAACCCCTTGGTCTTTTCTTACAATGAAACCAGACTGACTGTTAGTAATGGCAAGACAAAAGCATGGTGAAGAGGAACTATCCTTAACACTTTCCATTTATTATCAGATTTCTTGGTCAAGGTTTATATCACTGGTGAAGATGGAGGTATTCTAGGATATAGTAAATGAAGGAACTGGGAACCCAGACAATATTCAAGTGAGAGTGACAGAACTTTTCTCAGTGTAATCAAGCCTGGAAGAGCTGGCAGAAATACCATGGTTTGGCAGATTTATCACTACATCCTTGAGTGCTGACTTGAAGTGTGGGTACATGGCTTTAACGGATGGGTGTGTGAAGGAAGATTGAATCAGTGGCACTAACCATAAAAAGGAAACACTGGTTGTACATACTGGATGACCCAAAAATGATGATTATCCAGTGCAAGCTATTTATAGTTGAGATTCTTGGGAAGGGAGCAGCATATGCTCCTAAAAGTGTGAATCAGAACTTCCAGGGGTTATACAGTTTGAAAATGATCACAAGACATTCTGTCACATAATTCTTTGTTTTAAGTTTATTTATTTAAGTAATTTCTACACCTGGCATGGGGCTTGAACCCATGACCTCGAGATTAAGAGTCACATACTCTGGCAACTGAGCCAGACAGGCACCCCTCTGATACATAATTCTGGGGGAGGTGGTGGTAGGTACGCCTAACTTATTTCCAGTCTCCAATATGCCCAGTTACAAATTATTACAACAGATCCAGTAAAAGACAAATAAACTGGGAAAATATACTGGCAAGATGTATAGCAGATAAACTTATTAATTTTGTTACATAAAGTCTTATATATATCCATAAGAAAAATAGACACAACTAATAGACAAAAAATAGCCAGAGAATGCAAATAGATGGTTCTCAAAATAAGCTAAAATGACAATTAACATGATAAAACATTAAGCAACAATGAAATAATATTTGCCTATCAGATTGGTAATGATTACAAGGCATAAATTCAGTGAGGAGAATAAATTCAGGCTTGATGGTTTCCACAGTTTTTTCTATAACCATGATGGCATCCTTCCTTAACTTTCATGATGTAATTCTTCCTTACTTTCATCGTGCGTTAACAACCCTTTCCACAGAGTACCATGTGTAATGAGCCTTAAAGGTCCTTATGACCCCCTAATCTAGAGGCTGAATTAGAGACATTGTGTTTGGGGGCAAGTAGACCATTTTAACACTTTTGGTGTTGAAATCACGGGGTTCTGGGTGGCCAGAGGCATTGTCCAATATCAAAAGAACTTTAAAAGGCAATCCCCAAAGGCAAGATCCTTCCTGACTTCAGGGACAAACTATTGAGGGGACCAATCCAGAAAAAGTGTTCTTGTTGTCCAGGCTGTCTTGTTGTACAACCAAAAACCTGGCAACTGGTGTTTATCTTTTCCCTTCAAGGCTAAGGGATTAGCAGCTTTATAGATAAGAGCACTCCTGATCATAAACCTGACCATATTTGCATAAAACAGTACAGGTGATTTTCCCTTCTTGCCTTCAACCTGGTGCTCACTTCTCTTTCTTTCTAATAAATGTCTTTTGTGGCATTTTATTCCAGAATAGGGCACTTCTACCTGCATTAAAAACCGGTTTAGGCAGATATCCTTTCTCCTCAATGATTTCTTAATGGTGTCTGGGAACTCATATGCTGCCTCTTGATTGGCAGAAGTTGCTTCTCCTGTTAACTTGACATTAATAGCCAAACTTCTTTTTTAAAATTATCAAACCATCCTTCACTGGCATTAAATTCTCTAGCATCACACACTTCACCTTCCTTTTGCTTTAAGTTGCCATATAATAACTCCACTTTTTTTTCAAATATTAGAGTCTATAATTATGCCTTTTTTATAGCAATCCAGAACCCACATAAAAGCTGCATTTTCAGTATGAGATAAAAAGGGAGTTTGCAAAAAGTTCAAGGTTTCTGCACCTGCTGGCAGAACTGTAGCAACTGCTTCATGACTTGCCCTTTTATTTTTTTTTTATTTTTTTTTTTGACAACGGTCCTTACACTAGATTCATTTGTCTTGAAACAGCAGGCATCTGCAGCTGCGGATCTCAATCTATGGTACATATCAAGCAATTCACCTTTTTATTGTAATGTCGTGACTTTTCTCTGCTTCTTGGGAGCACTCCCAGCATCACTAGTGACACTTTGTATAGGTCCCATTCAAGGCTTACAGTATTGCACTAAACATGATGAAAACTATGTGAGATCCAGGAGAGATCACTTATTACTGTGATTCCAAGTTTACTGGAGAGACATATTATTCATACAGAGAGGATCAGTATCATACAGTGTGTATTTAAAAAATTTTATTTGAGAGAGAGAGAGAGAAGCAGAGGGGGGGGGAGAGAGAGAGAATCTTAAGCAGGCTCCATGCTTAGTCCTGATGCAGGGCTCTATCCCACAACCCAGGGATTATGACCTGAGCTGTAATCAAGGGTTGGATGCGCAACTGACTGAGCCACCCAGGTGCCCCCCACACAGTGTTTTAAGTGGATACTGGCAACACTTGAGCTCACCACAATAACAGGAAGGGGCTATGAAATTATCACAATAGTACAGTATGTACTACAGTTAATTTCATGCGGCTATGACTTAGTATTGTATCTTTACACTTGTTTACATTTCTCTCAACTGTGAATCGTGCCTTGTATGGTCTATAAATGTTTGTGTGGGTAAGTTTTGATAAGTTTTAACTTTTTATAATAGATTTGCTATATTTTGTGATAGCAAATGATAAAATAGATTAGTATCTACATATATTGTACACATTCATGACATACCTAATTTTTTTTTGATATTTCTAGATTATGTGGTTCACCTGTGAGTTTTTCATATTGTTGCAAATCTCCAAAATTTTTTTATAGATTCTTATGAGAAAAAATCCATGTATAAGTAGACCCACATAGTTCAAACCTGTTTTCAAGGGTCAACTTTATTACCAAGGATTTTCTCCATTTTCTGTAAGTATTATCTACAATTTACTTACGTAACATTTAAGGCCTTTCTACGATTCTTCATCAAACTACATGCTTTCACTCCTGATTCAACAGATTCCTAGGTTCACTTTTTTTTTTTTTTGAAAGCACAGGTTGCTAATGATATTGACAATGTGGAAAGGCAGAAACACTAGGGAAAAAATGGACAGCTTGATTTATGTTGTTAACTCTACATGGGCTGTAAGAAATGTTAAAATATTTTGCTATTTTATATAAAATCAATTTTTATGACAATCATATCCCCTCTCAATGTTTTGTAGATAACTATATCTTATTTGTATTCAATCCACAACAAATAACTCTAGGCCTCAAAATTTTGCAGATACTATGGATGCATATATTTGATTTTGTTTTGTCACAATGCCACCAAGATCTTGGTTAGATGGTTGTCACTCTAGGTGAATGAGGTCTCCTTCCCTTTGCGAATTGAGTATGTACTGGACTATTAGTCTCTATACTGGGTAATGGAGCTCCAGAGTGGGTAAGTTCTAGGGTACTTTTCTTGCTGTATGATTAGACAGCTCATAAATGCAAATAAACATACTACTCTTCTTGGTACTGTGAAGGAAGTGTAAGTGCCACTCCTGACTTTTTGTCATCACTTGTCTAGGATTTTCTTGTATGTGACAGGCGCCCCCTAGTGAATAGAGGGGCTTAAATTGGCCTCTACTACAGAGAGGCTAGAAAAATACTTGAAGCTGTCATAACAAGTTCACACTGCATTAAACAACTAAGATGCTGAATGAAGTTTTGTGTGTGTGAATGTGGGTGAGGATGGGGATCTGTTCTCCATAAAAAGTATCCAGGATTTCACTGTATAGAAGTAGTAATCAATTTTCTAGGTGAAGGTCAAACTAATCTGAACTTCACTAGATCATCAAAGTACATAGAGTAGATCACTGATCTTTATCTACTCTTCAGGTATTACAGCTTGACTGTGTGTATATAGATATCTACTAAATTCTGTATGATACACATAACTTTGGGGTTGAGACTTGAGAAACCATAATTTCAATCCAAAAACTTTAATCTGGTAAATATATTTGATAAATTACATTTTATTTGGTTAATTTCAAGAATACAGCATTAAAGAAGACTGTGATTGCTTGATATTATAAATCAATTACATTTAATTACCTCTTCTCTCCCTAAATCTCCTGCCACTTACAATAGTCTTTATGTTCTGAAATAAGTATGTTATAATGTTGACATCATCATAAATATTCATTAGTTATTATTTATAGCACTGGGTTAGGTCCTCAATGAGGAACTAAAAATAATTCTTATCCTCTAGGATGTTGCCAAGATAAAGTCAAAGAATATATAACCAAATCAACTGGAAAACAAATAAATTATCCAAATATGCTAAAAAACAGTATTCCTATTATTTTAACAGTGCCAAAGAGCAGAAGCAATCACACACTTGACTCAGTGGTTTAAATGGAGCATCCTAAACCAACAACTGGAGAAAAGGTTAAACAAAAAGTAGGTGACATGTTTAAGTAACAAGTAGGTGAGAAGTTTATTCTCAAAGGTCTTGTTGACGTCAGAAACTATCAAATTAAGAACTGTATGTAGATTATACTTGCTACTTTTCAGGGGTATATTATACTGGTGGCTCCCACCTTACCATCTAAACAACTTTTAAAATAAAAAATTAGTATTTTCCTCTTTCCCCTAGATTGTCCTTTGTCTCCTGAGCAATTATCCTTTTACATTCACCTCAACTTCTTCAGGTCCAAGAGGACTTCTCTAACAGTAAGGGCTCTCTCCATCCTCCCTCTTGTCTGAAGCCATAATGACCTTATTTAACACAATTATATTGCTTTGATTATTCCAGGTATAATAAAAGAGTCTACAAAACAGATGCAAGCATTCATTCAAATTATTTGTAAATTGGTTAGTGAGTAGACCCCAAAGTCCAATCTCCATCAGTGTAGCTTGGAAGACAAATATCACTTCACTAACTTAGAGGGATAACTTGTGCATTTCTCTTGTCAGGACAGGCATGTGCTAGTAGGGGTGAAAACACCGAACCTAAAGGAAATAGAAGTGAATGACAGGTAAGGACCAAAGCACCTCGCCTACCTCATCCTTGCTCACAAAACGCCCATTCTTCCCTGTCTTGTTTCCTAAGATGTATCGGGGAGGAAGCGAGGTCACCCGTGGGAAGGCGGCGTACCCTCCTCCTGACGACCGAGACTGAGAAGGAGCCTTAGGGAGACTCGCGGGTTGGGCGGTGGGAAGACAGACAGCTCAGAAGGGCCCAGGTGTCTTGCTCCCGCACCGCGGGAGGTGCGGGGCGGCGCGCGCCTGCGCGGCCCTGGCTCTCGCCACCCCACGACCGCAGCATCCCTGCGCAAGAGTCCCAGCAGCGCGGGCGGGAGGAGGGGCGGCGGCCCCTCCGCCCCGCGCGCGGCCACGTGACTCGGGCCGATGGGATTGGAGCGGCGGCGGCGCGAGGCGGCAGACTGGTGCAGCGCCTGGAGCTCACGGCGGGATCTCCTCCTCCTCTTTCTCCTGGGAACCTGGACGGTACCTTCTCCTCCGCCCGGCTAGTCGGCGCAGCCGCCGCATCCCTACCTCCGCGGCGCCCCGAGGAGGAGGAGAAGACGCAGCTGGGCCGCAGCCGTTAGAGGGGTCCCCGGCTGCCTCTCACTCCGTCGGCCGTCGCCTTCGGGGTCAACCCGCCCGCGGTGTCTCCGCTTTCTCCTCCCGCTGCCGCCGGCGCCCGCTTACAGCCGCGATGGGGCTCTTGGACTCGGAGCCGGGCAGTGTCCTCAACGTGGTGTCCACGGCGTTGAACGACACCGTGGAGTTCTACCGCTGGACCTGGTCCATCACAGGTAAAGCAGCTGGCTGCCCCGTCTTCGTCCGGCCCTGCGAGAGACACCGGCCCCCGGCCCTGCAGTCCCTCGCTCCCTGCGGCTTTTGGGATGCTGCGGATCAGAGGAGATGCGGGGCGCGGGGACCGCGGTCTGGCACTGGTTAATCTGATCCGAACGTTAAGGCCTCCCCCTCCCCCCGCGACGCTCGCAGGGTTTTCCTCTGAGCTTCCATCTCTCGTCAGCTTCTCGGATGCTGGGGCTGACATATCAGATGGAGCCTGGGCTGCTAAGAGCTCGTCGCAGGAACCACTCCACCCTGTACTCCCACATCTCCCAGTCTCGTCTGACAGTTTTAACTTATGCACAGGATTGGTTTTAACATTTACTAATAATAGTCCTTTTGTAGAGATGGCTGGGGGAAGGAGGAGGGCTTCAGTGGTAGCTGTCTTTTTTTGCGTCTCTTCGGCCTCCTGGTTGCATTGACACAATCTGCTAAACCTGCTAATGTTTAGTCTAACTCATCCATCTATACTATAATTTGGAACAAAAAGTAAAAAGCCATTGTTTGTCCTCTTGAACCTTGCAGGATGTTAGTTTCTGAGGCTTTTTCAGCAGCAAATATGTTTGAAGTGATTGTCTATAATGGCTTTGCGCAGTGCAGTGCAGTCAGGGGGTGGGGGGTGGGGGTGGGGGGCTAAAATACCCGGAAAGAAATAAGTCTTTAGGAAGGGGGTCTCTCTACAGCAGCACCTAGAGGTCGTCCCAGAAGCCTGCATGTATACAATTTTCTTAAATTAGCAAACTTTTTCCCCTTAGCGGTTGTAGTTTGACAGGGATCGTCTATTGGTGGATTTATGCAGCTCTTCTAGTGGGAGCAGTTGGGCTATTATGTTATTTTTACATTTTGCCATTGATTTTCTTAATTTGCTTCAGTTGCTTTTGGTTTTAAAGCATTTAAAAGTTTTTGAAATTACAAAAAAATTAGCCTAACAGGATTTTAGAAATGATCTTATGATTTATAATTTTCTAGTCCTTTTGCAGTGTGGCACTGCATCTCTAGCAGTGGAGGAGAGTAACCTTACACATTATGACTCTGCCTCCTATCCCTAGAAATGAAAATATATTCCTGTAGTTTTGTATTTGTTGTCAGAGTAAATGGAACCGTGGTCACAGCGTGATTACAGTACAATATGTGGGATACATTTTGTAGAGAAAAATGTGTGCTGGAATTATTTCTGTGTGAGACAAAATGATTCTTCGACATTGATGTGGCTTTAACCTCTTCAGCTAGGAATCTCATGTTTGGCACTGGTAAATAAGCTGTTTTAATTAGCCCTTCCAGTTGGAAATGGTTAAAAGGCAGTTTTTAATGGAGTCTTTCTTTAAATCTTCTATGTGCTGTTACACTGAGGTTACCCTGTACCTACCAGAGCAGGGAAAGATGTACCCTTCCCTTCATCTCTGATTTTGGTTATTTAAGCATTGCATCAGGGTTTCCCATTACACAATTGTGCAGAGCTGAACATCAGCTTTGGCAGATAATTGTACTTTGCATACTTTAGAGTACAGACATCGTCAAAGTCCTCCAATCTCAATTCAGCCAGAGCCACACCCAGAAGTTCTCATTCCTGTCTATTATTCCCTTCCTATCTCAGAGCTTTCTTACTTCTCGAGTCTCAGAAACAAAAACTGAGTGCAAAGGTAGAATACACCTTTTTGTGTTGGTTAATTCCTTCCTAATGATGCTGCTGTAAAAAAATATGAAAAAGATAGGAAATTTTGTGCAGTTGCCTCATGTGAAAACTTGCTACTAGCCTGTGAAGGGCATATAAGATAATATTGTAGACCACGTCTGAGAAGTGAGAGTAGCCACTGGAACACAAGTGACCTCTCACTAGCAAGTTAGAGGGAAGGTATTCACCCATGCCCCGGCTATCCACTTACGAAACCTGAGACTGCTTCCTTGCTTTCTGTAATGAGCTACCTGCTGTAGGTAGATGGTATTTCTTAAACCAACTTAGAGGCTTAGTGGGATATAGTTTGTTCTGCCTTTCTGCTGTGAGGAGAAATATTTTTTTAGATGCAGGCAGGACAGACCTGAACCCCATGGTGTCCCATTTCCTTTCACCCCCTATCCTGTGCTCTCCATGCTACCTTTCTTTCACAACTTCACACTGCTCTCCACAAGGATCTCCTCTTGCTATAATTTCATGAAAATCTGAGTGAAGGAGTTTCAAAGTAGAAGAGTAGCTTATTAGATGAAGCTGAATAAAAGTTGATGAGTCAGATGTTTGGAAAGAGGGAGAAATAAAAATGGGTGGAGAGAAAAGATGGTCTTGAGAAATAGAGGTGAGTGATGAAAGGACACAGATTATTCAGAGAGCAAGATACGAACTAGGCTCTGTGCCCTTGAGTGCTGTCATTCCCAGACTGTAGTTACATGCTTCTATCTCCGTTTTATTAGTCCATTAAATATTTCTCTCCACTGAAGTTTCTACCTAAGTGTAAATGAGTGTACCTGCTTTGGACTGTCATAACAAGAATAGTTACAGATTTGTAGAGTATATTTGGTGATGCAAGAGATCTTTGCCCTAGGGCAAATGGTTTCTGGAAAAACATCATTTTGTGCTATTATATCAAATGGTACTATTTAATAAAACATACAGTGATGCTCAAAGCAATGTATAAAAACTGGGGTTTTCAAAGGCACATGTCTAGCAAATACAGAATATGACCCATAGAGTATTCACACAGATAATGTTACTTTTACTATAATTCTTAGCACTGAAGATTTTTCTTAATGTTTGTTTATTTTTGAGAGAGACAGAGACAGAATGTGAGTGGGTTAGGGACAGAAAGAGAGGGAGCCCGATGCGGGGCTCAAACTCATGAGCTGTGAGATCATGACCTAAGCTGAAGTCTGATGCTCAACCAACTGAGCCACCCAGGAGCCCCAGCTGTTAACACTTTATACGTTAGTATTGAAACTTTGAAAAAGCTGTACTTTAGGAAAAACAACAAAAATAATTCTCTACTTCCCTATGTTATATTTTTAGAGATTTTGAACAATGAGTTAATCTCAGTGTATATTACACAGGAAAGTATAGACTGCTGTAGAACTTTATACTAGTTGGTGGCATGGGAGTAGGTATTCTGATGTTATTGAACTTTTTTTTCCTTCTGTTCTTTTACTTTATCAGTACATTAAAATTATTAGGACTGGGATACTAGGCTCAAAGTATATAAAATCAAAGTTGTATGTAAAATTTTAAACCTGGTGAATCTTAGTATTCTCCAACTTATAAATACCCAAATTATCTATAATATCTATTGTATTTGTTTATTAAAATAAATGCTTATTAGTAGCCTTTTGTGTAACTGAATTTAGCATAGAAATATCCTGCAGAGTTAATAGCCAGCATGCCTGCAATAAGGCCAGCTGTCTCCTGAACTGCCATATTTCTTTTTGGCAGCATGTTTTTAAACAGCCATTGTTCATGGAGTATGTATTGGTAGTGGTGGGGAGGGGGGCGGGGAGTGGAGGTGGTTGGCATTGCTCTCTGTTTACAGATAATAGTAGCCCATATTTTGATCCAAAATTTGTGTTTACTTGGGAGTTAAACTCAGAGCATAAAGGGCCTGTTTATTTTTGGAGGGGCAGAAGGGAGAGGAGGATGAGTGGTACAGGAGGAAGGAGGACTCTTGTAAGATGACGATGAAATTTGGAAGCAAGGCTTGTATAGTGACTTATTCTTTTCTCCTTACCATGTGTAGGCATAGTTCTGGGCTCTGGAGAAAGAATGAGGACACTTGGTCACTGCACCCATGCAGCTTATGAAGTCATGGCTATTCCACCTTGGGAATCCAAAGGGTCCTTTGAAGGCATGATCTGTGATTCTGTGATCTGCCAGAATTAGGCCTAGCTGGTGCCTAGGAAAGTCAGAAAAGTCCTTCTTCACTATTCTTATCTTTACTTCTTTTACCTGCAGTATGGTCTTGAGTTGTAAGAAGAATATACAAGCCCTATTTTTAGAATATTTCAGCTGTCACCATGTGGAGTTGATGTGAATATTGTCAGAGAGTATTTGTATAGGTAGACTAAGGAGAAGGGCTTCAAAGACTAAAAATTCATGGAACTGAGAATGTGTTTTAGGGTCAGTGAGTCATCCTGATTTGCTGAAACTGGGGGTGTGTGAGAGGGGACATTTAACTCAGCTCATATAAGCTGGGGTAAAAGGTCTGTCCCTGGGGGTGCTAGGCCCACATGCTAGCATGTGTTTTAAACATGTTACAATATATTTATATTAGTTTTATTATTTGTCACAGTTAATGTATAGTCTTTAATCTTTGTTATTGTCTAAAGTATATTTTGTTTGTTTGTTTGGCCTAGCCTGGAAGCCTCGTTACCATTTTTGATGTTTCTTTGAGAAAAGACATTCTAAATTCCAGGCAGCTAATTAAAGATAAATAGGTGGGGGGCGCCTGGGTGGCGCAGTCGGTTAAGCTTCCGACTTCAGCCAGGTCACGATCTCGCGGTCCGTGAGTTCGAGCCCCGCGTCGGGCTCTGGGCTGATGGCTCAGAGCCTGGAGCCTGTTTCCGATTCTGTGTCTCCCTCTCTCTCTGCCCCTCCCCCGTTCATGCTCTGTCTCTCTCTGTCCCAAAAATAAATAAACGTTGAAAAAAAAAATTAAAAAAAAAAAAAAAAAGATAAATAGGTGGGACATCACCAGCTCCTAACATGAGATCTCCCTTAGCTAGTGTTTTCAGTGAGGTCCTAGAGTTATCCTTCTCTCTCATAACCTCCCTGAAGCCTCTAAAAGGTCCACACCATTTTAGGATTTTTTTGTTTTGGTTCTTGTTTTGGTGGTAGACTCTTAGACTTTAATGTCTGCTACTCTTATCCATTCCCCAACAGCCTCATAGCAGAACATCCAATCACAGATGAAATTATAGGAGGGTAAAACAATGCAAATTCTAAAACTGGTGTCGGGACAGTTTTATACAGTTAGATTTTTTGGCTTAGGAAGATGAGGTTTTATGAATTCCATAGGTAATTTTGTCAGACAGTGCTTCTGTGAGCCACAAAAAAGTTGGTTATCCTTTTAAAATTGAATTTGTTAGATTTTTTTTCAAGTCGTATGATAATGTCATTAGTGAGTGATTTAATATTACTAACCTAAGTATTATTTTGGATTTATTGAGTCATTTATTATTTCAAATTAGACATACAAGCACATAGAGAAGGATTCTATAACAGAGCAGACTCTTTTCTCACTTTAGATGGCTCTTTTTTCCTTTTCATGATTTGGACATTTTTCCTTTTAAAAATCAAGGCACTATGGCACCCGGGGGGTTCAGTCAGTTAAGCTTTCGACTTCAACCCAGGTCACGATCTCGTGGTCTGTGAGTTCGAGCCTGCGTCGGGCTCTGGGCTGATGGCTCGGAGCCCGGAGCCTGCTTCCGATTCTGTGTCTCCCTCTCTCTCTGCCCCTCCCCCGTTCATGCTCTGTCTCTCTCTGTCTCAAAAATAAATAAATGTTAAAAAAATTTTTTTTAAATAAAAAAAATCAAGGTGCTATTGTTTTATTTTCCCTTAGAATGAGAATGAATTCTAATATATTTTTAAAACTCACCAGAGTTTTGACTTTTAGAAAAGAGAAGGGAGGAAATACAATGGACTTTCGAAACCAGATTTCCAAGTTTCCTTTTCAGCCTCGTCAGCCTGTAGTATTTCCTTACCCATAGACCTGTAGCTCTAGCCAACTTGGATAACTCCCTCTTGAGTAAATCATGCCCATGTCTGTCTTTGTTTCTCAGTACACTGTTCTCTTTGCCTTTGCTGCCCTTTCTCCTCTCTACCTCTCCAGGAGCACTGCAGTAGAACCCAGCTCAATTGCCCTCTTTCACAAAGCCTTTCTTGGCCTTGGTACCCTTAGAGCAGTTCATTCCTTCATCTGATCCCATTCCTGTTAGCAATTGCTCATGCATTTCCTTGTGCCATTCCTTCTGTAACTCTATTTTCTTGAACCATCTTAACCTTCATTATTATTTACCCTTTCACCTCTTTGTATTTTTCTCCCCAACACTAGGGAGTATCCTTGTATTTGTTGATTTGATATGTGTCAAGAGATGACCCCCTTAATCTAGCATATTTTCAAATAGTGATATATTCTTTGCTAAATACTAATAATGTTTGGTGCCACCGTAAATTATATAAAGTTTTTTTAATGACCTTTATCATAAATTAGCCATATTCAATTCATGTTGACTAAATTTAGTGAAGGAATCAAGCCATTAAATCATTTATTAGCACAAAACTGTTACTTTTGAGAGATCTGAAATCAGATGTAATTCTTTCTTCCTATCTATGTGGAAGTATCATGATGAATGTGGAAGTGAGGAGGGCAGCGTGGACTGGACTGGGATTTAGATGACCAATGCTTGAGTCTCACTAATTAGTTGGGAGACTTTGGACAGGTCCCTCTTTCCAATCTCAACTTTTTTCATCGGTAAATTGAGAGAGTTGAATCAGGTCATCTCTTAGGTCTCACCCAGCTCTTAAATTCTGGATATATATGCAATTAAAAAAAATTCTTTAAATAGGTCAAGCAATTTCCTATAAACATACATTGATCGGTAATTTAAAAGCCTTACTCTATGCAATAATTTTAATCTTTTCCAACAAACCTGTTATTAGTGTTGCTAAGATAGTAAAAATAACAATAGATTCATATTTAATCTTTTTTACTTATCTGCTCCATAAGAAGTAGTTAAAGGAATAGAAAAACGAAGGGATACAGATATTTAAATACCTGCTTTGACATAGCACTGTTTGTTGCCGTTATACTGTACCTATTTAATCATCTAGATATTTCTTAAATAATCAAGAGTTGCCTATATTGTCAAAGCTAATAGCAATAACATTAAATAATTAGTTTATTGTACATTATATACAATATATACAATTATGTGTTACATTTATTATGTAATATATGACTTCTGAGGATGGCTTGTTATGTGGTTTGGGGCAAGTTCATGATTCCTTGTGTTTCATATTTCTACCTGTACCATGAGATGGTTGAAACAGTATCATCTCTTAAGGCCACTTTATTGAATTCTCATAATAGCTCCTAAAGTGATGGCTTAAATAGTCTAAACTTAATCTTACTTTACATTCTTTCCTACAGAAAATGCAAAATTTTATCATATGTCGCTACCAAAGATTTTCAGTTATAGGCACTTTATGAGCATTTCTAAAATTTGAAAGTATGGCCTAAAATTTTTGTAAAATTGCTACAAATATGTAGGTCTTAGTATATGGGGTAAACAAAAAATTAAATAATTTTGTTGTAAATATGTCCTTAACCAAATGTGAATTTTAAAAACTCTTAATTTTGTCATTTTTTCCCATGGAATATTGTCATTTTTAAATACCTGTCAATATATTTTGATTACATTTAAATTAGACTACAAATCTGGGAATTTGAAAGGCAAATGCATTAATCCACTGAAGGAATCAGTTACTCACTGTTAGATGTAATCACAGATAGGCATTGTGATTTTGAACTGGAGCATTCAAAGGAATAAGCTTTCTTTTCATTTTTATTTATTAAACAAAAACTAAGGCACAGATATGTATTGTTAAAGAAGTTCATATAGTTTTGCACACCTATGTTCATGGCAGCATTATTCACAATAGCCAAGAGGTGGAAGATGTCCATTGGTGAATGAATGGATAAACAAAATGTAGTGTGTACATACAAGGGAATGTTATTTAGCCTTAAAAGAGAAGGAAATCCGATGTATGCTATAAAAGGGTGAGCCCTGAAGACATTATGCTAAGTGAAAAAAGCCAGTCACAAAAACAAATATTGATGATTCCACTTATATAAGCTCTCTGAAGTGGTCTAATTCATAGAAACAGAAAGTACAGTGTTGATTGCCATGGCCTACGTGGAGGGAAAGATGGGGAGTTGTTTAATAGGTAGAGAGTTTCAGTTTTGCAAGATGAGAAAGTTCTGGAGATTGGTTGTACAACACTGTGAATATACTTAATATCATTAAACTGTACACTTAAAAATGATTAAGTCAATTTTGTTATGTGTTTTCACCACAATTAAAAAAATTCATATATTATAAAATTAATATAGCACCTGTAGAAATGATCTTTCTTCAGTGTTCAGTGGTACAACAGTTGATTCTGTGAAAATGTGTAAAAGAAAACCTCATTAAAAATGGAATTGGGAAGTCGTGAAGGGAGAACTCTCAGGCATGTACCATTTGTCACAGCCTACTTTATATACTCCCACAGACAAGAAGAGGCTTACTTTAATACCCTAGCAGGAGGAAGATTTTCTCCTTGGCCAGCAGCAACCCAGCCAATGAGAAGTTGCCACAGCCCTGAACTCTCACCCTCTTCCCATGGACCATTCTTAACAACCTCTACCAACTTGTTTTTTCCCCTCTATTAAAAGGATGCTCTCGGGGCGCCTGGCTGGCTCAGTCCGATTTCGGCTCAGGTCATGAGCTTGCAGTTTGTGAGTTCGAGCCCCGCGTCGGGCTCTTGCTGACAGCTTGGAGCCTGGAGCCTGCTTTGGATTCTGTGTCTCTCCATCTCTTGGCCCCTCCCCTGCTCATGCTCTGTGTCTCTCTGTCTCTCGATAATAAATAAACATTAGAAAAAACAAATTAAAAAAAAAAAAGGATGCTCTCCTCCTTTGTTCTTAGGACTTTCCTTTGGTTCACCATGGTTTGCATGTTCAAAATTGCAATTTCTCTGCTCTCCTCACATAAATTCATTTTGTTGTTAAACTAAATATCTATTTTATTCGGGGCGCCTGGGTGGCTCAGTTGGTTGGGCGACCGACTTCGGCTCAGGTCATGATCTCGCAGTCCATGAGTTCGAGCCCCGCATCAGGCTCTGTGCTGACAGCTCAGAGCCCGGAGCCTGTTTCAGATTCTGTGTCTCCCTCTCTCTCTGACCCTCCCCCGTTCATGCTCTCTGTCTCAAAAATAAATACACGTAAAAAAAAATTTTTTTAAATAAATAAATATCTGTTTTATTCTTTATGTTTTTATTGTTTTATTTTTTCAGCTTACAATAAAATGGTTTTATAAAGAGAATGCATAGGTGTTGCCTAAAGAGCAGTACCCAAATGGCTAGAAAGTAGCAAATAACGAGAAAGACAACCTTGCCTTTGTATTTTATTTTACAATTTTAGCAAGAACTTTACAACCTTGGAAGATGGGACTGGTAGGCATTATTATTTTCATATGTTTAGAAGTCTCTGAGAGTCATAGAAGTTAAATCACTTGTGGATGAATGCTGTATCGAAAATGGGTGTTAATAGGATGTTTTGTCTCTTAGCCTAGTGCTCTTGTCTCCCATCACACTAGCCAAGCAGGAAAGCAATAATCAAACCTCTGACCTACTTTACTTGATCTTATAGTGCTATCTATCTTATCTATGTACTGTCACTACTTAGAATACTAAATCTGAACAAAGTTGTAATACTGCCAGAGGCAATCTAAAGAAAAACATCTGAAATACTCAAAAGTACTGTAAGGCTGTTGTATGAGATTAAACTAAAAACTGATATTTATATAGATTTATATATTTAAATTATATATATGTAAAATATAAACAACATAAGTATTTAGCCTGAGAAGATAAAGTTGACTTCTATATGGTGGAGTGGCTAGAACTATAAAAAAGTATATTCAGGGGCTTCTGGGTGGCTCAGTTGGTTGAGCATCCAACTCTTGCTTTCGGCTCAGCTTGTGATGTCATGGTGGGATGGCGGGGGTGGGGGGGCAGGCAGGAGGCAGGAGGCAGGTCCAGGCATGGAGCCTGCTTGGGATTCTCTCTTCCTCTACCACACGTGCTCTCTTTAAAAATAAAAAAATATATTCAAATATTATGAATTTGAATTCATATTCAAATGAATTATGAAAATGTTTGCTAAATTTCACAGTCTAAGAATGTGAAACTATTGGTAATTAGTGAAAAGAAATAAATTCAGGACCAACAGTAAATTACCCATTGGATATTCAGCATATAGAACTGTTAGCAAGAGAAGATTATGGTCACAGTTCCCATTAAAACATACACACACTTCAATGGTATTTTCAGTGTTTTTGTTTGTTTTGTTTTGTTTTTTTGCTAAAAGGAAATACCATTTCAGTTTCCTTAAATCCTTAAGATCACTAGTGGCACTAAGGGGGATGTTTGGACTTTGAACTTCCAGATTAGCACAGGGAGGAAGTTTTATGACTACTTTTCTGAGAAGTCAAGCAAAATGTAAAAATGCAGCAAGAAGGAAACCACTTAGCTGCATTTTATCTTGGCTTCCAGGATGTGAGGCATCATTCTTTCGTATCAAATACATATATATGAAGACATATTCATAAGAGCCAGTTTGTAGGGAAAGGGAAACAATGCCAAAAGGTGGGGGGATTTGAGGCAATTAAGAGCTCTGGGGGAAAAATACACAACTGACTCTTAAATAATTCAGGGGTTAAGAAATGCTGCCCCCGCACAGTCAAAAATCCATGTGTAACCTTTGATTCCCCAAAAACTTAACTTCTTATAGCCTACTATTGACCAGAAACCTCACCATAACATAAATAGTTGATTAATGTACTTTGTGTTATATGTATTATATATTGTATTCTTAATTATAAAGAAAGTTAGAGAAAAGAAATGTTATTAAGAAGATCATATTAAGAAGATCATAAGGAAAATACATTTACAGTTCTGTACTGTATTTATTGAAAATAACTTGCGAATTGAAGTGGACTCATGTGGTTTAAACCCATGATGTTCGAGGGTCAAATATATACATAAGTATATATAAATATGTGTGTGTGTATATATATATATATATATATATATACACATATATATATACACATACATATGTGTGTATATGTATTTATATATATATATATATTTCAACCATGGATTTAGATGTCATCTGCACATAGTGAAACTTACTGCTATTTATTGAGCTTCTAGAATAAGACCCTTATGGACTTGTAAAATGCTGTAGTATGTGTTTTATACACCTTATTTAATGTTCATAGCATCCCTATAAGGTAGGTATTATTTAATCATTATATGATGAAGAAACAGACTTAAAACTACGCAGTTTGGGGTCACCTGGGTGGCTCAGCAGTTGAACATATGACTTTGACTCAGGTCATGATCTTGTGGTTTGTGAGTTTGAGCCCCACATCCAGCTCACTGATGTCAGTGAAGAGCCCACTTCGATCCTCTGTCCTCCTCTCCGCTTGTGCTCTCTCTCTCTTTCTCAAAACCCAATTAACATTTTTTTTGAAAAGCTAAATTCTTAAAACAACGCCAGCAAAACAGCTGGAAAGTAATGGAGCTGGGACCTAATCAAGCTGGGACCTTTCACCTTCCTACACGAGCGACTTTTTCCTAAGGCAGTATAAGCTTCCTATTCATCCAACAAATACTGTTTTACTGTCTACTAATAATAGCAAACATTTATTGGATGCTTACTAAGTTCCAGGCACTATGTCTAATGCTTTATATGTATTATCACATTTAATCCTCATATTCCTTTGGGCTGTATTTATTGAAAAGAATAAATTATTATTATTCCCTTTTCCCAAGTGAGTGAACTGACTTTCCTTGGATCTTCTCCTTCTAGTACTAATCCTTTCAAGTTAAATCTCAAAGGAATCAGTCTTCCAGCTTGCAACACACAATGATTCACTCACCTCGTCTGTGTTATTGTCTTTTCTCCTTTGCAGTGTCTGAATCCCCCCCTGTGCATCTGCTCTCTGTGGAGATTTTATCATTTGTCTCACTTTCTACCTTTTTCATGATCTCTGCTCAGGCAGACAGAACCAAATTTATTCTTTCCTTTTTTCTCTATTTTTTAACTCCTTTATCCATGCTTTCAGGCTCTTTGGTGACTGTTCTACAACTCAGTTACAGAAAACATTTTTGCCCTCCTGTTGTAACTACTTTCAGGCCATTTGCCCCCTCGTCCCCTCAGATGCTGCAGCTTACCTTTGCCTTGCTGGTGGAGACCTCCATTCCCTCCCATCTGCCCATCACACGCTGAACCTCTGCCTGCACCACATCTATATTCTGCAAGGTCTGCCCTTTCCTTACATTCATCCAGGCACTCTTCCTAACTCAAACCATCACCCTTTTTCCTGAGGATGTAAGGGGAGGCTAAAGCAGAAATTTTCCCTGCTCATCACTCTGACTCAATGGGAACGTACTACACTTTCCTTCATGCAGTGCCTTCAGAATCTGTGTTTTACTTCCAGAGTATATCTTGGATTGTTACCTGTCCATTGCATCCAGCTGTATAAAGACCCTTTCTCCTCTAGTTCTGCCTTCTTCATCTCACTAATACCCAAAATCTTACTTGGCTTTGAGAATATATTAAGCATCACACGTTAGACTAGAATCCAGAAAAGGCCTTATGCTGTTATTCAGTTTACCCCTATCATAGAGATAAAATCCTTCTCAAACTCATCTTGACAACAGTTACCTATATTTTTCATTAAAAATTTTCTTTTTAACAAATGTTTGAGGGCGCTTGTATCCTAGGCGTTGTTATATGGATACATCAAGGAATAAAGACTGTGGCCCTGGCCCTCATGACCTTTATAATTAATGGAGGAAGACATTGACTACCTCATTAAGAAAAAGTCTGCGGTTTCCCTCTGGGGTTCCTCTAGTGTACGGTGTGACATTGACTGTTATTTTTGTGTAGTCAGTAAAGGCAAATGGATTTTTAACAATATTACTTGTATATTAGTGGTTAGTATACAGGTGTAAAAAATGGTATTGATTCACAGCTGTTGGTTCTAACTTATTAAAGAAGGATGAATAGTCTTGGAAAATATATAGTACATACTTCTCAATGTCTTGAATATACTCCCAAAGCTACTCAGTATCTCTAGTTGGTTGTTAGGCGTGTGTTTTTGTTTATGGCAGGTTAAATAGATGTAGATGTTGTTAAAAGGAAAATAAAGTGATTCAGGTAGACTCTAGGAACAAATAAATAAACCAAGCTTTTATGACTGGATTTTAATATAAAATAGGCCCACGTTTATGAGTAAACTAGAGCAGTTCTTAGTTTTTAATGTGTAAATCACCTGCGAATCTTATTAAAATACACATTCTGGCTTAGTAGTCCTGGAATGAGGCCTGAAATGCTGTATTTCTTTAAAAAAATTTTCCAACATGTATTTATTTTCAAGAGACACAGAGAGACAGAGTGTGAGTGGGGGAGGGTCAGAGAGAGAGGGAGACACAGAATCCGAAGCAGGCTCCAGGCTCTGAGCTGTCAGCACAGAGCCCGACACGGGGCTTGAACCCACCAACAGTGAGATCATGACCTGAGCTGAAGTTGGGCACTTAACCGACTGAACCACTCAGGCGCCCCTGAAATGCTGCATTTCTATTAGCTCCCAGGAGATACTTTTCTGCTGGTGTATCACACTTGGAATAGCAAGGGAATGGAGGACTCTTAATTTCTTTGATAATCTGCTACTTTGTACTAATATTGAAAAAGAAGACTTACAAATGTTCCTAAGCGATTGCTTTAAAAATATATTTAAGAAAAACAAACAATGGCATGGATTTTTATAGAATATTTAGTTGTTTTTTTACCCCAGCAGGGACTTTGTATACCTTTTAGAACCATATTGATCAATAACTCTTGTTCATTTTAACTGAATCAAAAGGGCAGTTGAGAAATGTCTTGAATGTCTATTCTCACAATAGCAGTAGTCATAATAATAATATTTATTTTCCAGACACTTTGCGGCCTTCATCCAGTCCACTAGTCTTCAGCCATTTGCTGGGTACATCCACTGTTAACAAGCCTTTATGGCTATAGAAATAACAATACTGCCCCTGCCCAGTCTGTGTGGGATGTGCTTAAACAGACTAAACGGACAGTTGCATGGTATAATAGAGGTAATCATAGTGTGCTTTAAAGGTTTCAAAAGAAATACATATTTAATACTTTTAAAATAAAAAATGAGTTAATGTTGAAGGGGCTTCTTACAGAGGGTTATCAATTTGAGCCTCAAAGCAACTCTGTGATTTGGGTAATTTTATTATTACCCCCATTTTACATAAGAGGAAAGTGTGCTCCAACAGTTTCAGGTGTTAAGTCATGGGGCTAGCACATAGGTAGACCTGGGATCCAGGTGTTCTTAATTCAAGTCCTGTCCCTTGTCTCTGTACCACACTCCCTCTGTTCCATGTGTGTTCCTAAGTCATCACCTGACTAGAATTATTTCCTAGTCTTGTGCTCACTCTTGTTAATTCTAGAAATTTGTATGTCCTAAAAATTAAAAATTTTACTGCTTTTTATTTTGGAAGATGATAACTAGCTTGGACTACTTGGGAAATAAAGTTCATTTTGATTGGTAGAAACCTGAATTCTAAAAAGCTTTAAGAAAAATCAATTACAAGAATTAATTACAGTTTGTGTATAAGTAGAGGTTTATAAAGGACTTGGATTACTTCAAAACTATTGGATTATGAATATTTTGTTATTTATGAAAACTAAATCCATATTATTTATTTACATTTCCTTTTTTTTTTCTTTCTTTAATTTTTAATATTTTTAACATTTATTCATTTTTGAGAGGCAAAGAGAGACAAAGTACGAGTGGGGGCGGGGCAGAGAGAGAGGGAGACACAGAATCTGAAGCAGGCTCCAGGCTCTGAGCTATAAGCACAGATCCTGATGCGGGGCTCCAGCCCATGAACTGTGAGATCATGACCTGAGCCAAAGTCAGAGGCTTAGCCAACTGAGCCACCCACGCACCTCTGGTTTACATTTTATTAAAAAAGAGGTTTTGTTCTTTTAAGTAGCCTCTAAATAATTCAAAATGCAAAGTTAGACTTGTTATGTATTTGTTCTCCTGAATAAATTATAGAATGTGCTGTCTTCTCAGTATATAAGTTATAAAAATGTTCTGTTTTCTGTTTAAACTCTTATACAATTTATTATTGATGGTATTTTCCCTTTAATTTGGTTAAGCTCTTCTCTTGGAAAAGAGGATTTAGTGGTTTAATTATTATCAATAATAATGACAGTGCCAACACTTATTGAACTCTTATTCTGTGTCAGGCACCATACATATAGCGATATCTTAGTCCTCCCAACAACGCTGTTATCATCCATAAAGCCAGAGAGACTTAAGTGACTTGCTCAATGTATTTACCTAGTAAATTAGAGAGCTAGGATTCCAATGTTGTCAGGCTGACTTGAGAGTCAATATTTGCAATCTAGAGAACTTTAGAGCAGGAAGAAAAGGCATAGAAGACATCGCAGGACTTGACTTTAAAAAAAAACACCTTTTTTTTTAAATGTTTATTTTTGACAGAGAGACAGAGTGCAGGTGTGGGAGGGGCAGAAAGAGAGGATGACACAGAATCCAATGCAGGCTCCAGGCTCTGAGCTGTCAGCACAGAGTCCGACACGGGACTCAAACTCACAAACTGTGAGATCATGACCTGAAGTCAGAAACTTAACTGACTGAGCCACCCAGGCACCTCAGGACTTGACTTTTAATGGGAGGGACTCAGCTTATTCCTGAAATAAGACACACCTGTGTGAAGATGTGGCATGGATAGGGAATAGGATACAGAAGAAGGAACAACAATTGTGGTATTCATGTGTGCTACAGCTTTTACATTTAATCATCACACATCAACCTGTGAAGTAGTTACTATTTCCTGATTGAAAAGAAAAGAACAGTTGATTCTCCATCTGTAAGTGTCTGTCGCTTACCCCATCCTTTTGGAAACATCTTAACTCTCCTTTCCTTTTTCTCTGGTTGCTTCACTTCCATTTCTCCCACTCTTCCCTTAAGTGTTCCCCAGGCTTCATTCCTTGTTCATTTTATTCTCTCATTCCACATGCTCTTTCCCTTGTGACCTCAAACTCGATGTGAGTGAGTCACATTGCCAGTGACTCTTCCATGTGTCTTTAACCCTGGTAGTTCTCTGCAGCCACAAGGCCTACTGGATACGTCCACCCAGGTACTTCAGACACACACAAGTACTTCAGACACAGGATGTTTAAAAAGTCACCTGGTCATTTCCTTCCAGATTAATTTCTCTTCCTTTATGCTCTGTCCTGGATCTCCTTCCAGATCTGTTCCTCTCCTTTTATGCTCCGGCCAGGATCATGGTTTCACCACTTCTGCCACCAGCCATGCCAGAAATCTGGGAGTACTTTTGAATTTTCTTTCACCCTTAGCTCTTACATCTGCATCAGTCACCACGTCTGTAGAGATTACTTTCATGTCTGCCTATGTTCATCACCAGTGCAGCCCTCTTAATTCAGGTTTCCGTCATTTCTTGCATTATAGTGGTGTCCAAGTCTGACTGCCCACCAGAATCACCAGAGGAACTTTGAGGTCACAGTCCTGGCCCTATCCATGGAGATTTTGATTCAGTAGATCTAGGGTGGGGCCCAACAATCTATACTTTTAACAAGCAGATGGTTCTTATGTGGGTGGCCTGGCAACAGAGATGTTTGAGAACCACTGATCCAACTGGTTTCCTTGCCTCTTGATGTATCCTCTTCCCCTTCAGTCCATCTCCCACTGCTTCTGCCATTATTTTTTATAAGCTAAACGTGATCCCCTATTTTTTACCAATTAAGCATCTCTCCATTATCTACCAGACAGATTCTAGCCTCTTCAGCATAGCTTGTAAGACTCTCCTAGGTCTGATCTGACCCATAATCTCCAGTCATTTCCTGCCATCTTCCTTTGTAAATATCCTCTACCCGAGGCCTGCTTAGTTTTCAGAATAAATGTGTTATTTCTTGACTTGGGGCTTTTTATACATATGTTTCTGTCTGTAAGAAGGCCTTCGTTCTGTTTGGCAAATTCCTCTTCTTTCCTTCAAGAAACAATTCAGATGTCTATCCCTGCAGTCCATCTTGTCCCCTGTCCTACCACTGTTCTTAACTGTCTTCTCTTATATTGTGCTCATTGTCCTGCAAAGCAATAGATTTTTTATGTCTGTCTCCTTTTCTAGTAAATGAGTTTTGACAGGTCAGGAACCAGACTACCTGCCCCAATCACTTAGCTCAGAAGGGGTGGAGAGTCTCACTTCAAAGTCTATTCTATGTATCCATCATGCTGTGTGATTTTGAGATACAGATCAGGTTAAGAATAAAAACCTGTTGGTGTAGCATGTTTGAAGGAAGCTCCACTTCAGATAGACCATTTTACCTCCCATTTGTAAAGGTATAATCTACACATAATAAAACTAACTCTTTTTATTTAAAAGTGTGTGAGTTTTGACACATACAGTTGTGTAACTATTACATGACCTTTTAATACGAATGAAATTTTATGATTACTGACTGAACGAATGTTTGTAAATAAATCATTCTCACTTGGTATGAGCTTTATGAAACAATCAAAATGTTCTAAATGGAAACTATTTCCTGAGGAAAAAAATTAACTCTTAAGGGCCTGAAAGAGTTAAGATAATGTATCTTAGTAATTCTTATTGTTAAAATAGTCTCTTGCTCCTGAACTTGATGTGCTACAATATTTAGCTCTAGGTTTGCTTAAATTTAATTTAAAACTAGGATAAGGAACTCATTGCCAAAGAAGACAGCTCTTTCTTCTTACAAAAAGAAAGACCAAGTTCTTAGAAATTTTCTGAATTTAGGTGTAATTCAGCTTCCTAAAACTTCTTTTCATTGGTTCTAATTCTATGGAATTAGAGAATAAATCTGAGCTCTCTTTAGGTCTTTTAGTATTTGATGAGTCCTCTTTCTTTTCTCCAGGCTGGACATCCTTAGTTTTTTCCCACCTTTCTTTGTGTTATGGCTTCCAAAGCATTCATGATCCTAGACCAGGTGTGTTAGATGTAGCACCTAAAAAAGTATGAAACTTAGTGTGAGTATCTCTTGTCCTTCTTTCTACTAAGGGAACTTTTGTAGGTCTCTCTTATTTTCTTTCCCTTAAAGAAACATGATTGATAGTCACAATTCTATCTTAACATACCATTTGTACCCAAAATTTGGTATTGGTATCAAATTGATGGAACAAATTGATGGAAATCACCTCTCTTAAAATTAATGGACATGAAAACTGAGTGGTATTGGAATACCTGCTAGGCTACATGAGGCTTTTGACTTCTCTGAATTTCATTTTTAATATATAGAGATCATATCTAAATCTACAATTGTACAGCCCTCCTTTAGGTAAAGGTTTACATGTAATACAAATGGCTTAAAATTGTTGATAAGCTCAAAATAAGAGCAAAATCACTAAGACATGGAGGCATAAACATGTTAATAAACTTAGATATAAAATATAAAAATAAGACAATTTGACAAGTCAACTAGAGTCAGTTTATATTTGTGCCATATTGATCCCCTCCCCCCAAACTGTACAAATAGAGAATTTCTAAGAATGTTATATAAAACCCATTTGAATCTTGGGTATTCCTTGATGACAGTTTGACTTCAGTGGTGGCAGGAGGAGTAGGATTTCAGTTGAATTGTTTTCTCTCTTGTTTTTTTCCTAATAAATTCATGGTGTGAATTCCTGTCCACAACTGTGTAGAATTAGGATATTGACAGCATATTGGAAATATCTCATCATTTACTCTAATGTGTGTAATCTACACTGAGATTCAGTGTAACTCAAATGAATAGAAGATTTAATTTACCTTTAAAATATGCTGTTTATAACAAATAAACAAAACTCAGAAAAAGGGATCAGATTTGTCCTTACCAAGGGAAGGGGGAAGGGGTGTTAGAAGAAGGTGGTCAAAAGGCACAAACTTCCAGTTATAAAATAAATAAGCACTAGGGGTGTAATGTACAACATGATGACTGTAGCAAACACTGCTGTATGATACACATGGAAGTTGTTATGAGAGTAAATCCTAGGAGTTTTCATCACAAGGAAACCATTTTTTCCCTTTATTGTTTTCTTTCTGTTTTATCTATGAAAAGATAGATGTTAGCTGAACCTATTGTGGTAATCATTTAACAATATATGTAAATCAGACCATCATGCTGTATGCCTTATACTTACATAGTGAAGTATGTCAATTATGTCTCGATAGAACTGGAAGAAACAAAGAATCTAAGCAGATGTACACATCTTTCTTAGAAGAAAGGCAACATGTAAAAATGTTATTGAAACATTTGAGTTAATGACAGGCTGGATAATTCATTAGTTTAAGATTATATAAAATAAATAAAAGCTTTAGTATTCATGATCTTCTTTTACTGTTCTAACTCCACATCTTTTTTCTTTCTTTTCTTTTCTTTTCCTTTCGTTTCTTTCTTTCTTTCTTTCTTTCTTTCTTTCTTTCTTTCTTTTTTTTTTTTTTTTTTGGCTCAAGACTTGTGTGGGGGACCGGTTAGTAATAGTGAATTTTCATATTATTATATGACACTATTGTGACTCACTTCATCCTTTTTAGTGGAAAAGGGAACAAGTAAAAGAAGTATTGGATATACGCATCTTGTCAGAAGTACTAAAGGAAATATTTATGCAAATAAATTTAGAAAGACACAAGTAACTGCAGAGACATGGAGAGATATGCAAATATCACCATAGGATGGGGGTTGTGATGCTGTGTTCAGATTGCTGACAGTTACTACAACTTCCATAATGCTTATTGCAGGTGGAATTCTTGAGGGCTTTCTGACCCTGGTGAACTGGTGGGCTATTTTGAGAAAGATACGGTGTGAACTATGGACTTTTATAGTCTGAAGATGGTTTTGTTAAGTGGTTGCTAAATGAACACATGACTTGCAATGTTGGATATAGAAATGGGAGGCATTGCCTTTTTTCCCTGGAGAAAGCAATGAAGTAAAGACACTGAGGCAGAGAGAGAGAGCACACATTTACCCCTAAATACTGGGTTGAAGTGCTGACTTGGGTTCAAGTTATATGTCCCATAGAGGAAGATCTGGGAGCAGCTGTAGAAAGGGTTGCTGGGCACTGAAGAAACCTGGAATATCAGTATATGCACTGTTGGATTTCATTTGAAGGTATCAA
Organism: Prionailurus bengalensis; assembly: GCF_016509475.1. NCBI lineage: Eukaryota > Metazoa > Chordata > Mammalia > Carnivora > Felidae > Prionailurus > Prionailurus bengalensis. The sequence continues at coordinate 71,693,911 of NC_057349.1, read as the reverse complement.
GAATAAAGGACTAAAATGGAAAAACAAATCAACCACTCATAATTTATGTATCAAATAAATGTTGTTTAGGCACCCTCATGAGCATTGCAGTACACGAATGAAAGACACAGCCCCTGCCTTCAGGGACATGGCATTTTAAAAGAAGGTATAGGACAGTGTGATGAGTGCCGCAGTGGAATAGAAATGTCGGGTACTCTGGCATGCAAAATGTGTTCCCTGACCAGTGAAAATTGCCCATTTTTTGGACCCAGTTTTCCTGACCTTAAGTTTCATTCTTCTTCCTAATTATCATTTTTTAAAAGTAACAACTTTCAGAAATTAAAATAAAAAAACCCTAAGAGATTATGTAACTTCTTGCTACTCAGAGGATGGGCCATGGAATATTGACATAGCATCCATTGGAGCTTCCTTAGAAAATGCAGAATCTTCCTAAAAGTGGACTACATCCAAGACCTACTGAGTCAGAACCTGCATTTAAGCTATGCTTTCCCTCACCATGATTGTTTTTCTAATTAAAGTTGGGGAAATACTAATCTAGTTCCCCTTCTCTCCAATAGGTTTTATAGATGAACAGGATGAAGACAGATGGTGCCCTTAAATGGTGGCAGAGCTGATATTAAAACTCAGCCCATCTGTTTACTGATAGAGTCTCAAATGCCTTTTCTAGTATCTCTGTTATTTCTTACCTACTCCCCTCCACCTTTTTACTCTTATGTTGGCCTCTGTTGTTTCATATTGTCAGATCTCCAGCTTCTTACTTGTGTCCCTTCCTCTCGGTGTCTTTCTTAGTTCTCTCTTTAAACTTCTCTGTTGAATAAGAGAATGGTACAGGCTACCCACACTGTATATCAAAAAGAATGAACATTTTTATTCATTCTTGATTTGGGGAAAATTTTTGGACCTTTTTCTCTAATTGCTTTCTACTTGTTCAGAACTTAACTTTGAAATCAGCAGGAATTCGGTGTGTGATAAGAGTGTGATATAATCTGTGATGTTAGAAATTAGAATCTCCTTTCAGATGAATTTATCTTCCTTTCTTTGCTATGTGGATTATCTCATAACAGACACCTTTTGCTCTTTGTTTCAAACACTTGGAAAAACAATGTCTGCCCTCTAGTTTCTAGAAAGGAATAGGACACCACAAGCTACTAGGATTTAGGGATTTGTATTAAGTTTTTTTCCTATAGGAAATAAATATCTAAGTGGATAAATATGCCATGTTTTAAGGGGGGACTTTGGCATAGAAAGATATGGTCATAGCAGGATAATATGACAATATTAAAGAAAAGCAGACAATCAGTGATAAGACCATTGTGGCACGATGCCTTCAACAAAAGTCAGCCACTCATCTTTTAAGCCACACCCTCTTTATAAGAGGACTATTCTCTCCTGTCTTGTGTTTTAGTTTATTTTTATCTCTGGAATATGTTTTGATTTGAGTGGCAGAACCATAATTTCCATTAGTAGATAGTAAGCCTCTCCTGTAAACTCTGAAATAAAATCAGTTTTTGTTTTTTTCTTGTTTTCATATGTGTTTTTCTTTCAAGTCACTAGCCCATGTTTCTAACAACTCTTATTTCATAGAAACCATAGTTATTATGTCACTTCCTGACTTGGGAGACTATGTTATTAAACATTGTTCTACTTCCATTTCCTTCCTTTTATCTTATTTTCTATCAATAGTGTATAGAAACAGACTAATTTTAAGTAAGTTATTTTGAAACCTAATTATCTAATCCAGAACTCTTCTGCATATATAGTCTCAGTAAAACTGACATTTTAAATGGTGGGATATTGTAATGAGTAATTAAGTTAAATTTATTCAGGCTAGATTTTAGGAATGGATTGAAAGACAGGATTTTTTTGTTGTTGCTATTTTAAAAGTACATCCTATTCTTCAGCATGGAACAAGGAAATGTTTTGCATTACCAAGCATAAACTAGACATTAGATTCACAACCTGTAAAATACTGGTTAGCCTTTAGAAATATAAATTTCATTATCTTTTTATAATTTATTAGAATATTAATCTTTGTTAGCCCTGTATTTCATTATCATGCTTCTCTTAGAAATGTTACTTGTGGCAGAGCTCTATTGTAAAATTGATTCAAGGTTGCATATCTGAATATTAAGGACAATTGACTCATTTTAAATGAAATACTTGCACATATGTGAAGTAAATGCTTATAGCTTTAGAGAAGAGCTCATAAGTTGGTTATATTCAATGTCTTGAATATAATGGAAATGTCTTGGATATGGTGATTTCCATTTAAATAAATTATAGAACTGTAGTCCCCCCTAATTTAATCACACAAATATAACTATACTCTTGTCTTAGTGTCCAAAAGTATGCCAGGCAATTGCTTGCATTGCTCCACCTCTTCAGTTTGCTATTTTTTCCTGCTTTGCTTTAGGTAGGGAGGGAGCAGCTTCCAAACTGCTCTGATAAATCTCATATGTTTGATATGAATGACAAGTTTCTCCTTAAAATATTTATTTTCTGGGACGCCTGGGTGGCTCAGTCTGTTAGGCGTCTGACTTTAGCTCAGGTCATGATTCCACGATTCGTGAGTTCGAGCCCCGCATCGTTGCTTTGTGCTGACAGCTCAGAGCCTGGAGCCTGCTTCAGAGTCTGTGTCTCCCTCTTTCTCTGTTCTTCCTCCACTCGCACTCTGTCTCTCAAAAATAATAAATAAACATTTAAAAAAATGTATTTTCTGTCTATGAAGTCTTTTGTTAACTTTTCACCCCCAGCTTGTTCTGTGTTTTTAGCAAGGTTGATTTCTTGTCTTTGTTCTCTAGGTTCTCTATAAAACTTAATGTGTGCCATAGGAGTGAAACATAATTTTCAAAAGCTACTCACAGAAATTGGTCTCATTTCTTTGGTTTTAATGCCATGTATTTTTGTTGTGACTCAGAGAAAGATGACTTGCGTTTGGTCAAATTAGGAAAAAAGCTAAGTTGAAATATTATAATTCCTGAGAAATTCATTTCAAAAGAATGTATTGTTTAATGAATTTAATATCACTTTGTTCTTTCTGTAGATAAACGTGTGGAGAACTGGCCTCTGATGCAGTCTCCATGGCCTACACTTTGTATAAGTACTTTTTATCTCTTGTTCGTGTGGCTGGGTCCAAAATGGATGAAGGACCGAGAACCTTTCCAGATGCGCTTAGTACTCATTATCTATAATTTTGGGATGGTTTTGCTTAACCTTTTTATCTTCAGAGAGGTAGGTTTACTAAAGTCACCTTGTAATTCCCCAGGGTTATTGGAAATTAAGAAATTAGAATGTGTAAAACCATCATGTAATATTGTACCCCAAGATAACCGTTAGCTACTCTAAAAGGTAAATTTTGTATTATTGACATTTTTCATGTTTGGGTAACAAAAATATGAAATATACAGAAAGTATGGAACAGTTGTTTTAAAATGGAATTTTGAAGCAGACACACTAGATTCCAAAATAACCCCTATTAACTGTTCTGACACTAAAAGTTATTTAACTTTTCTGAGACTCATTTTCTCCATCTTTAAAATGGGAATAATACCTGCCTTCTAGGTCAGAAATAAGTGAAATAATTTTTGATAGTGTTGGCACATATTAAATAGTCAGTAAATAGTTGCTGTTGTTTATTTATAATTCTTATTCAGCAGTTTCAGATTTGGTAACAGATTAAAATATGCAGGTGTAAAATACTGATTTCAAGTGAAATCCTATTACATTATGTCATTATATTTTGGGTTGCAACTAAAATGAGTTAACTGTTACACACTGTTAATCATCATGTACTTTTCTGGTCACCAGCAAATGCTCCCTGACATTCTGGAAAGAAATCCTAAAGGCTAGATCGACACAGGCATTTTTTAAGTTGTAAGAGTGGAAGGATTTTGTTTCCAAAGAGACTCCTTATTAAAAGTCTGTATGAACCCAGAGAATGGGAGTGGTGAGGCTAGGAAAATAAATAGTACTCTCTTTTAAAGAAATCTTTGACAACTTAGCCTATAGAATCTCAACTTCATAACAATTTTTATTTAACTTAGTTAGATACTTTGACCTCATTTGTTAGATAAAAACCACTCTGGAGCAAGAAATCAGTGTCACGCTTAGATCTGAGTCATAGTTAATCAAAAATTCTCTTAATATTATAAAATAGATAGATTTGAAGCCTCAGTCAATGAGTTACTGGTGATTTTTAATTTAGATTTCAATTTGAGAGTAACTTGACACACAGCAAATTTTAGAAATTCTAATACCTTAAATGTTTAATGCATTTGAATTTTTTAGACAATATTGCTTTTTAAAATAATTTGAAAGGTTGCATATTGTATTTAGAGTTTTTAAAATTCTGTATCTACTAAAACTTTACTTTAAATATTATTCCCCTTTTTTTCCAGTTATTCATGGGATCATATAATGCAGGATATAGCTATATTTGCCAGAGTGTGGATTATTCTGATAATGTTCATGAAGTTAGGGTAAGTACATTAAAAATACCATTCGTCAGTAGAAGTGGGTTTAATTTTATAATCTCCACTCTGAAAATGTACTTTTGTAGAGTGGCAAAAGTGGATAGGATTGTGGTGTGTCAGTAAAGCTGTGTGTTTCTTTAAAAGCATATAACTGAAAATATTTTCATGGCCATCATGTCCCATTTGGCTGTGGGAGAGTGCATTTGTTCTGGATTACCAGAATGCAGTACTTAGAAAATTCCATGTTTAGTGTAAAGATGACATTTTGGAGTTTTGTTGGTTCCAGTCAAGAATAGAAACTTATAAAGAGAGTCTAATTCATTTGTTAAGAGTCTGAGGGAAAACAAATGTTTTATAAACTATGTAATGTTTAGTAAATTAAGCATAGCACAATCTGTATAGGCATAAACTCAGTTTTTATTATATTTGCAGAAAAATAAAGCATTGATAATATAATGTTACCATATTTTACTTTCCAGTCACCTTTGACACACAAAAGATTTATAAACAGTTCAGTTATGTACTGTCTTCTTTGTTGTTGGTACATAGGATACATATCAGAGAAATTACTTAATATAAAAAAAGTTGAGTTTAGGTTACTATCATAGTAGGGTTCTTGGAAAATATTTTAAAACATTTACAGAGGTCACCTCTCACTGGATCCTTGGATCCTTAATCTCAGCATGTAACATAATCTTTCTGCACCATCTGGTGTCTTAATTAGAGCCCAGGAAAAGAAAAGACTTATTCATGTAAGTAGGATTATATTTATGACCTAGGAAATATTTGTTACTTTTGTTTGTTTGTTTGTTTCAACTCACTACTTTAAAGATTTTACTGCCTAATACTAAATGCTATGATTAGGTATTTACTTTGTTGCACATGTTAAAGTGCCAGACAGACACTAACAGAGACAGGAGCTACCCAAACATACTTGCAAGAATATCTGGTTTAATATAGGCTAAGCATGAACATCTGAAATAACCTTTACAAAGTAACTATCTCTGTTTCTCTACCATATTGAAAAACAGTAGTGTGAAGGTGTTTACGGCTCTGTGTTCAGCAGTTTGGTACTTCAGGTCATCTCGCTATGTAGCAGACTAGAAATTTTCTCTAAACTGTTGCCACTGTGTAGATATAGCCTTGGACCCTTTCTTTCTCATCTCCCCCCGCCTGCCCACCCCCCCCCCCCCCCCCCCACCTCACGGAGAGATGCCTAGGTTTCACACCTACTTAGGCAAAAATGATTCTATGCCTCATACATTTTGTGCAATGAAGATTGTTTAGGACTAAGAATGAATAGAAAGCCATATAATACAGTGTCACTCTGGTGTTTATAACATGCCCCCCCCCCCCTTTTTTTTTTTTTACAGATAGCTGCTGCTCTGTGGTGGTACTTTGTATCTAAAGGGGTTGAGTATTTGGACACCGTATTTTTTATCCTGAGGAAGAAAAACAACCAAGTCTCTTTCCTTCATGTATATCATCACTGTACAATGTTTACACTGTGGTGGATTGGAATTAAGTGGGTCGCCGGGGGACAAGGTGAGCATTTTCAGGAACATATCTGCATATATTAAGTTATATAAATGTGTTGTGTGGAAAAGTAATTATAAGCTGGAAATTTGACTTGGTCTTTAACTTACTTTCATTGTTAATTATTTCTGTGTTAATTTCATTTTAAAGAAATTTGAACAAAGTGAAACTTTAGCTTTTTATCTGTGGCTACTTAAATTCCTAAAGATTGGTCTCAGAGATAAGCATAAACTAATCTTAAATGTGGCAAATGATATTTTGATAAGCAATTGTAGTTGTTCTGATTCAAAGGGCACTAAGCTGTAACTCCTGAGTTTGAAGTTTCCGTCTCCAGTTCCAAGCCCAGAGCTCATTACTGCTCTAAAACAGGCCTTAAATGAACCTGTTGAATCTTACTCAAAGGAAATCGTATATAGCCTTGTTAAAGAGGATCTGAATTCACAGTTTGTCCAAGATCTGTCTTCAGCTTTTCAGATGTAGATTGAAGATGATTTACATCACTGAGCTGGAAACAGACTATTGCTGTGTTGGAGACCCAGGGTACGGGTCATTACAATAGTACAGTTCACCTTCTATTTTCATTTAAAACTGTTAGAAAAGTAAGAAATAAGTACGATTTTTTCGTAGGTATATTTATGGGCACATCTAAAGGCAATAATGAGGCTTTAAAAATCTACTTATACAATTACATGTACCATGACTTTTTTCCCCAAGCATGAAAAATAATATAGGTAGTAGTTCTATATTAGGGCATACTGAAGCCACTGGGGTGCTCCATTTGGAACCTTGCCACTTTGAAAATCCTTTGCATTTGAAGAACACTCATTTTTTTAATATGCTAAAAGCCTGAGTCTAAACTTTAAAAATACCTAGCATGATCTGAAGAGAAATGTTTTCCATTAGTACTACTTTACAACTTTTTATTCCTAATCTGTACCCAAGATTAAATGTTAAAAAATAATGTGGATTCATTTATTTTATGTTCAGATGGTTTATTGCCTACTAAAGTTTTCTGTATCTTGTGATTCCGTTTTTCTGAAGCATTTTTCGGAGCACAGCTGAATTCCTTCATCCATGTGATTATGTACTCATACTATGGGTTAACTGCATTTGGCCCATGGATTCAGAAATATCTCTGGTGGAAAAAATACTTGACCATGTTGCAGCTGGTGAGTGAAATGCTTCTAAAGTTTCTTGTGGTGAAACGCTGAAAATGTTTGAATTTACTAATTTTAAATGCAGTTTTTTTTAATGTTTATTTATTTTTAGAGAGAGACAGAGTGCGAGTGGGGGAGGGGCAGAGAGAGGTTAGACACAGAATCCGAAGCAGGCTCCAAGCTCTGAGCTGTCAGCACAGAGTCCAACACGGGGCTTGAACTCATGAACTGCGAGATCATGACCTGAGCTGAAGTTGAACCTTAAATGACTGAGCCACCCAGGCACCCCTGAATTTACTAATTTTGAAGGGCTAAGTTATCTTCGACAACTTTCTGTTACAAAGTCGACTTTCTCTGTGCTCTAGATGTGGGAGTTGAGGCTGCTTAGCTCTGAGCTTCTTGTTCATAGACCTAGTTGTCACTGCCACTAACTTTTAAGATACTCTTAAAAGGCTAAATACAACTCTGGTCTCTCTAAGAGAAATGTTCGAAGTACACCATAAAGTACATAAACTCATATATGACCAGAAAAATAGTGTAACTTCTTTCTCAGGTGATTTTTTTCTAATTTAAAATGTTACTATTACCTCTCTTCATCCTGCCCTTGCTTGAATTTTGTTTTCTGTTCCATTTTTCAGTCCTTGTTAACAGAACCCATACGTTTAGAGAATGAAAGTTGAGGAGAAGGTACAGAACCAAGGAAGGGGTGGGGTAAAGGAAGGGAATAAGGACAAGAGAACTCCTCTTAATTCCCTAACACATAGTCCTTAGAGAGCAAAGCTAGGTTTTTTCAAATGCTAGCCTTTAGAGGCGACAATTTTCAGCACATATGCCTAGTGGGACTTCTTGCAGCATCTGGATATATCAGTGAAACATTCAGAGAGAGGCGCTAGCCCAGTAATCAAACTGGAAATCCAACACCAACCTGATAGCTATTCTTCAAGCCTTGGAATTTATTATAATTTGCTGTAATCATAGCATGTACACAATTTATCAGTGGAATCACATTTGGAAATATTATTCATCTCTGCTTTAAGTTGCTAAACAGTTGGCTGGCCGAACAGGAAACACAACTTTTGGGGAATGCTGGGTGTGAAAGATTCATTTGTAGCTAAAATGCTGCAGGAGGCTTCCTCCAGTTTATCTTTAAGCTGTTTATATAGTTTGTGTAATTCATTTTTCTCAGTCATCAGTAAATGGTCACAAGAAAATGAAGAGATGACAGAAGTCGTCTGAACTTTGTATCTATTTTGTTGGGAGTCTTCACCACAGTCTCCTTGAGTGATGCCACACTCGATCACACCTATATACATACATACTCTTTTGGTGACTTAGGTTC